>NC_090861.1:2610000-3221250 GCF_024217435.2 Syngnathus scovelli
CTCACTCACTCTCACTCCCACTCACTCCCACTCACTCACACTCACACTCAAACTCACACTCAACCACTCACTCACTCACTCACTCACTCAACTACTCACTCACCCACCCACCCACCCACCCACCCTCTCACCCTCTCACCCTCTCACCCTCACACCCTCACACACTCACACACTCTCACACTCTCACACTCTCACACTCTCACACACTCACACACTCACACACTCACACACTCACACACTCACACACTCACGCTCACTCGCTCACTCGCTCACTCGCTCACTCGCTCACGCTCTCACTCTCACTCTCACTCTCACTCACTCACTCACTCACTCACTCACTCACTCACTCACTCACTCACTCACTCACTCACTCACTCACTCACACTCAACTACTCACTCACTCACTCACTCACTCACTCACTCACTCACTCACTCACTCAGTGTGTGTAAGCTTAAAAAATGACAATGCACAAGAAGGCTTTCAAAAACATCAACAACCATTAGTAGTACATCAGAAGAGGCACAATTTTACATTTGAATATAAAAACAATTTTTAAATTTTTTTTAGCAAAGCATGTATCTCAACATGGTGGGTGTTCACTGTATATTTTTCTTTACAGCGAGAAAATGGAGATTGTAAACATAGTGGACGTTACAGGAAATCAGCCCGAACGAGACAACAAAGAGCGCAATCTGAAAATCAGGCTCCCCGTAATAACACCGCATTCTTTATTGGGGCGGGGGGGAAATTGCGCTATTTGTAATTAATGCTCAATTAAACTCCACGCGGTTGCCCCCCCCCAAATCCCTCCGATGAGCCCCCACAGCTGGTCTACATTGGTCCGCAGAGCTCTGGTTACCTTGTTAAGGTGCACGGGGGGCTTCCACGCTGATCCCGGACAGCAGATTGCCTTTGAAAAAAAAAATCAATCAATAAATAAATACATCAATAAATAGCGTGATCACATGGCAGAAACATTTTGGCGCAAACAATTAATCGAACTTTTTAGTGTGCTTTCTCGCAAATGGAGACCTTGTGACCTTAAGCGGTTAAGAGATTATAGAGGGGACATTCCGCCACGTGTTGACTCTGAGTCAATGGTTACGTGAAAGTTACCTCATAACCGCCGAGGCTCGCGTCACAACGTCGCAAAAGTTGCCACCGACATGTTATCTCCGCGTTAACACCTCGGACGGGTTACGGGCGTGACAGCCACAACGAAATCGGCGGTGCAGCTGACAGACGGCCTCCCATGACCTCGCCGCTAACCTGTTGGTGAAGACAGCTGCTTTCATAGCGGCGAGTACGCCACAGAGGTCAACGGAATTATTTGATTTGTACCTTTTTGGTATTGCTGTTGGACTGCGAGGAAGAAGGTCGTTTGAAGAGTCGCTTGGGACTGACTCCGCCTCCAACGCCGCGGGGGTGAGCACGCCCTGCGCCGAGACCCTCAAGGCTGCACACCTTGATAAAACCTGAATAAAAAAAAAATAAATAAAAATCAACAAGGGTGTGTCTCTTAAATACACATTACACAAAATGTCACAGTGGAATTTTCTAGAAAAAAAAGCAAATGAGCAAATATTGGCAGTGTTTAATGAAAGAGGAGATGATGAGCCAAGAAACAAAATTTGGGATTGGGTATTAATAATATGAATATGTGCATTTTCATCAGAATCCGGGGCAGCATGGTTCCGAATGAACCAAAGTTTTTAAACGTGCTGGGCTTGCCGATCAATAAGATCAAGCCTGGAGGAGATTGAGGCATGGATGAGATGGACCGACACCATTTGCTTGGACACGCTTTGTGGTGGTGTCAAAATGGAGGTGACACGTGTATGAGTTCGGCTTACCTTGACGTGTGCCGTTTCCAGATGGCGAGTGAATTCAATTTGCAAATGAGCGCCGTTCGCCAGCTTTGAAGAACCTCCATGCCTGCAAGCATGACAAACAAGAGCAAGCGCGCTGCCAATTTTATTTGGCTGCGAGGCGTCCGTCGTCTCTACTTAAGGGGGTCCGAGTTCAGGCTGGGAGGATACGCAGGAGCCTGACGGAAGAACCTCGCATCATCTCGCATCTGTGGTGAGAGAGACAAAGATGTTATCTACTTGCTCACACAAACTGACTTTATGACATTTACAGGTCAAATCTGGCAGCCATGTTTTCTTTTGCGGCAAGCTTGTTCCTAGCGGGGGCGCTGCTGTTCACCGGGGCCTTCGCTCAGACTTTAAGATACGGTAACGAGAAAGGCGTCGGCGGCATCCACCAAAAAGACACAAGTGACCGTTTTTGTTGTCGCAGAGACTTTGGAGGAAGTTCTGGTAATGTGTCAGGACCACGACGTGCCCGTGGAACCTTGTGGTCAAGATCTTTACCGCCTCAATGATGACTCCTGCGTCAGAGTATCGCCCTATGGTCTGACTTTCCCCGAAGCTCAGGTGAGACGGCGGACGGACGCAGCGTAGTGGTGCCTGCCCGCTCAGCCGTGATCTCCATTTTAGGCTTTTTGCGATGAAGAAGGTGGCCGAGTGGTCACGCTGGCGAATGAGAACGAGTTCAGAAAGCTGCTGTGCATCGTCGCCACGGCGATCCCGCGCCGACTGCACTACTGGGTGGGCGCCATAAGAAAAGGGGTGAGTATAACGGACGCCGCTCGGGACGCCATGTTAAGAAACGCTCACGCCGCAATGGTTCCGTCAGGATGACTTTGAGTGGGTGGACGGAAGCGGAATCATCCCTCCCGATGCCCCCTGGCGACACAATCAGCCTGACAACTTTGGCGGCTACGAGAATTGCGTTTGGACGAACTCTTTCGGTAAGTCGGAGCTCCGCGCCGAGGTTCTTTCGTGTCTGAAACTCGCCGTCTTTGTCCAGACTGGGGCCAGTTGAACGACGGGCCTTGCGACTCCAGAACTCCGGTGGTGTGTCAGTACCGGGCCTAGCTGGCGTCTACCGCCAATCTCCCAAAATCAATAAAATTCAACCAGCAAGCAACTTCTCGTGGTTTTTGTTTGGAAAAACGTTCACGCTCCAGATTAGACCGTCGGCGACTTTGAGCTCATGGCGCCACGCAGCCAATCAACAAATTGCTAACTAGCGAGGGAGCGAGAGAAGGAAGCTGTCACACCTTCCTCGTCGTCGAGCAGGTTAAAAAAAGAACGTAAAAAAAAAAAAACACACGTTCCTTTTTCTGTGTGCAAAGACAACAGGGCGCTGTTGATGAATGGCACTCACTCACTCACTCACTCACTCACTCACTCACTCACTCACTCACTCACTCACTCACTCACTCACTCACAACTACTCACTCACCCACTCACCCACTCACCCACACTCACTCACTCACTCACTCACTCACTCACTCACTCACTCACTCACTCACTCACTCACTCACTCACTCACTCACTCACTCACTCTCACACTCACTCACTCTCACATTCACTCTCTCACTCTCTCACTCTCTCACACTCACATTCACTCACTCACTCACTCACTGACACTCACTCACTCACTCACTCACTCACTCACTCACTCACTCACTCACTCACTCACTCACTCACTCACTCACTCACTGACACTCACTCACTCACTCACTCACTCACTCACTCACTCACTCACTCACTCACTCACTCACTCACTCACTCACTCACTCACTCACTCACTCACTCACTCACACTCAACTACTCACTCACTCACTCACTCACTCACTCACTCACTCACAACTACTCACTACTCACTACTCACTCACTCACACTCAACTATTCACACTCACTCACTCACTCACTCACTCACTCACTCACTCACTCACTCACTCACTCACTCACTCACTGACACTCACTCACTCACGCACTCACGCACTCACGCACTCACTCACTCACTCACTCACTCACTCACTCACTCACTCACTCACTCACTCACTCACTCACTCTCACACTCACTCACTCTCACATTCACTCTCTCACACTCACATTCACTCACTCACTCACTCACTCACTCACTCACTCACTCACTCACTCACTCACTCACTCACTCACTCACTCACTCACTCACTGACACTCACTGACACTCACTCACTCACTCACTCACTCACTCACTCACTCACTCACTCACTCACTCACTCACTCACTCACACTCAACTACTCACTCACTCACTCATAACTACTCACTACTCACTCACTCACACTCAACTATTCACTCTCACTCACTCACTCACTCACTCACTCACTCACTCACTCACTCACTCACTCACTCACTCACTCACTCACTCACTCACTCACAACTACTCACTCACCCACTCACCCACACTGACTCACTCACTCACTCACTCACTCACTCACTCACTCACTCACTCACTCACTCACTCACTCACTCACTCACTCAAATCCCTCCGATGAGCCACCACAGCTGGTCTACATTGGCCCGCAGAGCTCTGGTTACCTCGTTAAGGTGCACGGGGGGCTTCCACGCTGATCCCGGACAGCAGATTGCCTTTGAAAAAAAAAAATCAATACATAAATAAATACATCAATAGATAGCGTGATCACATGGCAGAAACATTTTGGCGCAAACAATTAATCGAACTTTTTAGTGTGCTTTCTCGCAAATGGAGACCTTGTGACCTTAAGCGGTTAAGAGATTATAGAGGGGACATTCCGCCACGTGTTGACTCTGAGTCAATGGTTACGTGAAAGTTACCTCATAACCGCCGAGGCTCGCGTCACAACGTCGCAAAAGTTGCCACCGACATGTTATCTCCGCGTTAACACCTCGGACGGGTTACGGGCGTGACAGCCACAACGAAATCGGCGGTGCAGCTGACAGACGGCCTCCCATGACCTCGCCGCTAACCTGTTGGTGAAGACAGCTGCTTTCATAGCGGCGAGTACGCCACAGAGGTCAACGGAATTATTTGATTTGTACCTTTTTGGTATTGCTGTTGGACTGCGAGGAAGAAGGTCGTTTGAAGAGTCGCTTGGGACTGACTCCGCCTCCAACGCCGTGGGGGTGAGCACGCCCTGCGCCGAGACCCTCAAGGCTGCACACCTTCATAAAATCTGAATAATAAAATTTTTTAAAAACCAACAAGGGTGTGTCTCTTAAATATACATATATATATAAATTTAGTTGCACAAAATGTCAGTGGAATTTTCTAGAAAAAAAAGCAAATGAGCAAATATTGACAGTGTTTAATGAAAGAGGAGATGATGAGCCAAGAAATAAAATTTGGGATTGGGTATTAATAATATGAATATGTGTGTTTTTATCAGAATCCGGGGCAGCATGGTTCCGAATGAACCAAAGTTTTTAAACGTGCTGGGCTTGCCGATCAATAAGATCAAGCCTGGAGGAGATTGAGGCATGGATGAGATGGACCGACACCATTTGCTTGGACACGCTTTGTGGTGGTGTCAAAATGGAGGTGACACGTGTCTGAGTTCGGCTTACCTTGACGTGTGCCGTTTCCAGATGGCGAATGAATTCAATTTGCAAATGAGCGCCGTTCGCCAGCTTTGAAGAACCTCCATGCCTGCAAGCATGACAAACAAGAGCAAGCGCGCTGCCAATTTTATTTGGCTGCGAGGCGTCCGTCGTCTCTACTTAAGGGGGTCCGAGTTCAGGCTGGGAGGAGACGCAGGAGCCTGACTGAAGAACCTCGCATCATCTCGCATCTGTGGTGAGAGAGACAAAGATATTATCTACTTGCTCACACAAACTGACTTTATGACATTTACAGGTCAAATCTGGCAGCCATGTTTTCTTTTGCGGCAAGCTTGTTCCTAGCGGGGGCGCTGCTGTTCACCGGGGCCTTCGCTGAGACTTTAAGATACGGTAACGAGAAAGGCGTCGGCGGCATCCACCAAAAAGACACAAGTGACCGTTTTTGTTGTCGCAGAGACTTTGGAGGAAGTTCTGATAATGTGTCAGGACCGCGACGTGCCCGTGGAATCTTGTGGTCGATATCTTTACCGCCTCAATGATAACTCCTGCGTCAGTATAACGCTCTATGGTATGACTTTCCCCGAAGCTCAGGTGAGACGGCGGACGGACGCAGCGCAGTGGTGCCTGCCCGCTCAGCCGTGATCTCCATTTTAGGATCTTTGCCATGAAGACGATGGCCGAGTGGTCACACTGGCGAATGAGAACGAGTTCAGAAAGCTGCTGTGCATCGTCGCCACGGCGATCCCGCGCCGACTGCCCTACTGGGTGGGCGCCATCAGAAAAGGGGTGAGTATAACGGACGCCGCTCGGGACGCCATGTTAAGAAACGCTCACGCCGCAATGGTTCCGTCAGGATGACTTTGTGTGGCTGGACGGAAGCGGAATCATCCCTCCCGATGCCCCCTGGCAACACAATCAGCCCGACAACTTTGGCGGCTCCGAGAATTGCGTTTGGATGAACTCTTTCAGTAAGTCGGAGCTCCGCGCCGAGGTTCTTTCGTGTCTGAAACTCGCCGTCTTTGTCCAGACTGGGGCCAGTTGAACGACAAGCCTTGCGACATCAGAACTCCGGTGGTGTGTCAGTACTGGGCCTAGCTGGCGTCTACCGCCAATCTCCCAAAATCAATAAAATTCAACCAGCAAGCAACTTCTCGTGGTTTTTGTTTGGAAAAACGTTCACGCTCCAGATTAGACCGTCGGCGACCTTGAGCTCCACCACAGGTCACAGCGCCACGCAGCCAATCAACAAATTGCTAACTAACGAGGGAGTGAGAGAAGGAAGCTGTCACACCTTCCTCGTCGTCGAGCAGGTTAAAAAAAGAACGTAAAAAAAAAAAAAAAACACGTTCCTTTTTCTGTGTGCAAAGACAACAGGGCGCTGTTGATGAATGGCACTTTCTGCACGGTTTACTCTGCAGTGAAAACGCCTTGGAGTGACTCATTTTTCATACTGAAAGAAGAAGAAGGGAGGGGAGGGGAGGGGGGGAGCGGGCACGGTTGGAAGACATCACAAATATTAGCCGCGTGTTTGAATGGGCCACCGAGAAAAACTCCAGTTGATGCAAAGTGGGCCCTTTGTTAGTTTTGGCTTCTTCAACTGCACCTTTCACCTTGTCAAAGGAGCCCGGCCAAAATTGCATTTTACCAGCATGACAAACACTCAACTCCATCTGACGCACTTACTATTTGTAATAAAAATTGCTTACTAAGTTGTTTTTTTTGGGCTTTACTGTCAAAAAGCAACACACCCCATTCAAAACCAGAGAGTGAAAAAATAAAATACAACAGTACAATACAATTTTTGAACATGGAGGACATCAGGTGTGTATTTGTCAGTTTGTGGATGAAGAAAGGAAATAATTGCTATTAAAAAAAAACACCGAGTCACTGAGGCACGGTGGGAACACGTCACGGCATGAGAACCTGTCACTTGACGAGCGGCTGATTAATTACCATCAATGCAGGTGGCCGATTTGATTTGACGTCAGCGTGCTCACAATGGGGAGGCGCGGTGTCAAACGACACAACAATGGCCGACCGAGGCGGTGTGCGCGGGAGCTGCCATGTTTATTGAAGGACTGGCGACTTTTTTCAACGCCTTTTCCCGTGTTATTATTTATTTGCCCGCTACCATGACGACAGCAGCGCAGGCAGTCGTACAAAATCAACCATCTGTCATAAGGATGTCATTCAAATTACACGTCGTGTATTTAAAAGAATCCCATAACTTTGCCTTTTGAAATTTAGCCTAGCTTAATGCTAGCACACAGTGAGAAACACCATAGACAGGCTAACCAGTAGGTGCTTCAAGCAATAAATACTTAAAATACTCACAGGTATGTATTCTTTAGCATCTGCAAAAACTAACCAATATTACTGAGGCGTTGCAACCGACTTCCTGCATGTCGGAATTATACTGCCCCCTGGTGGCCAATGCGTACGCAGCAGAAAGAGCAGCACAATGTCAATTGAATCGAAGCAAAAATTGCGGCAAAAAAATAAACAGTTCTTTACAATTGATTGATTGAATGATATGACTGTTTTTATAAAGTACTGTGCCTTAAAGTGTTATTTTTACATCTTAAAAAAAAAAACACACATGGCAGCACTTCATCGCAGTTCTCGTTGTTCCGAGAGACGTTGATGAAGAGCCTCATCGGACTTGTAAAGAGGAGATGGTCCACTTTGAAGTGGGCCTGACACTGTCCAGATGCAAGTGCATGTGTGTGTGTGAGCGTCCGTGTGTGTAGTACTTAGTCCAAGTCTCTGTGTTTGTCATTCCGGAGTTATAAACGTGGATGTAAACACAAAAGAAAGAGTCTGGATACAAAAGCGCTGATATGCTGAGCGTGCAAGTCGGAGTGCAATTTAGGGGCTGGCGGGAGCTCGTCCAAGAGGAGCTTCCAGAAAAGCAAGCAAACTGAAAAGCCAAGTTTGATGATTTTTTTTGCCAACAACCGACATTGCTATTAAATTCGTTCTTACGAGTCGTAATGACTTTTTGACATCATATGGTAGTGGTGAAAGTCTTCTTTTGTTTACGTGTGTGTGATGTGTCGCAACAGCGGCAAATAGCTGAGCTGGCTACGTCCGTGTTAATGCGTTGACACGCGGCGTAATCAGTGCAAACAAAGTTAAGCGAGTCTTAGCACATAAATTGTTAGCGTAGCCATTGAAGGCGGGATATGCGTCAAAATGCGCCACGCGAGGCCTCGCTTGAGCGCACCCGGGTCATTGAGGGCCCCGACCCTTCCCCAACCCGCTCGACGGTTATTGAAGAGGCGAGTGTCAGCGAGCGTCTCATCACTTCGTAAGTCTTGTCGCATCTTCCCGCAAACGGGCCTAATGCATCCCGTTTGACCCGGCGCGCCATAAATCACACGGCGGTCCTCAGATCTCCAAATCGTGTACATGACCTCGCGTGTGCGCGCATGTATGTGTATATTGCACATGTGTAAAAGGATTAGCACAAAAAACAGAGTTAAAAAAAAAAAAGTCAGATGTTAAGAATTAAAAGGTTTTGATTTCATTAATTCAATGGCCGTCCGTTGTACGCCGCTAGGGGGCAGTAACAACATAGCTGTGCTACAAGTCTTTTTGATAAGGTCATCACAATTAAGCTGTCATCATATTTTCTCAATTTTCACAATTTGATTCCTTTTCATGACTTTTCTTATATTTTACAGGGTCCAACTCTACGCTAGCCGACTATGAAAAGGTGGGAAGATCCCGACATTCCCGGCATTCCCGCACAGCTCGCAACCCCCCTGACAGCCTTAAATGATTAACGTTCCCATGCGGGCCGCTGATCGTCGCTCGCAGCGACCTCTCTTCCTTCTTTTTGGCTTTAATTAGCGTCGCCCTAATTAGCGCGCTTGCTCCAAAAAGCTACTGTGACGTGCTGCATGGGAAAAAGTTGCAGCTTCAGAGGCCTTGAGCTTGCACGCGGTTGGAGTGCACACTCGATAGGGGGCACTAGTGGGCCTCTTGGCTCTGTGTGTGTGTGTGTGTGTGTGTGTGTGTTTGAGATACAAAAACAAAATAAAACAAAAATTAGGGATTATAGACATTTAAAAAGAAATATGTGACTTTTGAGGGGAACTAAATCAGCAGGCTGGGGATAAATGACTGAAAAAAATGGAAAAATAAATACAAAAAATCTGATAGAAAAACAGCTTGGATATAATGAAGAAAAAATAAGAATAAGAATAAACGATAACAAATCAGTCGACGAATCAGATTTGAAACGACTCTTGCAAAAAATGGAGTTGAACCATAATAATAATAAAGATTACTATCTTTGTGCGGGTAACCAAAACAAAGTCACTTGTTAGGAAACATACGCCTCATCCTCACCACAATCGCGGCGGCCCTTGCTACATCCCGCTTTCAAATCAGAGCAAGGGGATGAGGGGAAGGTTCAAAGGTCAAATCTACAGAGGGATTTAAGGGCCTTAACTTCATCACGGAGCAGCAGAGGTGACCTGCCGCCACCACACACACACATATGCACACAAATAACAATAATAGAAAACCTCGGGCGGGACCCGATGCCCAAAAGCGGCTGTGTTGTTTTCCAAGCCCAGTTTAATTTAAATAAATTTATTTTGCTCTAACAAAAATCTTTGGAAATAACAATCCCATAATTATATTTTAATACTTATTATTCAATTTAAATGTGTACATGTTTTATTTTAAAACATCAATCGTCTCTGGATTTGTAGTATTTTGTTCTCTAATTATTGAGTTATTCCACATATAATTACGATTATTTGTCTTCGTGAATAAAAATAGTTATGCAATTATAAGTTTTAAATATTTAATTTAGAATTTAGGTGAGCCCCACAAGAACAAAAAATGAAGTAACTCAACACCATATGCAGCAAAAGTTGTCAATCCGCGTGTGAAATATTGGAAAAAGATGAAAGATGCTCCCGTTAGGTTCTCACAGAAAAGATGAAGACGACGACGGTGGGAGCGCCCGCGTGTCGGCCGCGAGTGATCGTCTAACCGTCATCCGATACCGTCGACGCGGATCACTTTGCACCCTTTAGACGCCAGCCATGCCGACTTGTATTTCTAACTTCAACTCGAACGTCGCGCTTGTATGCCAATCTTATTTTTTTAAATTAATTAATTTATTTATATTTATTTATTTGACAGGGACGGTTGAGATGCTAGTTGCTACATTAGCATGATTGTGGCTAAAGGCCACCCTCTTGATTTTGTCTTGCAATTGGCAAGCTGGAGGATGGACGACCTTTTTGCTTCATTTGGCTAACACGCAAACAACAAAACAACCCCCCCCCGCTCCAAAAAAAAAGGCTTGCTGAGATCTTTCCTCTGCTCAAGCCCAGACACCCTTAATCCCTGCGTGGGGGTTTAGGCAGGGGAGAGAGGGCCGACTGGAGTTGTTCCCAGCCCGGCAGCGGGAGCCTAATTGGGGGCCCGCAAGTTGAATCGGAGCTCCACCCCGCAGTAGTCTTCATCAGCGTCGTTTGGGGAGATAACTCAAATAGAACCGCGATGAGTCATCAATTTGGCCATCAAACAAACGTCATTTTTCCCTTCTCTTTTTCTTTACATCCCAAACAAATGACTTTTCAGATGTTTCCATTGGAGCTTTGTGCTTTTCAATAATGAGGAATGGTTGACACGTACGTTGTGCATCTCCAAGCCGTAATTCACATGGCCGCGAGGTTATGCGTGCGTCAGGATGAGTCAGCATCCGCTCATTCAAGGATTTGATAAGTCCGCACACATCCAAAATATCTCCTCATCTTCTAAAACAAGACGACAAATCTAATATCGGCTTAGTGAGCGTCATGTTCGTACAACGATTATTTTGTAAAAAAAAAAAGACGTTCCTCCGCCTGTCTCGTGGACGTTAGCAGGAGTGATGGCGTAATGTGGGCGGAGCTACCGAGGGACAGGTGAGTCTATAGAGTAATTGGTTTCCTGAAGAGGATTAACTTGTCTGCCTAGGGCCTCTCCCTTAAACAATATACAGGTAGTGTGTATCCTCGGTTGCCATAGCAACAAGAATCTTTTGGCACACTCTTTGTCCCCTTTGCATAGCAAACCTTTTAACGATACATTACACGCATGTTAATATAAAGAGACTTAAATACTTGGAATGTTTACCCGGGTAAGTTAGCGCCACGTTAGCATCCAAGCGCTAACACTGTAAGAAATTTTTGGTTGCGTCGGAAAACGAGTGAAATATATTTCTGACAATATGTGGTGTAAACATTGTAACCTGAATTCCGAATTTTTTGTCGTGAGTTTTGGTAAATAGTCTTTGACTTTTCAAGATGGCCAAAAATCAGGAGATGACAACTCTACCACGGCGCCCCCAAAGAGTTTTTAGTAGGTAGCAGTAATGCAACCCAAAACTAATTTCCAACTGCTCAGAATTTTTTTTTGGGAAACATTTATAGTTAATACTTTAAAATCAGGTCAATGCTTTAAAAAAACAATAATTTTGCGTGACACCATGCACCCTTGCTTAGTGACTTTTTGGGCATGTTCAATGCCCCAAACAAAGCAAGTCAAGCATTAGCTCCGCGGTGCAGGAAATAAAACAGGGATGGGCCCCGAGACGCATCCCTTCCCTTTTATGAAGGGATTTACATTTGATTGACAGCTGCAAAGCAAAGTGACACATCCACAAAATAGCAGCTAGCCGCAGGGCTAAAGCAAAGCGAGCGAGCGCGCCACGTTCCCACCGTGCGGCTGCATGACAGGAAGAAACTAAACGCCCAGACCATGCACGCCTTCATCCACGAGTCGTGTCTGAACACAAATCTGGCGAGAAGCGACTGCATTCATGTGGACAATGCAAGAGAAACATTTAAGATATAAATAAAGAAATACCCTGCTAATACTCCCCGAGCAGGTTTTTACAGCATTTATGGCACTTCAAACACACCTAAATCCATTTAAACACATAACACTGAAGAGGATTTAGTGCGCTGGCATCTAGTGGTCAATAGTGGAATTACGCCCAAAATGAAAGAAGGGCAAAATAGAGAGAAACTGGACAAGGAAAATCTGCAAACTATTGAGGCCGTGAAGCGGGAACTGAGTCAAGACGCATCATTTTCCAACCAACTCGGTGGAAGAGGATCATTTCTCACGGCTGATGCGACCAGCTGGCCTCCAAAATGTGGGCATGGTGCAGCCACTTGGAGGGCGGGACCACTTTAAATTGTCAGAGGGTTTGTTATCATGTCAAAGAAGCCATGATGGTCTGATTTACTCCAGCGCTGATGCGTCACAGGAATGTGACACAGTTGGTTTTGCCTTGCACGCCCGCGCCCCCGAAAGACCGGCGGGCGCTGCGGCGGCGGCGATTGACGGCAAGCCGCCCGTGAAAGTTGCCATGCTGATACGCCACATCAAGTGAAGGGGCTTCCGCTCGAGCGTGAAAGCCAGTGTCAAAATATTAGAAAGCGCTCTCCTCGGGATACGCAGAAAACTCCACAAACATGGCCGCCACCGCCTCTCTGCTTGGCTCAAACATGGCCGACATCCTTCTCCAGAAGTGTTCTGGCGGGTAGGCAAGAGGAAGCTACCTTGCGGAAGCGTCCATCCCATTGTTCTGGCAAAAGCAACAAAGAGTCGGGGCAACCTGTGATACAATCAGCCCCATTGGGCGATGGCTATCTCTGCTCTTTCTATTGTGGAAAAGATAATTAGAGCACAAAGTACTTAACTACTTAACTACAGTAGCCCACTAGTGTGTTTGTTGTTACTTCCAGTCTGCCTTCCAGCAGCCAATTAGTCATCTGACAAGTTGGCATCTCACGACAACAGCGGCACAGGCCCCGCCTCTTAAAGGCCAACGACGACCTCGCCCTCTCATATGTGTCATCTCGCAAGCCGGGGCCATGACGGGTGCGACGTGGGTAGGTCATGTGAGGTTTCGCCGAGCGGTGTTTTGATTGCGCTGTTGACTTTGCGCCGTTCGCTGCCGTGCGTGTGCACGAGTGGGGCGGACGCGGGAGAAAACAACAACGCCTTTTCTCGAGCGACTGGCAAAAGACAAACGGAGGCTGACGGGCGCAACAATGGAATTATTAACGATGACGGGCCAATGGGCACGCTCCGATTGAGCTGTGCCCGCAAAGATTTCCTATACAACAATTGCACATTGATTTGAGGAAATGGGCCGACTTTCTCACAATTCATAAATCTTAAGAAAGTCTCCTGCGAGGCTTAACCGATTGTCAGCTGTCACATCAATCACGGCATGGGCGGAAAACAAAATGGACAAAAGCGGAACAAATGCAAATATTAATATGAAAATATCAAATGTCTGTTTTCATATAAATATCAAATGTCACTTTTCATATCATTGCATACAAATTCCTACAAAATTCTGCTGGACTATAAAAACTCTCAAATGAGCATTCAACGGAAAATCCAGTATGAACGATTTAATTTCCGACATTCTTCGGCGAATCAACCGACCAGCCGAGCGTTCAGATCCGACTATCCGCCGGGAAAGCCGACTATTCCGCACGATCAATATTATTTAAGCAAAAAGCTGATTGTTATGACTTATGATGAGCTTACATTTGATGGGGCAATTATGCGCCGTGCATAGCGCATCTCTTCAACGACATAACTGACTAACCTCGCCTTATCCGACTCGAGTTAATCCCCGCGTACTGCCGAGAAGCTTTTCTGCATTCTGCGCCGGTGTCGCTGCGCTGCGCAGGGCGGGGTGAGGGGGGGTTGGGGGGTGTCAGCCTCTAAGTGCCCCCCCTGAGAGCGGCCCGGGCCAAGGAGCCGCCGACCTGCCAATTACCCCCGCCGGTCGGGCAAACGAAAAACCGCGGCCGAGTCTGACGCACACACGGCGCAGACGGTGCATAGGTGGAGGGGGACATCATGGATATGTATGACACACGCGCTGGCGCAGCGCCGTGATTTCCCCCGGTAGCCGCGCTAAGCCCCGCACGGGCCGCGGATTTGTCTGACACCTTGTTTAACACAGATGTCAAAAAAGAAAAAAAAAAATGCAGCTTACAATAGGTCGGACGACGTTTGACAGAGGTGCTCATCTCTCGCCGCGCTTTGATTGACAGCGGGAATGCGGCGGACGTTTACGGAGCTTCCGCTTAGTGAGCAAGTGCGGACAGAGCTGCGAAGGGGAGAGGAGGGCGCCCGTTGCGGGAGGCTTACGGGGTCAAGGGAGGCTTCTCGCATGCGAATTTGCCACCGTTTTTTATTCCGTTTCCGTCTCGACAGGCCGGACGGCATTCTGGGAGTTGTTACGCTTGGCTATGCAGAAGCTTTTGTAGTGTCCATGCTGAAAAAAAGTAACTTTGAAAATTTTAAATGCGTGTCCTGGCGTCTAAAATAAGACGGGGGCAAAACTACGAGCTCAAACGGAACCCAAAATTTGAGGATGAAAATCGATGTGGAGAATTTTCTAATCCCAAAATTTGACATTCGGCTGCAAATTTGGCAGCAAAGCATCACTTCCGAGAAGCCAGACCAAAGCGATCGACTTGAAAGTGTTTCCCGTGGCGAATCACAGGTAGACAGCGCCTGAGGTCAACTCTCTGACCTTTAACCTCACAGAGCTCCTGTCAAACTCCTGTCTGGAATCTTGTCCAATACAGAAGCGTATTGCCGGCAGGTGTTTTGCTGACAAAAATGTTCAGCGCATCTGTTGGGTCTTCATTATTGCCCGGTGTAACGGGAAGACCCGCCACGCACTGAAGACTTTGCCGACAAAGCACCTGGCAGACAAAGCAAAACGCAAAGACAACCTGAACGGCTGTCAAGTTTCCGCTCGGCATCATTTGCCGGCTCCAAATTGGTTCGAAAAGAAGACGAGCCGGGAAGCGGGCGGGGCGCAGGTAATTATGCAGCCGGCGTGAGTCGTGGCGGCGGTGACATGAGAGCTCAAGCCCAGAGATGGGGCTTGTTAGCGGGCAGCTCCATTAAGGCTCGCCATCTCCATTCTCCCGCTTTGTCCTAAATTGGCTTCTTCCTGACCCTCCTCCGCCGTCCCCCCACTTAGCCCGTGCCGGCGCGCTCATGTATATGCATCGCAAATCCCCCGCAGACACGGGCAAACGCTCTAGCCCGGCCCAACTAAAAAGCCACGCGGAGTTTTGGGTCAAGAGTCGGCCCCTCGCCGGCGTTTAATCACACGGAGGTAGCGGCACCGAGCGAGGAGACTCGGGGGCGCCCGACGGCGCCTCTCCCGCCGGCTATTATCCCGCCGTCGTGGACGGACCTCCTGTCTGCTGGAGGAGTCAATTAGAGGAGGTGGGAAGTTTTCAAAAAAGTCAAGAAAGGCAAAAGTGTTGCCCAATTGAAACACAGAATGACCCGAAAGTTGTTTAACGTCGGAGCTCCGACGGGTCGTCAATGCAAGCAGTGAGTGATTACAATTTGGTATGCAAATAAGCCAACAAATGAAAATAATTATATTCGTGATGTTCCTGAAATTAAAACTAATGGCGATCGTATAACCCGCGGCCCTACCCCCTAGTGGTCAAAAGTGGCATTAATGCAAAACTGAAGGGTCAAAAGTCAGACAATGCAGCTTTTGAGATGATGAAAGACGTTTTTGAAAGCTCATTTTTGAAGGGCCAAGTTGCGTTTGCTGAGCGTAAACTCGGAGGAGCGAATCCTGCCCGCGATGACAGGGTGGAAGCCAAGACGGAAAGGTAAGCGCCATTTTAGCTTTTCTGGCTGGCCTGCATACCGCAAGAGTGACTCAAACGCTCGCTTCGGATTGCGCGGGCGGCATCTCCGCTTCTTCTTTTTTAATGGCCTCCATTTGGAACAACTACAGGGCCGGCCGCTTCGAAAATTATATTACAGACGCTTGAGTGGCTCGGCTCCAACGCGACTTGTGTTAGCGCCGCCGACCGCACTCGACTGTTTTTAAGCCGCGCGGCCGCACTACAACGGCTGGCCCGGCGCTCGGCTGTTAAAAGAGGGGGTCGGGAAAAAAAATAGAAGAGAGCTGATATTGGAGACGGGTTATTACACGAATGTGTCCGCGTGATGAGGTGCAGATGGCGCCGACAAACCGACGTTTGACGGGCTCCTATCCGCGAGAACGCCGCTTCGAGATTCCCAAAAACTTTGTTGTTGCTTAAAAAGTCTTACACTCATGACAATAGTTTTTTTATTGTGCGACTTTGTCCGAGGAATCCCGTCCGATTGCGCCGGCGGCGCTTCAAAAAGGCGGACGCGAGCGCGGCGGCCCCCTAATGGAGCTTGCGGCCTGCGCACGGCTTGCTCGCGGCTTGTGTGCTTTTTCAGCTGCTTGTGGGAAAAGCCCGACGTTCCTCCCCCCCACCCGCCAGTGACGAAGATGCAAAGCGATCGATCGCTCGGCGGCAGCGCCCCTCCCGGCCGACGTTTGCGGTCTGCCCGACGCCCACGGAACCTGATATTATCCCAGTTTAGCCGCGTTTATTCGCATTCTCACGGCGGCCGGGACACACGATCCGCCATGAAATGTTGGCGCGCGGCGAGAATTTGTCCACTTAAGTGCGCTAAATGACATGCTAGCGGAAGGCCGGCCGGGATCAAAGCGGGCCTTTCAAGGTCCGTTCTGGAGCGGCTCGGACGTGCCTCCGATCGTCACGGCGAGGCCTCGCTAACGACCCCCAGCGATCGTGAGTCATGAAAGATTCACGGAGGCTCGACATCCGCTTTCCTAATGGGAGCGCAATGAGGGTGTAAAGTAGCTCTGAATCTTTCAGCGTGGAAATCCCACCACATGCCCGAGGGGCAGATTTCTCCTCGAGGGTTTCGTTCGTTTAAAAACGTCTCGCGACGATGACAAGAAATCTGAGACGCGGCTTACGCGGATTCACTAAAAAGCCGCTTTGAACGTTAGCCTCGTTTGGCATCACTAGCGTGGGCTAACTCAATTTTTGTCGATATTGTTGCGATGTTTGGAACTATCAATGAGGACTAATACGTTCAAACATACTTGTTAGCTAAATGCTAAAAGTCAAATTAAAATGCCGTTTGGGTTTCATAATAAACTCAAAATGAAATAATTCCAATAAGCTTCGCCGAGAAATGTGCGTGTGCATGTCTTGTTGTTTTGACTGCTGGCGTGAGAGAGTTGCAACTCTGCCAATCAAGCAGACGACGCGTGTTGACGGAGCCCCGTTGACGGCTGTCACTCCCGACTTAACTGTTATTACTGCAGCTGACACACTCGCCGCCACCGTGCCCCTGCAAAACGTTGTCATCAACCCTCGGAAGGAAACGGGACAAACGTTCGACTCGAGACTGCAATGTCACATTGTTTTCGAACGAATCGTGTCAAGTTCCATTTGGAGGTGCTGAAAAGTATGGGAAGTTTTGAAACGTATGAGAACTCCGGCAAAGTAGCACCACCAGGGGGAAAAAAAACGGCTTTGAGGATCGACAGAGCGCATTTGGAGAAAGTCGCAATCTAGAAATGAAAACAACAAAAAAAACAGAGCGAGATAATTGATTTGGTGAGTCAAGCAGGAGAAGAGCACCAGCTGTGTTTATCTGACCTTTGACCCCCCGAGGCCACTCCAATCTCAACAAGACACACGCGCGCACACGGCATTACTGGACCCTCCCCAATTAAGAGACAGCAAAGGTCAGAGCGGCTGAGAGGAGCAAACAGACATTGGAAGTGGAGAAACGCACCTGGAGGACCCCCCCAAAAAAATGGCCTGTATCTTATATACAATTAGGCACTTGCTTGATGTGGCGCAACTTCTTGATCTGGCTTTAGGGAGGAAGCTGTTTAGGAAAGCTGAGGGAAAAGGTCAGAGGTTTTTTTTCTTGGGGGGGGTGAGGGAGGAGGGCGTGTCGGGCAAGGCTGAGAGCTTTTCTCAGGTAGGTCTGCCCAAACACGACGGCCTTGTTTACCTGTCAGCTTTTGTGCGGCCCTCCCACGGCAGACAAAGGAGGTAGGAGGGCGCAGCTCCTCGGACCACCGGTGAAGACGCAGACCGACGGAGGAGAGCGTCGTGTTTGTCTTCACGCACGCATGCTTCAACATCCTGACGTGTGTGTGTGTCTGGGGGGGCACACACACACATGCATGTTATATTGCGAGTGTATGAAAGTGACCCAGAGTGCACGTTGTGTTTGTTGCTGGGCGGGGTTTGTGTATAAATGCAAACACGAGTGACTAAGTCACACTCGCCAAGCGGCGGACAATGCGAGTGCTCGCCGCACGTTTGTGAGTATTTTTGACGGGACGCTTAGTTTCCATTTGAGTTTGAAATTTGGCTCGTTTGAACGGCAGCTTTGTTTTTTCGTTTTTAATGGCGAAATCAAGTCATCCAAATAAATGAGCCTTCAAAGCAGTTCCATTTGGATGCCACCCCATAATAAAAAAAAGGACAAAACGTGTATATTGTTTTTTGTCTTCATACACGTGTCCAAATTCCGACATGAGCGAGAGAGCGAGTCGACTACTGTGGGAAAACGCTCCTAACCTGGATGAAGATAAGCAGAGACGCAAGAGCTCCTCCTCCTCCTCCTCCTTTTTCTTTACAGGCCGTGCATGCGTGTGTCATATACAGCCGCGTCCGAACGGCTGGCTCGGCGTGGCGGCGTGGGAAAACCACAATCATGGAAAGGAAAACTGTTGAAATGGCATTTCGTCAAAAATTGTGTTCTCATTTAAAGGCAGATTTGAAATATGAATACAAAATGAGCCACGTCAGAGCTGACGGCTTGTCAATCACAGCTGTCGTCATAGCAACAATTGGCAGCCCCCCCTCCCCCGAGACATGCACTCTGGTGCTCGTGCAAAGTAGCTCTTCCGTTTTTATCTGAGCGCGGAGATAAAAGTGCCAGGCCGCTATTCCCATACCTGAGCGCCTGGAATTTCCAGAGAAGGGCCGTAAATTGTACGCACCACGTTGTCCTCTTCCCTCCTCCCGCCGCTCGCAACAAGAAGAAGACGAGCTCGTTGACTTCTGAAAAACACATCCATCACTTTGCTTCTAAGGGAGGATGTGCGGATGAAGCCTGCCTGCTTGCATGAGTGCATGGCGTGAGAGCGTGCATAAATAAGTGATGGACGGGCCCGGCCCATGACTTTGTCCAGCAACTTCCCAGATGAAATGAGACCGAAAGACAAATGTGAATTATGCGCCTGACCTTTTCAACGGCAGCTGATGTTCCGCTATTGAAAAGGAAAAAAAAAAAAAAAAAAAAAAGAGTGCTTGCACAAAGAAATCCAAAGTAAAGGAGAGCTCAGTGGCAAAACACTCCACAAAGATGGCCGACGCGGTGTCACGCTGACAACAAAGATGGCCGACACGGTGGCCGGTTGCCATCTTGCGACAAAGCTTAACAATAGCTGCTCTACGACAACGCACTTGTTGCTGTCGCAATGGTTGAAAAATGTGCTGAGTGGTCGACTCCGCGCCGCAAACATTGCGGTAAAGCGTCCGTGTGGTAATCACGAGTCATTTTATGGGGCCCGCTTGAAAGGAAATTCTCCGAGCATTCTCAAGTTAGAGAGGAAGGGGGGAAGGGGGAAAGAGGAAAAAGAGCACCTCAAAGGATGGAAAATTGGACGCCATCCCCAATCGCTTTCAGACCATGAGGAAATGGAGAAGCTCAGCAAATAAAATGCTAATGCTAAACTGCTAGCAAGAAAAGGGCTAATGCGAAAAACAACAAAAGCTAATAAATCAATTCGGCTAATACTGAAAATATGATTTGGTTTGTATTTGTGAGCTCTATTTTGTTCTTGAACATAGCTGTCATGCTAACCAGTACCAGATCATGCTAAATGTGACTGCTAGTAAGTCAAATGAGCTTCTCAGATGCGGAAGTAGCTAACGCTACAGAAAGGACTTTTGAGTGACCTTATTTTGACATTTTTTTTCAAAATGACATCAGATTGTTTTATACGTATGAATAGAAGCGAGGGAATTATTTTAAAGCGCCGGCGCAGCGCAACACGATCCCGTAAAGCGCCGTCGTAAATCTCACCGAGGCTCGTCCTGCTTCTGCTGCCGTTGAGGCCAGCAACGACCAGATGTTGAAAAACAATTCATCAAGGAGCGATCTAAAGAATTTTGATAGTGGAAAAGGGGAGGATGAGCGCAACGAGTGACAGCAAAAGAACAAAAAGCCTCTTTTAACCCTGTTGGGAATTTGTTGCTAAATGCAAAACAAACTCGCCGCTGTTAAATCGTTTGTTCGGCGCCCGAACGAGAAGATGGCGCTCACATTACAGGAAGTAAAAACTTTCAAGGTCAAACTTTAACTTTTAGCATTAAGTAATTTTTCCTCCACAGTCTCCAGTTGGCCACCACAGCCCTTAATCTCCTCGTATGTCAAAAGTGTCGCCTTGCTAGCATGATCTGTTAGCATCTCGCTACCAATGATGCATTCAATGTGGCATTGGCTCACAGCATGATACTCTGCAGTCTCCACTTACCCGCATTCTCATTTTGGATAATCGTGATGTTCCACAGTCTCCGCTTGGCTGCCATGGTCCATCCTCCATTTTGCAAGCACGTCATTGTGCTTTTTCAAGTCTAGAAATGACAAAAGTGAAGACACGTGTTATTATTGTGCTCAACAGTCACGAGGCTCTTTTGTTGCCATTTATCGCGACAGCCGTCATGAGCACTTTCAGCCGATTTTGACGAGGACAAAAAAAAGACGCCATGCGTCTGTGATGAGCCCAGCAAAAGCTTTTGTTTGGATGCTGCTATTTGCCAATAATTAGAGCCCCCCCCCCCTCGACACACACACACAGACAGGCGCTAAAGGGCCAAATAATCCCTTCACCTATTTGCAGAGGACAGACGAGTAGGCCTCACCTTCAGGGTAGTACTTAACTCCTGTAGCCACTCGTTGGGTAATCGCACTATTCCAGCAGCCTGCTAATTAGCCGTGTGTGTGTTTCTCTGTCCGTCCATGTGTGTGTGTGTAGCAATGCAGGCCTCACAAGTTGTCAATGGCGATGTGGCCTGCACGTGGAGCAACTGAGCATCCACTGCCACTGTTCGCACACAATGTTGACTTTCATTCATGTTGCATTTCCACCTTGTGTCCATTTTTCTTTGTTTGGTAAGCTAAGGGCATTTTGGCCCAGAAACAATACAGAGGTAACTTGGGGCTAAGAAAAAAACAATGTCATTAATTGTATTTTTTTTCATTCCCTTTTAACATTTTGTTAGTATCTGATGCAAACATGAATGTGTTTTCTTTCACTTGCAGCTTTTTAAAAAATATATTTCCGCATCCGCCAATATAATTATTTTAACTTGCAATATACAGATAACGTGATTAAAAAATTATGTAAAAACGATTTTTAGACAGTCTCGTCATTTTTAATCCATTTTCTTTTAATAACATTGCCATTGTTAATTAGCAGCAAAACAAATTATTGTGTTCACTCACATATAGAAAGGTTTGAAATGTGCTTATACTCAGAACGCAGCTTTGCCAAATTAAAGATGTTAGTGATTAAACTGTTTGTGTAATAAAATGTATTCAAAGCTGGAAAAAGAGCAAATAAATAAATAAAAAAACAAGCTTCCATTGCAAAATCATTCGCCAATTCACCGTCCAAGAAACGCAGGTGGGAATGTGCATTTGTGCGCATTTTTCCATGAAGAAAATCTTGCCGGCATGAGAAAGATGAGGATGCTGCTAAGAATTGGGGGGGCGAGTGACGTCACTGAACGGTGAGGGCGCGCAGCCCCCCAAAAAGCGACGAGCCGCCGCACACGCTCCAAAGCAAACAAGTCGATGCACGTGAACGCACCACCTTGTGGATTTGAAGCGTATGGAGAAAGCCTGAGCTTCGAGCACTTTTTTTTTTCCATTCTTCTGTGAGCCGACATACAAACGGTAAGGAGAAACGATATTAACAACTATATAGACTCCATTTTAAACAGGGCAGGAGATTTTTTAAATGGGTATTTCAGTCACCTTTGGCTGTCCTGAAAGGGTGTAGGGTGAAGCATCTTCTTTAACATAAGCGATCTTTGACAGCGGCTAGACTAAATCGTGTGTGCGCGCACGCGTGTGTAGTCGAATTAATCCAAATGTAGAATTTATTTACTCATTCAAAACTCCGTTTGAATTTATGACAATTTGTTGTTTAAATTAAAAATCACATTTGCTCACCGCGATCCTTCAACACTATAACATCTCGGATGGTTTATTCATTAACGCGCACAGTTTAACCCCAATATATTAAACAGATGAATTTTGGTGTTATTTTCGTTGATTCCAATTTGTGTCTCTGTTTACAGCCCCTTGCCCCACCCCCACCCCAGGCAGCTGGATTATGGAACTACATCTGTCCAAGAATATCATCTCATGCGCGGGTGCAGGTACAAATCGAGATCTTACTTGACGATTACAATTAGATGCAGTTGCATGCCTCGTCATCTGCTTGTAAGGGAGGGGAAAAAAAGGATCAATTTGCCATGCTGACACATGCAAAATGAGACACGACGACGAGCCAAAGTTTTCTTTTCACTTCTCGCTGCTCTTACACTAATTAAAAGCGCATTTGTCACTCTCTGGATTAGGCGACACCATTTCCTGGTGTCTTCATTTTCTATTCAGTCCAGACATATGTGATTACATGATGACAAGCTGCAATCCCTGCAGGTACGTTTTTGGTGCAACAATAAGGATTTTTAATAGCGCTGTGGAGCTATGGAGAATATCTATAACTTTGAATTAAAAAAGAAACATTAATAACACAAGGGGGGGGGTGAGACAAAAGAGTTTCCGCTAAATACAAGAGTAGAACAATCCTAAAATAATTTATACTTAGAACACCAAAGACGTACACTGATTAAAATCTCAACTGCAATGTAAAACGCGTGCAGCGGACATTTTCCGGCGTTTCCCCTCACTTTAGTGCTCATTTGGAGTTTTGTTTCCCCACCTGCCGACAACGCAGGTTGGTTTAAAAAAAAAAAAAAAAAAAAGAAAATATCACCAAGGTAATAATCAGCCGTGTCCTTCTCTTGTTACGCGGCATGCAAGCGGGCTCCACTTTCAGCCGAGTGCTTCTCGCTCATGTTTGGACCACTTTTTCACAACACGCGCGCGCGGCCTTTTAGTTTTTTTTTTTTGCACTTTTCGACCTGCGGGCAAAATGCACCGAGCGCCGACCTTTAACCCGTCGGTGGCGAACGGCGGATGGAAAGGCTTTCTGAAGCCATCCATCACAAGCAAAGTGGGATGCGGCAGCGCGAGGACTGCAGGGAGGCTGACTGTTTACATTAGCGCTCATCTATCAGCCTGCAAGAAAGAAGTCATGTGCGATTCATGCCAGGAGCAAGAGGAGGACGAGGATTAATTAGGCGCGTCATTAAGTGGAAGCGCTACTAAAAAGACGTCATCTGTCATGTTAGGATGCATCCGAGTGCAAAAAAAAAAATAAAAAGACAATGAAAGAATAGGAAAAATGCTGTCTAATCTGAAATTGGAAGTTGCAGCACTCAACCGTGCCTGCAATACCGATTAAAAAAAATTGAAATTTAAAAATTAATCACCCTGGTGCGGTGTTGAGACACGTGTCATAATATTTACGCATTTGGATCAAATTCATAATTGCCTTAATCTATAATAATCCCTTTAGAATGATCAAATAAAACACTTTTAGTCTCGAGATAAAAGTCCTTAACGCGAAATATAACACGTCATTCAGACATGGGGAAGCGGGCGGGGGAGGTCAGAATTTTGAAAGCTAAGGGCCTTCAGGGGGACTTTTCCGGTCCGACTGCATGGGATTTCATTTTCAAAAAAAAAAGGTCTTACAAGAGGAGTTGTGGCGCCGATGACAATCCCAGTCGAAGCACGTTGACAGACAGACACACACACGCACACACAACACACACGCACACACTAGTCTGCTGTGTTTATGAACTACTGCAGTGGCTCACCATAACTATAATCATAATCATAATCCTAATTGGATTTCTAAATAGAAAAACAAACATTATAATACACAAGTGGTTCAAATCATTTTCAAAAACAAGACGCAGGTTGTATTCCTTAAATTCAAGCATTACAAAAAAAAGTCGTTTTCCAAGAACAAAGTCCAAATTTTACATGTAAAAATCGGACATGCATAAACTGGAACTTCACTTGGAAACTGATCAGTAAAGTATAAGCATTTACTAAAATAAGAGATTCCAAGAGACATTTAAGGATCTTTCTATAATCCTTCTATACACTCAAAAATGTAGGTAAACGTGGAAAATGACTCACAGGGGCCACTCGCCATGCATCAAGAGGAAATACTGGTGGTGCGTTCAGTGACGAGTCGACGAAATTGGACATTTTATAAAAAAATAACAGGTTCAAGCGGGATGCTACATGGAATGCTACATTCAGAGACCGTTCATTAAATTTGAATATAGGCTATGGCTTAAGAGGCGCGAGTTGGCTGTGAAAATAAAAAGTAGTCAGAAGATGCATTCAATGACATACAGGGTCAATTGTCAAAACGTTAACTGTAATCAAATACTGTACAGAAACAGAAGTCAAGTGTAAGTGTTGCGTTCAATCACTCAATAAAATCGGATACACCCCGTCTCAAAGCAGCAGGTCGCAATGAGTTCAAGTAGTCATAAAAAGTAGTAAAAAAAAGACACTACATGAAGCGATGCATTCAAGGGCGGTCCGATAAAAACGGTCAAAAGGACTCGTGAGAGACGTAAAACAGACCATAAGTCAGGTCATGTGGAAATGTTGCATTCAGTGACCGTTCAATAAAACTGGATAAAGCCTGGGATTACTTGAACAAACAGCAGGTCATAACGAGTTCAACGCAATCATAATAAAAACAAGTTGTAAAAATAACATCTGTGGAGGTGCGTTCAAGGCTCGCTCGATAAAATTGGGCACTCAGAGGTGAAATCTTTGACGTCCATCCTCATCAATACACAAGCATGTTTTGTCATTCAGTCGGAGACAACGTGGGTGCGTTCAAGTACAGTGATATATAATTGGAGATAAACCCAAACCAGTGAGATGATTGGCACACGTAAACGTTGCGTTCAAACGAGGCTCGATTACAAGTGTCAGTGACGAAGTGGTAAAATAAACATTAAGTCGGTGATCAGCTTGTCTCAAACAGGATTTGAAAAAAAAAAGAAAATATAAGATTTATTAATTAAAACCGGACATTAGGGCACTATAGCGTAAACGTAACTAATGTGACCCACAGAGTTTATAAGCACTAATGGCTTAACAAAAAGTTTTCCCCTAATTTACGCAAGTGGTGCGTTTAAAACTGTACATTTGGGTATTTTTACTCAAATGTGGAATAGTCAACATTTCTAAAATTTAAAAAAATCTAAAAGAAATTAGCTATATTACAGAATTTCGATCATGACGCGTCCAAGGACGGCTGAATAAAATGTTTATTTTTTTTTTAAATCGTGCCTTGACCCTGTTGGCATTTATTGGAGCTGATTGTTTACTTATTAGACAAAAGGGTCAGCTGGGATGGCGATAACACACACGCACGCGCACGCAGGCAGGCACCCACGCGCGCGCGCACGCTCAAAGCTATGTTACGTTGATTGAATAGGGAAACAGTAACCGGGCAGGCCCGTTTGCAAATGTTTGCTCATTCACGCGTCGATATAGAGGCCGTGTTGTGTGTGTGCCGTGGCGTGGCGTGGCTCCGTGCGGGGGTGTCTGCACACATTACAAACATGCCTGCACTGAGCTAAAACCAAACAAAAAAAACCAAAAACTTGTATTGCATCGGAATGACAACGTTTTCTTGTGTGGATTCTGCGGGTGAATCCACATTTTTCCCGAGACGTTGCGTGGGAGTGTTTAAGTTCCACGCCACTTTAAAAAAAAAAAAAAAAGTTGCTGATTTGCGCGTTGCACATTTTTAGGTCTCGTCTGGTGACGTCACGCTCGGGGCAGGCTCAAGAGTGGGCGGGGCCGCGTGAATTGGGTCCCACGCAAGCAGAGCTCAACCTTCTCCTCCACTGTGGTCACGACTCGCGTGGAAGGAGCTGGCGAGAAGACAGAATTACTCCAAAATTGCCCCCCCGCCTGTTTTTTTTTTATAGGACTATAGTGGATCTTTGTCTGCCCTTCCCTCCCATGTCGCCACGCGTGTCGGCTTCGGCGTGGACTTGTCTGCGCCTCGCTACGTCGAACCGACCCTCGGCGCTGCATGCAACGCGGGCCTGCCTGACTCGTCTGCATCCCTCCTTCTAATCTCCTCCAAGGTGTCATGAATTTGGAGAGACTCTCCGAGACCGCGGCGGTGGTGCGAGCCCACGCCAATCCGAACCCGAACCCACCTCCTCCTCCTCCCCGTGCGTCACGCGACGTGAGCCCCGCGTTCCACTTGCAGCCTAGAAGCTCCAACATCACCACGAGCGCTCGCGGGGGGACTTTAGAGCACTCGAGCAGCGACTCTTCGGACGCCGAGCTGGCAGGTACATGAGGGGAAGTGGGGTCATACGCAAAGTTGCAAATGACGTCTTTGGGGACCTTTATGCTAATAAGTCTTTAGCTAAGCCAATATAGCCATGCGTACTGATCGAAATGATTAAAAAAAAATACATTTGAGAGGGCATTTGAAATTACTTTAATTTTTTTTTAATTTGCAGTTTGATGTGAGTGCCGGAATTATTAGATGTTTTATTTTTTGGAGGAAGCAAGAAACCAAGAAAAGGAAATAGAAAAGTAATCTAACTTAAATTGAGTTGCAGGACGCCAAGCGTAAAAGTTAAAATGATCATATTTATTCATTTATATTTATTTTTTAAATTATTTTAAAAAGCAGCATTCAAAAAGATTTTTTTTAAATCCTCACGTCAGTGTTTGCAAATATTTAGTTAATAGACAGTGTTTTTAAAATGCGCTTTAAAAAAGCATTTAAGATGCATTGTTTTTGTAAGGTAAATTATTTTTAATGGGAAAACCTTAAAAATTTATATTAGGGATATTAAAGTGTCCGTTTAAGGGGAGGTGGAGGTCATTTTGGATGATTTAATGTGGGGGTGGGGGGGTCGTGCATGCCAAAGCTGGAAAAGTCTTGTTTGATGTCACGTCACTGAATAACAGTTTGCACTGGCACATTTCGAGGGAGCAAAAGAAAAGTTATGAAGGAGTTTGTGGAGGAGCCGTTTTAATTTTTTGTTGCCCAACTTAGAAATAAGAAATTAAATCCGTCTTTACAAAACAACTTCTGGCAAGTAGATTTATATATTTAAAAAAGTTTTCCCAGCCACCTTAAAAATAAACGTCATTTTTAAAAATTCAGTTATATATTAAAAAATAATAATAAAGTATTTTCCTTCTTACGATTATCGTGAGTGACTCATGGAACCAAAAATAGTCAGTTGATTTGATGTTTGGGTGTTGGACATCAAGCAGTTGAAATATTTCCAAACGGTAAATATGTCCAAACAACCATCAAGACGTTTCTGAACAGATGCCTGATTTGGGATTAACCTTTGCGCGTGCATGTTGACAAAAAAAGTGGCAGCGGTGCATGGACACGTTGAGTCATGACAGTGAGGGTTTTATTTTAATTTAAAATTATTCAAATAAAATCGAATATTTTATTTTTGTAATAAGATTACTTTCCCCCCCATTTGTTGACATAAAACAGAAAGTTGTGGCGTTTAATGTAAATTTTAACCGCATCGTAAAATTCAACTTAAATAAAATACACTAGTGACGTCAAGGACATCGCCTTTGGGTAAATGCACTTATTTATTAGAAAGCAGAACTCACTTGGACACTTGTGTCCCTTTTTGCTGAACCGTTGGATGTTTTGTCATGCAATGTGCTTTAAGTGACGGTTGTACTTTTTAATGTCGACCATGCAGCGGAAAAGGAGCGTAGCAGCAGCAGCTGCGGCGGCGATGTGCGCGTCAGCGGCGGCGATGTGCGCGTCAGCGGCGGTGGTGATGAGGCGCTGTCGTGCGCCGACGACCCCAAGAAAAAGAAGCAGCGGCGGCAGCGCACGCACTTTACCAGCCAGCAGCTGCAGGAGCTTGAAGCCACCTTCCAGCGGAACCGATACCCGGACATGAGCACGCGCGAGGAGATCGCCGTGTGGACCAACCTCACCGAGGCCAGAGTCAGGGTGAGACGCGCCGCGCGCCAACAAATGGAAGGGGCGGGAGGATTTTAGTTGCGCAAGAAAGCAAAATCTGAAGGATATTATCAAGTTTGTCAGTTGAGGGGGAATTTGGATGAATATTCTCAGTCATTATAACCCCAAAGGTGTCACTGGATTTCAAAAATGCATTTCCTAAAATAAATGTGTTTGCGTAAAGCGCGCGTAAAAGTGCGTTTCAAAGCTGAAAACGACGCATTTTGTTTGAAATATGTACTCAAAGGGCATAAAAACTATTCACAAATTTTGAGGGAAGTGCGTAATAATGAGGTCATTTCGAATATTTTTGGAAAGAGGTTTATAAGGGTAGTCATTACAACTTTACCACATAACCCAACAAACAGGATTGTAGAAAAACACTCTAAATCTCCAAATCCCAAGTTTCTTTTTTTTTTTTTTTTTAAACATGCTGAGAGAGAAATGCAAAAGGTCGGTAAAGAAGTGTAGGTATAAACGTGCTTATAAATATGTTTATGATGACGTCAGCATGAAGAGACAATTAAAAATTCATGGGCATTATTTTTCAGTTTGATTTTGAGCGGGTCAACGCTTCTTTGATTCATGGAGTTCATATCAAAATGTTTATTTTATATTATTTTAGGAGATTCAAGTGCGTGTAGTTTTTTCAAGCGCAGACGTTAGAGCTGTCATTTTCCCTATATTTGTCTCCATATGCTTTTTTCATTTGCTAAAAAAAAACACCAATAAATAATGGTGTTTTATCCGTACCACCACGTGCGCTAATGGATTGCCGATGCTAACATACTCATGTTGGGTTGCTGATTTATGTTTAAAAAAAAAATATCAAAACGAAGCATGCCTAGCTGCATTTCAATCATGCTCACATCAAACAGGGGCGAAATAAATCCAACAGTTTGGAATTTATTGGCTGCTGCAGGTGCAGTCAGGCTCTTTCATACATTCCATATTTACGTTCTCATCGACATTTAGAGAGTTTAGAGAGTCAGGCAACAAATACAGATTTTGTCAGCTCGGAGAATTTAGGCGACGACCTTTATTCCCTTTTTAAAATGTAAAGGTTAATTGAATGGGACCGTGTTGAGCGTTTTCTATTTATCGATGTGGCCGCACGGCCAGCCAAAATATTAGGGACACCCAATAAATATATTTTATAGGTGTATCTTATAAAATGAAAAGGGCATTTTTAGAAATGCGTATTTTTTAACGATTTGGTCGTTTACGATTGATGCATTTGAAGATATACTTAATAAATTTAAACTTTGAGGGATGTATTTTTATTTAGAGTTGACTAAAAACCTTTTGGGGGGTAGGAAACTAACATGTGACTTTTTAAATCAGCACGTGTAATTTATCAAGAGGAAATCCGACCTATATGTAAAGTTTGGAAAATGGTTTGTCATTCATTGACAGGCGTATTTTTATACATCATTTGGGGAGGGGGGGAGGGCGGGGGGTTACTTCGCGCAAGCTTGCCCATGCAATTAAGTGTCTCCAATAATTAGGCTCACGCCATTTTCGTCGCATATAGGCTATACTGAGTGCATTTTGCCGTTTGTTGGTCGCGCGCAGGTGTGGTTCAAGAACCGGCGCGCCAAGTGGCGCAAGCGCGAGCGCAACCAGCAGATGGACCTGTGCAAGAACGCCTACCTGCCGCAGTTCAGCGGCCTGATGCAGCCCTATGACGACCCCATGTACCCGGCGGCGGCTGCGGCAGCGGCCGCATACACCTACAACAACTGGCCCAACAAGAGCCTGCACGGCCCCAAGAACTTCCCCTTCTTCAACTCCATGAGCCCGCTAACCTCGCAGCCCGTCACCATGTTCTCGTCGTCGCCGGCGCCCATCACGACCATGAGCGTGCAAGCGGCCGCCGCTGCCGCCGCGGCCGCCCACGCGCACGGCGGCATGCCCTCCATGGGCGGCCCCCCGCCAGGTCTCAACAACATCGGCAACCTCAACACGGCGCCGCCGCCTCCTCCGCATGGCCCACCGGGCCTCAACGCAGCAGGCATGTCGTCGTCAGCCTGCCCATACGCAGCGGCCGGCTCGCCCTACGGCGTCTACCGGGAAACGTGCAACCCGAGCCTGGCCACGCTCAGACTCAAGTCCAAGCAGCACCACTCCAGCTTTGGCTACGGGGGGCTGCAGAGCCCCGCCTCGGGTCTCAACGCCTGCCAGTACAACAGCTGACCCGACCCCGCTCGCGACGTGACGTAACGCGACGAGACGTGTTGCTCTGTTGTCAATGGAACACTTGTTACTCTGTACATACGCCACATGTAAATATATATTGGCTTAACATGGACAATATAGTTGTCTTTTTGTTTGTCGTGCCCGCTTATTCGCTTTTGAGCAATTCTAAAACGGCTTCTCAATAATGGCGTGGGGGCGCGTGGGTTGGAAAAAAAAAAAGTTTTTAGTGCGGCGTGCACAAGCCGCTAAAATTAATATGGGGGGGGGGGGCTTGAATAAAGTACGACGAAAATAGGATACACAAGGCAGAGCTAAATTTAATTTCCAATTGTGCACATGAAATTTGCATGAAGTAACGTGAACTTGTCATGTTCGGAGATCCTTTTTAAAATGTAAAACGCGCCATTTCCGAGTTGCTCATCAAGTAATCTAATCTACGGGCCATTGATATCCTATCAGCACTCGACTGATATTGATTGTGTGTTTTAGATGATAACAAGGTGCAAGTGAGGATTAGGCATGTAACAAGAGTAAGAATAGGAATACAAAAGGAGGGTTTATGAGTGAAATTATAGGTCAATATTTGATGCGCTATTTCCGTCTACACCTGCAAAATGTGACGTCACTGAGTGCTTTTGTCTCATGAAATTCATTTTGTAAATATTATGCAGCTATAAAATGCAAAAAAATCTTTCAGTTTCATTTGAATATTTTCAGCCAAAGAAAAGGTGCGGGAACAAATATTTGCTTTTTTTTTTTAAACGGGGACTTTTATTTTTATTCGTGTTTTTTCCCAAAATTGACCTTAACATGAAGCAATATATAGCATTTTTTTTAATCATTTTTTTCATGTAACTTAGAAATGAATTGAATTCACAAACGTTTGGAAGCAGTGCGTATTTTAAAAGAAGGTGTTTTTTTTTTTTTGGAATAGTACTCCAACTTTTCATAACATCAGTAAAATGTAATTACTCTATTTAACTTTGTAACCTACTTGGAAACATTTTAACTGCTTAAACAAACGAAACCTGACAACATTTACTGTCAGTGCCTATGCGTGCGTGCTAGATAAATGTCCATTATTTAAATTTTGTTTATTAATTTGAAAAGATGGGAGGGGTGGTCGTGTGTCAAACATGATTGCTTATAAAAACAAAAAAGCTGCGAGTTTCCCCAACAAGTCCCAACAGTGAAAAAGCAACCAACTTGCGTCACATTCTTTACCTGGGCGTGGTGATGGTGCACTTGGTTGGGATCCGTTGCATTCGAACCCATCGACGGGGACAGAAGCAGAGGGGGTCGCTTGCCACAGCTCGCGAAAAACAAAAAGGGGGAAAAGTGAGATCTGTGATTGAAGCACGGGTGGGAGCGCACGCGCATGCGCACAGGCTTGGCTTGCTAGCATGACAACACAGGAGCAAAACGCAATGACAGAATATAATTGGAAATGTTCATTTTGTGAAATATACAAAATCAATGTTAGCTCATCACACAAAATTTACTCAACTACAGAGTGAAAAGCGCACCTGTTTGGGGGTAAGCTGCGCTTCATAACATTGAATGTCTTCATATGTATGCACATATTGGATGTAAATATAGTATAATGTTGTTTTCAGGGAACTTTAGGGTCAGTCCAATTCAGCCTTATTCTCCAAAATGGCTGCCAGTAAAACATGGAGGAGGTGAATGTTTTTAAAGTGCAAATTAAGACCAACAAGTTGTGAGTGCTAAGCTAACTGCTCAGACAATCCTCACCACCTGCTAGCATTAGCATTGGTCACCTATAAACAGGTATTGTTGCTTTTAGGGAACTTTTGGGGTCAGTTCAATTCAACCTCATTCTCCAAAATGGACACCAGTAAAATATGAATGAGGTGAACTTTCAAAAGTGACAATTAAGAGCAACTTGCAAAAGCATTAGTGAGCTGTCATACCTTTGCCTGCTTCCATTGGCAAAAGGTTCAAGCTTCCGGAAGTGCCTTTTAAGCAACCAATGAGAAACGAGAAAGGGGCGGGGTCATTAGACGTCATCAACCAGCAAAATGTTTCTGCTACTTTATGGGATTGAAGATGGATTAGGAAATCCTGTCAAGTGGAATCCGGACACAATAGTTGCAAACTGTTGCGCACACTCACAACATAAATCCACCTTAGTTGCGTGTGCGCCGGGTGGGAACGCAACACGCACGCAAACGCCCCACGGCTGCACACTCATTTGGGGATTTGGCCAAGATGATTCGTCAGGTTGTAGCCACCGAGTGCAACTGTCAGTGCGTGGCCGCCGAAAGCGGTTGACGTGCAAATAAATAAAAATAAATACATAAAAAAAACAATTGCATAGCAGTTTTCTAATTGCTCATCTTTTTCCCACGTTGGTTACCTGTCAAACTCTTCCAAAAAATGCCTTTCACAAACAAAACCCAATTCAAAAATCAGTGTAGAAATTCCATTTATGATTGAACGAAACAAGACAAACATGAACACAGCATTGAACAAAATAAAGTTGGGAAGAGGCAAAGCGGTTTTCAGACTTTTCTGCGAGTGAGCGCTCTTGTCTGGAGGAGCTCTCTTTGGAGCCCAGTCTTGCTGAGGTGGCTTCTTCTTTCTCCTCTTTTTTTTTTTTTTTTTTGAGGGGGGGGGGGTTCTAATGATTTTATTGTTGGGGGCGAAAGACAAGTGTAAATCAACCCCCCCTCGCAGCCCTTTCAAAAATACGCCACGAGAAACAGAGACTCGGAATAAAACTTTATGCGGTCGTCTGCATAGTCGCTCTTCGCATTTCTGACTGGAAAAAAGACACTAGCGAGCATTACGCACGGAATATAGGAAGAAATACATAGAGATGAAGCTATGCGGCTTAAGTCATTTTAAGGCGCCTTTTTCCAATACAATAATTATAGCAATAATATGTAAATAAATATATATTTGTTTTATTTACATGGAAAGAGCAACCTTGTCAATAAACTTGGCCATCTTGATGTCTCGCTTGGACAGTCCGCCGCAGTCGTGCGTGGTCAATGTGATGTGCACCTGACACACACACACATTTTTTATTGGTCAGCAACAGCATTTACATATATTTTGTCATTTTATTAAATGTTTTAGCAATGTATATCTTATTAACACACCTTTTAAAGAGTTGCAGCATTTATGCAAATTTCTTTTCATGTATTTTCAGGATTATTTTATTGTTAACACACATTTTCTAGATGTGACTTTCTTTAGAATTCACTTTGAAATGAAATAAATCAATAAAAACAAAACCTATAATAAATACTGTCAGCTAGTTGTATTGTTAATTTGCTTCATCTGGAAAAGCTTATTGGGTTTGTAGTCACCTAAAAATATATATTTTTAAAAATGCAATTGTGAAAACTAAAGAATGTTAAACAAAAAATAATTGCAATGAATCAATCTTGTAGTGATGTTTTATATTTTGTGTGTATATCGCCAAGACGACAAGCGTGCCAGCGCGTGTTGTCGGCGCTCACCTTGTTGTAAGTGTTGAACCACTCAGGATGATGGTTCATCTTCTCGGCCTGCAGCGCCACGCGCGACATGAACCCGAATGCCTGAAAATAAAAATAAGAGCCGTCAAATTCAAATGACATCTCGGGTGGCAGTAGAAGGAACCCCATTGAGAAAGCTAGCATAAATTGAAAAAATAGGTTAAATAACATCAACGAGAATAAATGGAGTCAAAATAAAAATGACTTTTCTAAAAACTTACTTCTTGTGATCTTTTGGCAGAGCAAGACAGGCTCATCTGACGCCACGTGCGCACACAGGAAACGGCGGCCGCACACACGCTTCCCATTGGGCGCGCTCCAATCAGGACGCGGGCGGCCATTACGCTTCTTGTAATTATCTACAAAGTCCCCAGCGAAATCCCCGCTCATTGCTCGCCGCGAGGAAAGCCCATTTCGGAGCAATTTCCCACTGCAATCTCAATTAAGCCCCTAAACACTTCCTCCCTGCCTAATTAGATCAACTGAAAGGCCATTGTTTACACGGCGGCCCGCGCCCGCACCTGACATGAGCAAACGGCATCGCCGGCGCAGGAAATTGCGCTAGGCGGCTTCTTTTCTTTCCCAGCGTCGGGAAAAAGTCCGAGCGACGGCGTAAGGTGAGCCGGCAGTCCGATTGGTTATCGGCCCCGCCGATCGATTGAAGTAATTGGCATATTCCTGCAACTTGACCTTGCTGCCACCAATTTGGCGTCCGAGGCGGGTCTGCTTTGTGTCAGTCGTTGTCCGTAGGCCCATGGCCGTTGGAGCTTGGTTCGGGTGCCGCTTCAGAACTTGTAGTTGGTATGAGCCAAAGTTTACCCTTGCAACACAGGCAAAGTTTTGGACTTGGACAAAATTCTAATATGTCTTTGACAGATGAAGTCATTTGCTTCAAAGCTAGCATTTGCCTAGCTTGTCAACCTTAGCCGCTAGATAGCTTGTCAACACATAGCGACAATTTTACAGGATGGCACTTCTTAGCTTTAGCAAATCCACTGACGCGATTAAAATGCTGTGTTAGCTCATTTTAATCATAGTGATTGGAAAATTGTCACGATTATACTGGAGCAACATTTTTGCGTGAGGTCATTAGCTTTTCCAGGTGTAGCAAGTGAGCGTGTACTCGGGTTGAGAGAGTTGAAAGTGAAACCAATGAAGAAGAAGCGGGATGCAACACGAACCCTAAAGATGAAGATGTAGATTGGGAAGACAAAAATGAAGGGGGTGGGGGGGTGTTAAAGTAGCTGGGGGTCCACTAATCCCACAGTACATATGATTAGGGATTGAATGTCCAGAGAGGTCGCCAGACATTGGCCTTCTCCCTCAGGGGCAGTAACGGGAGTGGCGGGACACAATGGCGGCCAAGTGTTGGAGCAGGGAGGGGTCAGCCTGCTAACGGCCCTCCACTTGGACACGGTCGACAAGGGTCAAGGACTCAGACGGTCAATGTTTCGCTTTGCTCTTTTCTCAAAATCTGATAGGGACGCATGCTAGCAGCGGCGGTTGCCTAGCCTGAGCCGAGTCGGAAACAAACACTCTGAATTGACGTGATGGAACGTACACCCTGGACTGGTCGCACAACTTGCCCGAATGACGTCATTTCAGCCAATCGGAAACCCGAAGGTGCGTTAAACACTGCCCCCCCCCCCCCGGAGCTGTCAAAGTCCGCTAATTTGACATGACGCTGCGCAGGCCCCCACCTCCAATAATCAGAACCACACCAGTCGATCGCCCCCGACCTCCCCCGATCTGCCATTTTGCAGCTATTACAGCATGATTGTCACACAACACGGGATGAGGCGCTCCGACCGCGACCGCCGCCTGGAAGAAACACATGTCTGTTATTTACAGATCGGCTTTCCGCCGCCGCGCCGTCCAAAAGAGGGCTTAAGACAAGCGCCCGCTCCGCCTTGCCAGGACTAAGTGCATGCAGATCTCTCTCTCTCGCCGGCCCGTGCGTACAAACGCACGCACATTCTTGTCAGCGTGCCAATCGCGCGCCCGACGCTTAGCGCCGGGCCACGCCCTCCAGGAACCGTTTGAACAGAGGCGGCTAATGAGGCCGATGACGGGGTGGCCGCGCCTCTCCTTTGTCCTTCCAGAAGCTTCCAGCTGCTGCGGCGGGCGTGACCTCCGCCAAGGCCCCGCTCTGAGCAAAAGTCTGGAGTCTCGGTTCACCGAGGACGACGGACAATCGGTGTTTATGTTCAAGTTTTGAGTCTGCTTTGTGCAATTGCTTCTCAGGAGCGGCGTACGCACCAAGCGGAACGGTCGCTGCCAAATGCCAAGCAGATGGTCGCATCCGTAAACAACACGAGCGCATAAACAAACTTTCAAAAAGTAACCTGGCGCCATTAAAAAAAAAAAAAAAAAGACGCCATCCAAATCCCATGTTGCCAATAGGAGTGGGCGCTGCCTCTCGGAAGGCGCCGGCTCCTCCCTGACAGGACGAGCAAAAGTGGGCAACTGGCGAGAGCACTCGCCCGACACTTTCCACTTGCTTTAGTTAAAGGAAAACCGACTTGGGTAACAAGCAAGCAAGGTCAGATGGAAACGCTTCATCTTAAAGTTGGGGAGGGGGCTCTAGCGCTCCCTAAAGGTCACCCGTGAAAGTGAAAAAGGAAATATTTGGAAGGGCTTCAGAATCAGAAAACCTTTCCAGAAAATGTAGTAGTTCTAGTTGAGTAATTTTAGTGAATTTAATTTAAAAAAAAAATGAAATAGCATCTTTATTGGAACAAATGTCACAAAAATGCTGGAGAGGTATTTTACAGGCAAATGTTTTATTATTTTATTGTTTACTATCATGTATGGTTTTTATATTTTTAATTTGATGGGTGAAGCCGCGTCTGAATGTTCTAAACTTCTGCTTCCAAGCCAAGCTTCCTGCGGGACTCGAGTCTGAAGCTCAACTTGCCATGTTGTGCTTCTGTGCCTTGCATCCAAATTGGAATTGTCAGTCTCCTGAGAACTTTTTGTTTTGTGGGCAGAACGAAGCCTCTGCATGTCTGATGAAAAATGAAATCTACAATAGCTTTTGCCAACATTTGTCCAGACAGCAGGCCTGCCAGGAGTTTCTTTTTTTTTTTTTTTAACGCTGGCCAGATGAAACTTTTTAACCAATTTGATTTGTTTGCAAAAGAAAAGGCCACCTGGCTCGTGTCAGCGTAACACGGGGTGACACGCGGCGGTAAGGGAAGAGGAGGAGGCGGTCCGCAGGGGGAGGCCGGCCCCCCACTTCAAAAGCGGGGAAGTGTAAAAAGGGCAAAAACAGCACGCTTCCAGGGGCTAAAACAAGCGGCGGGATTAGAGGAAGTCCGCTAAGTGGCCTTGAGCGCTCCCACCAAATTTTAAACAACTTGGGGGTTATTTTTTCTCTCTAAAATACAATACTACAAATAGTTCCATAAATGTAAACACAAAAATCTTGTCTAGTCGCCCTAACTATTAAGCATCAGTTGTTTTTGCTCATTCTCCTAAATAGTATACATTAACCATTTGTTTTTAATCCAAATTTATATTAGTAAACAGTAATAACTCTTGCTGTCATATTCTATTTTAATTTTGTGAAGTCACCTGGTTGAAGGTTTTAAAGTGAAGCTCTTTGAAGATGGCATCACGGTCCTCCACCTCCATCCAGCCCGCGGCCCTCAACTCCATCACGTGCTGGTCCCGGTCGGCCGGAGGGAGCCAATGAGAGTCGGACGACTGCACAAAAGTGATTTTTAACTTTTGCAGTTAAAATAACACATAATAAAGCCGCTGCACGCATATTCTAGTAAATAAACCCAGAGATAAAAAAGATGCGTTGTGGGTGCTATATCCGCCGGAACCGCTAGACGGCGGTGCAACGCCATCAGCAATGAAAACCGACACGACTTTGTAGGCAGGAACCAACGAATTAATAACTATGAATGGCTGACCAACCTATTTTAAGGCATACAGTACTACTATTAATTATTACTCTCAATTTAACACAATCCAGGCTGGGTTTCTTATGTTTTATGGCTGGATCTTTAATTGGCCGTCGTAAAGTTTTGACAAAAAAAATATAAACACGCGTGAAACGCCATCAGTGGCCACCCAACAGCGTACGGAGAGAACATGAATAAAAGTTGAAAAACATCAGATACCTGTCGTCATATTTTTGCCGAATAACTGCTAAAATACTCGAAACAGTCTAAAATCGTGTTTAATCCCAAACTTTACAACCGCAGACGTTTTTGTTATTTGAAAGCCTTTGACCTGCGGGGACAGGCGGAAGTTTGACGTCACAGCACGGCCACGCGTATGTAGACTCGCTAATAATTCAAAACAAACACGCGACGGGACTATGTTACTCACCATTTTAGTAGTGTAGTTCCTGGAGATTAGAGCCAGATTGAGGCCGCTGATTTTGGGCAGACCGCGGGGCCAAAGGCTGCTGGCTGCCAGGCTAAACATTAACCAGGACATGCTGTGTGGAGCTCCGTGGGTTGTCCTCTGCCGCCACCGCCGCTCGTCAAGTCCTCTGCACCCTCACAACAAGCTAACACACTCCACTTATCTCCTCACTCTGCACTGGAGCTGTTCACGTCATTGCCTGATTAAAATGACCACCTTCTCCAATTTTCTTTCTCGTTTGACAGGAAATGACTCAGTTTTATCGGAAAATGTCAAATGTTAACCATCCAATATTAAGAGAGGTACACACACAGCAACAATTACTACACTGTTGAGAATTTTCCCTCGCTTGCAATTAAAGTCAGCAAATTGCTGATTAATGGATGTCTGTGATTCTCTCAAGTCTCCCACAGTGGAAAAAACACCTCAAGGGAGTGCTTTCAAAAGAAACGTCCTCTGTAAAAACATTGCGTCCTTTCCATCTGGCCTTTGGCTCAGTCCTGATGTTCGTGCTCATGTCCCGGGATGAGCCAGCGGATGCCGTCAGTGCGTAGGATCCCGTAGGTGGTGAATCCGGCGATGAAGAGCACGGAGAAGACCAGCAGCCAGTCCACGCCCTTGACTGGCACGCCGGCAAGGGGGCCCAGGCGGTCGGCGTCCGTCACGTTCCTCTCCGGCCCGGCCTCCAAGCCTTGGAAACAAGCGCATGGCTGCGGTCATTTATCAAGAATCTTTTGGACCCACGCGGCACGTTGGCTATGCACCCGTCTGGTTGGTGATGAAGGAGGCCAGCGTTTCCAGGGTTCTCTCGGTGTGGTTGAAGCGAGCCATGGGTTTGGCTCCTTGGAAGAGGAGGATGTTGGGAACCGCCACCGTCCCGAATCGTGTTGACAGGCTGACAAAAAAAAAAAGATGCTTTAGACTGTGTTGCTTGTTAGGTTTACATTGCCACCGCCTACAGGATGGGAGTGGAACTGCACAGACCGTGAGCCAGTCGGCTATCCACACTGTGTTCTCGTGAACCTAACACAGTCGGTGGCGCTCACCTGCTGTGCTGCGAGGCGTCCAGGGCCAGGAAGCGCACGGCCGGAAAGACCCGAGGCAGGGCGTTGAAGTGCGGCGCCAGGCCGGCCGAGAACTGGCACCAAGCCGTGAAGAAAAGCACCATGGAGCACTCGCTGCCGTTGACGTTCAGAAACTCCATCAGGTCCTGAAGGGGTTACCAAGATCGCCAGCTGATGGCCAGGCCTTTACTCATACAAAGTTTGGGCTTCGCATAATCTCAGTCTCAATTTTTTTAATATCACAGAAACCTGACATATGAGGTTGTCTAGACTTTTTCGATCTACTGCAGTTCCTTCAATGAAAAGTGCTGCAGAGTGTGCGATGGAGGCATGTTACCTGCGACGCGTTGAGGACATTAACGCTCAAGGCTTCCACGCTGCTGATGTTCTTCTGCTCGCAGTTGACCTTGAAGGTCTTCGTGGCCTCCGCGTTCTTTTCCTCAGCGCCGTGAGCATGGACCATTTCCAACGCGACCTAAGTCACCAGAACCGTCAAAACAAGTCGGCACATGCGACGAAGAAGTCGCCTCTTACCTGCTGGGACGTCTCGGAGTCCCCGTCCTCGGCGCCCGCTGTGAGGCAGTCTGCGCCATCGTCGCACGGTGGCGAAAAACCCGACTGGAAGTCTTTGACCTTCATGGGGTAGAGAGACTCCATATCGAACGGGTCGATGGGGGTCTCGCTGCCCATCACGGCGTCTGCCATCTCGGCCGTTTTGAACTGACGCTTGAGGAACCTTGGCTCTTCGCCCTCCACAAAGTCAGGGATGCCCTCAGACTGCAACGTTGCAGCCGATTCCTCTTCGGATGGCATCGACTCATCGTGCTCTGGGAAAGACATTTTAAAGTTCAAAGGTCAGTTGTAGTCGTTGACCTAGTGATGACAGATCTCGCCAAAAGTGGAAGACGTAAACGCACATTACAACTCAAGTCGTCAAAACTAGCTGAAGAAATGAATTACATGTGAAGGAATACTTCATTTTTAAGGATTATGAGCGTCAATTTGCCCTCCGACCTGTCATGTTTTGCTAGCACTGCGACTGCTAAGCTAGCCGTAACTTACCGTGGGATGTCACCGGCCAGAAGCTCAATACCAAAATTAATGAAACACAACATAATCTAAGACTCGCCGAAACAGTCCCCGACATGTTTCTTTAGGAAAAGGGTAAAAGTTGTGCGTCGCTCCCGTTAAGTCATGTTTGAGCCGGTGAAGTCGAATGCGCAAGGTGGAACTAATGTTTGCGGCTTAACAGCGGACGATTTAGAATGTGACACGGTCAGTCCCTACGTCATTGTTTTTTTTCTACGTAACACACTTTCAATTAAGTTCATAATTCTTGATTGATTTATTATTCTAATAGGAGTTTTTGTTGTGTTATGAGACAATTTTAAAAATCCCCAAAATTGTGAATGTTATTTCTAAATATTTACAACTGCAATAAAAAGACAAGTGAAATGTCCAGCAAATGGGAGGGGAGAAATAAACAACTTTCACTTCTGTCTTTATTACACAACTGTTGGACATTCCACAACAAGCATGCAGGAGTAATATGAACAAGTGTATACACAGGGGGTGAAAAAGTTGTTTTTGTTGTTTTCACGTGTCACCGGTCACACGTCATCACATGATTTACGCGTCGTGACGTCATACTGGTGACGACAGCAGGAGGAAATTACTTCAGTCCATCTATGTCCACTATGTTTCTCTCACTCTTCATTTCTCTCTGACATAAATACATTCCAAAGCATTGAAAAGGAAGTTTGCTCACAGTGCATCTGGACAACCTTTAGTAATTAAAGTCCTCTGACAAACAAATGATAACATAACAAATGTTTATTATTACAGTATATACAGGTGCATCTGAATAAATTAGAATATCACGGGAGATCTGCCACAATATGTGAATAATCGTAATATAGACACCATGTAAAAAAACTTTTTAGACTTTTACGCCTGCATCACATTTTAACTTATTAAAACAGAACGTTGTAAACACAACTAACCAAACAAATATGAAGGAATGGGAAATAATATATAGTGTCTGAAATGAGCGAGCGTGTGCAAAGGGGAGTGAATGAGCAACCAACATTTCAATGCTTGAAATTATTTTAGATTAAGAAATTGGGTAGAAATGGGCCTTTTTTTTCAAACTACCAAATTCAAATTTATTGAGATGCACTTGATTGAATTTGTGAATTCAACCTGACACTTGTTAAATGTCCGCAGCCTCAAAATGATGTCTACGGAAATATTACATATATTTATTTATGAAAAAAGAAAGACTAATCTAATGTGAGGAACATTTACAGTGTGTTTTACAGGCACCTCATTCAGTCGCTCTAAGCCAAATGAAAGTTGAAGTGCTTTTGTTTTCTTATTGTTGCGATTTTGACAACAAAAAAACTTTCATGCTGAAATGAATGACATCGTTGCTATTCTTTGGTCCAGGTGAGCCACGCGCATTTTTTTTTTTTAATCAAAAGACTAACTAAAACATTGTTGAGTATGAAAGTTAGGACGCTACAAGACATGGAACATGATTATTGCACCAAAGAGAACATTTTTGGAGTGCTTAGCAGCACAAAAAGGGCCAAACGGGCGAGTTTTGCACTTCTTTTAGAAAGTCGGCAGTGCGTTCTACGAAGAAAGAGTAAAAAAAGTTGTAAATACTGTATCAACAATAATACGAAAATTGAAAAAGGTAAAACAATAAAAAAATGAACATTAGAAACAATAAATATCCATAAAATAATGTGCATTGTTTCTGACTAAATAATTCCTAAATTAAAAAAGTAAAAACTTTTATTGCAGGGGGTGGCCATGGTAGTGTAGTTTGGTTTAGACATTGGTTTGGCCCGATCGCAAAAAAGCAAATAACTGGATTAGATGAAAAAAAAAAATCAGTGGACACAAATTGACGGCGAAACTCTGTGTTATTACTCAAACACACACTCGCACTGGAACAGTCCAAAAAAAAAAAAAAATGAAGCCACGTCCATGTGATGTCCAACTTGCATGCAAACTGGATCCATGTCCGAAATGATGGCTTCCCCTTTTTCAAAATTGCTGTTCGAGGGTTCTAAATTGCTGGAGGCAACATTTGTGGTGCCTTCACAGGACGTGCGGTCGCACAAAGGTCTCCTTCTGGAGCGTGTCGAAATGTTGTTAGTGAGATCGTAGAAAAGAATCCAAAATTCCAACGGCATCGGGTTGAACGATACCTCACTCGGCATCGGTCTTGTCCTTGCAGGAGGCTTCGCAGAGGATCTCCTTGTGCGCGAGTGGGTACGGGAAGGCGGCCCCGCTGCAGGGCCCGCCGAATGGCAGTTTGTTGAGGCGGGAGAGGCCCTTGATGCTGCCGGGGGGCCGACCGGGGCTCACCTTGTAGCCCGCCGCCCGGGTGGTGCCCAGCGGCCTCCCGGGGCTGGTTTTGAAGCCGGCGGCGCGAGTGGTGCCCAACGGGCGGCCGGTGCTGGTCCGGTATCCGGCCAGCTTGGTGGTGCCCAGCGGGCGCCCGCGCCGCCCCGTCTTGCCGGCGCCTTTGCTCTTTTTCTTACTGCTGTCTTCCGCCGCCGCCGGATCGCCGCTTTTGCCGTCAGGGAGCTTGGCGGGGCCCAGGACGTCTTGTCGGGGGCACGCCATAGGCTTAAGCCCGGGGCCAACAGGCGACGCCATCGGGCCAAGAGTCATTTGGACGGATGAAGGTGGTGGAGGAGGCGTGTAGAACTTGTTGGGCTGCGTGGAGCACAGGTCAAAGTGCGCGGCGGGGTGGCGGGCGTCCTCGGCCAGGCACGACGGCCGGGCGCTCATGCAGAAGTCGCCGCTCGTCACCTGGCGCATCATCTTCTGCGTTGGGGGCGGAATAGCTGCTTAGATGGGCATGTATCGGTGAAAATGTTTTACAGTACTCCATCATGAGCAATGTTTGTCTGAATAATTCATGTTGTCAGTCTGAAGCAACGAGGAGCTAACGGCAACGAGCGGAGCTTGCGGGAGAAAGCCAAATTGAAGAGAAACAAACCAAAAGGGTTTGGGGGCAGAAAGATACTTTGTTATTGATGGTGGAAAACAAAACAACTCACCAATGTCCCCTCGGATGAATCGACCGCAATGCTGTTTTGTGGCTTAATACGATTATGGACGTTCATTCCTCATCCTTTGCAATTTGCACATACGTACTACACTATCGGCCGGCAGAAAGACACTCAGGAAGACGCTGTGATCATGACGCCTTTGATGCACTGCTGCAAAGACACTTTGACTCACTCCTCTCTCATCTAGAACTGCTTAAAACTACAAGGCACAAGGAGGGATGGTTATGTTTGTAGGATTGCCAATCTTTGTTGTGTTGTTTTAACTGTTCGGAAAGCGCTATATAACTAAAGATGTATTATGTTGACCACTTCATCTGGATGGTATATAAAAATGACACCACAAATGTATTTATACAGGCTATGTGGTAGGCTGTGACATTTTCAATTAGGAAATAGGAGCTTTGGCTCAATTATTTAGGAGAAATATTTTTGCCAATGACAATTGTCAACACATATGTTTTTGGTCTTCACGTCCTGTGCGAGCACTTTCGACATAAAAGGGCAGAGACATACGTAATTGATTTCTCGGGAGGTGCGTGGAGCACTCAATGTACTTGTACTATGGGGGTGTCACTCATTCACAAAATAAAAAAAAAAATTAAAAGTAAATTCAAACAGCGTGGACACTGCTCACTTGCTTACGGTTCTGGGATCTTTTTTCCAGTGTGACGAAACGGCGAGAAGTGCACAATGGTTCTTTTAGCATCGATGCTATTTAATAGCGGAGATGTCAATAATAAAACAAAGTCCGTGTTAGCAATTAGCACTATTTAAAAAATGAGATTGTTACCTTGCTTCAACGTTTGTCTGGCCTCGGCGCGGAAGGAGTTAAGGAGGGGAAAAAATAAAAAGATTTTTCATCCCTCAGAGCGCAAACGGGTTCATTTTTGCCCCTTCACGACACCGCTTTCTTCTTTCTTGCCTCTCGAACGGGGAAGGGGGCGTCACCGCATCCCACGGCCGTGTTTCCAAACGCCAAAATATGAAATATAGCTTCAAAAATAGACAAATATAAATTTTATCTTCTGGCTATGGAGGTTTAGATGAGAAAAGCAGCCATTTTCCATTAAAAATTAATAAGCGTCGAGAGCGATGTCGAACGCGCATGCGCACAAAGGAGACCCTCGGAAGAAGTCTCTCTCGCAGCCCCGCCCCCTCCTCCTTCCCCACAGTTGATGTCGATTTGTTGACCCAAGAATATCAATTTTTATACTCCAAATATTAATTTAGAAAGACCAATCGCCCCAAAACAAACCAATTTGTTCGCCTGCTACCCCGTGTTAATCTATTTCTATCACAAAGCGACTTTGAAACGCCTACATCAACCCCAGCGTACCCCACCACTTATAAATAATATACAAAGTAGACTCTTAAATAATGTAAAATGCAGTCTGCATTGCAGCCCCATATATTAATACAAATGGAAAAAAACATGACGTCCTCACCAACACGATTTATTTAAGGGGGGGTTAAAAAAATGGATTGCTTTTTTTTTTATACAAAGATGAAACTCGGAAAAATTGCGCAAGGGTTCAGGGATGACGTTGATTTGCAGCTAGGAGCTACATATATTTATACAAAACAAAAATAACTGCATTGAAAACCCGTGAAAATGTAGGAAGCTTTTTTTTTTTTAAAAACAAAAAAATATCCTTTGATGACAAGTCTCCTTTCTTTACAACACTTTGTATCGTCCTTTACTAGTTGGCTGGTAGGAGTTTTGCTGGAAAAGAAAATATGTTTTAATAAATACATGTTGACCAAGGCAACAGAATGATGAATTAAAAATGCTACTTACTAATCTGATGAGTTCTTCCTTGATAAGACGCGTGATCTCCGTTTTGGCTTTTGTCACAGCCAGCTCATTTGCACCTAAAAATATTCCACAGTTTAGAATCATCATGGACTTTTCCCTCCTGGGCTTGTAGAAAAAGCAAATACGTACTTTCAATGGCCAGGTAGATCTTGCGCTCTCCCTCCTTGGGCTCCTTGCCCGGTGGGAAGTAGGTTCCTCTGATGGTGATGGCGGCCTCCGAGTACTCGCCGATCCTCTGCAGGGCTTCCTTGGACGTCACCTTCCACCTGGCCGTCTGTGGAAGAGCGCAATCGAATTGAAAAGTGACCCAAGATGGTTCTCTCATGACTCATTTGCACAAGATAAGACAAATGTGAAATGAAACATGAATTGTCGAGACGCGTCCCACCTGCGGGAAGTCGTTGATCTCCAGCTCCTCCTCGTAGCGCTTGACCGTCTCCGACTGCTCGGCCGCCTGCCGCTCCTCCTCCAGCTTCTCCACCGGCGTGTAGTTGAGCTTGGCGTTGATCTTCTCGGCCAGCTGCTCGGCGATGGTCTTGGCCGACACCGACGGCGTCATGATGGTGCCGCCGCGCAGGATGGCGTTGGTGGCCTGCTGCATCACATCCTGGAAAACGCCAGACATCGTTGAGCTCGGGGAATGCAAAGCGTTGGTAAAAAAAAAATAATAATAAAGTCCATCCCAACATTCTCGGGCAGAGACCGTTTCCTCGTGATGCAACATTATAGGTCAACATACCTGAGCTTCGGCTCCCAGGTTCTTCTGGGCGTTGATCTTGAGCGCCAGTCGCTTGGCCATCTCCAGCTTCTGGATGTTTCCGGCAGACGTGGGTCCCAGCCCCGAGAGCCCGCTCATCGAGCCCGACGAGCCGCCCGACGAGCCGCCTGACCCTCCGGGTGCCATCAGGTCCTTGACGCGCTTCTTGGAGTTGAACATGCTCTCGATTTGCTCCTCAATCTGAAAGGGGAATTTTACATTTCGGGGGCTGAGTTGGCGTGACAATTTCTCTAGGAAGGCTCCAATTTGTCCCAGCAAGGACGCAGCCCACTTGGGGCCCGTTTGAGTTCCTCACATCCAGAGCTCCGTCCTCGTCGTCAGAATCTTGCAGTCCCAGCGCCGCCTTCTGCAGCTTCTTCCTCTCATTGGCCAGCGCGTGCTCCGTCTCGTCGAACTTGAAGCCTTTGCCCGAGAAGCCGCTACTGCTCTTGATGCTCTTGCCCTCCTGCGACGGTGGCGACACGCCAATCAAAGGCCGAAGAACTCCCGACGGAGCCGCTTTCTTTGTCTTACCGCTTTCTGCTGGTCTTTGAAGGAGGCCCACAGCTGCTCCAATTCGGCCGGGATGGGGGAGCCGGACAGCTCCAAGGCTTTGATGATGTCGCCGGCGTATCGGACCTGGTCCTCTGTGATGAAGGTGTAGGCGAATCCCTGGAACGAACGAGCGGACAATTCCAAAAAATTTGACGGTCGCTCTTTCGAGAAGATGACAGTCGGCCGCATTGGGGGCGGACCTTGTTGCCTGCTCGACCCGTGCGTCCGGCCCTGTGCACGTAGTCCTCATAGTGGTTGGGGCAGTTGTAGTTGACCACCAGGATGAGCTGCTTGACGTCCAGGCCCCGCGCCGCCACCGAGGTGGCCACCATCAGGCGGCAGGCGCCGTTCTTGAAATCGTTGATGATGCTGTCGCGATCGTACTGGTCGATGCCTGCCGAGGAAAGCCGCCGAGTAAAGTTCCGGAAAAGGAGGGCGGGCCAAAGCGCGAGGGGACAAGCGGCTGGGGTACCTCCGTGCAGGGACATGCAGGGGTACGAAGCCTTCATCAGGTCTTTGAGGAGAGCGTCGGCGTGCTCCTGCTTGTCCACGAAGATGATGACCGAGCCCTTTTCCTGATAGTGGCCGAGGATCTCCAGCAGCTTCAGGAACTTCTTGTCCTCCTCAATCACCAGCTGCGGGAAATAAAACAATGAAATTCAGCGGCCGCGGTGGAATCGCGAGCTCGGAGAGCTTAGCACATCCCGGAGACTCACCACATGCTGCTCCACGTCTGAGCAGACCACACTGCGTCCGCCCACCTGGATCTCCAGCGGCCTGGATAGGATCCTGCGAGCCAGGGCCTCCATGGCTCGAGGGAATGTGGCGGAGAACATCACCGTCTGCCGGTCCGGGCGAACGTTGTCCACGATGCGCATGACCTTGGCGTGGCAATTGGGCGTCTGTGACAAATGTCCGCGAATGCGGCGGGCGGGATGGTCGGCGGCGCGCGCTCGGTGCCTACCTGTGGCTCGAAACCCATGTCGAACATCCTGTCCGCCTCGTCCAGCACCACGTACGTCGCTCTGCGCAGGTTGGTGACGCGACCTACACGTCAGGATGGACAAGCGTCAGCCGAATCTGAACATCCCACTCCGTAACATCATCAACTTATGCGCCGCCGCGGACTACTTTAAGGTGGCAACTTTTCAAAATTGGTCAAACGCGGCTCGTTTTTTTTTTTTTTGGGCTCAGGTCTTGCGTACCATCTTGGCGAGGGACCTGAAAAAGTCAGAAAACAGCCTCAAGATACAAAACAAGAGATGGTGACCGTAGGCCTTTTCACCTATAGAGGGGGAAAAAAAACATAATGCAGATTACCTCGCATGTGTGGAAGCCACAGAAGCCGCGTCAAAAGCACGAGCGCTCGTGACACTTTTCCATCACACCATCTCACCAAAAACGCAAAGCACCGTATTTGCTTGATGGAAAACGCAAAAATAAATCAAAGCCATACGACGCACGAAAATCACAACACAACAACGGCGGGAAAAAAAAAAAAGCTCCTGGTGGCCATCGACGATCAAAAGATGGGAGCACTCACCGCTGTTGGCGCCCAACATGTCAATCATTCTGCCCGGCGTGCACACGATGATCTCGGCTCCTCGCTTCAGTTCGGCGATCTGGTGCGAAAGGAAGCGGCGGTTCACGAGTGCTGCCGCCAGATGTGGGATTGCAACTTTTTACCTGCTCGCTGATACCGGTGCCTCCGTAGACGCACACCACCCTGAGGCCCAGCGACTTGGAGAACTTCTTGCACTCCTTGGTGATCTGCAGGGCCAGCTCTCTGGTGGGCGTCATGATCACGGCTGAGGGAGCACAACCACACATCGTTTCTTCCTTCCATTTTCTACACCGCCGGACTTCAAAAGTGTATTTAAAAAAAAAAAAAAAAACGTGCGCCTCTTACCGATGGGCCCCTCGGACTCTTCCAGAGGCCTCTGGTCCATGATGTGTCTGAACATGGGCAGGAGGAAGGCGACGGTTTTGCCGCTACCCGTCTTGGCGATGCCGATGAGGTCTCGGCCCGACATGACGGCGGGGATGGCCTGGGCCTGGATGGGGGTGGGCTTCTCGTAGCCTTGCCTACAATTGGCAAGAGGGGTCAAACTTCGTAGCCGCGGACTGACCATTCGGCATTGGCATTGGTACTGACTTCTTGAGGGCATTGAGGATCTTCATGGACACGCCGCACTGCACCCAGGTCTTAATGGGCTTGGGGCAGCCTTTCCCCTTTACCGTAATTCCCTCCAGTTCCAGCCGGTATGCGATCACGTCTGGAAGAAATCACACACGGGTTGGAATCACTCTGCCGGGAAACTCGACATGGACCCCCTCGTCGTATACGAACCCTCGTTGGACATCCGGGCCAGATCGGGCACCTCCACGTAGAAGTTCTTGCGGTAGGGCTCGTATTGGATCTTGCCGTGGTCAACGGGTTCCAGGATCTTCCTCTGCTTGGTCTGAAAGCCCGTCAGCGCCGTCTGCAAGTCCACTTCTTCCTCCTCCGACGAGTACTGAAAGACACGTTGTGGCAGAAATGAGTTTGCCGGCTTTCTTTGACTCCCCAATGGCACCGACGGGAAAAGCTCACTATACCTCCATAGCGTCCTGGTCGTTCTCCATCAGCTCGCCCTTTTTCTTGTGAGTCTGAGGCCCTTTTTTGGTTTTGACCACCGTCACCACTTTGGTTATCATCGCTCCCTTCTGTTGATGGGGATGACAACAATTCAATAAGGAGTTTGCTGTAATTCAATTAGGGACTTTTTCTTCGACTGTCCGCTCACCTTGTCGCTTCCTTTGACGCCTCCCATATTGAACTTCTTCACTTCCTGCTTGACCTCCTCCATGTAGGCGTCCAACGGGTCCACGTCGTCCTCGTCGTCCTGCTTCTCGGCGACAGCGGCGGCAGCCTCCGGATCCTTCTCGCCTTCATCCATCTTTTCCTCCTTGGGCTCGTTCTCCTTGTCTTCCCCTTTGCCTTCAGCATCCTCGTCATCTTCGTCATCCCCCTCTGCGGGGACGAGGGTGTCCTCGTCGTCATCTGTAACGAGGACGGCGGCGTTGAGAGCCGACAGAGCGCGAGGCGTGCGTTTGCCGTGGCCCGCGCTTACCTTCGTCGTCTTCGAGACTCCACTTCTTGCCCTGCTTCATCTCCTCCAGCTCCTTCTTGATCTCGCCGATGTTCTCGATGGCCTTCTTGCGCTGCTCCTCGCGCCACTTCTCCACTCGCTCCTTCCGCTTTCTCATCTCCTCCTCCAGCTTGTTCTGGTCAAAGTCCTGCTGCTGGGGGGCGCACATTAGACGGCAGTTGTCACATTTGATTTTAGGGCTGCGCCTATTCTGGGCGCTGGAGAAGTTTTCTCACATTTTTCACAACACTTACATCCTCAACTTTCTCCTCTTCCTTTTCCTCCTTAATTTTTTTCTTTTCCGTCACAACATCAATATTTTCTTTCTCTTTGCTCTTTGCCCTGCAAAAATTAAAAGGGGACAAATTTAGAGTTTTAAGTGTTAATGCACAACTTTTTGGTGAAGAAGAAGACGGACTTTTCTTCGGTTTTCCTGCTCTTGCTGGGGCTGGCCGAGCGCGACCTCCTGGCTCGGGTCCTGCTGCCTGACCTCTTGCGTTCCCTGCTTCTGGATCTCCTCCTTTCCCTGCTCCTGGACCGTCTGAGCAGAAGAATAATGAGATCACTTGTGCCTGCATTTTCCCAATTAGTTGTGTTCGACAATTTGTTTACAGGTGGCATTTAGACTCACCTGGCTCGCTTTCTGTCTCGGGAACGGGAACGAGATCGGGTCCTGCGTCTGTCTCGGCTCCGCGACCTCTCCCTCCGGTTTCGGTCCCGGTCTTCCTTCTTGGAACGCTTGTCCGGAGAGCGGCTCCTCGAGCGGCTACCGGAGCGCCGGGGAGACGTCGAGCGTTTCCTATAATGTCTTAACAACACAATAATAGTTGCATAGTTAACACGAATCATGGGTGGGAAAACTATTACTAGGATGAGATCGAAATCAGGCGGGCGATGTTTCGTTAAGTGAAACCACGAAGGCTCAGTTAGCACGCTAACGTTAGCTTTCTCGATTATGAGAGAAGAGAGACGCGGGTTGATTTTAAATTAGTTGAGATAAAAAAAATGGAACAAACTTGCGGGCGTACCGCGACTCGCGACCCATGGTGACGGCACGAAGTTGAGTCGTAAAACAAGTGGTCAATTAATCCTTGACGTCGGTGCAGCGCTTTCACGGAGGCTGGCGGGCTGCTTCCGTTCAAGTCTGCTACGTCACTAACGTGCGACACATGCAGTGAAAGTGTGGCGCCCAAACTACATTGCGCCACCAAGAGGTGGGAGGTTCTCATCGTTTTTTTATCTCACTAAATAACTGGACAAACATTTAATACTCTTGAAAAAATATGTAAATCATTACAATTACATTATAATGCGCCATTTTCCATTGGTATATAGAGGCTAATTTCAAACTCAGCATTGTTTCATGTTTCACGTCATAAATATTGGGAAAAGAAACCATTTTCAAAGGACCCAATGTTGTTCTCCCACTTTTAAATCAAGTTTAAAGTTAGTGTTATAAGTTGAAAGTCGCTAAGTAAAAGAAGACATGACAGACTGGTTGTATTCATTTGGCTTGACTGTTTTAATGCTTTTATAATGTCAACATTGAATTAGTTCACATGTATTTGCAATACGAATGATACCAGATTGGTCTGCAGGTGATACACACATTGTTTACATCTGAAAAACTGTCACAATAATAAATTAAAAAAAGAGGCATCAGCGAGTATGTAGAAATCGCGTAAGGCGGACGTGGAACACTAAAGCGGAGAGTATACTGGTATCGTGACCTACGAGTTTAATTCCAACTGAAACTAAGTTGATGACTTAATTTTCTGAAATCAATGTACCTCATTAAAATGCCATGACGGAGGACTTGTAATCAAAGGACAAATCTCAAATCCTTCCAAAATGACACAGGCAACATTACTATTAGGGTAACAATTTTGTGTCTGCGTCCTTTAATAAAGTGCATCGGGGGAATCGGCTCGGTCACTGTGCCGTTGTCGCCGCAGGAGAAGCCCCCCCGCCCTGGTCGCCGGCCTCAGAGCCAACGAGGAGCAGGACCTGATGCGACAGGATGAAGGTGAAGAAGTAGGCGCAGAGGTCGGCAAAGACGTCGCCCATGCGCCGGTATGTGTCCATGGAGCGGTTGATGACTTCGCCGGGGATGCCCGACAGCAGCAGAGCGGTGGTGAGCATCGTGGTCTGCGTCTTCTTCTCCACCTACAATCACAGCGATCAAAATTGTCCAAAAATAAAACAATTTAATTAAAATGAAGCTTTTTTTCATTAAAAAAAACCTGTTCTCCAATGTAAATAAAAAACTTAATTAAAAACAAAGTTAAAACTAACTATAATGAAAAACCCCAAACAATTCTAACCCAAGCAGCTTGAGTATGGAAACTCACCTTGGGAAAGTATTTGGACAAGCCCATGAAGGCCAATTCCAGCGTCAGAAAAGGAGCAAATATCGACTAAAATCACAAAAGCCCAAACAGTTCGTCATTTTGCTGTCAAAACATCTCAAAATAAATGCGACTTCTGATGACTCACCAGATACTTGCAGACAAACACTCGAACGAAAATGGCGAGGAGGACGCTGCAGACCAGCCTGAAAACGGCGAAGGGGTCAAACTCTTCGCTGTCAGCTTCACTGTTCTGCGACGGCTTCTCACTGGCCATCAGGCCCCTAAGCTTAAGGGCATCGTCAAAGCGGGAGAAGTACTGCTGGAGGCCGCTGGGGTCGTCCCCCGTCGCCATCTCCCCCTTGGGCCTTTGCCGGACGCCTCGGAGGTGGCTGTCTACCAGCGCGGTGTCGCCCGGCAGGGGCGAATCCCTCCTCTCCGGTGTGGCGCCATGAGACAGGCTGGCCGACTCCGGCAGGAAGGGGGAGGGTCTTTGGGACGATTGGGAGGACGCCCATGCCTCCGTGCGGTCCAAATCCAGGTGGAAGCGGGGTTCAGGGCGACGCAGGGGTGACCCTCCTGGGTATAAGTGATGACAATCAATTTTTTCATTGTGATGTGCATGACTTGGCCACTGGGAGGCAGTATAATATAAACATAGACACGAAGAAACGAAGAAGAGTTACCGCAGATAAAAAAATATACAAGTACTGTACTGTGCGTTCTAAATGTGCTGCTCTATTGTTGTAGTTCCTTAAAGATGAATAAAGCCGCAACTAAAAAATACAATCGTTAATTATAGAGGTGGTTTTACAGAATTCGCCTTCAGGCCTGTTGTCCCTTTGTGACGTCATGTCGATGCGAGAGCAAATCCAGCTTCAGTTTGTGTTCAGAAATCTGTCCAAAAGCAGGATGTAAATAAACGTACCGTTACTGTCAGCCTCATTCTTGGTGTAGCCTACGATTCTGTTCATCCTGTCCTCTGAATTCATCAGTAGCTTCCTTCTGCGGATCTCCGCTCGCCTCTGTGTCGCTGACAGCGACGAGCCCGCTGTCGTCGTTTTATTGTCAGCGGTGGCTTCAGCAGGCTCCATGTTTTCAAAAGAATAATCACGCGACAGCCAATACAGAATTAAGCACTGAAAAATATCAAAATTGTGGCAGTAAGTCGTTGGCCTGGACACGGGCGATAATTATCACGCGCAACACTGAATGATCCGCCGCTGGTGTCGCGCGGTGATGACGTCATTTATATAGTACGCAGAAGACGAACGATATTTTCTTTATTTCAGTCTAGTTTTATATTTTAAGATCAATATCACCTGGCAATACAGGAGTGCGACTTGTAAGCATGGTATTCTTTATTAATAATTTTGAGACAGACAATTTTTACCTAATCGTCTGTTTTCTAAATACGTTGTTTTTTATAATACATCAATTACAAATGACCAAATCACACTTTTGGAAAAAGGAAAAAAAGGTGACTACTTTGGTCGACGGTTTTCAGGCACAATCCCAAAAAACCCACTGCGTTTAAAAAGTCCCAAAGATTTTATTTCGTTGACAGTTTACCTGAATGGTCATACTAAAATTTTGTTAGCATCTCTCCAAGATTGATATAATGCAGTATTTTCAATATACAAATCTCAATAAGCATGATTAAAAAAATCACAATGGCTTTTTTGTGTTACGTCTTGTTAATAAACAAACAAAAAAATCCCACATCCTATTATATTAAAATAGTTGATATATATAGTCTGCGTTTTAACAGGAGGCGTGGTAGTAAAACTAGAGTTCCCATTCAAGGCAATTATTGAATTTTAATCACATTGGGAGGCTCATAAATTAACGGAGCAAAGGGAGCAAAAAAAAAAAAGAAAAAAAAAAGCACATGAGGTTGCAACAACATTCAAGTGGGCGCCTGATGCCTTCTTCTGTCATTTGTTCAGAGTGACACACAGATGAAAATCCCCAAAAAGTGATGACTGATTCTTGAAATAACAGTCGGACACCTCAGTTCACCTTAAACACACACACTCGCGTGAACACACACACACTCAAACTTGCATACACGTGACGTATTTGAGAAAAGGGCTCTTTCTGTGCTTTTGCCATCAACGAGCTCACATCTGAGCCATACTTCAAACTTTGGACATTATTGTTCTATGAGAATAAACACTGATACTTTCCATCTTTTACATACATATGTGTATGTGTGTTTATATATATTTTGAACCACCTTCGCGGCTAAATTCAAAGTGTCTTCCGCTTTTCACGCACGCACAAACTGATCATTTGGAGATCTGCTGCTGCAGGTGGAGCAGGTATTCGTAGTAGGACAGCGCCGACTCGGTGCGGTCTTCGATCAAGTTCTGCATCAATGCCACTTTCAGCTGGCTCTCGTCCCTGGGAGCAGGCACAGGATGAGATTAGGGGGGGAAAAAAAAGGAAGAGAGGAAATAGACAACACGATGGCCGCATCCTACGTCTAACCGTTACAACGAAAATACATCATTCCTGCCCACCTGACGACATGCAGCGAGGGGAAGAAGGGCCTTTGCTCCCTCAGCCACGCCACGAAGGCTCTGGTCCTCTGCGACTCGGCAGTGTCCAGCTCTGGCAGCAGGTACTGGCAGAGGAAGAGTGTTGTTAGCATTACCGCTGTTAGCATTGGGCTTACAAGTAGCTCGAATCTTACCAGGTTATCAGGCACAGCGGCGTAGTTGGGGACCCCGAGGACTTGCGTGAGGAAGTTGGGGTTGCAGTTGCGTCCGATCCACAGATACATGACCTGCGACGTGACGAGTTTGTGATGGGTTTGGAAATTAGAATGGTGTTATTTGTTTCAACGTCAATTATTTAACATCCCGTTGGCTATTTTGACAAGGGCGTGTTTGGTGTTTACATTTCCGGGTTTTTTAGTATTTTTCTCAGCAGGCTTTATTGAATGTATGCTTTCTGCCGGCTGTTTATCCGGCGGCGTGTTTGCAATACGTTTTTCGCTTGCCTATTTTGAAGTTGTATTCTCAAACTTAAATGGTCAATTTAAACATCACAGTGACTTTCTTGCGATTGCGCACCGTTCCAGCATCCATGAGGAAGGCTCCCTCCCTGCTCAGCTTTTCCACGGACAGCTGCAGCACTCTGGGCTGAGGGACGGTCCGCTCGTTGACGTTCAACGCGCCCTGGGAGAGAAGTCGGTGACGTCATACGAGTACTCGGAAAGGGACTTGAGCCGGGCAAAAATATCCGTGGGGCGGCACGCGACGCCGTCCTCACCTCGTCGGTCAGATCGTCGAGTCGGTACAACGCGGGGTGGATCATCAGCATGGCGTAAGCTAGCGGCTGGTGCTTGAGATGACACATGGCGGCCACCCGGTCGTCCAGCCTGGTGCTGGTTCCCGTCCGGAACGCTTTCTGGAAGAAGTGAAAAGGAGGGGTAAACATTCCGCAGTGAAGAACAAATAGAAAGTGAGTGCGGCTGACCTGCTTGAGCAGCGCGAGGATGTAGAGCGGGAAGAGTCGGAGGCAGGCCGGAGCGAGCAGGCCGGGCTGCTGGATGGTCAGCACCGACTGGCGGTACGACGACAGGGAGTCGATGGCGGCGTTGGTCATGGCGTCCCTGGCGTCGCTCAAGCTGGCCGTCACCGAGCGGTCCACAGCTGGAAGCAGAGCGCACGGTCGACGTGGCGGCAAGCGAGCAACTCGCAAGGACGTGCGCACGAGCGATCCTCACCCATGCACGCCAGCAGGCCGGCCATGGCTTGAACGTCGGCGCCGGCAAAGATGTCCGACAGCGACTGGACCACCGGGAGGCAGAGGGTGTGCACGCGGATCCTACGCTCTCCTGTTAGGAGCGGAACCAGAAAGGCATCACGACAAGAGCGCTTCTCCGCCACGATGCCACCCGATTTCAGTGACAGCTCCAATCGGGTCGCTGCCTTGACTGCAACGTGCACCTTTGCTGGAGGTGTAGAGGAGAGCAGCCTGGAAGGAGACCACCTGCATGTCGTCCAAGTTGTCCTCGATGGACATTTGCACGGCAAAGCCGGCGTCCGGGTTGACGTTGGGCAGCGATAGCAGGTCGGTGGAGCGCACAAAGAAATGGCCGTGGAACGTGTGAATGGACAGACCTACAGAAAGAAAGGGGGGAAAAAAAATTGAGGCTTCAACCCACCATGGAGAGCACACGCTCTAAATTGGACAGAAATGGATTTCAGCGTCGGGCGTACCTTTGGTGCAGCGGATCCTCATGACGGCCTCAAAGCCGATCTTCCTGGTCAGGTATCTCTTCAGGTCCTTCTGGAAACGCTCCACCTGGGCCGGGTTGTGTTGGTGGTGGTATGAGGGAAAGTAGTAGATGCTCCCGGCGGAGTAGCGCGCGACGCAGCCTGCCAAAAGATGCAGAAAACAAGAAGCTCTCACTGCCTCGGCCGGCTGAAGATAGGTCACCTTGATCGTGACGAATGCGGCCTCACCAAGAGACGCCAAGTCGCAGTACTGCGAGCTGAGCAGGAACAGGTCGACGGCCACTTGCTGCCCCGAGCAGTCCAGCGCCAGCTTCTTGTAGAAGTCCGTCGCCGGCGAAAGGTGCTGAATGTCCTGAGAGAATAAGAAACGCCGGTGAGGACGCGACCGCCGTTTCGATTCGGAGCTGGTACCTTGGCAGACGCTCTTTGGTTGGGGTCCTCCCTGGACTGGAGCAGCCCCGCGCCCAGGTTGGGCAGCTGCGTCTGGAAGACGGACAGGCGGCCGCCAGTGGGCGACAGCAGCTTGAAGGCAGCCTGCAGGGCCGAACCCAGCGCCGACTGGGTCTCCATGGTTTTCTCGAACATCGCCGGCAGGCTCTTCAGGAGATCCTGCACTAGCTAGAAGCAGACGCAGTCACGTGACATTAGGCCCGTGCAGCTTAGGATAGCATTCATTGCAGACATTGTGGAAAAAGTGTTTTCAGCTTATTTCTCACCTCTTTGCTCTCGTTGAGGTTGACTAAAAGGCTGTCAGGCGTGGGTAAAAAGATATCTGCGGGGAACACAAGCACAAAGTGTCAAAACACAAAAGCTCACCATTTGCGTAAACTGTCTGGATGTACTATAGTGTTGTAATGGCCTACAGAAGCCACAAGATGGCAGCAGCATCTTTTTAGACAAGGCTGCGATCAGACAACTGCAGCATTTTCTGAAGACAATTTCTGTCTAGAAGTGTTGCTGCACCATTTTTGTTCAGTGGCCCTTGGATATGAAACGCATCACCTTCGATGTCTGACACGATCAGCATCTGAGGCTGGGAGAGTCCCTCCTGGAGGTTGTAGAAGTGGATGGTGCTGTCAAAGGTGATGAAGCCGATTTTTGTCCGCGAGTCTCCGGGGAGCCTTTGCCACGCGTAGAAATAAAGGGGCTGTCAGTATGGGGCCAAACGGAAGAACCGACGGCGTTCACATACGCGTTGATGTTGTCCAGCACTGACTGACAAAAGACCTTCAAGTAGCCCGTCTCCACCGCGTTGTGGGACACGTCCAGGACGAAGAGGTACACGGCTGGCTGTGGCGGCCTCAGCTAATGGTGCAGATTGGAGGGAGAAGAGAAAGAAAAAAGAAAGAAAGAAAGATGAATTTTCTTTTTTTTTTTCATTCCAACTTGGGCCAACCAAAGACACCTACCATGTACTCTGCAGGAGCGATAAACTCAATGGTGGCATTCTGCACTTCAGGTCTTCTGTGTGGTTCCCCGTAGGATCGACTGACTGGATTATACATGAACTCCTCTGGAACTTGAACATGGAAAGATAAATGCACGCAAGCGAGTGAGCAAGGTCATAAACGGAGCAGGAACGGGTTTTTCCTCCCAACAAAAAATAAATAAATCAACATTCAAATGCAATTGACCTTTTTAAAGTGGTAAAATTGAAATAGCTGTTTTTTTTTCTTCTTACCATCATTAACCCTATAGCACATGTTGCACTTCCACCTCCTCTGGTCCAGGAAGGACACGAAGGGGTTGATGTATGTTCTGCAGGAGCGGCACCTGACGATGGCGCTGGACGTCACCACGGGCAGCTGCTGTGAAAGGCAGAAAAGGAAAGCCAAAATGAGCTCAAATTGCACCCAGGGAATTATTTCAAAGCTTTCCATGGGCTTGGAGTTACCGAGAGGTCTTTGAAGGGGTGCAGCAGGAGGCCCAGCGGCATCTTGGCTTTATTAAGCAAAGACTGCGTCTGAGGGATGCTGGTCAGGGTGCAGCGAAAGACCCTGGAGACACGGACGCGAGACTCACATAAGTCGCAGATAGCGGCAAAGATGCGATTGGATGGGCTCTGGTTCAACTTGGCATCGGTTGCTTGTAGGACTCTTACTCTGGGCTACAGTTGATCTTCTGCAGGTCTTGGGGCAAGCAAGGTGTGGGGGCGGGCACAGGGCCCGGCGGCAGCAAGTTGCGCTCCTGGAGCAGGTTGACCACTCGCAGGCTCTCAGGGGTGCCCGACTGCAGACTCATAGATGCCAGGGACGGGCTGAGCTGGGCCGGGCCAGGGCCGGGAGGTGCCTGCCGGGAACGGCGCCGCCATTAACTTACTGATTGTAACATGCTGGTACTCATTGTTTTGGCTTAAAAAAAAAAAAGAGCCTTTGCTCAGCAAATACAATGTTTGTAGTCAAACTTGAGGATGCGTTTATTCATGCAAAGCGAGTGCGTGACAAGCAAGTCGGGTCAGGTCGATCCACAAACACTGAGACAATCTTCAACTTTATAATGTGTTTACTCTCGCTGACGGTGTGTGCAAAGCAAACGCATGACGAGCGGGACAGTGTGCTCTTGCCCAAACAGTCGGATTCACATTTGACCCACGTGCGCAGATTAAAACCGACAGAAAGGAGAACACGGGCGGACACGCCCCCTCACCTGCCGAGGTGCTTGGACGTAAGGCTGAGTGGCGCTCTCGAGAGCCGGGTGCGTGTTCAGGGGGCCGGCGGCATGCTGGTACCCTGGTGGCAGGGAGGGGTAGTGGCCCAAGTGGCGGCCCGGCGGACCGTGCTGGGGTGGTCCGGCTGTGGGGGTGGGATAAAGCAACGTGAGGAAAAAAATTGGTGACATTGTGCGTCCGTCTTTTCCTGGACGTACCCGGTTTGGCATCCACGTGATTGGCGCCGATGCCGGATCCTGTTTTGAAAGACATTTGAATGCCACGAAGGTGAACGGCAGATGGAACAAACCACAGATTGTATACAAAAAAAATATCTCGGGAAAAGAATCTGCTCTCTCCAATGACACATTAACGCAACTAAAAGGCCAAGCACAAAAAGGTCAACCAGCTTACCATCTGCCTTTGGGGGCGGAGGAGTGGCGTTGGCCATCGGGGGCGCCGCGGGTTGCATGGAGGTGGGCGGTCCCGCCGGAGGGGTCCCGTAGGGAGCTCTGCTCGGGTGGTATTGCTGTACGGCTGGCGGATTCATCGGCGGAGGAGCGGAGCCTTTTGGAAGAAGAGGTGAACTTAGCGGCCACATGGATGAGCTCTTGTTTTGAAATAACTCATCCTAATAGTTGAACTGACTGGAATGCCGCCACTAAAAAAAAACAAAGGGGCTTTTGCACGGCAGATTCCGTTTGACACAATGTTGTTATGACAAGATTATTTTTTTGCTTTGCGAAAAGCAAAAAGAAACGCAATTGAAAAAGGGCCGGGATTCCTGATTCAGATTTGTGTCGCACTGTGCCACTGAACTTTGAACAGAATCAAAGTGAACCGAGTGCAGGCTCGCGTCAACTTGTTGGAAGCGGCAGCGGAGGGAGGCCAAGGTCCGCCCTCCAACACATCAAGTCTGCAGATACTTTATCTGCCAGCAGTGACTTTCATTTCAAGTGGCAGACACGAATCAAGCAGATCAAGACGGGATTTGTCAAATTTGGACAAGCTCTCCAGCGACTCAAAGTTCACCAATCACATTACGTCATTTTTATTGACTTGGCTACAGGAGTGCCCTGTTGCTATCTTCCAGATAAATCTCTTTCCCCCACTTGGGATGATTTCCCTTTGTGATAGTGGAGGGCATTTGGATGATCTTACCTGGACCCGGCGGGCCGTACCCTTGTAGGCCGGTGGGGGGCCGCGCGGCACTAAGGGACAGAGAAGCCGAAGGTGCCGAGCTGTAAGGGGCGGGGGGGCTCACGTGGTTGGGGGCCGGGCCCCGAGGTGGGGCGTTTGTGGCAGTGGGGGGTCCCGCGGGCGGAGGAGCCGAGTTGTACTGCCAGCCCGGGGCCGGCTGATGATGATGTTGCGGGTTGGGGTAGTAGCCGCTAGAAGACACCGCAGGAGGAGGAGGGGTACTCATCGCGGGGGGCGGCCGGGGACCAGGGCTAGCGGACTGGGGAGGGGTGTGGGATGCGGGGCCGCCTAGAAGGGGTCGGGTGAGGTGAGGTTGGCCGGGCGAGATTGGATAGGATGTGGGAGGCGGGCCAGCTTGGTAGGAGCTGACTTGGGGGACGTGCTGGTACGCCGTTGAAGGATAGACACCGGGGGCGGGGCCGGGGGGCACTGAAGCCTTGGCCTGCATTGGGCTGTAGTTGTAGTTGGCTTGGTGCGTCAGCCCGTAATTGATGCCAGGGAGCTCCTGAACCCCGACGGGATTCTGCGACGGACCTGCAAAACGTTGACAATGTTATAGAAGGCGCAAAGCAGGAAGGGAATAGTATCAAAACCGCAAATGGCCAATAGCCCAAGACAAGGGCATGGTCATGTGAGCAGAGTCAGCAAAACTGTGGCTACCGCTAATGCTAGTTCTGATTAACTCCACAAAGCGGACGAGAAAAGAGGAACAAATATGGCCTTTGCGTTTCATTCTCTTTTTCTTACATTTAATTTTAGGTAATAAAGAAAATATCACTGAAGAATTCTTCACTTTGTGTCAGGTCACTCCAACTAACACTCGCGGCAGTGTGACGCCACTTTTGACGCATTTGTTGACTTTCACATCTACTCTTCGCATGCACCCGAAACGCACTCGTCCCGCCGGTCTTGCCGCCAGCGTTTGAATAATGGTGCGAGCAAACAAAGCGCACAAACCCATCGGTTTGGTTCTCACACAACCGTTGAGACCTGATAGGTGATGATGAAGGCGAGGCATCGGTAATCACCTGTAATCTGGTTACGTTAATCTCCGTCTTCTCTCGGTGGCTCATTGTGAGCCTTGTGCATATTGCTGACTCACGTGATGATTCAAATTTCACAGATACAAAAAGTCGCCTTTGTCTTTGCATACATAACTTCTCAAAAAAGGTGGAGCGTTTTAATACCACACAGCCTGCGATCATTTTTTTTTTTTTAACCCTGTTAATTAACCAAAATAAAAAGACCGCGAGTAACATGCATCGTAATTCCACCACCGCAGCGTTTCATGAAATGTTGCACCCTCGTGAAAAGAGATTAAGAGTAAAAGCTCTCTTCTCAACGGCCTGGGGCTCAATTAGCGAGGCGCCTAATCCGCTGAAAAGCATCTTCAAAAGTGTCCATTTAGACCCCGCGTCATTCCGAATCAAGAACATCTTTCAAGCGTCAAACGTGGTCGGGAAATTCGGGTCCGTAAACGCTGTGATAACGAGACGTTTCCCGTAGATAGCAAAGTTGCACCACTTTGGATTTGCGATCAGCACATCTTCTGAGTAGAAGATAAAGATGAGAGGGTGAATCTCTGCTTGTCGTGTCATTTGTGAAGGAGACCAATGCCAATTTGAAGGATGTTGAACAAGCGTGTGGTATAAAGTGAGCCTGCGTTGTATAAAGTGCAAAAAATAATAATAAAAAAACATGAAAAAAAAGAAGCACATCTAAAATGAGTAAGCAACAGTAGATTCGTACACAAGAGTTGAAAGTCTTCCTTCTGGATCAAGTCCAATGTGCCACATTGACAGTGAGAAGTATCGCGAATATTAAAACACTATATTGATATCGTAAAACTATCCCAACTGTCGCAATGACAAGGACGTGGATTTTGACCCACCATAATAATAATTAAAAAAAAAAAAAATTCCAGAAGCTTGAGAGCACATGACGAGGTTGTTCATGGAATCAAGAAGCGATTGCTAACCGCAAGGGCCACCAGTGAAATGCTCTGAAACGCTCCTCAAGATGACAGAAGGCTCCTTTTGAAGCAAATTCAACACTCCGGCCAGAGCTTCGGTTGCCACTAATCAAAGTTAAACTAAAGATGGAACGACGTCACACATAAGCGTTTATTTATAAAGTAGCAACAACTTTGTACAAAGTCAGTCAGAATGTCTTGATAAACGAATGTCGACGATTACGACGGTGTTTTCTGTCTTTTATCTCACACTTGTTCTGAAGTCGAGTCAGCAAGCTAACTGTTAGCAAGCGTTCACACGAGAGGACGCAGCTTCGTAGCTATTATATCGGGTGACATTTCGTCTTAATACTTTACCGTTGGCGTACGGTTGTCCCGTCCCGTTCTGTGGGTTGATGCCCGCCATTGACATCTTGAAAAAACAAACACCAGGTTCCGATTCGGATTGGTTAGCTTGGGCGAGCGATTAGCAGCAGCAGCCTCCTCCTCCTCCCTCCACTCTTCTTCTTCTTTTAGCCAACTAGCTATGGAACAAGTCGCGGGGTTAGAGAGCAAAATGTCCGCGTTTCAGCGGTCTGGTTGTTTTGGAGGGGAGATAAATGGCCGGCTGGTTGGCTCGATCACACGGCCATGACTGCGGGCCAAAGCGCGCCCGTCGTAAGTGACACTACGGCGAAGTGCCGATTTCCAAGGCCTAGTCGAGAGCAATCGTGGAGAAACCGGAAATTGGGATCACCCAAGAGGGATCAACGTTGAAATTGTCGGGCATGCGCAGTGTGGACACGTGGCATTTCCTCCCGTGTTCTCCTGTTTGCAAGTCTACGAGAAACAAGCGGGGTACGTCAATTTGACTGGATGTCCAACAAACAGGGCTGGGACAATATAAAACGCTTACCGTAAAATAAACTTAAAGTGTCTTGTCAGAAACCTAGAATCAATTGTTGTCACATAATACATACAATATTTTCATCGCGTTTCAAGTTATTGTTTTTTCTCTATTGGCTTCTGTGGAGAATTAAAAACTTTCAGTGCAACAGTCAACTCGGCCCCCCTTAAGAATTGCCACCTCGACGCGATTAATAATTTTACAGGTACTATAACTACGCTTAACTAAATCTAACAGTATTAATAACAACGTTTTGTTTGTTTAACTGTACATATGTTAATAATGTTTGTGATGATACGAGGAAGAGTGTACGACAGAAGTAAAAGATTTGATGACATCGTTCTTGTTGCCCCAGTCAAATGGGTCCGCTTATATAACACGATTTTCGCCATTAAAATGACTAAATGCATATATTAATATATGCCCATAAGGTGATAATATTGTGTGTAATAAGTTTATAACTCATTAGACACAGTAATATGAGAAATAGCCTGTTAAAGTAGAGAGAGATTGGGGATTGGTGTCGTAGTCAAATAGTTCCGCCTGAGTATGGTCATGTTGTGACAGCAGAACGACTCAATAAATAAAAATAGTATGGTTAGAGTGTATTTAAATCTAAAACAGAGTGTTTTTGTGGTTAAGATAACTGGCCAAGCTCGGGTTGAAGAGTGATCAATAGGAGGCGGTAGTGCACTGTTACATTGGCAAAACGACGTTCAAAGTCAAGACGAAGAAGCGGAAGGAGCCATTGCGGTGTCGTGGCTCAGTTAACAAAACACGAAAAAAAAGGGGGAGACGGGCGAGAGATCGAAAGAGCGAGAGGGTGAGCTGGGTGTCAGCGGGATCTCTTTGAAATTTTCCCCGTGCCACATTCACATGACCAAACGAGCTAACGCACTCGGCCAACGAATCCACGCCTGAAGAACGAGTAAGTTTCCAGGCGGGTGACGCGCACTTAGTCAGCCGTTTTGACGTGAAACGTTCGCCATCGCGGATGCTAGCCATGCTAGGCTATCAAAGCTAACGTCAACTTGGGCTAACTTGTCCCTTTTTCGATCCGACTAATATTGTTGAAAAATAGCTAATTTATCCCCAATACGAGGCGAATAATTTTTATAGTTCTTCTTAGCGGGTCACTCGATTTGTGTTAGCTCGATGCCGGGGTGTTTTCTGGCTTGTCGATGCTACGTCGCCGTTTGGACAAAATGACACGTAACTAGTAGCTTCCTGCTAGCTACTCAAAGAGCCTTCACCTTAATCTTTCTCCTGAGCTGCTCCCTTGTTTCAGTTCCTATATCCAAATAAAGATCATATTAAAAAACAGTTTGTCCTTGGTGTGACGTGGCGGGGTTTTAATATGAACCCACTGGTAGTCGCTGTCGTCACCTTTTATCAACTGTTTTGACGCAAGTTTTTCCGGTGGTTCGACCCGTTTTTTAAAGTAGCCTAATGAAGTTATTAATTTCACTGGTAAGACAAGTTTGCCTGTCTGAAGATGTACAAACTCCGCTGCTACGTCGACAGCAGGGCAGATGATTGACGTCCATATTGAACCCAAGTTTTATTTATTTATTTTTAGTTTGCAGTGTATGCAAAAGTAACTTATTATTTGGCCCACACCGAGGAAACCACCTCTCGTTTTGTTTGCTATCTTGCCATCACAATGCCAGGTCAACATTCCAAATAGCTTTTCTTGCGCAATACAAAGATTCCCATCCTTTAAAATGTGCAGCTATGGCTTTTGGGGGGGTGGGGGAATCACCTGTTGCTGAGCCAAACCCTTCATTTATAAATATCACTACATATATAATGAAAACTCAATGTTACAGGAAAAATGTGGACACTGTCTGAATAAGGGCAAAAAAACATGCATCTCTTAAAAGTATTTAAAGTATAAACATTGAAAAAATCCTTATTTATGTTGCATTGTGTGTTTTTTATATCCTTGAGAATGTAATTACAGTAAATGTGTATTACACATTAATTATGTTAAAAGATTTTAGCAGAGGCATTGAAAGCGGAAGGATAAAACGGATGAACTGCCTGGCCCAGAATATTTCACGGCTCAATACTGAGGAAAGACACCGTGGCGTTTGATCCGCTGAGCACTCGTGTTACAGCATTCCATTGCTCACCATTCGGAACTTCAAAATATTGTAATGACGCTCCACGCAGTTCACGGCCTATCAAAACAGCGGTCGGCACGTGCAAACTCGTGAACGCTCCCGCTAAATTGGTTGCGCTTTGGAACCCTTAATGCGTTGACGTGGTGGCGACCTTTGATTGTTACACTTTAGCCCTGGAGGCATTGCATCACTAAGTAGAGAAGAGGTCACTAATAGTTAAGGGGAGGGGGGGGGGGGGGGAATCAATTTTGTTCAGCGCGTACTGTACAAGTTGCTTATTAATGCTTTGCACTTAATCTTATAGTTGGGAAATTTGGGATTATGCACGTTTCAGCTTGTGACAAACGAGGTCAAATTGTGCCAAGTCGACATAAACGTTTGGCCTGCATTGTAACTGTTGTGCTTCCTTTTACAGGATTGAACAGCTCCAGAGATGTCATTCATATTTGACTGGATCTATAGCGGGTTCAATAGCGTACTACAGTTTTTAGGTGACTACCTGGACCAGTATGCACTCTTGAAGCTATCTGCTCAACGTCAAATTGATGTCATTTTTCCCCAAATGTTTTTCGCAGGACTGTACAAGAAGTCGGGCAAGCTCGTGTTCCTCGGCCTGGACAATGCCGGCAAGACCACGCTTCTGCACATGCTCAAAGACGACAGACTGGGGCAGCATGTGCCCACTTTACATCCCAGTTAGTAGCGCCGGCACCGACCAAATTGAAAATAACCGCTCGGGCTTGCCCTTCGCTGACACTTTTGATCGTTTGCATCCCGCGCAGCCTCGGAAGAGCTGACGATCGCCGGTATGACCTTCACCACCTTTGACCTCGGAGGCCACGCGCAAGGTGAGTGGTCAGTCGTGGTCGCCGCCGCCAAGCCCGCAAATAACCCGTTTGTGCGCACGCCAACAGCCCGCCGAGTGTGGAAACACTACCTCCCCGCCATCAACGGTATCGTCTTCCTGGTGGACTGCGCCGACGGCCTCCGATTGGAAGAATCCAAAGCAGAACTTGACGTGAGTGGCCTCAGATTGGATCTCAGACGGATTTGCCTCCTCAGTCCCGGGTTCTGAAAAGGTCGCAAGCGACGGCAGTTGGAAAAATGTTTTGCCACCCAAAAAGGCTTCAATTTGTGTTTTACTGTCAAAGAAAAGCACTTAACTCAAAGAACATGTGTATTTAGCGCCCTCAAGTGGCATAGGGTCGTCACTGCCATCACACCTTTTTTTCGGCCTGTTCAGGGCTTGATGACGGACGAGACCATCGGGAACGTGCCCATCCTCATCCTAGGCAACAAGATTGACCGGCCCGATGCCATCAGCGAGGAGCGGCTGAGGGAAATGTTTAAGCTGTACGGCCAGACGACAGGAAAAGTGAGCGGCCGACACGTCCCGTGAGCTGATGGGTTGTCCGAACGGAAGAGATTCTTAAGCTGTGTGCCTTACCGCAGGGCAACGTCCCACTGAAGGAGCTGAACACGAGACCCCTGGAGGTGTTCATGTGCAGCGTGCTGAAGCGCCAAGGCTACGGCGAGGGATTCCGCTGGCTCTCGCAGTACATCGACTGAACGCGGCGCCACCTGCCGCACCCTCACCGCAACTACAACAGACAGAAAGAACGGCGGCGGAGGGCGTGCCCACCCAACCACCAAGACGACGACGACAACTCGATCCCAATAGACTTTTATTGGTTCTTTGGGTTCTGCACTTAAACACACGTTTGTTTGTCCCTCTTTATAGCGCAAAATGGACAAGTCCCCTCTCGTACTCCCACCGGCGTCCATTCAGAAGCTTGCGTTCTTTCTCTACATGGCATTTCTATTCATCACATCATTATTTTTTTGTTTACTTTTATGACAGCGTTAATAAATGGAAAGGACCAACATCCCTCCTTGCCTTGCTTATCCTGCAAAATAAGAAAGCTTTTTTTTAACATTTCGCTCTCAAAAATAGTATCATAGCTAAATATTGCAAATGTATGAAATGTACGCAAATATGGTACATGGATGTTGTATCATTTACATGACAATATGCATGTCTTGTTCTGTTCTCCGCCTTTTTTATGATTACGGTTATGAAGATGCCATTTTTTTTTTTTTTTTTTGGGACGGGAGGCAACATCAGCGCACAGTCAGGTTCCCTCGTGTCTCTTCATTCCAGCAGCAGGTGCCGACTGCATTCCTGGAGGTGGTGGTGGTCTTGTTTGCATCAAAAGCGTATAAGAAGAATGAGAATAAATGTTTGCAATGACAACAGGTTGTTTACATATTTGCAAATGTCAGATTTAAAAGTTAACATTTGGAGGATCAATCTGCAATGCTACATTTTAAAATGTAATCTTTTTTTTAATAAGTCATTCTAGGGATTACAAAATCAAATTGAAGCCACCCTTTTATCTACAAATTATTTTTAAAGGATGGCGGGTGGCTTTTTATTTTAACAAAAGCTGTTAAGTGACAGTTAATATTAAAAGTTATTTGGAGAATAGTTAAGTTTTAATGGTACACAACGTGACCCTGAATGATTTGTTGCCCTTCACGAGTGACACAAATGAATTTCTAAATGAATCATTTATTTTGGAGATCAGACCAATCCTGGACAACTTTGAAAAGGTACAAAAGAAAAAGTTAAAACACTAAAAGATGACTTCTTGGTACTGTATCTTACAAAAACTGAAACACAATTCCTTCTTTCGCAACACTATTTTGCACCATTGTCGCTTCCTATGAAAACTTGGTGTGAGAGAATTAAAAAGGCGAGTGGATAGAAAAGTCCAACGTACTCTGTATCAAAGTGGGTGTCGAGAAGACGGGGGGGGGGCGAGGTCCGGTCTAAGGTGTGGGGGGTCCCGCGTCATTGCCGCTGTCCACGTCGTGCTCGGCGGGGTCGTCGTCGTCGTCTTCGTCGTCGTCGTCCAGCTGCTGGCTGGTGTAGTTGGTGATTTCCAGGAAGCCGCTGGGCTCCACCACCACGTTGGACTGGCTCGAGTCCGGCACGATCGAGTACTGTGGGATCACCTGAGTGGCGGAAAAACACAGTGCATAGTTTGGCTTCCTCAAATATATATATATATAAGGAATTGGGATGGAGTGCAAACGTACCTGAATGACCTCCAGGTGCTCTTTGGCAAAGTGTTGGGCGGTAGTCGCTCGCTTGGCCTCCAGGGCCTGCGCCAGGGGGGGCCGGTCGGCGGACGAGTCCACCAGCACGGGCTCTGTGCTGGGGTCGATCTGGGCCTCCATCATGGAGATTTTCAGGATGTCAGACACTGACGCTTCCTCGTCCGCCGCCGGCCCCGTGCTGGACTCGTCCGTCAGCTCGACTTCCCCGCTTGGAACCGGTGCCGCGTGGGCGGCCTGCTGCTGCTTCTGCTGCTGCTGTTGGTGGTGGTGGGTGCTTCCGAAGGTGATTTTGGTGACGGTGGCACTCTGCGTGATGATTGGCAGCTGCGCTCCAACACATGACACGACACTTGCTGTTAACTTGGTTTGCCAAAGGAAGTCATGCAAGTCATAAATGGAGCCACTTGGAAATATTGGTTTGAAGAACTGACCTTGTCGGTGCTGACCGGGTGGTGTGCCTGAAGGGGCGGGGGCTGTGACAGGGGCGCGTGCAGCGGCCGGTGGTGCGACGTGGGCGCCTGTTGCAATTTGGGCAGCTGCGGCGTGACGGGTGAGGTGGCAGCGCCCTGAGACTTGGCCGGACTCTGCTCTCGCAGTTTGGGCAGCTTCTTGGCCGGTGACGTCGTAGACGAAGACGAGGAGGAAGAGGAGGAGGGAGGCTGGCTGAGCTGAGGTTTACTCTGCAGTTGCGGAGGAGGAGGAGGAGGTTGAGCGGTGCCCTCCGGTTGGCTGCCGGCGGCCGGGGGCTGCGGAGTGGCGTGGGGGGCTGGCTTGGGGGCGTCCGTCTGATTGCCGGAGCGGTAAAACAAGCCTGTCTGAGGGTCCAGCGTGTCGCCTTCCAGCTCGCTCACCTCCAACACGGACTCGCTTTTACCATCAACGGGCTGAAACACAAAAGATGACATTATGAAGAAAAATAAATACTCAGCTGGAGAAGTTTGTCAGAATTTGAGCCGTGCAATTCATTCGACACCATTATGTCTGCTTCAAAGCAAAACAACCAAGTTCCTGTTCAATTGTGGCAATAGTGTGCATTCTCCTCACCCTGACGTGCGTCACCGTGGTTACGGGTGGCGCGGCAACCGGCTTGGTTGCCATGACGACCTGACGGACGCTTTCTGAGGTATCGGCGGGGGACGGGGTCGCGGCAGCATCCTCCTCTGTCGACGCGGCCGGCCCGCCGGCTTTACCTGCGAGGTCAACGTGAGCCTTATCGTTAGCCACGGAAGCGCGACGAGGCCACGCCGCGACGACGTACCTGCCGCCGGGGCGTCGGCCCTCGCTTCGGCCTCGGGGCCAGGCGGCCTGGACGACTCTGGCCCGCTCTTCTTCTCCTGGGCCAGCTGGATGGGCACGGCCATCTGGCTCAGGTCGATGTGCGTGTGCTGTTGCTTGGGTTTGGGCTCAGCCTTGTCCTTCACTGCAAGTCCATGAATGAAAACGTGTTCACGGTCAGCATTTAGAAATCCCCCCCCCCCCCCCTCTTTTTTTTTTTTCTTTTTTAAAAAGAACTGATCCGATTGTCCGGTCTGGGTAACCTTACCTGAGCTCTGCTGCAGCTCCAGCAGCGCTTTAATGGTGGACGTGGCCGACTGGGAATCGACGGCGGTCACTTCCTGGTAGATGGCGGGGGCCGACTCCACCGACACCTCCTGCTCCGTCCACTCGTGATCTCGGGAGGCCGCCACGTGGAGCACCGCCTGTGTGTCCGCTAAGGGGCCGAGCGGGAGACCGCAGTCAATAATCGACAAATGCTAACACGGCGTCTTCAATACTTTACTTCCTCTTTACCGTGTGAGGTTTCCCCAACCGAGGCGCCGGTTTCCGCGGGGGCGGCGCCTTCGTCCCTGGCAGCGCCATCTTGAACCTGGCTGACGTCGGCCGAGCGGGTGACCTGCTGCAGGGTTTCGCTGACCAGCTGCCGGGTCTGTTCGCTCACCGCCGTCGCCTGGAACACTGGCTTGGGCTTGATGAGCACCTGCACCAGGAAAGATACAGTCGTTACCAACATTTTTTCATTAAAAAAAAAAAAAATTGGCAATTCTCTCGTCTGACCTGCGTTTTGCCTTGCTGGCCGTAGACGATCTTGGTGGGGATAATCTTGGCGGTGGCGGTAGACGGGGCACCGGCGCTCAGGCCTTTGGGCTGCGTGACGATCATCTTGGTGATGGGCCTGCCGGCGGTGATGATGGCCGGTTTGGCCCCTGAGACGGCCTGCAGGCTCTTCTCACCCTGACGCCGACGGACAACGAAATGATCCCTCGCTTCATCGTCGGCATTTTCACCGCCTTGTGGAATGTACCTCCGGGTGGCGAGAGACGCCCGCAAGATGGCGCCAAGTGCGTCTTTTGAGCAAGGCGCTTCAAGGCCGTCTTTTTATATAAATTCAGATTTATTCGTGTCAACGCATCAGCCCTACATTTACTCAATTTGTTTTTGTTATTGAGGAAATGAAAAATTGGGAAATTTGCGGTTGAGGTGAGCAAGCGTCTCGCCACTCGGAGGTACCTCGGCGCCTGTTAAGAAACATTGCACTGACCCCCGCGTTCAACAGCGTGGTAACCACGTTCTTGCCAGGCAGCCCTTGGATGGTGGCCCCCTTGCCGCTGGTCTTCTGGACCACGATCACGTTGGGTTTGGACGACATGGGGATGGTGGTGATCTTTGTGGTGGTGCCTGTTGACACAACAGTTATTTTAGTGAGTGGGGTCCAATCAGATTCCAGCCTTGAATTGTTGCCGCGTCATCTAATCTGCCCGCCTCACTCAGACATCAGTGACGCCTTTATTTTTCCGTCTTCTGATTGGTCGGTCAGAGCAAACCAAGTTTTGGTAAACAAACATTCCTACCATAACCTACCAGACACAATGTTGCTGCTGATGATCTTCCCACCCAACGTGGCCAAGGACTTGGGCACCACCGTGATGATGCTGCCGCCGGTGGTCTTGACGTATGTGGCGCCGCCGGCCGAAGCTGAGATGCGGGCGCCGAGGTTGGGCGTGACGGTGGGCCGCGTGTAGGTGGCCTGCGTGGCTGAGAGCCAAACATAGAACAACCAGCTTGAGCATCAAAGAATCGCTTTTGATAAAGCTAAGTGCTCACCAACCTGTGGGTTGAGTGACCAGCTTGGTGGTCATAATAGCTCCGTTGCTGCTGACCACCATGATGGGCGAGGAGCTGCCGCCGGACAGAGCCACCGACGACGGCTTGGGCAGGATTTTGCTGGGCTGCACCTGCTGCGTGATGATCTTCACCCCTGCGCACGCAAAAGGCCAACCAACAAGACGTGGGAAGGTTTCTGGGAAGGTCTGAATATTTTAATATCGGCGTGACGAGAATCAAAGTATGCTTTCTTACCAGACTCTTGCTTGATCTGAATGGTGGGCTTGGGGCTCGGCGAGGCGCCGGAGGTGTGGGCTTGGCCCACGCCAGAAGCCCCCATGGCTGACGCCTGCAGCTGCTTGGGGAACTGGCTGAGGATCTGCGGGGATGAGCCGACCAGGGTCTTGGGGGAGGGCAGCCTGGCCGAAGCCACCTTCACCCCTGCCGATGCGGCGCCTGAAGATCAAAACAATGATGGTCATCTCTTTTTGGTGCGGTATTTCAGGTATTGAATTTCGCTACGATGGCAAAATGGCCGCCAAAGTAACAATGCTTACAGGTGGACACGGCGGACATGACGGCTGCGGAAGACACCGCGGCGGTGATTGCGGGCGTTGCCGAGGGGCTGGAAGTGGCCGCCGGGAAGACCACCGTCTGCTTCTGGGTGGGCGTGGTCAAAATGGTGCTAGAAGCCAGCTTGGACATGCCGGCGTTGTTGTGGGACTTGGACAGAATGTTGGGCACAAAGTTGGAGCTGGGCGACGTCGTCACGATGATTACCTGCGAAAAAGGGTCTCAATGTGAGCTGAGGAGTTTTTTTATTTTTGTTATTATAATCACCTTTTGCGTAGCAGTGCTGGTGGTCTGGATGGTGGGCTTGGTGAAGGTGATCTTGACTGGCGAAAGGTGCGGCGGCAGCGAGTTGGCGATGCTCTGCATGATGTTACTCATCTTGGGGCTGCCGCTCACCACCGGCGCCGCTATGTGCTTGGCCACGGGCGGCGACACTTTAGCCACCTCCTTCAGCAGCACCGGCGACGAGCTGGATGAATTGGTGCGCCGTCGCTTGCGTGGCTTCTCATCCTCGTCGGAGCAGCTCACACCTAATAATAAAAAAGAAAAACACATCTTTTTTATTTATCTGGCACTTTTCAGGACAAGCAATTGGACTGACTTTTAACGTAGACGGTGCTCCCGCTGGGTAGCACCACCACGCTGGACGACGGGCTGGGTGGCCGCGGGGACTTGGTGGCCGTCCGCGTGGCGCCGCTGGCGGCCGTGGAGGTGCTCGAAGTGCATGTCGTGCTCGTGTAGGAATAACACACCACCACTGGGAGGAAGAGGAAGACATTTATTTGCAAATATGAAAAGATGTTCAATAAAGATATGCTTAGAAAGCGCGACATGAGGTTTTTTTTCTAATTCTGACACCATCGCCTCGTTCGTACCTTCCTTGTTCCCCGTCTCAGCCGGCAACTGCATGGAGGCGTTGTGAGTGGCGGTAGCGGTGGCGACCGCGTTGGCCGTGGCGGTGAACGCCGTTTGAGGGACCAGCCTGGGCATCAGCGGGACCAGCCGGCGGCCCTCGATGGACCACTCGGATGAGCTGTTCTGACCCGCCATGCTGTGGAGAAGCCTCCAAAGGTGAGCGAGGCGCATTTTATTTCAAGCCAATTAGTTGTGGACGGCTTACTGGTACGCGATGGTGCAAAGGCGCTCGTCATTGACGGCCCGGCGCACTTCGGCGCGGTGGCGCTCGGTTGAGATGCTGAGGAGAGGAAGTCAAGTAAAACCCTTTGCTCTCCCGCAAACAATAAGCATGCTAATAGCGAAAGAGATGAACAATTTGATGTTTGAATGGTTTCGAATCATCGTGAATTTTGAGGGTTTGTGCAGCATGGTGGAGTTACTTGAGGATTTTGGTGAGCTCTCCCAGCAGATCCTTCTTGTCCTTGGTCAGGTCTCCTTGAGCGCGCAGGGCGCTGATGACACCGGCGTAGGCCTCCAGCTCTACAGAGCGGAAAACAACACAATCACAACTTGGGACCTCAACTTCGTAACGTTCTATAGAATGAAAACTGAGATGCGGTTTGCTACTTTCCTCATTTGCCACTGAGAGTGTTTAACCCAACTTGTGCCAATGAAAGTTAACTACGCTCAGATGTCACTGAAAACCATATCGTGAGCTTTTGAAGGCCAATCTTTTCTTACAGCTTACCAAGTTTGCGCAGTATCCTTTTGCACTCATCCCTGCCCAGGTCAAGGATGGTCGGCCAGACCACGGGCATGGTCCCAGTCAGCACCGGTTTCTCCAGCTGAATCATGAGCTACAAAGACAACAGGAACATCAACGATAGTTTGCATTGCAGTCTTTTCCTGCTTCCCCCATCAAAGGTGATTTGCATTCTATGCTAACATTACATTTGAGGGGACATTGTTAAGGCAAAGTGTTTAAACTTCAGTATTTAAACGTCATGCACAACTGCGACGATGCAACCATTTAATTCATGACAAATGGCGAGTGTCGTTATTTCTATAATAAACTCGCCGAGAACAATTAGAAATGGCTGTGGACGATGGGTGTGTGCATTCTGTTATTTTCTGACCATTTCTAACCAACGGGACCATTTAACGGGCCTCGCTAGGGTGGCAGTTATGCAGCGTGACTTTACATGCACAAAAGGATATTTTGAGGAGGCAAAAAATACAAATGAACGCCGTTCCCTTAGCGTGTTAGCCTCAGCTGAAGAGGCTGATACATTACCTTTCGTTTGCAGGATAAACTCACGGCCTCGGTAGCGTTAAAAATGCACGAATGTAAACACCCATAGCGGAGGGTAGCTTTTTATCCAAGCCGCTGCATAGCAATGTTATTCCCGGTTGAACCGAAGAGACAAATGCGCCCGAAAAAGGACGTTAAATGTCAAATTATATGCTAATGTTTACGTTGTCTGCTAGCTGAGTTTAGCCCAACTGGATGAAGCCTGCTTCTTCGTGGGATATATTTTTTTCTGCTTTGCGAAGCGGTTTCATCCCGGTCTCTTAAATGCTGCCATCTAGCGACGAGAAATAATAGTGGTGTCTCCAAATCAAACAATCGCTTCGTGCGCCGTTCAAATACACGTGAATGTGGACAGAAAACACACTAGAACAATTTGATTGTGACTTTTTGAGACCTTGAGTTGTTTTTTTTGTCGTTTTTGTATCACTTTAATATTACTTATGACCATTACAGAGTCAAATATAGATATTTTCAACTGATATGTGGCGTTTTCTCAACGTGTCGAGATAATTACGATGAGCATTTGAACGCAGCATTTTTTTCCTTAGTACTGAGGGGAAGAGGGTAGAGGCGAAAGCATTTCCTTCAATTTTGCATCCATGTGAAGTTTGATTTAAACAAAAACAAAAAAAGAGAAGAGAGAAGAACATCTTTGCTCTGGTCGAACAAGAGTCGGACGACGCATCTGAGACGGATAACTTTTAATTCTGGATTTTGAAAGTTTGACACGACTCCCCCTCCTCAGCGCTCCATCCGTGACACCAGAGTGTCATGACGGAACATTTTCCCACGGAAAATAAAAAAAGATATGCCCGCCTTGCTGTAACAAGGAAAGTATACCCGACGGAAGTGTTTTCCATCCTTTAATGCGGGACAACCGGGAAATGGAATATACTCCAAAGGTCAACCCTGTTGAGAAGCGGCAGCAGTGATTTTTTTTTTTCTTCACCAGAAAACACTCCCCAAAAAGAATATAACGGACTGTGCTTGGATGCTTCAACAATCCCGAAGAGACAGATGCCATTTGAGTTGCACTAAAAGTGCTTTATAAACATGTTATTCGGCTGACAAAGTCGACCAAGAACAAGGGAAGCCCAATGAGTGGGATACAGACGACGCTCACTGATAGGTGAGCTCGCTCTTTCCCAACATTGCATAATGATGAGCTAACGAAGCTGAAGGCTCTTTTAAAGTTAATTTAACGGGGTGTGTGTGATGTGTTCGGGATGTTCACGCCGATCGCGCGAGAAGGACGTGATTGAACAAAGTCCGTCTCAGAACACTGCATGTTGTCCGAATAGATCGGTAGGCAACTTTAAATTTTTTTTTGGTAAAGCTAGTACGGCAAAATTTTAACGACTTTTCCAGTCGAGGTTAAAGTAATTTTGTATTGGTTGCTTTTTAATGATGAGCAGTGTTGTGTTTGCAGCAAACAGCATTTGTTGTATTTAGGAAAATTCTTTAAACAAAATGTCATTGCTGTGCAATATTTGACGACCTTAATTTTTTTTGTACCATTATGAATGATAGTAGATGGTTGCTGATTCCGTTTAACATGAGTTTGAATGTGATTATTCAAAACACAGTCACCACACCCAGTTTACAGGGGGTGTGTACACTTATGCAACTGTGTGATCTCAGTTGTTTGGCTTCCTTCCCCTCTCAAAAAAAACACTTTAATAGGTTACATTTGAAGAGGGGTGTGTAGACTTTGTATAGCCACTACGTACATGTCAAGAGTCTCAAGCAGTCAAGCGAAAGGCTCCTTTTCTGGCTTTTCTGCTCTCTAGGTTCGCTTTTCGAGACTCGAGCAGCCGGGTCGGGCTCGTCTGAGCCTTTTTGGGCACAAAGCTTCTTTTGCTCTTCAAAACATGCGTTCATTTGTCGGTGACGACATGAAAGAAATCATTTCTTAAACGCAACCTTCTCTGCTGCATTTCATGTGGTCCCCCCCCCCCTTTCTTACTGAAGTTTGGCTTGATTTGTCTTCTATTATCTAAAGCAGGAAGCGCAGGAAAAGGTTGAGTTGCCCAGCAACGGCCGTGCCAACTTCTTTCCTTTTTTTTTTCTTCTTTCCAAGCGTTTCTCAGAGGAAAGAATCCGCTCCGGGATAACGGTTTGTTGCTAACATCTGGTGGGAAGTAACCAAATATAAATACTTTGTACTCAAGTACACTGAGTTTTTGAGCCTATATTGTTTTTTTTTTCTTCTCAGTATACGCAGTTTTGCCAAGTTATCAAAACGGGCATTTTTGAGTCTCGCCGCTTCTACGTGTGAATTTTTGTCCACTTGTGATTGTTTTTATTGTGAGCGAGTAGATAGTGGGCCAGACGCTCGAGGGCTAGGCTGGGCTGGTCTGCAGGCCCCTTGACCTCTTATCATGGCAACAACAACACTGCGCTCCGCCACGTAATTGACAAGACTTTCCGTTCTATAAATAGTCCGAAAGGGGGAAAAAAAGGGTGTAGCTAAGCTAATATAGCTCGGCTCTCGCTTCTCTCAGAGACACGTGCACCTCCTCCACAACTTTCCCAGCCTCGTTTCACATTCACAACTCTCGAGCGGAGCCAAAAAGGCTCGCTCCCGTCGCTCGCTTTCCGGGAATGTGACCCCCCCCCCCCCCCCCCCCCCCTCCCCGCCTTGCCCCCTCACCTCCCCCGTGACGTGGTGGCCATTGTTGAAAAACGCAGGGCCCCCATTGTCACTACAGTCCAAACAAAGCAGCCGCCTGCTTTTCAACTTTAACCACGAGGTCCTATTTTTTTTTTTTACATTAATAATTTAATTTGAGGATAAACATTTCAAGAGTAAAGTTGTGACAGTTGGCCATTTAAAACTGTGTTTCTGTGATGGGTCGACGTGATGATGACGAGTTCACGGGCAAAACCCAAATCCAAAACAGAGAATAAACGCTATAAATAAACTATTTTTTGCTCGTGTCTCTTCAGGACCCCAAATATTCTCAACAAGGAGACTCCGGAGAGGAAATCAAAGAACGACAAATGCTCCGTCTCAGTCAAACAGGAGTTTGACCCCACCGGTGAGAAAGCCGCAAAAAGTCAAGTGCTTCACCAGCCAAGCCAAGCTGAACTTTTGTTTAGTTTTGTAAAGTCTCAAGGCCGAATCATTAGCTGCTCTCCTCGATTTTTTTTCAAGCGGTGTTGAGCGACCAGAGGAAGAGTTGCTAAACATCTTGTGACAGATAGGAAAGAGATGAACTCAACCTCCTGACTGTACATAAGTGTTCTTTAAAGTAGCATGCAAAACGCCAAGGGGCTTAAAACAGAGCCTTGTGCAGTCCCATATTTTTTCCCTCGAAATTCCAAAGAACTTCAGCTGCATTTGAGCTTCTATTGTATTCCTTTTTTGCCAGGAACTTCACAACATTAAATTATTGTAGGTTTCAAAAAAAGGGAACAAACTGCTCTTCAAAAAGCCGTTTGTGTTCTGAACCCTTGATCCTTCACTTCCTGTGAGGACACGCTTTCCCACCGCTGTGATTAAACGTGAACTATGAGCACCATTATCCCAGAAAATGCTTCGTGAATAAAATCAGGAGGAAGCCACACCAACCAGCTGACCTCATTCGCGTAATCACAATTAAGATGAGTAGCAATGAGTTGTGTCCACGACGCGTGTGTCCTCATGACAGGCCTCGTCCAACGGTGCGTGATAATCCAGAGAGATGAAAATGGTTTCGGGCTGACAGTGAGCGGAGACAACCCTGTGTTTGTGCAGCTGGTCAAGGAAGGTGAGGCTCTCGCTCGTACGACATAAACGCTTTGCGCACCAACGTGATGATTTGCCGTTCCCTAGATGGAGCTGCCATGCGTGCCGGCGTCCAAACTGGCGACAGAATCATTAAGGTGATCGATTTACTGAATTTGGCTAATATTTGCACTTCATTGAGAAATATAGGAGGCCTAGGATGGACCCCTGGGGTGCTCCGCGGTACTACATTGTGCAGTTTATTCACATAATTTCAAATACTAACGTTGAATTAAATATTTTTTTTCATCAGTTCTCTCGCTATATATGTTTCTTAGGTTAACGGGACCTTGGTGACGCATTCAAACCACACGGAGGTTGTCAAGCTGATCAAATGTAAGCACATGTGTGCAATCATTTTTATTTTAAAACACGGCATAAACTATTTGTACCTTTGGTGCTTTTTAGCCGGTTCCTACGTAGCGCTCACGGTGCTGGGCAGACCTCCAGGTTTTCTTCAGATGCAGCTGGAAGACGACGACACGGTGGATGAGGAGGAAGAGTGCGCCAGCGACCAATCACTGCAAAATTCACCGGGAGGGGAGCGCCGCGGCAGCGCCACCTGTAGTCATGAAACACACTCGCTGCCTGGCGGGGTAAGCAGAGGACCAGCTGTTAGAACAAAGTGTATTTTCTTTTATTTTTTTTCTTGTTGTCCAGGATGGATCTGTAGGCTCCAGGAACACCGAAACCGAAGAGTGTGACGGAGGCGCGTCGTCGCCGGGGGACGACGTTAGCGACGGGATAGGCAGCAACAACATTTCGGTGGGTACACGAGGAGGAATTGAATATTTTTGGCTCAATTTGGGAACCGATTACTAAATATTTTGCGGACCCCAAAGCCACGTCGATCATCTCATCAGATGAAAACAGGAAGCGAGTGTCGACGCTGCTCTTGAGTAACAATGTTCTCATCTGGACCGCGTGTCCTAAAATAGCCAGCGAAGGCCTCCTCCCGCTTTGAAAAGTCCCCCGGAATTTTTTTCCCCCTGCCAGACTAAACAATCAATTTGGCTTAATTGTCGCGCCGTGTTCAGTCTATGTTTGGATTAGCCGAGCGACGGACGGTGGAGACCGCGCCCAGGGATTTAAGAATTTTTTGGTATTTGACTTGAAAAGCTATCAAGAAGGTTGTTCGTGTCATATGTGGTGACCACTCAGGACACGGACGTCCGGCGCATCACGGCTAGCCCGCCGTACCTTCTCAACCCGCAGATCATCGGCGCAGAAGACGACTACTTTGATTCGCAGCAAGAACAGGTAGCTCGGCGAATCATCTTGTGGTTCGTTTTGACTTTTAGGGTGCAATGCGAACGTGCGTGGTTTTTTTTTCAGATGAACGGGCAGTGCGGTTGCTTTCAGAGCATCGACTCGCTCAAGTGTCGGCCTGCCCATCTCGCCGTTTTCCTCCATCACGTCGTTTCACAGTTTGACCCCGCCCCTTTGGTACCCATGCCTTGACATTTTGGAGGATGCGTTCGGATGATGTTGTGTTCATTTCTGTTTGTCCTTTTTTTTTTTTAGCTGTGTTTCTTGTACGCCGACATCCACAAACAAACCAACTCGAAAGAAAGCCGACGATTCTTTATGGAATTTCACTCCCTCTTTGTGGATCGAACGGCGGTACGAGCTATTGAGTTCATTCATTCATTTGAAATGTTTTATTTAATATTTAATTTAATTTTTAATTTTATACACTTCATTTGAAAAACTTGGTTTTAATCAGCCAATGATTTTTTTTTTGTTTTAATTTAAAATTCTCTGTGTGGGGTTGCTTTGTAGAATCTGAAAGTCTCCGTGCCAGATGCAATCGCAGCTGAACTTGGTAAGAAAAAGAAAAAAAAGTCCCATTCGAGTTAGTTTGAAGGCAGCATGTCGTGCACCGTTGGCGGAATAGCGCCCTCTACTGAGCGTTTGTGTTCGCAGAGAAGCGCAGGCTGGAGTTAATCCCAGAGGAGGTGTGCAAGCAGTACACGCAAACCTTACAGGACTCGCTGATGCCGGACTTGCACAAGAACCTGGACGACTTCAGGTAAGTGGCACAAGTGACCCAAAAAATAAATAAATAAATAAATAATAATTTAAAAAAACGTGGCGCGCTTGACGGCAGACAGAAGCGCAGCATGGGGCTGACCCTGGCCGAGGACGAGTTGTCCAGGTTGGACGCCGACGTGGGCAAAGAGCCGGCGGCTTGGGAGAGGGAATGCTCGTGTGCCGAACACATTCTCGCCAAGATCGAGGACATCCTGTGAGGAACTTTAGCCTGACAGAAATGTTTCTCATTTGAATGGCGCTCATGGCAAACTCCCCATTGCAGATTAACATCTCAACCCTCTGAGGAGGAGAAATGGTAGGACTCGTGCCCCCCCGCTTGCGCCGACGTCTACGCCACACGTCTGATTTGTTCTCATACGGCAGCCATGCGATGCAGTACGTCATCCTGACCTACATGAAGCACCTGGGTGTTAAAGTCAAGGAGCCTCGTGGCCTGGAACATAAGCGAGCGCGAATCAACTTCCTGCCCAAGATTAAGGTGCCCGCTTGAAGCTGCGCGAGTGGGTCAAACAAAACCAAAATGGCTTTTTGTCTTTTGACTTTTCCCCCCGACGAGCAGAAGAGCATCAAGCCCGACAAGGAAGGCGAGGAGAAGGTGAAAAAGCCTCGTTTTCCCAACATCTTGGTCCCGCCGCGCCGTCTGAGCAGAGTCGACTCCACTTCAGGTGAGCCGTGATAAAAATAATCGGACAGCATGTTACAAGCAGGATTTGTGCGTGCAGTGGGCAAGGCGGCGGCGGAGGTGAACAAGCAGCGTTCCCCAAAGCTCCTCTCCCACGCGACTTTTGGTGTCCCCGAGCCGCCCGACCTGTCCCCTTCAAATTTCGGAAGGATCCGCGGGAATCACCTCAGCGAGGGTTCCGACATTTTGAGCGCCTCGTCCACGCACAGCTCGCCCACGGCGACGCCCTTCGACGCCGGCGGCGGCGGGAACGACTCGGACAGCAGTAAGGAACGACCATCGGGACCCTGACAACAATTTCCCCATCTCTTTTGCTTTTGTTCCCCCAGACATGTCCCCTTTCTGCATCCAGCCCCGAGGGGGCGAGCTTTTGATGTGCGGCGAGCGGCAAGATGGCGCCTGCAGCCCCACCGCTATGCAGTTTGACTTCAGTCCTTCCAACTTGGAGCACTTACAGGAAGAGGGAGACCATGACAACTTCAGGTAGAAATGCGGGCTAGCCTAATGCTAACGTATCATGTAAACCGCAATAGACGGGCTAACGGATGTTAGCATTAATCTGACGTAAATCATAAACGGTTTTGGATCGTAGGATGGAGGTGACGAGCGCGGCGGACATGCCGAGCGAGGACGAGCAAGCGTGCGAGGCGGCGAGCGAGGACGATCCGCTCAACTGGCAGAGCCTGGTGAGCCGCGATGTTCTGGCCGCGTTGCCGCCGCAGGAGATCAAGAGGCAGGAAGTCATCAACGGTGAGCCACCGACACGCCGAACCCGATACCACGCAACTCCGCACCAAGTTATATTCACTCGCTTGTGCCGTTCGAGCAGAGTTGTTCTACACGGAACGGGCCCACTTACGCATGCTGAAGGTGTTGCACGGCGTGTTCTACCAGCGGCTCAGCAGGGATGCCATCTTAACGCCGGACGATCTCCACAGCATCTTCACCAACCTGGACGACATCATTCAGTTGCACGGTCAGTCACACCGATGCGGATCGTTCACAGAATATATTTGCAATCTGGTTTGGCACGAGAGGAGTTACTGAGAATTAAGACGCACACAGTTTCCTTCACGGAGCAAATGGCCGCCGTCAGGAAGAGGAGCGAGACGTCCGTCATCGGTCAAATCGGCGAGGATCTCTTGGCTTGGGTACGATCGAAATGAAAGCTAACGTAGTCACAATCTCAACTTCAAATAAGCGTTTAATGTCAAAAACAGTTTAGCGGCGAGGAAGAGGAGAAGATCAGACAGGCGGTGGCCACCTTCTGCAGTAACCAACCATCTGCGCTGGAGCTCATCAAGAGCAAGAAGAAGAAGGACCAGAGATTCGCCTTGTTCATGCAGGTGGGAAATGCCTACGACAGCGCCCCCTGGTGGCTGGCCCTGAGCACACCGTTTGGGCTTTACGCACAGGCGGCCGAGAGCAACCGGCTGTGTCGACGCCTGCAGTTGAAGGACATCATTCCCGTGGAAATGCAGCGAGCCACCAAGTACCCGCTTCTCTTGGACAAGATTGCCAAGTACACCGGTGAGGCGGGCACCACTTGGCCTCAGGTTTTTGCCGTCTGTTCGACGTCTTTTTTTTTTTTTTTACCCACAGAGGACGAGGAGGAGGCGGACAAGGTGAGAAAAGCCGGCGAATGCTGCAAGCAGATTCTCAACCACGTCAACCAGGCGGTCAAAGAGGCTGAGAACAAGCAGGTAGACGTGATGTCACGCACACGCCCAGTCCAAACGCAAAGCACACGCACGGCACAAACGGCAACTTTGTCCCACCTCAAAAGAGGCTGCTGGACTACCAGAGACGCTTGGACATCTCCTCACTCAAATCCAACGAGAACCCGCTCATCGCCGAGCTGCGGGTAGGAAAAGCCAAAACAAGCAGGGTCATCCGATTTTTGGGCTCAAAATGGTTACCGTCCTCCAGAATCTGGACCTGACCAAGAGGAAGATGATCCACGAGGGACCGCTCTCCTGGAAGGTCAACAAAGACAAAAGAATCGGTACGGGCAAACCTTGAAAAAGTGTGAACGTTGAACTTGCAGATGCTTGAAGATGCAAATGCGTTCAGATCTGTACACGCTCCTGCTGGAGGACGTCCTGGTCCTGCTGCAGAAGCAGGACGAGCGCCTGCTGCTCAAGTTCCACAGCAAGAGCGCGGCGAGCGCCGCCGACTCCAAGCTCAGCTTCAGCCCGGTCGTCAAACTCGGCACCGTGCTCGTCAGACCCGTCGCCACCAGTAAATGGCCGACCCGATTCATTTGACCTCCAAGGAAATGGCGTTTGTCTCTCCATGTGAGGTGTTGTGGCATCTTCTACTTGTCCGCAGACAAAAAGTCCTTCTTCGTGCTGTCCATGTCGGAAAATGGGCCGCAGATCTACGAGCTGACGGCTCAGAGCGCGTCCGACCAGAGGACGTAAGTGGCCGCGTTGCCGTGACGACCACCTCACTTCACCCCGCCTAATTATGCTTTTTGTGCCCATAGGTGGCAGTGTCTCATCACGCAGTGCGCCGACGCCATCAAGGCAAAGTCACATGACAGCCGCATGGCTGCCACGCCCGCCCAGTGAGTTTGGCTTTGGACAAAGTTTTGTGTTTGAAGTTATCAGAATTAAAAAACAATTTTCCCCGTCCAGAAGTGAGCAGGACGCTATTGAAATCATCAACTGTGAGATGGACAAGCCCAGCAAAGACAGCACCAACTCGTCAGGTAGCTGACATGTTTGACACGAAAGACCAAGGCCGAAAGCCTCAAATGCGAAAGGTATCTCCTCAGGGTCATCGGACATTCCCCCCTCGACAAACCCCTTTGAGGGCATGAAGTCGGAGGACGAAGATGAGGCCGAGGACGAGGAGAGGGTCGACGAGGACGAGGCGGGAGCGGCGTCCGCCGACGACAGATGTGAAGACGAGGAGAAAGAAGAAGAGGAAGGCGAAGAGGAAGAGGCCTTCCTGAACCGACACGAGGAGGCGCCAGCTTCGTCCTCCTCGCCGGTCTCTCCGTCGTCCGCCTCCAAAGCCGAAGAGGCTCTACAGACGCGTGAGTTGACCTCATGGACGCTCCCAACAAATTTGGCACAAAACGTGCGGGCTTGCGTTTGTAGTGGTGCTGCTGAAGCAGCTCGTCTTCAAGCACATGACGGATGAGGAGAAGATCCCGCACGAGCCCACCTCGCTCGGTGAAGGTCCCGACGGCGGCGTGGGCCAAAACTGCCCTATTGACGACGCCCGGACTGAACAGAATGGTACGCCTCGACAATTTGAATGTGTTAGCTTAAAGGAAATGTGATTTTGACCAATTAATTAATTCCAATTAGAAGAACACTCAACAAAAACGTGACCCTATAAAAACCACAAAGTGATAAGTTTCAGAAAATGACTTGCCTGTTTTGGTGTAGGCGCGGTCGATCCGGGCGGCGGATTGGAGGACGACGGGGACGTCACATGCGGCGTGGACGCGGTGGACATGAGCAAGCTCCTGTCGTCGGAGAACGGCGGGCGACCCAACCACAGCAGACGTCTAATGACGCACATGCGCCTCTTGCAAGCTGACCTCCAGTACCTCAAAGTACCCAAGAGCCTCAAGTCACATGGGTCTGTTCAAAAACATGTTTTAAATCTGGCGCTGTCCTTTTAGGAAGTGGAGGTGAAGTACAACGAGATGCTCGGGACGCTGCCGGTTGACACACCGGGCGACTCGGACAATGGTGGGTCGCTCTGCCGTGAGTTGTCATTTTTTGTTTGTCTGTCACTCGTCACTAACACCTGCTGCTGTTGAATGCTTTTCAGACGGGCTTCGCTGAGGACGCCCTTGTCCCTTTTTGGGATCTTGAAGGACCCCACTGCTTATTTCTATTATTTAAACACTGGACACTGAGCAAGTACAAAATCTTGTGGACGCTTCTCTGGCTTTGACGACATTATTATGATTATTTTTGGTCTAAAAAAAAAAAAAGTAAACATTCACAAGCTGCAAGACTGCACATGACAATTTGTTGCTTTTTTTTCCCCCCCCTCACCTTTTAGAGAAAATATGATGTAAAGAAAATTATGTAAACCTTTAAACACAGGACTGCTGTTAAGTCTTACTTGTAAAATTAACTTATGAGAATGCTTTTCTATCTTTATGTCGTAACACGCAAAGATGCTAATTTACTCACGCGATATTATTAATCTTTTAGTTGATTTTTTTAAAATGATGTATTTATTTGGCGTGACAGATATGCAATGTACATTGTCTCCGGTTAAATAAAAGACACGCACAGGGTTTTTGTCTGACTCTTTAAAAATTATTTAAAAAGTAGTTATTTTACAAAAATATAATTTCCCTAATACAAGAAAATATAAGTCGATTGTGAAAACGTTGATTAGATTGGCGGAAGGGGCGTCTGAATGATGAAACGAACCACATTTGGCCAGAAAATCTTTTTTTATATATAAAATTTGAACAAGTGAATACACAACAGGCTATTATGCATATAAAAAAATACAATAAAAGGGGAAAAAAATAAATGAATCTTATCTTTTCTATCGGAAGCAGACGTTCAAGTTGGCGGATGAAATGTAAAAGGCACTAAATGTACAACATTCCAGTTTGTTTGGGATTTCTGTAGGCCAAAGTCATTCAGAGATGAAGAATACAAAAATAATAATCACAGGGCAGGTTTTTGTCTTCCGTATTTAAGACATAGTGCACGTTGTTTTTTTTTCCGTGTTTTTTTTTTACAACAAACAAAGACGCTATCGAATAGAACAACTATTTAGCACACAGAGAGCCGAAAAGCGTAGGGAGGACCGTCCGTCTTTTCATAATTTATACTTTACAACATCACGTGGACGACGGCAACATGCACAAATACAAACACACGCGGCCCCCAGCAGCTCAAAATCACGACAGGAAATAAAGGAAGCAAAAGAGCTGAGCTATCATACAATGTATTGTTTTTGGTGAAGACACTTGTTAAATAAAAAAAAAAAAAAAAAGGGCCGTGCCTGCGACAGTGTAGCCTGTTACCGTAATGCAGAAAATATATGGCTTTTTTTTTTTTTTTAATTGGATAGTTGTGTGGGTTTTTAAATAACTGAATTGTAATATAAGAAAGTAAGGTCAAGATTGTTAGATAGCATGTTAAGTGGTATCGCAAACGTTGCCCCCTGGTGGTTTCTTTTAGCCACTACACGTCATCACTTCCGCAGGCACGGCTTTTAGCGCAAATAATGAAGGGGGGGGGCATGCTCACGAGACTGGAATGCATTTTGAGTCAGCAGCACACATGATGGCGGAATGACACGTCGATTACATCAAGTCAATTTGGCTTGCACAAATACAAAGATGCACTTTAAAGCTGGAGCATGGATGACGATAATGGTTACGAGAAAGATGTTTGGCCCGTTTTTGTTCTTTTCTGTTGTTAAATCAAAATTCAATGTTTACACGTCAACAAGGATCATCACGTTAGTAGATGGCATGCAAACGCCTTAGGAGAACTTTTTTTTTTTTTTAACTTCGAACATGCAAAAAAAATTACTTGAATTGAATGAATTTTCTTTTTTTTTTTTTAAAAAATGTTCCAGTGAGGGATGGGCGTGAGTGATCATGTTGTCATCTTTTGTGAAAGGGACATTTTATGGAAAGCGCAACACGGAGGAGCGTCGCAACGTCGCCTCACCCAAGCCTTAAGTAGTGAAGGTAAAATCAGTAGTTTTTTTTTTTTCCCTAACACGGGATCAATAGATCGTGTTTTCCTACAATGATGTCAGCATTTTCCAAAAACTTTTTTGGAGTATTTTCCTTCTTTGTGACGTAATTGTAACCAATAATGTTATACAGTCATTGGGGATTTTTCTCCAGTATTTCCTGACGTGCAAATGTAAAATAATGCAATTTCCATCTGTTAACTACCCCAAAAGTCAATCAGACGTGTTTTTTTTTTTTTTTTTTGTCGGTATTCGAACCGTCGGCACGGTAGAGCTAAAACGAAATCTCAAAGAATTTCGAAAGCTCGTAGAAAATTCTGTGTCCAAAGGTGCCTCAGCATTTGGCTGGCGTGAGGACACTTCAAAACAACCAGTAACTATGTCATGGGAGTGGAGACGTGATGGCGGAGGACAAAAAAACAAAAAATAAACAAAGGCGTCCCCGTCCAAAGAATGGAGTGTTCCCGCGAGCGGCGGCGGATGCAAGAGGTCTGATGCTTGAGCATGTGTGTGTGTGTGTTTTGAACTTTTGGTTGCGCGTGGCTCCCCCACCCCTCTCAGTCCGTCTCAGTTTTTGCGAATGTCTGCGTAGACCACAGGCTCCATCTTGTGGAAGGAGTTTTTGCTTCCCGAGTGATCCAACTGGACGTATATCACCGGGCCCTGGCAAAAACACAACGCTCCACGTCAGTTCGACTTCTGCCGGCGATGCCGCCGTCGCCGTTCCCCAGGCCCCGTTCTCGGGTTCCCGCCAGGCTCCCCTGGGCTCCTACCTGCACTTGGCCTGGGGGGAGGCCGGTACCGGTGGGGCCCGCCGGCTTGGGCTCCACCTTCTTGATGGGCTGCGGAGGCGGCGCACGTGCGCTTTCCAAGTTTATACAGCTAGTTTGGGGGTACGGTTTGGCCGCCGTGGCGTTGTCGCACAATGGAGGGACGAGCACAATGAAGACCAAGACAAGAATGGAAGAAAGAAAAAAAAACAGAAAAATGATGAGCGGGCAGGTGGGGTCGCCATTGACAAAGCATTTGCGTCACACATGGGGAAGCTAAAGCTACTACTGGCCGGCTACGCGTGGAATGACAAGTTGAAAGCTGCCAACGTGCTTTGCCGAGCGATCGGGCCAAGCGAGCGTGCGACGTAAAAGTGGACAAACAATGAGAGTGTCAAAATGATGGATGGAAACAAGCAGCGGCTTCCCAAACAGTAACCCCAAAGATTGCCGAGCGGCCGGCCACGGCACTTTTTATCATTGTCGACCGTCGAGTGGTTCGGTTCGGCTCGGTTACCCGGGAAACTTAACGGTCCAGACGTGAACGCAGTGGCCATACCAAGCGTTAAGAGGCGAGCGTCACGTTAGGATTCTTTCATTCCACATAAAGCCCGAAGACGGGCGACCTACCCTTCGTAATCGTTGCGATTGTGCAGCAACTTCATGACCACGCAGACGGCCACTAAGATGAGCACCAGCAGACCCAGAACGCCGCACACCGCTCCCGCGATGACGGCCGTGTGGCTCCGTGGGAGAGCTCCTGCAAAAAAAAAAAAAATGGAAGCCCGCTCAACGTCTGCTTTTGGACCTTTTCCAAGTGCTGCGGGGAATGTCCCAGAGCGGTGGCGAGCAAGCCGCCACACGCAGGCGCACGCTTTCCAAGAAGATGCTCAAGAATGTGGAACTGCGTGACAGCGCCAGGTTTGTCGGACACAAACAAAACCTCATGAAATGCAACTGACGTGGTTGCTTTCACGCAGCACTTGAAGAATCATCTCGACATTGCCTCACCTCGGGAGACCACGCGCAGCTCGGTTCGAGCCGACGTGCCCACGAAGTCGGGCGGATTCTTCACGTCGCAGAAGTAGGTACCGTTGTCGCCGAACAGCGCCGGGTTAAACCGGATGGACACGTCCCTCTTGTTGATGTCGCCGATGAACTGCACTCGGTCTTTGAACTCCTTAGGCGACGGGGCCGCCTTTCCGCTGTAAAAGTAAAAGATCTGCCGCCAAAGGAAGGAAGGAAACAAGCAAGGGAGGAAGGAAGCAAGGAGGCAACAGAGGAAGCATATTAGTAGCTTTTCATTTTGATCATCGCTGAATCGTTTCGATACTGTTTCATCTCAAATGGTCCAGATCCATCTATTCGCCGACTCACCGGGACGGCCACCTTGGAGTAGGGGGTGTCGGGTTGGCTGGACTGGAAGTTCCACGCGACGGCGAGGTCGCTGCTGACCACCTCGTTGGACTTGAAGGTGCAGCGGAGCACGCACGCCGTCCCGTTCTCCACTACCACCTCGGGATCCGCGTAGATGTCAATGGCCAGCGTCCGGCCTGAAAGACGCACGAACGTTTTGGGAATCAGCAGCAGTCATAAAAGCATATGACACTTCGTCTGATATTTTTTACAGCAATGACATCATACATTTGAATTTTTATCTGAATATGTTGACATGTTTGTTTTGAAACCCACATTTTGATTTAACTTGTATACACGTTATATTAAAATTGAATAATGCAAGCACTTATTCATTTTGTGAAATTGTTTCCTGTATTTGTGTAGAGTCTTAGATGACGCAACGATGCACAGGACCAAGTTCGGCGTGCACAGTGGTCGCATTTGGCAATAGCAAAAAAGGGAAGCAAGCATCGTTAGTCAGCTCTGTCAAACAGTCAAACATTTGCGGAGCGCACTCGAAAGCAGAACCGCCTCCATAACTGTAGGCCACTCGCCTCCACGCTAATAACTCCCAGAATAAAAACAACAATACCAAGAATAACATTCGACTTCAAAGAAAAACACGCATTTCCTCCTTTTATAATTTCCACATTAACGTAAACAATTCTTGGTTCCTGAGCACGTTTTTTGCTAAAAGGCAAAATCACAACCGTGGGATAGAAAATATTTCATCTCATGAATAAATGACCTACCACACCTAACCCACAACGGATACGCCGGACATCCGGACACTTACGTCCGAGGTGTTGTTTGTTTTGTTGCATTTGATGTTCGTTTTTGTCAGCAAATATTGCAAAATAGTTCTCTACAAATACTAGTTTCACTAACATACCTAGCAAAGGTTGTTTTAATCAGGAAATGCAAGCAGTTTGACCAATTGTGCGGCCCCAGAAAGGCTAACGAGACTTGTTTGTGTTTTGGTCCGGTTTACTCTAAAACCTCCAAATAGTGCACTGTCTCATAACACATCGGGGCGACAGGAGCTTCTTCCAAAACAAACCCGACCTTGGACGAATTCGGCTGTGTTGGTTAATTCTAAATATGCAACATTAATCAGTGAAATCACATCAAGGTGTCCCCCATGTATGATACGTCGTCGACTGTCCCCAAATCACAACCCACCCGAAAAAAAAAACACATTTCACGACTAAATTGAACTCACCTGAGAGAATTAATAGCACAAATCCAGTTAATAAAACACGCGGGGGAAGCATATCGTGCCGTTTATGATCCATTGGGTGGTTAAAAAACGAACAGTTTATGTTTCTTTTTCCCCCCACCCTCTTAAAAGAAGCGTCGTCGTCTTCTTCTTCAACGGGTGTGCAACAGCGCCGCGAAGAGTTGACGTACACTCTGCCGCCCTCTGTTGGCCGACTGGTGTTTTGCATGACTACACAGCCACCTGTTTGACCCGTTGAAGCGACACGTAAGCACGTCCGCCATATTGGATGTGGCAGATTTTCATCCAAGTCTATGGCTGAGGCCGTGAACGGGCCTTGTTCTCATTGTGCTCCTGCCACACAAGGCCCATGCATCCACACCCTTAGCGCTACAAAAATAATTCACATTTTTGCACGATTAGTTGATATTTTATTGACATAATGGGTTTAATGTATAAATTAATGACCAGCGAATGTATGGAAAAACTACTGATGAATGACAGGAAGCTTCAGTGTAGTACACTAATTTGTGGCCATATACGAATCATAACAATGACATTTACGCAGGCTCGTAATGGTAATCGACTAAATGCATAACGCTGCCCACACTGTCTTTTGTAAATGCCTCCAAAGTGGAACATTCCTAAAACCTGAACAATTCTGGAGTTCAATCCAAAACTAAACAATAAAACAACAAAAATAAAACAGTAACAGGGCAGAATAATTTACAACACATATATGACAAAACGTTTTTTTAAAGGCAGTGTCATCTTTTGTCACGATGATGGAGCAAGCTACCCGGGCACGCATCGTGTTGGCGTTTCCCTCCCTCCTAAGTCATAATGCTGACAAGCCAAGATCCCACTCCCCCCTGTTGAAGGGATCCGGTGTCGCCATCTACAGCTATCTATGTGTCATTACAGTAATATACAACCTAAACTTCAATTTTGGATGGTGTTCCACTTTGGAGGGTCTTTGTACTGGACTTACCTGTGCACATCAGATTGGGAGGGGGGTAATATTAAGAATAAAACTGTTCAATGTTTTGTACATATGGGGGTAACGTGGGGTGGGGGCTGAATCGAGTCGCACTGGTGTTGCCTTTTTGGATTGTATTCTTGTGCAACAATTGCATTAATTCCTTCACGTGGTGCGCCATGGAGGGCAGGGGTTCTCAAACTTTCCGTCTTTTTGGCCAACTAAACAACTATCACGTGTGCCACTAAACATCCAGGAAAAAATGCGATGTCATTCCAATCATTAAATCCTCGGAAAAAAAAACAGGCTGCCATGTCAGATGTTGTGATGTCACAATCGCATCAGAGCTTTTAATAGGCCCAAAGCTGTAATTGGTGACTTGAAGCGATGCAAAATAATTTGTTACGCTTATGTGTTAAAATTCATCTGCGTCGCCCTGAGGTCTGGACCCCAGTTTGAGAACCCCTGGTGTTTAAAATAAAAAAAAATCACCAAAGGGGCGGGACTAACAACATATAGGATGAGCAATTGTGGAGCAGTCTGGTGAAAAAATAAAAAAAGCATCCAAGTTGTTAGCCGGTAAAGGAAAAAAGTGCTTTGATACCACGACAAACCTTTTTTTTTCAATGTTGTTTAAAGCTAATCAGACGTAATCAACGCAGTCCTATCTACAGTTGGAAGGAGACGTCCACAGGCAAGGTGGCACTCAACCACCCTCGTGCGTCCATCCGTGAGCACGCTCGCAATCTTTTTAGTAGTCTTCTTTCTTCTTTGCTGTTCCGCCATCGAATGTACACAAAAAAAAGCCGCCGCTCCTTCCTACCTGCCTTGGCTTCTTCCGCGATGGTGACGAGGAGAAGAAGCAGGATCGATCACGTTGGAGGGATGGAGGAAGGGTGGAAGCAAGGAAGGAAGGAAGGAAGGAGGCACTTCATGTATCTGGAAGCTGGCTGATGTCAGTCAAGTTGGTGTCGTTGAGAATGAGTCTGATTCGCTCCAAAGAGTCCGCCTGTCGTATTCGCTCTAGTTGCACCTGGCGACACAATGTGTTGAGACGCGGCGTGGGAACGCGTGCGCGGCCTTGGTTGGTTACCTGAAGGGTCTGCGAAAGCTTGACAAAGTCCTTCTGGACCTGCTCGCTGACATCCAGCTCCGTTTGTAAGCGCTGCGCTTTGTCTTTTTCTTCAAACAGCTGACTCTCCAGCGCACTCTGCAGAGGAACATCAAGTCACATGACGTCACATGCCACGCTGCTCGGCATTTTGGGAAAATAACCTTGGCGGCGTTGAGATCTTGGAGCTGCCGCTCCAGGCCGCTCCTCAAGGTCCTGATGCTTTCCAGTGTGTCGGTCGTTTGCGACAAAGCGCTCCGCAACTGCGCGCACAAACGCACGTCAACGTCAAGCGCATTTGGAGAGCCGAATGCAAAAAAAAAAAAAAAAGTTGCTGCGGCTTTTGAAGCGATCAAAGCGGGAATGGTTGACAAACCTAACCTGCTCCTTCTCCACCTTTATCCGTTCCAGGTCCGTCTTCAAATTGGAGAAGGAAGCTGTGTGAGAAGAGACAGCGGGACACGATGACGGGAACATATAAAAAGCCCTCCCGAAAATAAATGGGAAAAAAAAAACCCACTCCTGACTCATCCTGGTCTCAAGTTCACCACGCTGGTGTGATTCATCTGACATTCAAGACCATGATGAGGACAGTGAGCTAGCTCACCTAGCTCCTCCTTGCAGCCCTCAATCTCCATCTGCAGCGTGTCCTCCAGGTTGTCCTTCAGGCACTGCTCGGCTCGGATCTGCTCCTTGAGGAAGAGGATCTCGGCCTTCAGCTTCTCCTCCGTGTGCTCGGCGAACGTCCGCAGCGCCACCGTGTCCTGGCGTAGCTGCAGGACGGCGGCCTGCAGCTCCTACAGCAGTTCAAGTTATTTATTTTTTTCTCCCACATTGCAGGCGTGTGTTTTTGTGGAGGAGGCGGCTCGGTTGCTCTTTTCATCTCGTTGGAGGTTAAACAAGTTGCACGGCAACATCCCGTTGAGATCACAACGGATTCGACCGCCTCCACATTTACCGCCTCGGCGTAAGCTGCCTTGCGGCATTATGCAAAAATAGACGAATATCATATTTTTGCACAAAGGTCATCAACGAGCTGGGTGTGTTGAGGTAGCAGCTAACTAAAGGTTTAAAATGACCACAAGATCTATGCTAATTTCCATTAGCATTTATCACCTCATTAGCTTGCTAGCACATTGATGCTGTTCACCTACTTGCACGGTGAGGGGCATGGAGAAGCCGTCTTGCTGCAGGAGCTCCGAGTGCAGACGGTGTTTTCCCTGCAGGGTGTCGTTGTCCCGCTGGAGTCGGCTCAGCTCGTCGGCCACTTGCTCGCGTGAGTGCACCAGCGCGGCCTTCCACCCGCGCGGAAACATTAGGATGGCCTCGTCCTCTCGCCGCCCCGCCCGACGATGCTCACCATCTGTCCTTGCGTGTTCCTCTTAGCGTCGCCAAAGGCCTCCTGAAGCGTGGCCAGAAGCGTTTCCGACTCCTGCACTCGTTGGACGAGGGCGGACACCTGAGGCAAACAATAACAACCAAAAGGTAAAATATGAAATAACATTCTTGATGGTGAGGGCTTCCAGAAAATTCCAAAACAACGCTGAGGAAGTTTCTGCAAGTTCAACAAAACAGAATGTAAAAATCTGAACGGACCTTAGCTGCGATTTCCTCGTTGCCGAGCTTGACGGACTCTTCCAGATTCTGTTTTTCGGCCACGCTCCTCTCAAGGTGATCGTTGGCCTGCCGCAGCATGGCCTGCAGTTTCTTCACCTGCGGAGCGAGCCGGAAGACTTCACCGTCAGCATCGAGCGCGGCAGACTGAGCGAAACGTACGCAAAACCTGACAACCTGGTCTCGCGTGTCGGCTTCCTGGCCCTGGATGGCCTGCAACTGCTTCTCGTAGTTGGAGCACATGTCGCAGCGGCGGCCCAGTTTCTTCCCCGCGTTCTTCACCTGAGGTGGCCAACAAAAGCCACAAATCATAAGTTGCCGTATCATGGCCTCGATGAGCGGAGCGTACCTCCTGCTGCAGCAGGTTCCATTCGCTGTCGCTGACCAGTCGGTAGCCGGCGGGCGGTAAGTAGGCGGTGTCAGGGGCTTGCGAGATACTGGACAGCAAGGACGCCGTTTCCTCCTGCTCGGGCGTCATGGCTTTGATGGCCTTCTCCTGATCTTTGGTGAGCAGGAAGTGGCCGGGCGTCAGCTTGATAGAGCTGACGGACCAGGTGTCGCCCAAGCCGGCGTCCACCGCGCCGCATTCGGCCCCCACCAGGGGCCCGAAATCCGACTCGTCCAAGTGGCCGGCCGACTTGGCCTTGTGGTTCAGGCCCTGCGTGGCCGACAAGGAGGAACCCAGGCTGTCTGTGGACTGCGCCCGCCGCAGGTTGTCCTTGTAGGGGTCCAAAAGGCCACCCGCCACCAAGTCGGCGTCCAAGGAGTGCATAGAACCGTGTGCGCTGCAGTTGGTCGGCGGCTGGGGAGGAAAGAGCCAAATATGAAGGCAAAAGATACTAACGTTGAACGGAGGGCCGGTGTACCTCCTCCACGCTCAGCCCCAGGAAGATATCCTCCAAGGGCTCCGTGTTGTCCGCGCCATCTTCCTCGGGCGCGTCCTTCACCTGGCTCAGCCTCTCCTTCTCGTCCTCCTCCTGGTCGCCGCGAGAAGAAGGGTATTTGGAAAAAGGGGCGCCGTTAACAGAACCGAGATGGCGGACAAGCCGGGATCCGAATTTTCCAAGTATGGACCTGGTCTTTCTTCTTGATCTCCTCCACCTGCCGCAGCTGCTCAGAGGAGAGGACGCTCTCGATCCTCTGCATGTCCCTCATGAGGAGGCGCTGGGACTCGAGGAACTGGTCGTTGGCGCGCTGCCACGTGTGCTTGAGCTGGTTGTGCTGCTGCCGCTCCAGCTCCAGCTTGTGGCACACTGCGTGCGAGCCACACACACAAAGGATTCAAACAAGAGAAGGAGATGGTGGGGTCGACGTCACTCGCACGGGCGAGTACCTTCGTGAAGCTCCCGGCGCAGTTTCTCGGCGTCCTCCTGCAGGACGGACTTCTGCGTGTTGAGCACGGCCACGTACATCTCCAGGTCGGTGCGACACGACTTCTCCGCCTCCAGAACGTGATTGAGCTCCTTCACCTAGCAAAGAACTTTTGCTTTGTTGTCGTTTTGCTTTACAAGTTCAACAAAATATTCCAGGGGTAGGATTGTAGAATCCAGCTGTAGGATTGTAAAAAAAAAAGTTCACCTTGGACGCCTCCAGCTCCTTGACCCGGTCCTCGGCCGTGGTCAGCTTGGCTTTGAGCGTGCCGATCTCCTGCTCCATGGGCATCACCACCGAGCGGAGCTTGTCCGCATCCTCCTGAGCCTTCCGTCCAGTTTGCGCCGAGGACATTTCATTTAATTAATTTCTTATTGTTACGTGGCGTGAGCGGCGGTTGCACCTTTTTCATGTCGTCCTCCAGGTTTTGCTCCTCCTGTCCCTCGGTGAGGCGCCGCCTGAGGTCTCCCACCTCCCTCTCCATGGCCTCACGGTACTGGCCCCACTGAGCTCGCTCCTGCTCCAGACGCTGGTGGAACTGGACCTCGTACTCGCGAACCGTTTCTGAGGCGGTACGTGACAAGGATCACAACGCGGCTCCCGGCACGCCGGAGTGGGTTTTGAGTGCCACGCTCAACGTGCCTTTCATGATGGCCTGCAGCGAGGCCACCTCCTCCTGCCACTGGCCGCGGACCTGGTCGATGGCCTCCTGCTTGGTGTTCTCCGACACGGTGGCCACCGCCTTAATGGTCTCAATCTCGGAGCGGGCCTGGGTCAGCTGGGCCCGCACGGAGCTCAGTTCCGCCTGAGCCGACTCCAGCGCCGTCGTCTGCCTTTTCAGGTCCTCTGGATCATATGAAAATGATGCAACTACCTGATTCATCTTTTTCAATTTTGCATAAAATTACATTTTTTCTTAAGGTAGATTGTGTTTTGACGGCGAGGAGCCCTCTTACCCTCTTTGGCCAAATAGAGCTCTTTGAATTTGGCTCTCTTCTGGTTAAACTCGGCCTCCAGCTGCTGCTTGACTTTGCTGAATTCGGCCCGCTCCCGCTCCAGAGCCTGCATGCGCTGCTGGAGCTCGTCTGAAACCACAAGATAGACGCTTTTAAAGCTCTGAGAGAAAAATGATGTAAACATTTTGACAAGCCTTTTTGTATTTGTTTTGGAATGTTATTGGAAATGTGGAATTACAACAACAACAAAAATCAACAATTTAATGATTTGAATTGTTTGAACAAGAAATGTGGAGTTGTGAATTAAATTTGGAACATGTCTCTTCATTTCAATGGGATTTTATTCGTGGAAAATGTGGAATTCTGCAGTAAATTACGTTATGATGGGAAACGGCGGCTAATTGACAATATGGCAATTTGAGGCGCGTGCGTATTGACGTAATAATAATAACAACACAATGTGTGCGTGTGCATTATAACATGTGTGTTATCATCAATAACAATAATGATGAGTCGCTTCAACCTTGCTTTACGCTCCATTATGACACTTGGCAAGTTAGCACAACACACTACGACTAGCTAAACCAGCTAGCTAAAATCAACATGTACTAACGCGTTACAGAATGCTATCATATGTCATTTATTAGCAATTAACATCAATACACATCCGAGACATGGGTTAATAATGACTGACACATTGTCTGTACATGTGTGTGAGTGTGTGACACGTAGCCCGGGAGGGGGGCGTTGGAGGTGAGGTGGGGGGGTGGGATGCTAACAAGCTAATGTTGTGAAAAGATGCCGAGGCCGCTAAGCAAAGCGCGAGGCTAAAGGCAGCCTTCCGCGCACAGATGCGCCATTACACGTCACAAAACACACAAGACATGTTACCGTCATGCTGGGACGACGGAGGGGCTCCCGCGGCCTGTTCGGCCATGGCTCTGTAGGGGAGGGGGGCCCTGACGATGAGGAAGGGGATACGAGCTAGGAGAGTCCCACCAGCCAGGCTAACAACATGACAGCCGCCATCAAGCTAGCCAACGCAAGACGTCACACGTCCGTTTAAGTCTTCATAGTAAATATATGACAGCTATGTTTATTCAGCACGTTTGTGTGCAATTAAATGGCGGTAAAAATGAAAAAAATACATTCAACATTATGAAACAGCTTCCTAAACTAGTTTGTATTGACTCAAACAGCTTTTTTTTTTTTTGCTAAAAGGGGGTTATTTAACAAACATTTTAGGGAGTTCCGGCTTTTCCTTTCAAAATAAGTGTTCAGAGAACGCTGTTGAGCGGATTGATTAATTACCCATTATACAGGACTAATCGAAAAAAGCATTTTTTAATAGAATGTAGTCTTTAATCATATGAGTTTTCAATCAAATCTTTCAATATAAGCTCTAGTGCTCGGGGCCGCGTTCCAACATGTTTTGCAAGTGACCCTCGTTAAGCGCACCTGCGTGAAAAGTTTTAGCTTCTTTCACGTTCAAAAGGAGCTAAAAGTTTTCACGCACCTGCACTTAACGAGGGAATTTCACGGACATTCCATTAGGTACACCGCCATTTTTAGGTGTACCTAATAACAGTCCACTTTAATAGGGAAATATCATGGTCAAAGGTCATAGGTGTCAAGCTCTAGTCCTCGGGGCCGCAGGGTGAAGGCAGGTGTGACACTTTTAGTTAGCTTTGGCCATGATTTTTCCCTAATGAACTGGCCTGTTATTCGGTACACTTGTAAATGGTGGTGTACCTAATGGAGCATCCGAGTGACGTCACAGATCAGACACCCAATCAGAAAGTGGGGGTGAGGTCAGGTGTGGGACCCTAACCTTGTTTTGCAAATTTTTCCATGATAAAATCTTTGCGTGCTCCCAGCGGGGTTTGAACTCGGGACGTTGGGGTAAGAGTCCAGAGCACTAACCACTGATGCACGGGAAGGAAGGCAGTTCACCCATTGGCTCGTTCGCGAACGGGAAAGTCAGGATTGGTTCCTTCACTGATCCGTTCTCACGAACTAAAAATGCACATCACTCACTCACTGACTCGTTCACTCACAGATCCGAGAGGGACCTCTCAATGGCAGATTGAGAAACAGAGAAAGGCTGCATGTTGTTCTGCAATGACCCAAAGCTGCCACAAGTAGGCGGCAAAACACTATTCTTGGGGAATTTTATAACTATAGTTTTGTATTATTTTCCCATTGCAAGCTAAGGGTTACTTACTATCGTGTTTCATTGAATTAAAAAAACGTTTTTCTAAAATACTAACTAAAGTTTTTAACTCCCCCTACACACATTTAATTCCAATAAATATAATTTATTTTAGTTTTTCAAGCATACAAGTAACTTGGGATAGCATGTCTCGTCTCTGATTGGTCAACTTTGGCCGCATGACAAGGTCTAGCTTTTGCCGATTGGTCAATTCTGGTCACATGAGAAGGTCTTCCTTGGGTCTGTCAAAGCTCGTGCAAGTGTACCAGCAGCGTTCCGTAGCGATCTTTTCAAAGCAATGTTATGCCTCTGACTGTAGATGGCTTTTTTTCCCTCAATAAATTGTTTATTTCAAGTCTCTTTTCGTAGACTGGGTGCTTTATTGAGATGTGTTTAATAATTTTCATTTTGAAAATGTGAATATGTAAGCAAAATATTGATCCAGAAAGTGGCGACAGCTAAATTATGCTTTTATTTTGAAGAAAGTCCCCACGCATGGAACGAGTGGTGGAGTTCTACGGAATGTTCTAAACATTACCATCCCAGCGGCTCAACTGTCTATTTCTGCATACCTGAAATATGTTTGTGGCTTCCCTTGAGTGTGTGAGCTAGCTGAGGCAACGCGATGTCAACGTGGCGTAGCGTGCGTGCAAATGTGCGGACGCTTCGGGCTGCGCTCACCTTCACAGGGGTCGCACCGGACCACCGGCTGCTGTGCAGACTCGCAGTGACACGCCGAAACCTGGGCACCGGGACGCCGCTGCGGAATGACTTCTTTAAAGGTGGGCTACCGTCGTTAGGTGCCACAAATAATAACCATCATAATAATGATAAACAGGCAAAAGATGAATGTGAGTGTGTTTAAACTCCTCCGAAACATTCAGGAACTCAGTCAAGATAAATGGTCCTGATTTGTCATTTGCCCTTCCAATGAAGTATTACTAGAATGCGTTCATTCTAGATCTGGAGGCTCAGTTGGCCGCCACGAGGAAGAAGCTGGCTGACGCTCTGCCGGGGAGCTCCTGGAGCCCGCTGGAGATCAACTCCAACCTTCCACCAGAGAGGACCGACATCGTGATCGTGGGAGGCGGCGTGATGGGCTGGTCCGTGGCCTATTGGCTCAAGAAGAAGGAGGGGCTCCGTGGGGGGCTCAATGTCATCGTGGTGGAGAAAGACACGACGGTGAGCCTTGCATTCATGAAACATGAAAAAGTTGCATTCATTATTCAATCTGAAATAGTCCATGTGACCGGGTCCCTTGATGTTGGCAGTACTCACAGGCGTCATCGGTGTTGTCGGCCGGGGGAATCCGCCAGCAGTTCTCCCTGCCGGAGAACATCAGCCTGTCCATGGCATCCGCCGACTTCCTGAGGAACATCAACGTAGGTCGGCACCCCGGCGGCCAAGCGAAGCGCTCGCCGAGTCGAGCTCTCAGCATGTCTCGTTCCTCAGGAGCACTTGGGCGTGCTGAACGAGGACGCCGTGGACGTGCAATTCAACCAAGCAGGCTACTTGTTCCTGGCCAGCCACAAGGGGGCTCACATCATGGAGGAGAACTTCAAGACGCAGAGGTGGACAGCCTGCCGCTTACTTTCCACCAAGTCAAGCAGACGTGAGGTCGTTTTTACCCCTTTTGTCTTCTGGAAGATCCGCCGGGGCGCAAGTGGCACTTCTGTCGCCGACTCAACTCCAAGAGAAATTTCCCTGGATAAATACCGAAGATGTGGCGCTTGCTGCCTATGGTGAGGGTGTTGCTATTGATTACTTTCATAAATATTATGATTAGATTTTCAAAACCAAGAGATTACCGGCATGTGTCTGTTAAGGTGTGGAGAACGAGGGCTGGTTCGACCCGTGGATGTTGCTCAGCGCTTTGAGGAGAAAGGCCGTCTCCATGGGCGTCGTGCCGTGCTGCGGAGAAGTCACCGGTGGCAAAATACGTTCATAAAACTTTAGCGACGTGTTGGTGTCGACGCGTGATGACGCCGTGTCCCTTTGCCAGGTTTCAAATATTTCTCCAACGAAGCCATGACTAAGGACGGCCAACGTTTAAAGCTGCACAGGATCAATAAAGTTCTGGTGAGTGGTGTCCAGCGTCGAGGAACTTTTAGTCAGTGACATTTTGATAAAAGTAGTACTTTGGCACCATTTTCAGGTGCAGATGCCTCACAGTTTGGAGAACCAGCCGGTGGAGTGCGCCATCGTGGTGAACACAGCCGGGGCCTTCTCAGCAAAACTGGCCCGCATGCTGGGAGTGGGACTCGGACCCGAGGACACCCTGGCGGGGATCTCGCTCCCTGTGGAACCGAGAAAAAGGTACCAAAAATGTTAATCATGTCACTTGTGTGAAAGGCCCCTTTGTGGAGCTGATTTTGATGGTGTTTCAGGTTCATCTACGTGTTCCATTGTCCCGAGGGTCCCGGATTGGACACGCCCTTCCTCATTGATCCCTCGGGTGTTTACTTCAGGAGGGAGGGGCTCGGTGGGAACTATATCGCCGGCAGGTCGCCCGATGAGGTTTGGACACCTGACTCAAAACATTAGGAAAAGGTCTCAAACTACGAGTGCCATTTTGTTTTGTGTCAGGGCGAAGAGCCGGATGTGACCAATTTGGATGTGGACCACCAGTTCTTCCAGGACAAAATCTGGCCTGAACTGGCGCATCGCGTTCCAGCTTTTGAAAAACTCAAGGTGAGTGCAGCGTGACGTGCAACCTCCAAAATGCATCGAGGATGGAGGTTATGACAAAAAGCATTTCGCCACACTTTGCGGGCAGGTGAGGAGCGCATGGGCGGGCTACTACGACTACAACACGTTGGACCAGAACGGCATCGTGGGCACGCACCCGCTGGTCAACAACATGTACTTCGCCACGGGCTTCAGCGGCCACGGCCTGCAGCACTCGCCGGCCGTGGGCCGCGCCGTGGCCGAGCTCATCCTGGACGGGAACTTCACCACATTGGACCTCAGCCGGCTCGGCTTCCGCCGCATCATTGAAGGCGAGCCCATGTTGGAGACGAACATTGTCTAGAGGTCGTCGTTTTCTACAGCGCCTATCAGCGGGACTTTTTTTTTTTTTTTTAAACCCAAGAAGCCATGATTTTATCAACTCCCAAACAAACTTGTTTTATAGTAACATCATCCAGGAAAGCTGCCACTTGACGGCGGGAACAAATAAAATGATCAACTACCTTAAACTCCACATTGTTGCTATGAATTGTCATTCCTGAACTAATCGTGCCGGCTCAGATGCAAAACACACGTTGCAAGGCCGCCTGGATGGTGTATTGAATGCGTCCACACTGCTGGCATGTGGCTTGGATTAGAACATTTCAATGTGGCTTAAAATCGTTGCGCGCTTGCTGGAAGAAAGGCAGTCGCACCAGCTGAGGCAGCAGGAGCTCAACGCCGGACTCAGGTATGCGTTTGTGGCTTTCATTTTTATTGATTGATTTAATTAACAACAAACGTCTAAGTGTTGACATAAGTGAAATCTTATTTTAGTTCAAATATGTTTTTATGACGGACTGAATTTGAATAAGTATTTTTTATGTTCATCTTATTGATGTAGCGTCTTTTCCAAACTAGCTATATTTAATCATTATATTTTACAATTTTGACGTAATTCACCTTTTGAGGACCCTCGTCCTTTTAAGAATGCATACAATGTGTTTGTGATATTTTAAATGTTGAAACAATGCGTCCATCGTTTTTCGCGCACGGTGCGTTCAGGGACCCTAGTTCTTCCTGGAACCACGTCAACTTCACGTGCTACGTTGCGTTCATAAAAGCAAGCGTGACAGGTCACGGACACGAAAGACAAAAGCCGTCGTGACTTTTAGCGACACTTTAACTTAACAATGAACGCGTTGACAGTCTCTTGCAGCACGCTGATCCTTATTCCTATCAAGGGAGCGCGCATGTCAGGTAAACTTGCTGCGTTTGGACGTGGGAAGATTGAGAAAAACGACTGAAATTAGTTCGTAAATACAAACGTCAGAGGCACACACAAAAATACCATTAAAATCTGTAATTGGCGAGGGGTCACGTCCACTTTTCTATTTGTGTCCCAATATTTTTGGTTCATGAGCGACATCAATACCACTTAATAATAATACACTGCCCTCCATGTACCACCAAAATGGCGTAGCGAAGCGGGCCCAACTGTTCATTAAAGACAAGAGATTTGATATTTTGCAACATTATCAGCACTGCATTTAAATGAAGAAAATTTTTAGAGTTAACGTCGAAACCGCAACACACTGCAATAAAGGCGACAGAAAAATTGTGCCGCCATGTTGAACGACACGAACTTGAAAGGTAAATACAACTGAAGCCTTTGCGCTTATCGCGGATGGCATTTTATGCGTAACCGTTGTTTATGTGTCCGATTCAGGGTCCGAGTAATTCTCGAGGCGTTCAGGGCCCCTTCTAAATCGGGTTTACGATTGGCTGTAAATGCCCAGGGATGGCGACGCCCGACAACTTTTGTTTCCATGACATCAAGCCGCCACCAGATGGCGTTTTGTTCGGCCTGAGCACAGAAAGAATTCAACTCGCGAATCAAGGTACCGCTGTATTTCTCTCATTAATGTCAGGAGAAACTAATGGTTCGCCCCGCACTTCATAAGGTATTTCCAGAATGATCCAGCGGATCCAGGGTCACATCCAACCGAAGGTGTACCCGGGTCGCAAAAGCCGGCTGGTGACTAAAGAGGGGCGCTGCAATATCGAGTTTGGCAACAGGGAGCCGGGAAACCGCCTGGCTTACCTTGTGGACATGTGGACCACCTTCGTGGAGATCCGCTGGCGCTTCGTGCTGCTTCTGTTTGTTGCCTCCTTCATGGGAAGCTGGTTCATCTTCAGCCTGTTGTGGTACTGGATCGCCCGGAGCAACGGCGACATTTCGACGTCTCACCGCATCAACCGAACCACGTGCATCGCCAACGTCAACAGCTTGACCACGGCCTTCCTGTATTCCCTGGAGACGCAGACCACCATCGGGTACGGCGGGCGGGCCCCGACCGGAGAGTGCGCCGGCACGGTGGCGCTCATCATCCTGCAGTCCATGGTCGGCGTCTTCATCAACAGCTTCATGTGCGGGATCATCCTAGCCAAAATGTCTCTCCCTAAGAGACGAGCCAAGACGGTGAGCTTCAGCGACACGGCCGTCATCTGCTTGAAGAACGGCAAACTCTGCCTTCAGATCCGCGTGGCCAACCTCCGCAAGACGCTTCTGATCGGGACCCAGATCTACGGAAAGCTCTTGAAGACCACCACCACCATGGACGGCGAGACCCTGGTCCTGGACCAGCTAGACATCCATTTCACGGCGGACGCCGGCAAGGACAACCTCTTCTTCGTTTGTCCCCTGACGCTCTACCACGTGATCGACGGGGCCAGTCCCTTCTACGAGCTCTCCGCAGACACGCTGCCCCATCAGGACTTTGAGCTGGTGGTCTTCTTGGATGGTACGGCCGAATCCACCAGTTCCATCTGCCAGGTGCGGACCTCTTACATCCCACCAGAGATCCAGTGGGGGCACAGCTTCTTGCCCATCATCTCGCGGACCAAGACGGGGAAGTATTGCGTGGATTTTTACAACTTTTCCAAAAGCGTGCGGGTAGCAACGCCGCACTGCGCCCAGTGCTTTGAGGAAAAAGCAGAGGCCAAGCACCAGGTCCACAACCTACACAAGCTGGACAATGAGAAGAATCAGCAGAAGATGGGCATCCACAACATGGCATTCCAAGTCACTGACATTCACGAGGTCGCGGACGTCGCTAAGATGTGAACTGAGATGCTTCTCATAAATGACGATGAAAAAGGTCAAACGGGTCCAGAAAAATCAGTACAGGTACCGTTTGTTCAGGCTGGAACCAGGTCCGGGGTCAGATGACACAAGGAAGGTTCTTAACTGTCACCCCTGTCTGTTAAACAAGAGACTGGTTGAGTTAAAAATAAAACCACAACGAACTTTGACCAAGTCGTGAGACCTTACAAATGTACATTCATGGACATTTGTAGAGAAATCTGATTCTGTAAATAAAATTTGTAAAACTATGTCACCAGCTGTCATTTTGCTAATTGAGAGTCCTCGATTGGCAAATTTTGGCAAAAACAACGTCAGACATTTTGTGTGAGCGAAAGGCCTCCGTTGGAGCTTTGGCATAACTGGCGCTCGTCCGACTTGAGCTCAACTCTGAAGGACGTTGAAAGTCCACGGCAATGAAAAGAGGCATTAACAGTGAATGGCACAGCGGGAACCTCTTGAGAAGATTAACGTCTGAGTCAGTTTTAATGAAAAACTACGCCGTGTGCGGGAGGGGGAAAAAAAATCCTAACACTCTCGGGCCTTTTCGCACGTTCACATTATTGCCGCTAAAATTAGCTACTCGGCGACAGATCGACAGACTCGTTTGACTTCGTGGGAAGGGTGCAGCTAAATACTCGTTGGAACTAGGAAGTTCTTTGATCAAATCTTATTTCCACACAAAACAAAATGAGTTTCTTTTCATACCATGGCTTTAAAGTCACAGTGGTAGCACTCTACTGATGTCCAATAGAGGGCAGCAAAGCACTACTACAAAATAAGCAAGTATGTAATAAGTAAAATAAGCATAATACATATAAAATGACGTTTGTGGACTTTCAAAATAAGCATTCGATAGTAAGCTAGCGAACTAATTGCACTCATTGATAGATTTACAGTCAGGAGTAATTACATATTTTATTTACAGCAAACTAATTAGTTAATTAGAATTTAATTAAACGAATAAAACCTTAGAATACATTTGAAGGAGCGATTTTTGGTGCAAATGTCAACCCCTGATCAAAAAAAGAAGCTACAAAAGTTGTAGGCGCATATTGATAAATGGCCGCTAGTAGGCAGCAGTGAGCCCATGACGCCATGCCTGGCAAAGTACCAAGCAAAAACAAAAAATGCTTTTCCTGCAGCTGCTCTCACATATTGGCAGGCATGTTTTCCTAGATCTTTTGAGGACATCATTTATACTTCACAAGAACGACTCGAACGTGTCTTGCCCTGCCTTGTTTTTTGGCTTCATCTGCTTAAGCGTGACACACCAAGTGTGAAGTGTGGCCGCATCTAACTGGAGATTAAAAATGTACAAACAGAAAAATATAATTGGTGATGTGTGTGCGTGACCTTATGATGTGACCTTGAGCGTTGTCCTCTCCCATGAAGCTTCCACCTGTGAAGAGCTCTGGGGCTAAAAAAAACAAACACGGTTACTGTATGGACCCAGGGGCCCAAAACAACACAGTGATTTGACGCCATGGTTTGCACTTGGGGTCCGAGTAACAAATGTGCTTTATTGACAAGTCCGGATGGAAATGATGTCACATGTAAACACGTTTTGCGTAAGGTCACTTGAATGTCAGCGGATGGGAATCAAAGGAAGTTAGCTCAATGAATTCAGATTTTTTTTTTTCTTCCCCTTTGCACATAACGTACATGAAGGCAATGTCAAATGCTACAGACAGACAAGTGGAGGTGATGAATTGTTTTTCCATTCATCTGCTGAGACAAAATGGAGCCTTTTCCCTTTCCATAGTGGACACAAAAGTACGCGTTCAGCCACCAGTGCTCAGCAAAAACTTATCAGTACGGCAAGTAGTCTATTTTCTCTGTCAAGCGCAACGAGACTCCGCTGCGTGAGTATCTGGGTCGAATTTTTTGTGCATTATTAATTTTGGAGGGCATTTCAAAAGGCTTCAAAACAACAACACACAAGTCTTTCGCAGTTGAGGCGGGGCGGGGGGGCAATTTGAGAGCTGATGGGTGTGACTGGGCACTGGTTGCCGAAAGGCACTTTCTCTCAACTCGGAGTTTGTCGGACCGGCGTGAACCTTCTCCGATCAGATGGAGAATGGACAAGATTACAATCCCCAGAAAGCGAGAGCAGCGTTTAATATCGCAAAGAAAACACGTGGCGGCTCTATGAAGGCAGCCATGCAAAATTGGATTGATGACAATAAATAAAATTTTAAAAAAACTAATCAGACACCGGAGATGGATTCCACAAGTGACGCCTGTGATTTTCTGGGCCTTGCGGATAACTGGAGCCTAGCCCCGGATCGGTCGCCAGTCCATTCAAGGCATTCACATTTACAAATAATTTTGAGTCTTTGATAAAACTGAGATTCAAACCCGGATCCCTTGACTGTGGGGCAGCCGTATGAACCACCAGGACACCGTGCCGCCAGAATAATCCAACTGTCCGCTCAACACCCCTGATTGGTCGCCATCAGAGGTGGGTAGTGATTCTTACATTTCTGACTTGTGCTTGAGTATTTTTGTTACAACTTTGATTCTATTCCATTGAGCGCACTCGCAGTCATCGCTCAACGACTACTTGAGGATTTTCAAGTCACTATTTGAAGGCCAGCTTTTGACTGACAGGAGTCATGTGATTGTAAAGTAGCAGCACTCTTAGTGGTAGTCCCATTTGTGGCTCCTTTACCCACCTCTGGTCCCTAAAATGTTTATTTGAAATCCGGGGAGGAAGTCAAACGAACCCAAAAGAGAGATTCCGATCCAGATGGCTCCACCTCAGTGAGGCTGCTGCGTAAAGCGCGAGGCCGCCGTCCGTGCTCTGAGAGAATGTCGTCTTCTCAAATCAAATATTCCAACGAGGAAAAGCGCGCTGCCCTCTCAGGACGGATGGCCGGCTTTTGTAGGTTCCGCCTTCAACCTCGCAGAGAAGCTTTGGCCCCGCCTCCTTCCCCATAATGACTTAACGGAGGGAAGGCTGGGGCTGTTGGGGGTCGGGCCTGTAGAGCTGCTGCAATCGCACCGGACGCCCGTTGGCCGGCCAGCCCCCGGGCAGCTGTCCGATCACCCTGAGGCCAACCGGGTGGAGGGGGGCGCCGGAGCCCAAGATGGGCCCCGGCGGCTGGGGATCGGGCGGGGGAGTCCTGGCCTGCTGCGCCGAGGCCTGCTGCGGCGGGGCCTGCTGCGGCGGGGCCGAGAGCACGGGCGGCGAAACGGGGTAATGCGGCAGCAGGATGGCTGGCGTCAGGCCGTAGCGTACCTGAAATACCCGCAGAGGTCCCTGCGCCAGGTAGCCGTTGGGCCGTGGCAGCTCCGCGGCGTCCGCCTTGGCTTCCTCGGCCGCTTTAGAGAGCCTGTCATCGACGGCGCCGGGGCGCTTCTTGCTCAAGTCCTGCATCTTCTCCGCCTGCACTCGGCGGGTGTGGTAAGTCCTCCTGGAGCGCTGGAAGGAGTCCAAGAAGTCCTCCAGGCTCAGGTTGCCCTCCATGAACTTGTCCAGTAGCTCCTGTCACGACAAAAATCAAACATTGAAAGTATGAGGATAAAAGAGCAAACCCCGCCATCCAGTCAAAATGGAACAATCCCTTTTTCTCCCACGAGGGGAAGTCCCATCCATCAGAAATAGCGCCCGGAGGAAAAAAAGAATTTAATAAGTGCGGAGGATGTTTACGTGTGAACTTTGGCCCGCATTGTCAGCTGGAATAATTGGCCATGCGCAACTCATTGGCGCGGCAACTGTTCCTTTTGGCAAGGTATAAAAGCCGAGCACTTTCCGCCCAAACGGGTTCCGTATCCGTCCGTTTGTATTTGCAAATGCAGCTTTGAAAATCTCACTCCGCCGAGACCGCACCAGATGATGGGAGATGATCACATCCGCCGCGTCAGCTCCGGATAGAAAAATTGGCAGAAAATGGAGAAAAGGAGCAGAGAGAACAATGCCTTGGTTGTGGCTTGGCCATTATTGATCGGCGCTTGGCGGGGTGGGGGAGGAAGCATATGGTGTCTGCACATCGGTTGTCCCAAAAAAAATAAAGCCTCGGTTGATTTGTTTAGTTTTACCTCCGAGTTCTCCTCGGCGCGTGTCACCTCTTCTTGCAGGAGGTTCTGGGCGCTCTGCAGGCTGTGCTTCTGGACTCGGGCTCCTGCAAGTGAAAATGAGATTCAAGTGAAACTTGGCCGACAATAAAACGAGATCCCACGTTTGAATGATTTGAAAGATTCACAGCGGAGGCGGGATTTGCGTTATTAGACTCCATTACAGTGACCTTTTGTTGCACTCCAACTCCCCCTCCCCCTCCCCCTCCCCGACCCCCCGGTCGGCAATGAACCCAATGTGACCCGCGGGACGTCACGGCACTCCTTTGAGCGACGGGAGACGCCTCGCTGTCAGCGCGGTCATGCACGTTCATGCCAAACAAGCCGGGAGCGGTCGCGTAGCGATGAGTCTCCATCAGCTCGTTCTCCCCTGTACATTTTTAGACGGGGAATTATTTACGGCGCCCGTCAAGCTGTTGAAAACAAACGGGGGATGGGCGCTATGTAACGTGCTATGGGCGAGGCCGCTAGCGCGCGCGGTGTCACATCGCCGTTCTTTCCTGCTGCTGTCCCCGGCTTCCTGTTGCTGCACCAGACTCTGGGATTAAAATAGGAGAGGAAGGGGCTGTGTACCCCGTTGGAGATAGCAAACCATTTGAGACATCTTGAATTGTCAGCCATCACGCCAGAGCGTGCAACGCTGTTGCAAAGTCCCTAACAATGGACACAAGTCAAAGGAATTCTTGCTTTTCAAGGGAGGACGACCCAAAAAGAAAAAAAAAGGACACGTCTGTTCTTAGTCAACGGAGTGTGTGATGACGGTTCCTAACAAATCACGGCCTCTGGAGACACGCCGACGGGCGTTTAGATCTTTTGCTGTGTTAGCTTTGTGCTAACCTAATTGCGTCGCATCGAGCCGATTAAAAGGGATTAGACGGAGAAGCGCAAACAATGTGCCGTCTTATTGTCAGCGCAAGATTTGGAGGACGTCATCCGGTGCCGGCCTGTCAAAAGCCGAAGCGGGCCCCCGTGGATTCCTCGACAAGCGTGTGTGTGGAGTTGGGGGGCTTCCAACTGACATTTCGTATGCTCCATTTGGTTCCCACGAGTAAACTCCGGAGGCACGCCGAGGCTTTTTTGTCGAGCGGTTGACAAACTCAGGCTGATGAGAGACTTCCAGTTCTGCCAAAGGCGCAGTCGGGTTGTCACAGTCGGGTCCGTGTGAACACATTTCATTCATCTCATGCAGCGGCGCACACAAAACACAAACAAGTGACAAACACATCGCAACTCCCAGCGTCACTATTTCTCTGGACTCACTCACCGAGCTGACTCTGTTTTTCCCAGCACGTGGTCGCCAGGTTGGACAGCTGCCGGTATTTCTCGGCCAACTGGATTCTGCCGTTATTGAGGCGGGGCCGCCGGGCCAGACTTTCGTCGGCCAGGCTGCGGTTGGACGCCATCATCATCTCCCTGTCCACTTGGAGCTCCTGAAACTGGAAGGTGTGACCTTGATAACGTACAGGTTGGATTGAGCGTGGTAAATAAATGCAATTCTAGCCAGCAAAAACGAGAACTTCATTTATGCAAAGCCGGATTTTCTCTCCTGAGGCTTGTAGCCAATCTATTGGCGCGTCGCATAATTAACGCTTTGGGCAATTACGTAACAGCGCAGTCGGTTTTCAATACAGTAACAAAAAAAAAAGGGAAGCGGCAATGATTCATTATCGTGAATCATAACAAGCGAGTCACTTTGCATAATGCTTCTGTGTCGGGATAAATGAAACAAGCCACTTGCTCAGATCAAGCGGAAATTGTCGGATGAGTTGCAAACTGAACCAAACAATGTCGCTGGAATCTTCCTCGCCACCCGGTGTCAAATCTTGCGTCCTTTTCGTAAGAAAGCGCAAGACTTAACAAACAAGCGACGCTTTTGCTAAGTAAAGGCAGCATGTTGGTGTTAATTAAAAACACATCCCCAGAGATAATAAAGATGCTAGAAGAACCATCATCCCCTTTAGCAGGTTTTCACAGGGACACTGGTAACTTGAGAGCTGCAAACAAAATTGAGTGCATGATGGAGATTATGTTCAAGAGGAGCCCCGGACACCCGTCAGGTCAGCAGAAAGCAGCATGTGCCGCAATGCGCGCGCAACTTCGTTGACAAACTGCACGATTGTGATTAACCGCGTTGAGCCGCAAAGCTGCGCGTTCACTCTGATCCAAACAAGGAGGATCTAAAAAGCTCCAACACCGCGTGTTACATCGGCATGGCTGCGAAGCATCCAGACGAGACACAAAAACGATTAACAACAGTTTTAGTCGGAATGGGATGAGGTTCCATGGGCACTTCGGGGTCATGTCCGAAGGGGAGACATGCAGCTCCGAAACTTGGTATTTCTGCCGAAACTGAACGTATTGATGGTTTGAAACAAAGCCGAATTGTATAATAGAGTCCAAAACGCATGATTTAAAAGGTCTGGTGGAATTATTGAACAGGGAATTGGAGAAATAAAGAGTCGATAATATGAGGAGACATTTTAAAGGGGGGGGGTTGCATTAAGCCACAAAGACGTGGGAAGCGTTGTCCAGCAGCATGTGTGTGTGCGGGTAGTCCAGGTGAAGGTAATTTTTAATGGTCAATTGATAAATACATCAATTTGATTCATCTTAGAAAATACTTAATTTGTAATTTTGAAAAAAAAAAATCGACCGCTCGCCACGCAGACAATCGACGAAGCATGTAAAGCCGATTTGCTGCAATTAAAGATCCAATAGGAAACATTCTGTCATTTGATTAAACGATGACCCCAAAATAAAACAAAATGTAGATAATATTACAGGAGACACTTTGAGGGGGTGGGGGAGCTGGCTGCTAGCGATATGTTGTACCCACCTTCTCATTGAGTCCAATGATTTGCTCCATTTTGTCGTCGCTTTGTAAAAGCTCCCTCAGCTCGCCAGTGCTGAGAGCCCTGTAGCCGTCGGGGCAAGCGGTAGGATCCATTTCGGGGAGTTTTTAGTCCTTCAAAATGGACAGACGACAGCTTGAGGAAGGCAGAAAGTGTCTTTACGCGGCCGGCTCACATCTCCGCTGCTGCTGGAGGCTCACGTTGGAATGTGAACGCGACGCCGCAAACAACATGCCAGCTACGCCAAGCTAGCACCTGTGCGCCGTGCCGATCCACTTCCGGTTAGCTCCCGACAAAGTAAAACCAAAATTAGAATATTTGACCTCTAAAATAAAAGCTCAACTTAGTTTGTAACTACCATCTTTCATATCAATTTGAGGATAAAAGCAAAAATGTACGTTGGCAAAAGTTTCATAACTCCAGCAACAGCATTTTTTTTTTATCATGAACTAGAAGACAAAGTGAAAGCGGTTTGCTTAAATCCACAATTTAACTCACTTTTCTTTATAAAAGCTCTAAAAACAATGTGTGCCTCTCTTTGTTTTACTTTGTATTAAAAACACTTCACTATGTTTAGTCTTGACCCAAATTTCTCTTGCTTGAGTTGCATTTTTCTCTCGAAATGTCATTTCTGGCTTCAGGACGGCGACATTTGATAATACCACCAAACCACCACCCTCATCCATTAAAGCTCTCAAGCTCAAGTGAAGAAGTGAGAGATATTATGATTTTGTGGTTAGCATTTTCTTTTTCAGCTGTACCGCTCTCGCCATGTGAAAAAAAAGCACCTCGAGGCGAGCAGTTCACATTTTTGAAGACAACTTCGAGCCCGGATGAGGGGAACGGAGTTGCATTTTTTATTATTGATCAACATCTGATGTTTAACCGTGACCAACTTGTATCCAACATTTTAAAAAATAAGAGATAACCTTCAGGCTAGCAGCAAACGTTGGCAGACGTTAGCGTCTTTGTGACGCTAACAGCGTTGCATCAGCTCGCGCTCGAACAAAAACAAAAAAGCCTCATCTTAGTTAGGCCTCATTTAAAAAAAATGAACTTTGGTCTCCATACACATCAGTCCCCGCCCCAAACGGAGACTCAATTGATATTGTCGTAGTCCTGGTTACCGTCTTCGACATCGTCATAGTCGTCCGTGGCATCTTCCGCCAGCTTCGGTACATCCTCGTACGATGGAACCAAAGAAAACGCTTCTTGGGGTTCCTCCTCGACTTCCACGTAGTCCACCTGATCATGGGAGATCTGGTCATAGTCCTGAGAGTTGTTTGTGTCCAAAATCTGCCTTTGCTTAAGAAGGTCGTCCATGTCAAGTTCATGCTCAACTTCGGGAACCTCTGTAATGTTCTCATAGTCTTGGGCCTCTAAAAAACATAAGAACATAAGAACTCTGCAAGATCATCATGATTTCTACTGAAACGTTCATTTCACCTGCCAACAGGAACTGGGTGCGAGGAGGTAATGGCGGAGTAGTCCGCTTCCGTTCTTGGTATGTGCTGAGACAACGACAAAAAAGACAAATTTTGTGGGGTTGCTTTCTAAGCCATTTCAAGCAATGTGACCTTATTAAAACTCAAAACCTAAAAACAGTTCATGACTAGGTATTTGGATTACTTGTATTTGGTGTCTTTGCGGTATCGGTAGTTCACTGTGAAAATAAAAAAAACAAGAATTAAGAGCACGGTATGTAAAATAATAACCAATCAAAGGACAGATTGCAAATGATGTTATTGATTTTCTTCCTTACAAAAACATTGTTGATATTGAGAGTTAATCAGACCCTCGAGTTGAGAAATAAAACTCCACGGCTGCTTCTTGTTTAAGGGAGAAAAAGCGAGCAAAAAATTGCCGTGTCACGACATCTGAAAATGGGCATGAAAGTTTAGCTTGGAAGGCGAGAGCGTGCTTGGTTGTTGCACCAGAATTCCTGGGAGGAAAAAAAAAACCTCCAGCTGAGGTCTGTGTGTTTTTCACACTAACCGGGTCATGTTTTTGGTTGGGTTCGCCACACTACGGATTACACACAATCCTACTCAGATTAGTTTGATGCTCCAATTATTATTAGAATTCCAAAATACTCATTATGTCTAACACTGACAACATCTCAATCTCATCAATGCTGACACCAAAAAAAAAAACAACCAACCGTTACAGCACATGTGGATGAAGAACCAAATGATGCTTATGAGCAAGCAGGAAGCGATCATCACAGGGATCAACACCTTCAAAAAGTAATTCAGATCCATTGGTAATTTCAAAAAGACACATTAGAGTTGCTGCTGCTACTTTGGAGTGTACCATCGCCAACTTCCTCTTTCTGACAAATAGACACAGCAGACAAGTAACCAAATGTGGTGTCTCTTGGGACTCGTGACTAAGCCAAGTTCCTGCCCTGGAAAGTAGCACCAATGTTTTTGTGCATTAGTTGATAAATATGCACACAAGTCCACATATGCCAATACATGATTCCCATTATCTGCATCCTTCTGAGTTTGCAGCTTCCTTTCACGATGACAATGCTGTAGATAAAAGAAAACAGAGTTTGACATATTTGACAGGTTTTGCGCTGATTCATGGAAAATAATGACGTAATATCCTGTCTGACGATTATTCTTGTAAACTACTTTTTATTTTATAAATAGGCGGATGAGACTCTCAGACAGCTCTCCTATAGAGGCTTATAGAGCATTTAATTATGACCACTTGAGGGGAGATAGAAAGGTTGCTCTCAGTATGGCCTGGCAGTCAATAATATTTAAATTCTAAAACCCTAACCCTTTTGAACGTGAAAGAAGCTAAAACTTTTCACGCAGGTGCGCTTAACGAGGGTCACTTGGAAAACATATTGGAACGCGGCCCCTTGAGGACTGGAGGTCGACAGCCCTGGTTTAAGTGAAAAGTGCCACACCCGCCCTCACCCCCACTTTCTGATTGGCTGTTTGATCTGTGACGTCAGTCGGACACTCCATGAGGTACGCCGCCATTTTCAAGTGTACCTAATAACAGGCCAGTTATTAGCCGAGCTCTAACCCTAACCCTAAGCCTAACCTTAGCTCTAACCCCTACTTTGAAACCCTAACTACCCTAGCTCTAACCCCTACTTTGAAACCCTAACTCTCTTTGCCCCGCCCCCCTGCACTACTGGATTTCTCCCCGCTCCCTAGGTAGTGGGCGTGATCCATTGGTTCGCTCGGCACACTTGGGGGCGGGGCCACCCTATGTAATCACACAAATACTTGCATTTGCGTACACAAAGTGAGGTTCCAATTCTAAAAGCACATTTAGGTACAGGCTCACACCTAGGGTAGACCCAAGGCCCTACCGAGCGAGAGCCCGTGTCACTAACCAGTCGGGTATTACGATGTGACAACCCTGGGCCGTCTGCACTCTTTTGTACTTACCCAATGCGCGTGTGACCGCTGAGCTCGCCCCGTTTGGCGAGTGGCTCCGTCTCTGCGTTCGAACACCTCAGATGTTTGAACGAATCTTTTGAGTGAACTGATTCTAAAGATTCAGTTCAGAACTAGAATGCCCATCACTACAGCCCCGGTCCTGGAGGTGCATCCGAGTCCAAATCATTTAGAACTCTAATTCATAACAATTGATCGTGTTTTAGCTGCTTCTCAGTTCAATTCATGTTAATGACATAGTTTGTTAACATTTTGACTTTCAAGCATTATTTGATGTCTTGCACGTCCACATTTTGTAGGTGGTTGGGGTCTCTAGAGTGTTTGGCGGATGTGGCCAATTGTTGTCAAAAGGAAGCCAATGCACGCGCTTCACAGCTAATGTCGAATCAAGTCGGCACGCAAAGGAGAGCGGCCGGACCATTGAAGGTAACACGCAGTAACTTTGTTTAATACAAAAATATAAGGGGTTAATTTTATATGTAATAAAAACTTGTTTGGCGCATACAAATATTTTTTTTTTAGGAAATTTCTAATTCTGCGCGGCCTATTTTATTTAACAGGTAATGCTGTTTCAAATTAGATGAGTGATGTGTGCAATCTAGAATGCTTACAAATACTTTAATCAATATATATCTGTCAAACAAAATACATATTTTTGCTCCTCTTGTAGTTTTTTTTGTTATTTTTGTTAAATAACCAGAATGAGAAGAGTTTACTGCACTTTTGCTTTAAGGTACATGACCGCAAGCTCTCCGAGTTTCGGCCAACCACTTCCTGGAGGTGCACAAGTGCATTGTTCAGGGCCAACAACAAAGTATCACAAGGGCAGTGCGTGAATAAGTTCTACTTTGCAGGTATGCTGGGAAATTCCAGCCTGCAATGTGCGGTTGGAGGTGTTGCGTCGCTGGCCTTGCTCAGTCTGCTGGGTCTGCTGTGTCTGAGATGCAAGACCAAGTCCAGTAAGTGCTAAGAACCAGGTGTTGGGTGGGATCAGAAGTCCATCATCTTAGAACGGCTTTTCCGATCTGTCCCGGGCCGCTTTGGTTTTCCACATTTGTCAAGAGAATGATTTTGTGTTAAAAAAGACAAATTTGGTTGGACTTAAACGGCATATTGTCATAATTTTAAATAATGTTTGTATTTTAAATTAATTAATTTATTGTATTTGTTTGCTTTTTGGGCGACTGGCTTGAAAACTAAAAAGGGTTTTTGTGACAAAGCGCTAAAACCTCTATCGCCTGTTTCAATATTTCCACAGAGATACACGAAGAAGCTGAAATATACAACTCCCACACGTTGTGAGTGACAAACTTATTTTGTGACAAACGTTTGAAATGTATTTGGCGCATTGTGAGATTTTTCATCTATTGACAGCCAGCGTGAAGGAAGCATATTTGCTGTGATGCGATCCAAAACGGGTAAGTCATACGCTCAAGAATTTTTATTTCTTTTTTTTAAAATTTCCATTTATTCTATTTTATATTTCTATTTTTTTTAACAATTTATTTTGTATTTTTCAGTCACCAAAGCCAATCAAATGACCCCCTCCATCAAGTATGTTTTTTTTTTTACATGAAATTAAAAGCAAAATGTCAAATCGACACCATCACCTTATTTAAATTATATTTTCCAGTGAGGACGTTTATCCAGGTGAGTTTTGCACAATTTGCACGATTGTATTTCTGTCTTCCAATCGACAAGAAAAGCATTTTCTCCTAACCTCTTACTGCTCACAGCTACATATTCCGTAGCTGGATCTCCAACCGGGTATTGGGAACATATTTATGTGTAAGTATTTCGATCTCATCGACAATCTAGCGCAACAACTTCAGCAGAGATTATTTTGCCTTTGCAGAGAACCGCTCCCCGTTACGGTGTATGAAAATGAACATCTGAGGACCAAAGGTGGGCTCTCTAAAGTTACTGATCAATTAATTGCCTTTTCTGAGCGACTAACATCATGTCGTCTCCAGATTGCGACGGCGCTACGGCTCATTACGCAAACTACGCTGGCGGCTCGCCAGCAAACTACGGTATGGGACGTCACGGTTACATTTGAAGGTCGAGGTGTTGCGTTTTAACCAAAGTGCCGTGTCGTCTCACCACGTAGGCGCCGACGATTATGAAAACTTCACGTTCCTGGCGCACAATGCGCGCAAGCTGGAGAATGGTAAGCAGAAGACTCACAATGCATACATGCTCCTTCACTTTTAAGCGTCCTCTTTTTGTGTGGACCAGATAATTGGTATGAGAATTAAAAAGCAGGCTCACGGGGACGTGGGACACTTTCCCTCATTTGGTGAACCGAGGCTGCCTCCAGATGATGCGGGAAGAACATCACGTGGAAATTAATGAATTTCATTGAATGGCTCTTATTTATTGATGGTACATAGAAAAGCGATTTTATCCATCCATGTATCCAACATTGTAATTTTGTATGTTTTTATAATTTAAATATATTAGAGTGCTAATTAAAAGCATGACAAGCAAGTGTTTGTTTCTTTTTTTGAAACGGATTAGCAGATTTTGGGTCTGGCTGAATTTTTTTCATGTAATTGCATCTCGGATCGATCGGAGTATTTTTAAATCGTAGGCCGATTTTAGAAGCAACACAAGAGCAGCGCGAAGGTTTTAGGGACATTTATTCACTAGAAGAGAAGGGCTGTGATTGTTACAAGGTCGACAAACGCCACACGAACCGTTTGTTAATATCGCTCTCAATCAGTAGCCATGCTGTGACTGGACAAGTTAGCGGGGGAATGAGCGACATCCGCTTTTCTCAAGTGGTGAGGTGAGGTCACCTTTCAACCACAGCAAAATCAAATTCCACCTTGACAATCCATCTAGTCGAATGATCAATAAGGCAGAAGTTCTACAAGTCCAGGTGGATTTGCGATTTTGTTTTTTTTTCTCCGTAGGGTTTGTTTTTCGCATGGTTGCATGGATTAACTAACACCAGTCTGGTTTTAGTAGCTACTCACCTCTCAGCATACACACATTCACACGCTCTCGCTCTCACGCACACGTGCAAACACGTCAGTAGGTCAACGGGAAGGAAGTTTAGACGTTGCTCAAAGCATCTACTCCGGGGAGAACTTTGCCTGCAAAAGCACGAACAAGAATTGATCAATTATGGTGGGGAGACAAAAATGCAATATTTACATTTTGATTTTTCTGCGTCGTTTCCATGATGCTTTGAGTGCTCCCCTCACCTTCCAGAAGTTCCAGGCTGGCTCCCCCGCCTGTGCTCACGTGGCTGACCTTGTCCTCAGTGTTCCACTTGGCACAGCAGGTGGCAGTGTCGCCCCCACCTGGACATTTACATTATTGTTTCCCAAATGTTGCATTGTCAAGACCATTGCAAAATCCGGCACGGCTTCTTACCGATGATTGTGACACAGCCCGACTTGGTGACCTCCACCACCTTGTCCATCAGGTTCTTGGTGCCCTTGGCAAAGTTGTCCCACTCAAACACACCCACCGGGCCGTTCCACACGATCTGCTTGGCTCGGCCCACCGCCTCGCCGTACGCCTTGGAGCTCTCGGGACCGCAGTCCAAACCCTGCAGGGGGAGGGAGGGGGCGAGTTTATGCTAGCGTAAGAAAAATTCAGGGCTAGCTGGAAAGAGGACTCGGCTAGCTTTTACCATCCAGCCGGCGGGGATGCCAGCGGCGACGGTGGCGACGCCCGTGGTAGCCTTCTCATCAAACTTGTCAGCGGTGACAAAGTCGACGGGCAGCGTGATCTTGACGCTGTTCTTCTCGGCCTTGGCCATCAGGTCCTTGACAATGCCGGCGCCCTCCTCGTCGTACAGGGAGTTGCCGATCTGAGAAGAGGCATGGCAAAATGATCAATTGGCATCGCCAGCCGAGACCCAAATGAGGACAAGCGCTATCGAAAGTGAGAGACGGAAGAATGTTCCTGAGCAAGCGTTGCAAAGCTGCTTTATCACGCTTCTGCCACAAAGACCCAAATTCACATACAAAGAAGTTGAAATCAGTTTTCTGGCTGAGCAAATAATGGTCCAGAAGTGAAACAGTTTGCAGAGTTCACATCGCAACGCTGATTGATATCCACTTGCGGTTGCGGCGCTATTGTGAAAGAAGGCCACGGCTTTGTTACGTAACTGCCGAGCTGTGCAAAATGTCCTGGTCTGGTAGTTTTGGGGTCAAGACCAAGTTCATCAAGAGGTCCTTTGAAGCGATTGCAAGAGTGTGAGCTAGCATATATGGGTAGCATTGTCATTTCTGGTTGCATATCCTTTTTATTTTTTATTTTAAGGGATCAGAAAAAGTCTGCCGATGAGAAAATTATTTCATTTGACTGTGCCTCACCTCCATGTTGTTGAGCACTTTGAGGAAGGTGAAGGCCATGCCGCCACCAATGATCATCTCGTCCACCTTATCCAGCATGTTGTTGATCAACTGGATCTTATCTTTCACCTTTGCCCTTTGGAAAAAAAAAGAAGCAAAAAAAACAGATAAAAGACCGAAGCCTTAAAAATGTAGGACACACCGATAGCAAAATCAATAACGACGACGTCAGAACGGTCACGTGCTCGTCTCACCCTCCGAGGATGGCCAGGAAAGGCCTCTGAGGTTTCTCCAGAGCCATGGCGAAATAGTCCAGCTCCTTCTTCATCAAGAAGCCGGCCGCTTTCTGGGGCAGGTTGACGCCCACCATGGAGCTGGAAGGGAGGAGGCCACAGCGAGTCACGTCTTTGTCCTCATCCCCAAATGCCCAACGTGGGCAGGCAGGGGGGCTCACCTGTGGGCTCTGTGAGCCGTGCCAAAGGCGTCGTTGATGTAAACATCTCCCAGTTTGGACAGAGACGCCCGGAAGGTGTCAATCTGCTCCTGGGATGCCTTTGTCTGTCACGTTTAATATAAAAAAGGAAAAAAAAAATCATTATGTGAGTGTAATGAAAATCGGAATATTAGATGGACTGGTTCTGTTACGATTTGGGGAAAAGTCTGAATTTTATGAAGACTAAAGTAGCAACACTGTATTCACATAAAAAAAGGATACTTTGTGTGTGATTGTGTGTAACTCCTATACAAATGTCTGTGCGGTGGAAATTAATCCCGGCAAGGACGCATACCAAGCAGGCCTCGTAGGACAGGAAAAGCAACAGCGACCTTCAGCACAAATGTCAGCAGGCTGCAGAAGCAGCCCTGATCTTTGATCCCACCTTATATCGGATTTATTCACAAGCGTGTGTGTGTGTGTGTGTGCGTGTATTCCTTGAGGGTGGGGGGACTCGACCTTGTTTCCAGAGGAGTCCTTGCCCTTTCCCTCCTCAGCCACGTGGAAGCGGAGGTTCTCCAGCAGGATGACGGAGCCGGCGGCGGGGTTGGCGCAGGCGGCCTCCACCTCGGCGCCGACGCAATCCTTCAGGAAGGTCACGTCCCTGCGCACAGCAGCATATTTTCTAGGGCCTTTCATTTGCGACACCAGCTTGTCACTCACGGATATGCGCTTACTTTCCCAGCAGGGACTTGAGCTCAGTGGCGACGGGCTCCAGCGAGTACTTCTCCGGCACGAAGTTCCCGTCGGGGCGGCCCAGGTGACTCATGAGAACCACCGACTTGGCGCCGTTATCCAGGCAGTGCTTGATGCTGGGAACGGCGGCCTTGATCCTAAAACAAGATTAGGAAGGTCATGACCTCTCTCCATAAAAAAAAAGACAACTGGGGAGGGTGCAAAGTTTACCTCTGGTTGTTGGTGATGTGCTTGTCCTTCATGGGAACATTGAAGTCAACCCTAAAAGAATGATGATGGAAAAAAATGGATCATATACCAAAGCTAAAACAGCAACAAAGGAATAATTGTGTATATGAATATGTATCTATATATATCACAAGAAAATAATAAATAAAACCCAAAAGGAAAGGGCAATTAATTCTTGACTCAAAACAACTGTTGCTTCTAAAATGGTCCACTGGAGGGCGCACCACTAAAATGACTTCAGTCAGAGTGGCTGTGATTCAGCAGCAGCCGCCCAAGACAACATGCTGCATAACGTCCCTCCTCCCCACCTGAAGCTCCATAAGCCCACACTGGCCTGTGCACAATGCCGGGACAGTACTGTAAAAGCATTGTCTCGTCTGGAAGCACAACGCTCAGCTTTTCGCTGGCATTTTTGGCAGCCCGAGGCGAGCATCTGATGATCCGCAGCCTTCCAAACGCAGCACTTTTGATAGTGGCAGGTAGCCATGTCATTGTTAGCTTCTGATCCGGCCTAACAAACGGGCAGACGTTAGCTCATTTCAGGGGCAGATTCTTGGGCTCTCTATCGGTTGTTGCCATAGCGATAGCCCAGCTCGCCACATTCGCATTCAGTCTGACGTTTTTTTTGGTAAAACGCTCGCACGACAGGCTGGGGCAAGTCCTGGGCGTGATACGACGAGAGCTAATGTGCTGCTAAGACGTATCAAAAAGTCTTGCTTGTGGTGAACCCTGACCTATGCCGACTGGACCCTCTGACATTTCCACAGTGGATGGGTGTCGGGTTCAAGTGATTACGGACAAGTCCAATGCGAAGACGCAGCCGTAAAAAATTCATTATTGATAGGAAGTCCAGCATCCAGGCCAGATCAGTTCCAAGAGTGCAATTCACAAAAAGACATGCATTTAAGTTCATTTGGGTGATAAGGTGGTGATTTCAATTTTGGACAAGTCCAAGATTTGCAACAACATTGATTTGACTACCTTGGTAATTATGTAAAAGCAGTTTTAAATGGTATTCAGGGATTATCGCCTATAGTGTTACAGTATAAAATCATGCATTCTGAAAGGTCCACATTTCATTTAGAAGACGAAGAATGAGATTTTGCATTTTTTTTTCTCCACTTGTTCACACTGTTGGCCTACTCATAAGTCATATATTCTTGCTGTCTTTTTTTAATAGATTTAATGCCATTTTTTGGTCATATTTGGCATACCCAAGACTCTAAATCACCAAAACCACGCCACACTACAATTATATAGATTGATTTGTGCCTGTACATGATTGAGACATTTAAGGAAAGCACATAAGGATACGTTTTTCATTTGCAAATTTGCATTATTCGAGGGGTTTGTTGCATTTCAACGAAATTTGCAGCAATATTGATGAAACGGCAGTGGCATTTGACGTCACTATAAAACGTGACAAAATTCACTTCCGGTGTCGTCAATATGGACCCTCACGCCCCTCTTGTTATATAGTTACACAGAAATTATAGTTATAAAAGCTATCATTGAACTAGCTGTTATAATAGTTATAAAAATACGACAGCATGAAGACATACGAATATATACGGACGCGTTAGCTATGGCAAGCTAATCGCCACTTGACTTCCCATGAAGCGCTCACCTCATGATGACTCTCTTCCCCTTGACGTTCACCTTATCCAGGGTGAGCTTGTTTGACAGAGACATTTTGTCGTCTTTCTGCTTGTTCGTCACGTCGCTTGTGTCGCCTCCGCTTCGGTGGCTTAGATGGCTGTTCGGTGGATGGTGGCTCCCGAATGACAGCGATGACCTTAACAGCGAGCTGGGATAAGGAGGTTGGGGCAAGACACGCCCACCTGAACGTGATTGGCTGGTGTGAGAAAGGCGAGCTCTTGCGTTTGATTGGCTAGCCTTGGTGTCAATTATCCTACGTCACGTTCTGTCAAAAGTTTAGCCGACTTCCAAATATAAATTAATGTAAATATTTACGTACTTTCGGTCGAAGGATAAAAGATTGACGAATGTTAAATGCAGTTATTAAAATTGGGACTTTTCCAACAAATATTTAAGTGAGCATACATATTGGAAAAACAGAGCAAAACAGTCTTAAAATGAGATTGTCTATACATTCAACATCAAACTATCATTTATCATAACTTTAACAGTACCAAACAAACCTTACTCCTAATAGAAAATGAAATTCTTGCTGAAATTATTTTTACTGAAAAGCATCAGTGTGTGTTTATCTTTTGTAATAAGCAAATATACAGTTGTACTCAGTGCTTAAAGGGGGAGAAAACCAAATCAGATCTAGAATCACTTTTTAATTTATTTTGACAATAATGAAACATACTCAGGCAGGTATTTACTACTCAGCTGTACAGTCGAAAGATTTCTGTTTGGATCTCAACCATGGCTGCTTGTTTTTCTTTTACTCATCAGCCTCCCTCCATGGTTGGGGCTTGATCTTCCCAACGGGAGACAGATTCCAAGTGATGCCTGTCTGAGTCGCCACCTGTAAGGGAAAACAAGGTTTGATTTTGGATTAATGATGTCAAGTTGCTATCAAAAGGAGAGCTACACTTACGTATGACCACACAGCGGTGCAGAAGACGAAGCCGCCGAGCAACACGCCGGTGCCATACTTTGAGTGGAAGTCCTGCGGAGCGGTGGATCCGTGTCTCACTTGGCGTGCTGCTTGACCTGGAAGACGACAGTCATGGACATATCTTTATATTAATTGTGAAATTAGTTTTGTTGATACGACGCGGTTCCGATAGAGTCCATCTTCACAGTAAATCGTCACGCAATCATCATCACCAATTAAAACAATATTAGCAAACTGACTGCAAAATTGAAGCTCTTGGAACTCATCTCAAAACATAGCTGGAAGCATTAGCTTGCGTGTGTTAGCCTGCTAACCGGGGTGACCCATTGGAGACGCGTCTCCAGACTCGCAGACAAGTAATAGCTAAAGGTATTTTTTTAGTACATACATTTATAAATATTCCATAACAAGTCGTCTTACCGCTGATGTTGACGACGGCTTTGGTGAATCTATACATGTCGACGAGTCTGGCTTGGGTAGGTGGAAGATACCCTTGAACAGCACAAGTGCAAATATGGCCGTTTTGCAGCCAAAGAACGGAAGTGACGTTTCGTTGTCCCGGCGCATGCGCACTGGACAAATATAGCAAGAGAAAATGTGCTACTTTACGTTTTTGTAGCTTTTAAACGACAAAATAGCAACAAATGTAACATAAGTGTCATGTCAAAACAACTTCAAATCATAACAGAGTTGATCAAAAAATAAAAACGATAATTTGCCCCCTTGATTGTCAGTGTCAGGATGGCCGAGTGGTCTAAGGCGCCAGACTCAAGGACTAAACTCCTTCCGAAGGACGGGAATTCTGGTCTCCGAATGGAGGCGTGGGTTCGAATCCCACTTCTGACACAAACTTTTGATGTTCTTTCAAGTTTATAATTAACTATGGCTCCTTCAGATTAAACTTCTTATTTGAGTTTAAATGTGTTTTTTTTCAGTGTAATAATGTTACAATCGCTTGTCTTTAAATAAATGTAATTGTCCTGGTTTTACATTTTGTATCATCTCAAGAGCACATAGTGGTAAACTGTGTTTAAAATAATTTAATTGTGGATTTTTTTTCAGTGAAATGTTTGCATGAACTGGCATTTAAGTATTTATGTAGATTATAATTCTTCAAATACAGTGATTTTTTGTGTGAAATACCACAAGGCAACACTACAATAAAACAAAACAAGAAATTGCTCTTTTCAAAGGTTTATTTATTAAATGGATATCATTTCCAGGCTGACGGTATTATAACATTCAGTCTGTCCGTCTGTACAAAGCTTAGCAAATGACATTTATTACCTCACTGAATTTACAATAAACGTGAGTATGTGGCGTTTTGGAACGGGAATGACGGTGAAAAGTGAGAAACATGATTTCATATGAAAGGAGTACACTTGGTCCACCTCTAAAAAAAACAAAAACAACAAAAAAAAACATCTTCCCTCACTGGTTACAGTCGTTCTGAATGGCCCCATTTTCCTTTCTGGAAAGCGGTGGCAGTCGGCGCTGCCTCGGCATAAAGTCACCTGTGACATCAAGATTAATTTGAGCATCTCAGGAACCAAGGTGACACTGATGTGAGCACTTGGTGAGAGATCAACAGTATTTCAATAACATTAGCATCAAGCCTTAATGCTAATGCCTTCATGATTAATGCATCGGCGGCCTTTTCTACCTTCGCGTTTCACTCTTTAATCTGTTTTCTTGTCCTTGACTTCCTCGTCGTCTGTGTACTCTGTGGGCTCCTCGCCGGGCTTTAGCAGCTTTCCGATGTAGTCGTATTTAACTGGAATGACAGAAAATGAGACAGGTATTCATAATTTACACTGTTAGCTTGACAGTGAGCAAAGAAACACAGTCGATATTTGCGGGACTCTTGTCGACACTCACATGTGAACTGGGCCTCCCACTCGTTGAGGCTCTCCAGCTCCGTGGCGTTCAGGTCGGACAAGTCGTCGTGTTCGTCTTTCAGGGCCTCCTTACCCAGGCAGAAGGTGGCCAGGCCTCGGGATGCGTCTCTGCCGGCAAACACTCCGTACGGACCATCTGGAAAACACGTGACATAATTTAAGAATCTTTCCAAAATTCTTTTTCTTATTTTTACCTCCTAAATTGATTTTTTTGGGGGGCTGCACAAATAAGGATCAAACAGCTTGTAGTGCAATAACAGAAAAAAAAAGTTTGCATGAACGCAGCATGAGCTCAATGGTTTTACAATGACTGTTCAAAATAAACTGTCATCCATTCATTCATGCCGGTCAGAGGTGACACGCAACAAAGGTTGGAACGCTCACACGAGATAAACGAAGTGAGCTTCCACCAGAGTGCGTATTTTCCAGCTGGAGTTGTATTGCAAAGTAGTGCAGCTTTGCATTTGACCACATGTTCGGAATATTTTGCCAACCCGAATCAGCTAGGAGTTACTAAATAGTTTTCAGTTTGGTTGATTTCTTGGAATTCAGCCCAAATAAACGAACGAACGAACAGTGTGTGTCTGTATTTGCTGATGCAACTCACTTGGGTTAATTTGTCAAACACAGTTCACCCTGTTGTTCATTGCTATTTGTTCCTTTATAAGCGGACTATTTTTATCCTCTATGTTGTGGAACGGGGATCTAAGTCAGAAAACCTCAAATGTCGACCTTTTATGCAGTTTTAATGCTACAACGGGAGTCCAAATAAAATATTGCAGCCTGTGTGAAACTATCCAGGAAAGCTTACCCGGCCCATAGAACTTGCTGCCCCTGGTCACGTCGAATACTTTTCCATTGACAGCCATGAGGATTCTGGGACTCTGCAGCCCATCGTAAGGCTTCAACTCGTCTCGGGTGAAGTCTCGCTTTTTCAGTTTGGGCAGCGGCGGCTCCGCTTCTTCCACCTCCAGAGGCTTGTCCCCGCGGAAAATTTTGTACAGCAAGTAAAGACACAAAGCCAGCAGGGCCAGGTTCAAAGGAGACGTGAAAATCTCCTGTAAGATTCCGCCTGAAGTTGTCTCGGGGTCGTCCGCTTCAGCCATGTTGACTCTGTCCGTGTTTTCCTCTGCGTGGGCGTGTCTGGAGAATCGGGGGAAAGTAAAGAGCTTTCAACCAACCTCGGCCTCGGAATTATGACGCTATAGCAACTCCGTCCAATCGCATGATATTAGACGCCTGCCAAACTCTTACATAAAATACCATAAATCCGATTAAATTGATGTTAAATGATGGCCGTCATACAAGTCACGTAGCGTGTTTGTGTAAATCACTATGAACACGTTTGTTTAGTTGTGTTATAGTTAACATTTGATGTGTATAGTTAATGCATTCCCCCATAAACTTGGTCAATAAACCAGATTACCGTGCAATTCATTGAATATAAATGAAACATACGGAATGCAATAAAGATACGTATTTTTAGGTTTACAAAGCTTATTCACCCAAAGAAAACAATGTAGGGTGTTTTAGTATTCTAGTACGCAACGCTAATTTGATGTTTTGTACCTAATTTTAACAATAACGCGACTTACCGTGCTTTTTCTGTAATAATTAATGAAATTTTAAACAAAAAAAAAAGGGAGAGAAACTGAAATTTCAGTCCAAACAACGCGAGTGCCTGTTTTTGTCTTCCGTCCAGATACAAGCCACCCGTGACGTTTATGTTTAGTTCCTACCTCAACAAACAAAGCTGAGTTTAATATATTTCCCCCCTCGGAAGCACCGCTTTGTTCCTCTTTTTGTATTTATCCAACATTTCATAACATCTCCAATTTTTTTTTATCATTTTGGAACTATGCTCATTTTGTATTTCTGGAACGTTTTATAGTTTTGTGCCATTGCGCAACAGGGGAGGGCACGTTCGCAAAGAGCAACCGGCTTAGCTTTGCTTTAGCTCACTTTAGCTTGACAAGGCTGGGCTGAGATGACAAGCGCCTCTTCTGCCACCTTCTCGGCCGTCCAACAAAATATTTTATAGACGCCCATGTCAACATTACTTTTCGGCTTTTTGCTGCTGCTGTTGTTGTGGAGCGACGATGAAGACGTGTTGAGTTCATCTAGCTGCCTCGTAAGAGCTCGGATTTCCCCCCTAGCCAACAGATTTATTTATTGTTTCGTTTTTAGGAAGCTACATAAAAATCACTTAATCGGAAAAATCGGTTCAAAGTAAACACGAGTGTTGATTTCAGATCTCAGCATTTATTAATATACCCGAACTGTGTATTTCTCTCGCAACAAATTGCTAACTGACTAAGGTATGTTTTAAAAACAAAACATTTTCCTTTATACTCCGTTTTAATTAAATAGTTAATAAACAGTTCAAGTTAAAAGCATAAAAAATATCGAGTTAGCTGTTATCCCGTGAAGGGAAAAAGTTGTCATGTATTCTAAAGATATTTCTCTTTAATAAAATAGACTTGTAATTTTATAAGAACATGTTTTGTAGATATTTTTTCCAATGTAAAATAATCTGCATGATTTGACATTTTATTTAGTTAATACTAAGTGCAGGATGCTTAAAATACTCACAATGGACTTCTGTACTTTAGTCTAAAACAACACATTGAGTAACTTCCTTTGATTTCGATCTCCAAATACGTTCAGATTCCTTCAAGTGTTGTGCATCTTTTTCTTTTCAGAGGCCAGCTCTTTCTTCTTTCCTTACACACTGACTTCCTTCTTACCCTCCACGCGTGATTGAGGAGTATGAGCGGCATGCGCGTGGACGCCAAAGTGGTGATGTTGGGCAAGGAGAGCGTGGGGAAGACCAGCCTGGTGGAGAGATACGTCCACCACCGCTTCCTGGATGGACCTTATCAAAACGTAAGATCCAGCGCAAGAACCCGATTTGAATATTTATCTTGCAGGTTATGAATCTGTGGATTACAAATTGATATTATGGATTTGAAACGTCTTTTTTTGTTTGATCTCCTCCTCGCAGACTATCGGTGCCGCTTTCGTGGCCAAACCAATTCAGGTGGGAGACAAAGTGATCACCTTGGGAATATGGGTGAGTCAAGTTCCGCCTTAATGGCCATCTAGCTCAAAGCAGAACCTCTCGTCTTTCCGCTTTATATAACCGTTTCACTCACAAGGACGTTTTTGTCCAGGACACGGCCGGATCTGAACGTTATGAAGCAATGAGCAGAATCTATTACAGAGGAGCCCGGGCAGCCATCGTCTGCTACGGTAAATGACATGTGCTGACGGCCATTTTATGTCTGCTGAAATTAATTGAAATTTTTTCGGTGCATTTTTAGATCTGACAGACAGCAGCAGTTTCCAGCGAGCTCGTTTTTGGGTGCAAGAACTACAAAACTGCGAAGAGGTACGAGAGCTTCTCTTATTGTGTTTGAACACGATTCATATTTTTCTTTCCAACTCCCGTTAGCATTGTAAGATCTACTTGTGCGGTACCAAAAGCGACCTGATCCAAGGAGACCGGAGTCTCCGTCAGATCGACTACCACGACACTCAGGACTTTGTCGAAGGTAACAAAAAACGAAGCGCCGACTGAAAAAAGGGGAAACTGGGCTTTCTGAAATTAACTGTCAAATCAGGTTTTAGCGGAAGAACTGAAAAAGTCAAATGCCCTGATTGTAAAATATTTCCTGTGCCGTCACATCCTGAATGACTTGTCCATTTGTCTCTGTAGAGATCGGAGCGCAGCATTTTGAGACCTCCAGTAAAACCGGAAGCAACGTGGGTGAGTCACTGTCGCCCGCAGACGTGCTTGCTCACATCTCCACGCTTGAATTTATTTATTCATAGTCCGTCCATTCCTCGAATGATCACATGGGCAACCAAATGGGCATGTGCTAATTTTATGAAACACAAAATGGAATGCTCCAGAGCACAAGGGAATTGTTGTTCCCTTCTAACGCAGCTGTTGTATGAAATCAAATGAAAAGTCTCTTACCGCCACAGATGAGCTGTTCCAGAAGGTGGCCGAGGACTACAACAACGCCACCTTCCAGTACATGACAGGTGAGCTTTCACGCGTTCTCTACCTAAAAAGATCTCAGAAAATATTTGAAAATGTTCAAAAGAACACAAACCTAAGACGTTGCGCTGTGTTTCAGCAGAAGATTCAAGAGTGAACTTGGGCCAGAAGAAAGAGTCATACTTCTACTCATGCTGCAACAGCAACTGACGCTGGACCAGAACTATGGAAGACGAGAGAAGGAAATAAAAAAGAGAAAGCAAAATGGTCATTTCTTTTGTGCCATGACAAACTGCGTGGAGGCGTCTCTGCCCGGGGTGGAGCTTTGAATTAAAGAACATTTCATCCAGAAGAGGATTTCCTGCTCCAAAGCTGTCGATTGAAGACAACTGAGCTGCTGTGATTTTTTTTTTTTTTTCTGCTTACCTTTTCACTGTAATGCAGTTTACAGCCGTCAAGACTGCACATGAAAAGGACCGCTGGCGAATTCAACTTTGTGTCTTGCATCACATGATCAGCTCATCACAGCCTGAGCTGCCTGAATGAAAAACAGTGATTGACCTTTTTGACCCTTGTCTGTCAGGCACCTCCCCCCCTTCTTTTTTTGGCGCTGATTTCCTCCAGTGGGAAATTCGGTCAAGAAAAACACCTCAATGGCACAAAACTGACAAGTCAACCTCAGAATAATGTTAACATTTTTTGACACTCAGCCATCATATGTTTGCGCACTTATTTATTGCCTTTTCAAATCACAGTGCCGGATAATGCTTCAAACAACTGCTTGAATGTTTTTCTGTTTTTTTTTTTAAATACAAGCTGTCAAAGAAAAGTTCAAATATAAGCGCTCCTGTGGAATTACAAGTCTCAAAATTTGTCATGAGTCATCCTTAGCTGGGCTTTTTTTTTTGCTCATTTCACACATCCAGCTAAACTGTGAAATAAACGATTGTGCATGAAAAAAGAAAATCTCTCCCTCTTTTTAAACCAAATAAAACTTCCTGTAAAGTCATATTTTTCAAAAGATTTTTAGTTTGAAAAGATTTTTAATTGTAAAATAATAAGCTGGGGGGGGGACACAATATGTTGGCGAGCTTAAATGTGAATTTCTTTTCACACATCAAACGCACAATAGAAAGGTGGTAACACATTATTCAAATGGAAATTTGCCACTTGCAGTTCTACTTTTTATTTTGGCTTCATGATGGAGCAGAAAAAAAATGAGGCCAGTACAAAGTGCTTATTTCACAACATCTCTCTTTCTCTCTCTCTATATATATATTTATATATTTACTGTATATTTTGCGTATGGATGACGGCAAGACGGAACTGACTGGAACGAGATGTTAGTAAGGGGGCGCCCGATCCATTTCTTCAAAATAGCTCCAGGGAGAAGACACTTTTAGGCAGATCGCTCTCACACACACACACACACACACACACATAATACTTAATTTAGTCTTGAGGACGATACACACGCTCGCACACAGAAGCAACACGGTGGCAGTTGTGCGTCACAATTACAGTAATATAAATAAATGACTACGGCATACACACTGCAACTTAGTGCCATCTCTCTGGTGTTTCAGTGTTAAGACCAGTTTTTTTTTTTTTTTTTTGCCCTCCATAAACGCATCATAGTGGAAATATCTGGACAAAAGTATCGGGACACGACGTAAAAAAAATATAATTGGAAGCACGTAATTATCCAACGTTTCTTGCTCAGGGGAAGGTTCTTGAAACATCAATGTGAAAGGGACCCTTGACCGATCCCTGTTGGACCCCACTTCATTTTTTGGGGGTAAACTGCAAATGAGGACAAGCGCTATAAAAAGAGAACTAAGTTCAACCACTGAACCGTTAATTGATTAAGGGTCGTGTCCCAATACTTTTGTCCATCTCGCAATTGCCCCCTCACATTCTGAGAAATGTCTTTCGTGCTATGTCAAGATCCCGCCCGTGATGTTTTGTGATTGGTCACCTTCACATTTGGATGAAGCGCCGTCAAAGGCGCGGCGTTGCGTGGCTCCCTTGATTGGTCCAAAGGTCCAAAATGTCCGCCTGCTGACAGCGTCTAAGGAAGCAACAAGTGTCCAGTGAAACGGGAAAAAACAGTCCAATAGAGGCTGACTTCTGCTCAAGTGGGATTAGGAAGCGTGAGAATCAAAATGAAAGCTGGCTCAAAAACTTTTACACTTCAAATAAATAAATAAAACGGTCTGATGGATAAAAATGATTCCCTGACGAAGGAAGGTCTTCCACCAGGTTGCTGGTGGAGCGCACAACAGCGGCTTATGTGGGTGAGACTGTGTGGTGCCCAGGGCCACCCCTGGCCACCCCCTAGCGGCGCCCCTGGTTCATTTGGCCAATTGTTAGGTGTGTAAAAGGCAGACGACAGCTCTCATATTGAGTCTCCTGAGGTGAATGGCTGACGAACGCTGGAAATGAGGTCATGGTGCAACACCGTGCCAATGAAACATTTGATATTATTATTTTTTTTACAGTTGTCGCAAATGTGTGCAAAGGGTCCGAGCTTGCGTCGCAAGTGCTTCCTGTAACAGAATAAACGACACGCTACGATTGGGTAGTAACAAACCACTGCGTCACTCCTCCTCTTCTTCTTTCTCCTCATCATCTCTAATCTCAAGATATTCCAGAGCCTCCTCCTCGTCCTCCTCGTTCTCTTCTTCCGGCGTCTCCTCCTCGTCCTCCTCGTAGGAGGAGATGGGCGAGTACTGCGGGAGGTCAAAGCCGCCGCCCGCAGGAGGCGAGGCGGCCGGCGCCGAGACGGGAATGGTAATGGGCATGGAAAAGGCGGGAAAGGAGTCCCGGTTGACGTCCCGGAGCCCGGCGGGGGGCGCGCCGGCGGGTCGGACGCGTGGCACGGTGGACGACGACGGCGGCGTGATGACAGCCATGCCCAAGCCTGACGTCAAGGTCTGGTCGTACTCGCGGATCTCGCCCGGCTCCAGCGGGTGGGGCCCGCACGGATCGTGCTCGGTGCAGGCGAGTTTTCCGTCCAGCTTGGAGATGAAGAGCAGGCCCTCGCGATGCTGCTCGCAGAAGGAGCTGGGACACGCCTCGCAGAAGGACAGTGCCTCCTTGCCGCAGATGTCGCACTGGTGACGCGGGCACTCCCAGCGGCCTGACAAGAAGAACATAAATCATTTTGACACCTGCAAAATTATTTTATGGAAGGGGGACGTCAGGGATGAGCCGTTGTGAGAACACTGACCGGCGGGCCTCCTGGTGAGGTTGAGGCAGTCGGCGTGGTAGACCTTGGGGCAGCCGGGCTTCTTGCAGGAGACCATCTGGCCGCCGTCGCCGCAGCTGAAACACTCGTCCTCGCGCTCTTTGGTCACCACCACCTTCTTCTTCCTTCTGCCGTGGCCGCGCCGCTTCATCTTGCGGCCTTTGTCGTCGGACGGCGGGTTGTTCTGTTGGAAAATACTCAATTCCATAACTGCAGCCGAGCTAAAAAAAAAGCGAGAAGAAGGAAGCTGACCTTTGGCCTCACGCCGAGAAACCCGCTGCAGTTGGGCGCGCCGCACTTGCACACCGTCTTGCCGTTGCCCAAACACTCCAGGTTGTAGTTGAAGGTGAGTTCGGTGCCTGAGCACGACAACATTCGGTGAAAATCCGTCCATTTTGTTTCTTCGTATTGTTTTTGTGGAGGAGCCTACCAGCCGGGATGTCCACCAGGGCGAACAGTCCGACGCGCGTGTCGCCGCTCACCGTCCACTTCTGCGTCTCGCAGTTGGGCTGGCAGCAGTGGTTCATGAAGCGAGCCTCGTTCCCTTTCGGACCGGCGTCGATGATACGATCCTAGTCCCAAATCCATCGTGAGCGCCATTGCTAGCTTTGTATTTGCGCCTGCACGTACCTTGTCCAGAGTTAGCATGTAGAAGTTACAGATGTCATGCTCCTGGGCGTGTCTGATCCTGTTCCGGCACTCTTCCTCGTCGATCACCTCGCCGACATACTCGCTCACGAACTGGCCCTGGTGGCAAACGAGAGGAAAGCCTCAAGCGACCGGATTGAAGAAGCCGGGTGGGAGGAGCTTGTTCTACCTTCTTGATGTCGTGTACGCAGCGGAGGCCCCAACCTCGAGACAGGGTCCTGAAAATCTCCACCTGGCTGTACTGACGCCTGCTGAACGTCTGGTTGAGGCAGCGCTCGCCGGCCGGGCAAACCTGCGGGCGGGATCGTATTTCTTAGACATAGAAGCGAATAGAACGGAATATTTTATTTTTTATTTTTTTGGGGCGGCACCTGCGGGTGACATTCGTAGAGCAGCATGCGGTTGATGCACTCCGAGTCTCCGCCGCACGGGTTCTCGTCCGTCGCCTTGCAGTTGCAGCGCGGGATCTCGGACAGGTCGGCCGTGACGATTTGGACCTTCCCTATTGGCCGGTTCACCTGCGGGAGGCGGAGTCAAGACGGGTGAATCCAAGTTGAATGTCATATGGTAGGAGTCAACTGGTTTTGGTGAAGGCATCATTCAGAAAAGTTTTTTCTGTTGTCTGACCTTGATGTGTTTGTACGGCGGCGGCTTCCTGTCGTTCTTCCTGTCCTCTTGAAGCTGCCGAAGTTCCTTCTCGGCCTGAAGCTCGCGAAAGCGTACGGCCGCCTCCTCCAGAGCTGCAGAAGAAGCACGTTCGTCACAATTTGTCCAGACGTGGCAGGCGGTGTTTTCTGACCTTTCTTGTAAGTGTTGTCCACGCCTTTGCCCATCTTCTCTCTGCTGTTGGCGTCCACGTCCATGTAGGGAAAGACCCGCGCCTGGTAGGTCCACAGGTAGTCGTTGGAGCCGAAGAAGTGGACGGGGAACTCGCCCACGTCGTGCCTCATGCGCTGGATGTTCTCCGGGATGTTTTTAGGGTGGCTGACCTCGGCGGGCCACCATCTTGGCGCAGAGAGCGACCAATCAAACACATTTGCTCTACTGGTGGTTTCCATTCCTGTTGTCGTGTGTTACTGACCTGTAGCGTCCCACCTTGACCCAGAGAATGTCCTGGTAGCGAGGTTTCTTGCCGGCCTTGCAGTCGTTGCAGTACCAGCTGCCTTTGGGCATCTCCATGTTCAGACACTCTCGGTGGAAGGCTGCCGGGCACGACTCGCAGCACAGCAGACTGCCCCCTGCAGGACGATATTATAACAATGTTACTTTACTCTTAGTGGCAGCTGTCCAATGTGTTCAAAAGAATATTTTTTGGGGGTTTTGATTGCTTCATGGTTACCTTCAGTGCAGACGAAACACCAGCTGACGTTCACGTGCTCGTGGTTCTTGACACCGCGCCGCGGCGTGAAGTGGTTAGGACAGATGATGCTGTTGCTGGAGAGGACCACGCAGCCGGCCGCCATGCACATGTCGTTGGCGTGGTAAGCCACCGGGCAGCGGACGCAGCGGACCAGACGACCTGGCAGCAGTGACAGGTGTGAAGCCAGCAGGGGGCGTGAAGCTAAGAAGCCCGCCAGCGACTCACCTTTGGAGACGGAGGGACTGCCGGGGTTGGCGATGAAGCAGGCGAGGCAGGCGTGGATGGAACAGCGGAAACCGCGACTGACGGGCGCAGTGGGCGCGTAGGCGGCGATGCACTCGCCGTGGTAGAACTTGCCGCACACGGGGATCATGCAGCGCCGCACGTCCTCGCTACGCTTCTTACACACGAAGCAAGTGTGAACACCTACGTGATGAGAAGACAGTTTGCGTTAGCCTTTCTCGAGAAGGAAAAAAAAAAAATGTTCTTACCTGACTTGCATTCCGGGCACACAAACTTTCCCTTGGGGGCTTCGGCCAATGAGATGCAGGCCAGGTGAAAAGCGCCGCAGCATTGCCCCTCGCAGAGCAGCAGCTCGCCCGTCTTCTCGCACACCTGACAACGCACAAGCTGCCTTTAGAAAAAAAAAAAAAGCCAAAACTACAAAAGGTCGAATGTGAGGTCACCTGACACACGTTCTCCTTCAAAGAGGCCGGGCCACCTCGGTCACCGATGATCCTCCTGCCTAGTCCGAGCACGTCGCCACACGACTCGTCACGGGTGGAGGAGAAGCTTTGGTCCAACATGGAGGCTTCACCCTGGAGAGAAAAATTGAAATAAAACAATGAAGATCCAAGAATTCTTTGACTGGATGAAATCATTTACAATACCTCCGACTCGGTCGTGTACTTGAACCCGTCGTCCGCTTGAGGAAGATCTGAAAGCGTGCCGTCCGCCTGTTCGGACAGCGCCGGTGCCAGCGCGGGGGGGCTGGCTGGAGTCAGGTGGGTCGCCGTCGCCAGTGACGCGGAAACTACCGGGCTCATCGGTTTTAGAGCGGGAGGATCAGGATCTGAAGAAGCGTGAGTGAGGTTAAGCTGAATTTTCTTTTCATACCTTTGCAATTTGAAGCTAAAATCCGAAGGAGTGCAAATGATCTTCACTGACCTGTTTCAGGAGCATCGTACGAGTTGCTCTTCACAATTTTGATCTGCAAAAGAAAAATCAAATCTAAATCTTTGCAAAGACTATTATGCTCAGTTTTGATTTTATAATAATAATAAGCAGAATTTGATGTAGCGGCCATTTTAAGTGCACGGAGGCCAGTACCTTCTTCTTCGGGCCGGCCGAGGCCTCGGCTTCGAGACAATATTCCAGGATCTTGGGAGTTGGTTTCCTCTTCCGCTTCTTTTGCAGCTTGCCTGGAAGGAAAACGTCACAAGAATGTTTGACGGATGACGACCGGAGCCAGCAGAGGTTATCGTCATCTCACGGTCTTCTCTGGCGAGGTCTTCCATTGGTGGCGGTTCGGCGTCGGTCTCGGGAGGCGGGGTCAAGGTGTCGATGGAAAGCGCCGGGGCTTCCTGCGGGGATGCGTTTTGGGCGCTGGGGATTTGGAGTTCCGTGGTGAGGGTGATTTCCTCCGGAGGCGGAGTCTGCATTTCAGGAAGTGCGTTCAAGGATGGAGGCTCCAGGTTCTTGTCCACTACAGGTGCTTGAGATGAAAGTGCTTGGTTGTCCTAAGGGGAGCGCCAGATTTGAACTTTGTTTATACAGAATCTTATTTTTTTTCCTTCTTAACTTACCATTGAAATTGTTGGAAGAGGCTTTTTAGATTTCTTCTTGGAGGAAAAGATCTGCTCGTACTCTTCAGTCCATTCTAGGAGCCTCTTGCTTGGTTTCCGCACTCGTTTATTGACTAGAAGATGTCAAAATGTTTCAATACACAGAATTGAGCAATGTTGAGATTAAAAAAAATATATATATATTTACAATGACCAAAGGAGTACCACAGGGATACGTACATGTCCCCTTTTTGTTTGACTCAGAATTGAGTCAAGAGTTAAAACTTCTGAGAACTGTAGCATCGTTCGAAAGGCATTGTAGAGAGCATCGATACTTCATACAATGAATAATCTTGAAGATCATTCCTTACCAGATAAATCGTCATGGCCTTCTCGGGTGTTACGGGCCAGGCTGGTCTTGGCTTTGGTGCAGTTGGAGACAAAGTCATTCATCTGTTCAAAGTCTCCGCCCCACCTCAACAATCCTTCATCGTTGCCGGGCTGGCCCTCCCAGTGGCAGGCCTGGACATCTAACAGGGACCGGACCTTCGACGAGTAATCTAGTACAGAGGAAATGTCAATCCCCAGCAAGGATCCCACGCCTGGGTAGCCGGGTCCAGACCCGGCAGGCCAACTAGGCACTTTGCGGTCAGCTTTACTCTTCATCCAAGTGGAGCTGCTCCTTCTCTTATAAGGCCCCCTTCTACTTGTGTCCACGTATGGACAAAAATCTGGATCATCATTCACGATGGGTTGTTGTTGTCCTGCGAGTGGAGCCGTCCCAGGCATCACCGAGGGTTCTTCCTTGACATGGGCACTTGGCGGTCCAATCTCCAGTTCCAAGGGAGCCCCGTCACGCTCTCGAGTGTCATGCATGTCTTTCATCATCATAAGAAAAGTGCTGAACTTGTAGTTCATGTCCGGTTTGAAGGCAAGGGCTTTGCCGTTGGCCTCGTCGGTCAAGGATTGGAAGGAGACCTCCTTAGTGTTTTTCAAAGCATTCATAAAAGAAAATGGCGGCGACAAAGAGGTGCTTTGGTTCACCTCCTTTGTTTTTACATTGGAGGTGAGGGGGATGAAGTCCATTGGTGGGGTTGAAGACACTGAAAGCACTTCCTCTTCGCTCTTGACTTCAGTGGAATTGGAATAGATCGAGGGAGAGCTTTTACAACTGGACACGGTGTCCTGATCAGAGTCACAATGTTGGGCTGGTTTGACTTTAGTGGTCAGGTCCAAATTGTTTTCTGGGTCCTGAGAACGGTTGTGGTTTTTGCTATGACGTAAGAGTTCTTTCTGAGCAGCCTTCCTTTTGGCTTTTCCATGCTTCAGCTTTTGCAGGACCTTCATGGTTTTCAGTGCTCTTGACATCAGTCGGTTGCTGGCTGGAAGATGGGCGGGCGGAAGAACTTCTGGTAATTTATCAGTGATGGGTTTTGATGTAAGATAATTGGTCTCGGGGGATGATGGTTCTTTCCCGGATTCGGGATTTTGATCATGTTGAGAGGGCACAGGGGTTGTGATGTGCACCGCACAAGGTTGCTGAGAACTTTGTGAAAGATCGTAAGAAATTGGAGCACACTTTGCTTCTGTCTCCGATTCTGAACAGTCAGCATCTTTTCTGGACACACTGTTTCTGGAAACAATTGTCTTCTCATATTTGTCTTCAGTGCATCTAGAAACATCTTCAGTTTTGGAATCAGTCATTCTGGAGATATCTTTGTCTTCACTTCCACAAATATTTTTGTCTTCATTTCGTCTGAAAACATGCTGGTCTTCAGCAATTCGGAAAACTATTTTGTCTTCTCTATTTCCAGACACACTCTTGTCTTTACTATTTTGACACACGTTTTTACCCAAAAAAAGTTTGTGTCCACTATGAGTAGAAAAACTTTGGGCATCATCATTTTTTCTGAAAATATGCTTGTCTTCACCGACTTTATGATCACCATTTATAGACACAATTTTGTCCTCGTTTTTTCTCAAAACATTTTTGTCTTCACTGATTCTGGAAAATTCTGGAAAAGGGGTTTCTTCACTATACCCAGACACAGCTTCATTTTTCCCGGAAAGCCTTTTGTCCTCCCTATTTCTAGAAACATTTTTGTCTTCACCATTTCTGTACATGCTTTTGTCTTGGTGATTTCCAGAAACACTTTTATCTTTGGTATTGCCCAAAAAACTCTTGCCATTGGTATTTCCAGACACACTTTTGTCATCACTGTTTTGGGAAAAGTTATTGTCGACACTAATTTGAAAGATACTTGCTGCTCGGTCCATCTTGTCTGACTTCGAGGAGGGGTGAGCTACTGTTCTTTGGGGTTCATTCGTCTCTGGACATCCAGTTTGGTCGTTTTGGCTAGGAGTACTTTGAGACTTCAAGTAATTTTGAATATTCGTGTCTTGGCGCATCAATTTAACAAATGGTAGTTTACATTGGGCAATCAGAGCATCGTGAAGGTCTGGTGAGACATCAGTCTTGGTATTGACTTCCCTTTCTTCTGTCTGGTAAAGAGCAATTTTTTGACTGGCGCTCCATTGACATGGTTCGCTTTGACTGTTGAACGTTACACCGGGTCGCTTGCTGATACTTTTAACAGGTGTGCTACTTGAAGGCCTCGGACTTTTGTGTTTAGAATTAGGAATCAGTTGTCCACCCTTTAAAGAAGCAGACTTCTCAGAGGACCTACGAGAATCCACAGACGCTTGGGGATCAGAGGAATTCCGGTTTTGCAGTTTTTGGGACGATACACGAGGGTCGGAAGAATCCAATGACTGCTTATGTGATGATCTTTGGACCTCAGATGGATGCGGTGATTTCTGCTTATGTGATGTTCCACGTGGGTCAGAGGAAACCTTGGAGTCGTGTTTTTGAGATGAATCGGCTGACTTCAGCTTGTGAGACAAAACTGGAGGATCAGAAGAATACTTACAACTCTGCTTTTTTGACGATGCTTGGGGGTTGGAGAAATGCCGGTACTCCAGCTTTTTGGACGATACCCCAAAGTCAGAAAAATCCACCAACTTCTTCTTATGGGGTGATTTTTCAGGCTCAAACAAATCTATTGATTTCTTCTTATGTGATGGTCTACAAGGGTCAGAAGAATCCTTGGATATCTGCTTCTGTGGTGACCCAGGGGGATCAGAAAAACTCACTGCCTTCAGCTTTTGTGACAAAATTCGAGTGTCAGAAGAGTCCCTGGACTCCTGCCTTTGTGATGATCCTCGAGGTTTCGAGGAATCCATTGACTTCACCTTCGGGGACAACACTAGAGTGTCCGAAAAATAGTTCAACTCCTGCTTTTGCGACAATTGTCTCCGGTCAGAAGAACCCAAGGACCCGTGCTTTTTGGACACTTCACGAGAGTCACAAGCAGTCGTGGACTTTGTCTTATGTGACGATCCTCGATGATCAAGCGAATCTCTGGAATTCTGCTTTAGTGGCGAAGCTTGAGGGTCAGAAGAAGCCGCTGACTGCTGCTTCTGTGACGATCGATGGGCATCTGAGGAATCGACTAACTTCTGATTTTGGGATGATCCTTGAGGTTGAGAAGAATTCACTGACTTCTGCTTTTGGGATGATCCTTGAGGTTGAGAAGAATTCACTGACTTCTGCTTCTGGGATGATCCTTGAGGTTGAGAAGAATTCACTGACTTCTGCTTTTGGGATGACTTTTGAAGGTCTGAAGTGTGTAGGGATTTCTGCTTTTGTGATGATTCTTGAGAGTGAGGTTTCTTCTGGGGTGATCCTCGAGAGTGAGAAAGCAGTGACTTCGGCTTTTGCGACGATCCATGAAGGTCAGAAAAGTGGCGGGACTCCAGTGTTTGTGATGATCTTTGAGGGCTGGAAGAATCTATCGCCTTCCACTTTGGTGACACTATTTGGAGGTTCGAAGATTCTCTGAACTCCTCCTTATGTGACAATCTTTTCAGACCAAAAGAATCCACTGACTTCTGCTTTTGGGATGATCCTCGATGGTCAGACAACTCTAGAAATTTCTGCTTTTTTGACGAGCCTTGAGTGTCTGACAAATCCCTGGACTCGGTTTGGTGAGGGAAAGAATCCTTTGACCCCATTTTTGACAATGCTTGAAGTCCAAAATCACTGACTGAGTTCTGCTTTTGAGATCCTTGAGGGTCAAAACAATCCTTGGACTTTTGTGACCATGTTTGGTGGTGATTCAAAGAATCCCTTGACCTCTTTTTTGAGACTCTTTCTGGGCCAAAATAATCAACTGACTTCTGCTTGTGAGCCGATTCTCGAGATTTAGAAGAATTCCTAGGCTCGTGCTTTAGTCCTTGACGGTCAGAAGAATCCACACATTTTTGCTTTTGCGGTGATCTTTGAAGGTTTGAAGAAGTCACTGATTTCTCCTTTTGTGACAATGATCCAGGATAAAAAGAATTTTGTACTGATTTTTGAGGGCACAAAGAATCTGCAGTTTTCTGTTTTTGTGATGATCCCGGAAGGTCAGAAGAATCCATGGATTCCCGTTTTTTTCGTTGAGTATCAGAAGAATCGACGGATTTCTGCTTCTGTTGATCAGAAGCATCGACAAACTTATCCTTTAGGGTTGATTTTGGAGAGTCTGAATAATCCACTGACCTCTGCTTTCGTGGAAATATTTGAGAGTCAGAAGAATCCCTGGACTCCTTGTGTGACAATCCTTCTGGACCAAAACAATTCACTGACTTCTGTTTTTTGGATAAACGTTGAAGTGATTCCACCGATTCCTGCTTTTGGGGCAATTCTTGATGGTCAGAAGAAGCCACAGATTTATGTTTTTGTGATGTTCTTCCGGGGTCAGAGGAATCCACTGACTTATGCTTTTGGGGCAATCCCCGAGAGTCTGATGAAGATTTATTCTTTTGACTAGACCCTCGAGTGTCAGAACAATTCCTGGACTCGTGGTTTTGTGATAGACCTTTAGAGTAAGAGGACTCCACAGATTTCTGCTTTTGTGACAACCCTCGAGTGTCAGAAGACAACACCGACTCTTGTTTTTGTGCCAAAACCCGAGAGTCCGAAACATCTTTCAACTCTTGAGGGTCAAAACGACCCTCAGACTGGCGATTTTGCGAAGATCCGCAAGGTTCAGAAAAGACCACGGACTCTTGCAATTGTGACAATCCGAGAGGATCTGAAAAATCCGTCGACTGCTGGTGTTGTGACAACAGCTCAACAGTACCTTTGGAAGGTTTGTTAGCTACAATGGTATTTTTAGAGTCCAAGTGCCACAACTGCTCAGACACCAGCTTTGTTTCGCTAGTTACCAATCCAGCTTGTTCATCTTGCCCAGAGAGGGAGGCGGAATCCTCTTGAGCCATGATGTTTTTATTAACAGCGGAGATCTTTTTCTTACTGAGCAGATTGCTGAATAGTGTAGGATCTGATCGATCCGGACTAACAGTTTTAGGTCGCCTGTCTTTGCCTGATTTAGTGAACCACAGACCACTTTGCATCTCTGGTTGTTTTTTTTCCTCCTTGGCGACATTAGCAGGTGAATGAGTCGATGTGGTTTGACGTTCAAGTGCTTTAGGACACAAAATCTTAGGGACCGAGTCAAGGTCCGAATAAGGGCACTCTACATTCTTATCTGATTGGTTGGTGCTATTACGTCGGCTCTTTTTCGACTGCTTATTTGAGGAGTTCAAGTCTTCCCGCTTGTCAGAAGACTTCTTTAAAGTGCCTTTGTTATTTTCTACTGGGGATGATACCTGGGAAGATGATCCGTTGATTGTGTGCGAATTTTCCAGAAGGTTGGAGATTGCCGCGGGACCAGAAAGTGAAATAGATGGACAAGACTTGGTCACCATTGAGGAATTGTCCATGGTTAAAGAGTCTATGTTGGGTCTTTGCTGGAGAATACGTTCGGCTTCAGCCACACTGAAGTTCCAAGATGCTTCATAGCGTTTAGCGATCTGTGGAAAGACAGAATCAGTGAAGATCCAGATTGGATTGTTTCATGCAGCAATTATTCAGACGCGAAAAGAATTACCGTGTATTTCTGCCCCCTTTGCTTGGCCTTCCGACGCAACTGCGCAAGCTGCTCGAACTGAAAGCCTCCGTGAAAAATATGAGTTGATTTATCTTCCACCCAGGCTTGCTCCTCTGGTTCCCCAAAAGTCCTGATGTAGTAGAGCCGACACGGCCGATCACTGGGCTCTTTAAAAAGTCACAATGATCAGTCAGCATCCAAACGACAAGACACGAGTCGACAGTCAAGAAACTTTACTGGCTCACCTTTCACCCTGTGATAGACTCCCTTCGTGGGGTCAACAATCACCTCGCAAGGCCACCATGGCCGTCTGTTGAACTTGGCCCAAATGACCTCGCCCTCTAGAAACTTGACGGGTGGGACAGAGCTTCGTTTCATGTCGCTCTGCTGTCGACCATGCAAAAAAAAAAAAACAGCCATGAAACATTTATATGTTCAATATAATACTTAATACTAGTTCCTCAACAACAAGCATCTGGAATGTTTTCATTTTTTTTCTCCACCACCTTTCAAGGCCATCTAATTAGCTAAACTGAGACTAATACAAAAGACTGTGTAGATCAAGTAGAGCTTTAGTGGAGATTAGTGATAGATGGTGCTCCATTAAAAAAAAAAAACATGGAGGATTGCAACTGGAATAGCACTTGCCATCAAATGCCTGGAGGGGCTGTCGCCAAACAGGAAGAGGTCCGTGTCGCTCTCCCAGTCGTCGTCGGAAACATCCCAGTACCTTCGGCGAAAGCCCGACGACTGAGACCGGGTGATGACCTTCGCTGATGAAGCATTTGTATCCTTGGGTGCCGAGTGCGAATCCACAGAGGCGGACTGAAGCTGATTCTCTGGAGTCTTGTGTTTATCCCGAGAGTCTGTGACGGCGAGGTACGTCGCCTCCCGCTGCTCTTTGTCACAGTCGTCGTTGTCCTCGTCCTCGAACAAGGAGGATTCAAAGTGAAGGAGGCCATTTGCAAAGGGGCTGCTGCTATCGAGAGAGAAGGCCGGGCTTGCCGGGCACGAGAAACAACCGTCCGTCTTCCTTTCTGACACACTCGGACTGCTACAGGTGGCTGCCGGCTCCTCTTTGGAGCTTTGGACCTCGGCTTGTTTTGCAAAACTGCCGTCGTAGTAATCCCTGTCCACCCAAGAGTCCCGCTCCGACTCCTTTTCATCGGACCCCCAATCCCAGCTCTTACCTGGGCGAGCGGGCAGAACTAAGTCGGGCTGGCTCACCATGGTGGTGAGGTGCTGCAGCCTCCTCAGGGGGCTGTAGGTGGATGAGGGGGGCGAGGGGTCCCTTTGCGCAAAACCGTAGAGGGATGCGCGCTGCAGGGAGGAGGCGGCGGCGGACATGTTTGGGCGGGGGCCGTTATTGTGGTTGGATCGAGGATGGCGGGAGATGTCGCAAGCAGGGCTTCGAGGGCGGTTGGACTCCCGGCTTGGGCCTGCATGTGGCCCACTCATGCTGGCAAGCTTCCTCCCTGGAACGGAAACAATGACAGTTATTTAATTAATCGGTATACCCAACATGGGGGTCAGTAAGATTAAAGGCGGTTGGTTGCAAATGATTCACCAATGTATTAATCTGCCGCGGTCTGGCGCCAACTACTGGCCAGGAGGTCATTGTCATTTATTTTTGGCTTAAGCATCAGTGGTTGGTATCGGTAGTCTCCACAATATCAGATATTATATTATATATTGTTCTAGAGTTTCAACATGTGTCTTGAAATTTTTTTTATGGTGAATTAAAATAAAAAAAAGATGATATTAACTAATTTAATAGACTAATTTGAGCAGAAAATCACGACTCTGTCGAAAACTACTGCCTATCATATCGTCGTCTTCTCCTTTGGTGTGCGCAGCTTGGGAAACCTCGCCTTGAGCTGAAGATGACAAGAAAAGCCATCATTGTGTGTCAAATGACAACTGGACTGGGTGACATCTTGGGAGACATGTTTTGTTTGTGGCCGGTGCAGCCATTACGGGATGAGAGGTCCATGTGATGAAGATCATGTCATGCGTTTGTATGTATTATGTGAGCGTGTTTGTGTATGTGCTGCATGAGGACACACACACACACTCACGGATGCATTAAAATGGCCCTCATCGTGCGTGTGCGCGTGCCACTGCGTGTGCAAATGCACGTTTGACACTGTGTCTATCTGTAGTGTGTGGTGTCAAAATACAACAAAACATGCAACAGAGGACGACGCCAGAAACACACACGCGCGCGCACGCAGATTGAGTAGACTTGTGTCTATGCGTGCGCGCGCATCAGTGTGGTTAGAGAGGCACGTAAAAAAAAAAAAAAAAAATCACGCAAAACGCGGCCGAACGCGACATCCGGGACGAGTTTCTTACCATTCCCATGTCAAGCAGCTTCCGCGCGAGCCCTGCCGCCTCCATTGTGCCCCCTAAATAAGGCAATTCTCGGATTTTTGACAGCGGATGAGAGCGACAGGAGAGTCCCGGCGGCGGCACTACTAGGCCCGGATCCCGAGGAGCACTCACCCTCCCTCCCTCCTCCGCCTCTTCTTCCACCACCCTCCTCCTCCTCCTCCTCTTGCTCCAACACCTCCCCTCTAATATCTGCTCCTGCAAGACAAATGTGCCCCCACTCTATTTGGTAGACAACTTTCGAACATAAACGTGGATTTTATCGGACACAAACGTCCATTTCCTGGCTACAAAATGCACCTTCCCACATGTGCCCACCTCGCCTTAACGAGCCGTCAATCACGAGCAGTCGTCGGCGGTGACGTCACGCGCCGAACTTCCACCCAGCCGTCATGTTGATCTTCATCTAAAGATCAAGATTCACACTCAAGACGAAAACACGCGTGAAGCCATATTGCATATCGTCTCCCTTTTCTTCCCAGCGACGAGGACTTGAGTTCAGTGGCCGCACACCCTTCAAAATGGAGTCCTCCACTCTACTCTCACGGGAGGTGACGGTGGAGGGAGAGAGGGGGGAGTGGGGGGGTGACAAGCGAACAAATAGGCCCACAAAGTGTTAACACGCGTGGGTTTGAACGTCGGGGCAATACTGACAATATGGATCCCTGCAACTAACGCGAATGCACTTGAACGCATTCGCACCGCGACATTGAATAGCGGAAGCGGCGTAAATCGCAAAATGGCAACCTTCCTCCTCTCACAAACTCGAACCTTATTGTTAGGGGGGGTGGAAAAAACACGACGACGCGAATTAACTGCGCGTACACGCACGGCGCGCAGCTGCGCTTGTTCACCGCCGTCGTGACGAAACTCGCGTGTTTTCAGACATTCTGTTAGGGGGTCATTTGCGGCAAGGAAGGGAAAAGGTTGAGAAAGGGAAGAGGGGAGAAAGTCGCCGCCGCGCACAGGCTGACAAGAGAGGGCCCGTAGCACAGTCGGAGTGGGGCGGGCTGAGCTGAGCTGCGGGACATCACCGCCCCCTGTTGGTAGACGCGCGCAACTACAGGGGTAGCCGCTGTTAGTGCAGGCCGAGCTGCCTCGACTTGTTATTGAGGTCAAAGCAGGCTGATAAGAGTTACTAATCCCTTGTTGGGGATCTTGCTAGCCAATAACTAAAGCTAACTTGCAGCTTTGCTCAAAAACGTAATATGTTTATTATTAAGTTTACTTAATGGCAAACCATGATTTCACCAAACTTTATATATAGATCAGAAATGGGCAACTTCAATGCTGGAGGGTTTTTAAGCAGTACTACAGGGGGGGGGCATATAGGACCACACACCTAGATTTATTACAAAAATGCTATTTTAAATATGTACAAAACATATACATACTGTGTGTGCAAAGTATGCACCCTTAAGATATTTCATTTTTGATTATACATTTCTAAATTTCACAATAGGGCAGTTTAAGACCCAGTGTAGCACTTTTTTCTCAATCTTGCATTTAGCACTCATCGACACTAGAGGGAGCTAGAGCACCTCAAATGAGACGCTATAGATTCAGGCACTTGGTTTTTCCTCATAAATCTTTTTTTCCTCTTTTGTTGGATTTGAAATCCACACCAGTAGCGGGTTTTGGCACGGGTATTTTTTTTTTTTTTTTACATCACGTGGGGTGCGGCCTCCCCAAAAGATAGGTGGTGGGTTCAATCCTCAAGCCTGGTGATGATCATGTCCAAGAGCCCTTGAGCAAGACATTGAAGTTTGTTTTTCTGCCAGTAGGGCCCGGCAGCACCATTCATGGCAGCATCAATTGACTTTTTCTGTGTCTTCTTCTGACGAGTCGTGAACTTCCTTTTGGCACTTCTGCTGTCGCGGTTGTTATGGAAGCAAGTAAACAGGGCAAGTCATCGATGACTACGCACAAGTATGTGTGCATGTGTGTCTTCCTGTTGTTTTAAATTCTGCTTTACTCCCCCCACCGCCAATGCTTGCCCTCTGACCTCAGCTGAACCCAGCTGTCAGCTGTTCTGGCCCGCGTGGGATCTCTCTCTCTCTAATTCTCAGTTTCATTCTCTCATTTCTCTCGGCACAAAGTCGACTGGACATGCCAATTTTTGACAAGTTTGCACGGGAATGCTGAGATGAGAACATTTTAACGGTAGCACATCGCATTAGTGTGATAAGAGGACCCCTAGTGGCCGTGAGATGCAATATTTGATTATTTCATAGACGACGTCTTAATAATTATATCTATTATCACTTGTTTTCTAATATAAATAGAATAAATTATGAGTGGTTTATTGTAAAAACAAGCCTTGTTTCATGAGAATACATATACAATACGTATTAAACTTTTCATGTTTAATTTACATATATCACGAGTAATTTAACTATAAAAAATATATAAAAATAAAATGAACACGTGTTGCTTTTTTATGAAAAGTACGTAATTACGAATGGCCTAAATAAAAAATACATAAAAATATTGGATAGTTATTTCTACTGGATTTGATTTCAGTCCATGTTGCTTTTTTTCTCAATTTATTATTCCATAAATTCTTAAATCTTATTTCGCAATACAATTGAGCCACTTTTCAAACAAAGCCTTTTCTAACAGCACGCTCCATTTTCAAAATAAAACCTTAGCTGGGGGCTGCTGTGCAAGAAAAGGCGCCAAAGTCCGCTGGCCAAAACGTGAAAAAGCCACGAGCGGCCAAATCGCCATTGGCTGTGTTTTGTTTGGAAAAAAAAAAAAGCGGCGGTCCTCACAACTCATTACCTCGCCTCATCTCCATAATCCTCATTAATCCTACTCCAAAGTGGGAATGGGAAACGCTTTGAAAAGGAGAATCTGCCTCAACTGCCTTGGGACACAAATATCACCAGAGACTATTATGATGAAAACATCAAAAAAAAGAAAGAAATCTTTGAGGCCTCGTAAGAGAACGTGCACACAAAAAGGTGTGTGAGGAGTGGGACTGAAAGGAAGAGGAAGTGGCTCGGGGGCTTTGCAAGCGTGATTGAAAAAGAGAAAAGGTGAATGAGAGGCGCTGCCGGCTGAGGGAGAACCCCCGCACCCTCCCTCGAGGGAGTGAAGGGGGTCCCAAATCTACGCTTAATGAGAAATTCCTGCTGCTTTCGAGGGGCGCAGAGGTCTTCATTTTCTCACTGCGCCCACGTTTAGACGGGTGGCCGGGGTCTTCTTTCGAGAAAGGAAGAGCCCCCTGCCCCGCCCCGCCCCACCCTATCCCATCCGCCTCCATTCAACAGGACCAGGGGGGGGCAGCACGCGGGATTGTGTATTATGTTTGTGAGATGTGGCTTGGAGAAGCACATCTCTATTAAATGTGTAAAAAAAAAAAAAAATGAAGGGATGAAAGTCAAAATATTTCTCTGACTTAATCGTACAAGATCAATATTGCAAAGGACGCCCCAAAATATTTTTTTTCCAATCCACACAGGGAAAGTTAGTTTTTCATCTCAGTGTTTTTTGCACAAAGCTCGCACCACGCGGCCTCAACGTGTCCACTTCAAAAAGCTCTCCACTCAAAAGTACCTTTAAAACTCTCCAGCGTGCTTTTGTGCTTCCCTGCCACTCTCATAGTGTGGGTCACATGAGGTCCACTGCGGGCGGGGGGCCAAGGGTTCTTCTCCAAGCGTCCCGCCGCGGGAGTATGGAGGGGGGCGCCGAGGTGGGTGCGGCTGCTGCCAGGCCTGTGGACACAAACAAACGCAGATTTCAGAACTTTGATGGCTTCCGGGGAGCAGAACCGGCGTCCTTCCTCGACGGGACGCAGGTGGATAGAAAGGAGGGGCTCCGCCACGGATACTTTGCCGCACAAAGGCCGCAAACCGTGAAGCGGTTCCGCTAAAAGCGCGCCGCTGCTCGTCTCATTGAGATGTCAATCGGCCCGGCGGGGCGGATCCGATCAGCGGGAGTTGGCGGGAGACAGATGAGGCGGCAGATCTGCGCACACCTCCGGTCTGGTCTTTCTCAAGTCTGAGGCTGTCAAGAGGAATCCCATCTTTTACACAAGCGGCTGGGCCCACTGACCCACGTCCGACTCGGTCTCGTCTTTGTGTCTTGGACGGCGATGTCTCCGGTGATGACTTGACGTCTCTGTCTGTCAGCTGACGCGCCGGCCGCCACTGTCGGGTCAGCCGGGCCGGCGTCCCCATTCAAAGCTTCCGTGGGTGTCAAGTCGACCTGACAGATGACGGCTAGAAACCTCAACGGGGATCCCGCAAGCTTTTTTTTTTTTCTTTTGACCACTTCAGATTTTGACATCAGTGGTGACAACCGGAGAGGGCTCACTTTTTTTTTGTCATTTAGCAGAAGCGGCATCTTCTTCCAAGTTCCAATCGTAAGAGAAACGATGACCTTTGACCTGCCACATATGGAGGCTTGCGAGGTCCAATCAGACGGCGCTCACATGAAGCGCGTCCACCTGTCTGTCTGTGTCTGTCTGTCCGCGGGCTGACCTGTAACTCTGCGGCAGCTTGAAGCCTCGCGGTCAGCGGGGACACCCCCCTCCCCATCTCATCTGCCGCCAGACAGACGGACGGCAGCCTGAGGTCTGAGGTTGCGTAAACGCAAATATTGCCGACATCGGGCCCAAAGACGGATTGACGACTTGATGAATGCTCTTTTGTTTTTGAAGGTATTTTTGGAACACTGCGGTTGCCCTCGTCAGGTCACCACAATATTAGGAACCTCTATCATCATGCCGTGCGTTGACTGCTGTAAGGAGAGATTGCAAATACATAAAAAAAAAAAATGAAAGATGGCCTGCTGGTTTGAGTCTTGTCCTGTTTGGCGGGAGAAGGCTCGTCGCTCCCCGGGAAAGACTTATCTGTCTGTTTGAGCAACTGAGGGCGTGTAAACAAAGCGCAGATGGCGTGTTTACACGCACTGTTCCACTTTGTTTGTCGAGAGAAGAAGACATCTGGCCGCAGCGGTCGGCCAGCCAGCCGACCGGCCATACGCGCACGTTTCCCGCACGACGACGTCGGAGCAATTACAAACGAGCGCGGCGTAATTATTCACATGTAAGGATTCCTTTGGAAGTGGATAAATGTCCGCACCTGGATTTTAATTCGATATGGATGCTATGAGCCTCTAATTGAGGCGGCCATTATGATCTGGAAACAAGACAGCTTTGAACTTAAAACGGAGAAAAACGGCCTTCTTTCGGTCAGTTCGCTACAAGAAAGAAAAAGATAACGGACCGAACGACTGAACGCAAAACAGCCATCTCGACAAAACAGAAACAACGATGAAGTTTTTTTGGGAGTTGTTATTGGTCTCGCGGTCGCTTTGAGAGAAGTTGTAATAGAGGGCGTGAGCGGCGCTTTTCTCATTTTCTCATTTTTAAGAGCGCTGGTCTTTGTGTGTCGTCTTTCCACCCGCGGATTCCTCCGCTGCCGTCTCTTGGATGCGGCGCTCTTAAACAAAGGCGTCCTTTTGTCTTTTTGTCCTTGAACGCTGCAAAGTAGACGGTGACCTCCGAACGCGTCTCGACACCTGCTGTGCGTGAGACTGAACGCATTCACCGGCTGGAATCGAGTTCAAGCTCTTTGCGGTTCCATCAACGTGAAAACGGCCTCAACCAATCAGAAGATCCGAAATGAATAAGAATCATAAAATGACTCAATCTATGAGTTTTGGTCAATCAGGGCCTTGATTTTGATGTCTCTCACTAAGCCACACCCCCTAGGTACACTAATTTAAATTTATGCAATATATATATTAAAAAAAAAGTGAGTTTTATGTTTGTTTGTTACAATTGTTTTTCAAGGGGGCGGGAACATCTTCATGACATCTGATTGGACGGAGGGAAAGCTGTAAACAAAACAAAAGTGCAGCGCAGACTTTTATGAGCGGGCCCCCGTCGACCTCAGCCCCCCCGACTGCGTCTGACATGAGTTATCACCCGGACCAGGTGACATAAATCTGCTCTGACACCAACACACGACCCAACAGGAAACAAGTCAGTCAATAAGTCAGTCAGCCAGGCGACCCGTTTAGTCGGGCCAGGCTGACGCTCACTTGGGACTCCCGCAAGGATTTGAAACTTGGCCCTGATAAACAGGAAAAGGACAGCAAAGTTTTCAAGTTGGCGGGCGAAGGCCACAAGTCTGTCAGTCGAGGCGGCCATTAGCTTTTTGGCGGCAGCAGAATAATGCAGCCTGTGTGCACGCTGGCTATTTGTTGCTTTCTCTCGCGAGCTCCCATGAGGACACGCAGAAGGGGGCGGTCGGGGGGTCCGGTAGGAGTGATTAAGATTTTAGGAAGCTGCCTGGCTGCTTCGGGGGGTCAGAGGGTAAAGAGGGTGGGGATTTATTAGGGCTGTAAATTAGAGCCAGACGCCCTTGTGCTCGCCCTAGCCCGACTCTTTCCAAGTCCAAATCTTCTGTCACGTCCAACACTGGGCTGTTTGTGATTTTTTTGCACCCCCCCCTCCCACCCCAGATATCTTCAACTTCCTCATTGTCATCACATGAATCGTTTTTCATCAATGCTCAAAAGCAGGACCCGTCGTTTGGCAAATGCTAATGTTAGCTGCCAAAAGCTAACAGACGACAGATGGATGTTCTTGAACACGGGAGGGTCCGAAGACAAGGCTCCCATTGAGGCGGGTCGAAAAGAGCAAATTATGATGCGGGAAATACAGATGGCACGGCAATTCATCTCTGTCGTAAACAAGTGCAGAAAAAAAAAAAAAAAACATTTTTCTTGGCGGACCACTTGAGAGACGTTTGCAGCCTATTTTCGACCTAAGTGGCCTCCGAGGGCGTGTGTGAGTTGGGTGGTGTGTTCAAGGGCAGCCAGTGAAAAGTGTGTTTTGTGGTCGGCTGGGAGCCAACGCCAGACGATGCGGCAGCGGCGGCGCCGCCATGCGCAGATCTGAGCTAGGCAAAGAAAACATCACTTTGTTCGGAGCCGACCTCGCTTTAGAAGTCTACTGGTGGAATTATGGGTTACTCGCTCGACTTTTTTTTTTTTTTTTTTTTTGCAAACGCTACTCTCAAAATAGTTTGAGAATTCAAGTGACATTTCAGTATGAACCCAAATGGGCCTGTTTTGATGTCCCCTCAGTTTTTTTATTCCAATACATGCTACTTATAACATTATGTTAGCCCGCCTATGGCATTTTACATTGTTTGTTAGCATTATGCTAGCTAAGGAGAAGCAACTCACGAGAAGCTGACCTGAACACGCAGCGCTTGCCATTTGAGGAATTTCTGGAGGAGAGACTGTGATGGATGGAACGAGGAGCCTCGGAGCACTCTGGCCCAGTCAGGGGGGGGTCGGAGGTCACATCTCGCCAGGATGCGAAGGGTCAAGTTTATTTTTCCTGCTGGGAGGGGATGGAGACGCCAACAGTCAGGGCAGATGAATGAATGGACGCCAAGCGGATTCTGGACATGAATGAGGGCTTATGTCAATTGAGTCACACACGCAGGCACGCACACACACATACTTGAGTTTATGCGGGACTTCCTTCCACTTGAGCACGTCTTGTCCACACTTTGAACTCGTGGATGTCCACTCAGGCACGCACATGCACATTCTTGTCAGCTTCGGGATGCACTGAAGAGCCTCCGCACTCCAGGTTCATCCTCAGGAGGGGAGGGGGGGGGGGGGGCTTATGGCATAACATCCTGCAGGAAGTATACACACACACGCACACTTTCGTCCTTTCTCAGATTTCACTGCATGATGTTCATTTAAACGAGGGGAAAAAATGAAAGAGCAAGTTTAGTCGAAAAAATGGACAACAAATGGAATGTACTTTGTAAGAATTTACATAGAAAAAAATTCTGTGTGTGTGTGTGTGCAACCTGAAAGAAAAACACCATTCCCTGAAGCTATTCCTCTAATCTCACTGTAGTTCCTCCTCCCATCCAATCCCCCCCTCTTGCATCTTCTTCCCTGCAGGATTTACATCAAAGGTTAGTGTGTTATCAGTGTGTGTGTGTGTGTGTGTGTGTGTGAGACCTCCTCCTGCTTTATCTGTCTCAAGACAAAAGCTATCTCAAAAAAAAAAAAAAGGGACAAAAGCCTAACTATGTACGCCGGCCAGGCCGCTTGATTTCGGCTGACCGCAGGAGGCGCCGATTTTTCAAAGGTCTTCACGGAGGCTGTAATGAAATTGGAACTTTCTGTGTGGATATAAAAAGTCCACACACCCCTTGTGGAAAGAGCAGGCATGAAAGTTGCCATGTGAGCACAACAACAAAATCATTTTGTCCAGGTCATGTCTTTTTTTTTTTCTTCCCTCGCCACGCTCCATCACAACCTGTCGAATATTTAGCTTTCGGAATGCAACGGCTGCTTGCCTTCAAGTGTTGCATAGGAAGCCTAATGATGCATTGAAGAACATTGGGAAAGTCGGAACTATTCCACTTAGAGTCTTGAAGTCCCCGCTGCCCAAAAAAACGAATTCCCAAAACATTGAAGACTGCAAGCTCACAAACGCTCACCTTATTTTGACTCCAATTTGCCGATTCGATTTCGATACGAGCGAGAGCCCCCGGGAAGCGAAAGGCCTCCACTCGAAACCGTATCGCAATCTCGGTACTAAACGCTCGGCTTGCTTGCAGATAGCGCTTTAATGGCACGGGCCCGGGATTTGCGTCACGGGCACGGCTGGAATCACTTCGAAACAAGACACAGGAAACGAGAATGGCCGTCGCCACTTTTACAAACATTCTTAGGTCGGCTATCTGCTCTGCTTTGAAAGCTAATTAGCGCAAACCCCGCGCTACCGTCTTTCAAAGCCGATAGCGGCTCCAAATTGTGGAGTGAGTTTAACACCTGGCGATAAGCGGGCCTCGTAAAGACCCAGCCCTGCCTCCTCTTTGGAGGCCCCACACGGGATGCCCGCGCCAATCCACTTTTTTGTTTTTGTTGTTTTACGGCTCAAATGGGGAGGAGAAGTCTGCGCTCATTTAGCTGAGGGTGGCTAATAAAGTGAGCAATTGTTTACAAGTTCCTAAATGATGCACTTGACAGTGGCCTTCTTCGCCGTTTGCAGATTTCATTACTTTATGTCGAAATGAACGTGAAGGCAAACACTTGTTAGCCTAGAAAACACTTGTTAGCCTAGCTGTTAGCGATAGCGTCTTTGTCCACAGTTGAAGATGGCTTCTAATTAAGTCGGGGGTTAGCCGAGGGGACTTCTTTATTCTTGTGCAAATCAGGCACAGATGCGGACACCCGGCGGAAAAATCATGCGAACAGTCTTGACAGCAGACGCTTCTCGGGAGGAGAGCGGAGGCGGGAATCCCGCCGAGGGACCTTTGACAATTGCTTTTGACGCGCTGCCAATGAAAAGAAATGGAGCTGGACCTGTCAAGCGCGCAACTGAGATATTTGTGGAAGGGAAGAAGCGCTAAAGAATGGAAGTGGACACCTGCACAATGAGCATTTCATAATGTCATCATCAATGATTATTTCTAGATAAAGAATGACCGCCGAGCAATCGTCCATCAAAATCATAAATAATCGCTACTGTGGACTCTGACGAAAATCTGACGCCCGAGTAGAAATTGTGAGTCCCCACGCAAAATCCAAATGTATAAAAGTATGCGACGGTCCAGCAGCTTGTTTATCGGCTGGCAAAGACACTCAACCTGTCAAAACATTGAGGCGCAGCACCAAAGCCTGTTTTTACTATCCCGCCAAAGCACAATAACATTCCTGCACATATTATTTGATGCCCGGCCAATCTGCATCACTACCCCCCCCCACCCCACCCCAGGAAAAAAAACACACGTCTCCTCGCATTCCGAGCTGAGCGGCTTTGATCGGGCCTTTGTGCCAATAACTGACGCTGGAGAAAGACCTGGTCCATGTGGGGAGACTATGGGATTAAGAGGATCCCTTTGGAGGATGATGGGACATGAAGAGCGGGTAGGGAAGGGGGTTTGGGGGGGGGTCACTCGGTTGAGATTAACACCTCCGTTTGGTTTTCCCATGCAGCCTCTCAATCCCTTTGGAATGCCGCGTTGGCCGTGCCCTCCGCCGACGTCTCCCTTCACCGTGGCACATTCCAGTTTGGGAATATGCCCGAAAACAAATTTCAAATGTTCATCAACAGATGAAGAAATTCCGATACAGCACAAGGTTTGTCAAAATTGTTCCTGAAGAACTTTGGAAGAAAACTTTTAGCTGCCGGCACGACGCCAAAAAACTAGCCAATCACTTTTCAGCCAGCCAAGATGGCCGCCGTGCCGCTTGTTGACAAACATCCCAAGCAATAAAAAAATCTGACGCCGTCTTCACATTTAGGACGAGCCCCAGAACCTCGGTCGCTGGCAGATAATTAACTCAGTGCTCCATTTGGACCTCCATTGTCCCCTAAAGCTGCTCACTTCACATCTAAAGATGGATTGGGTCATCAGCCGCGGGCGGACAAACGCTCGACCGCTGGCCCCGAAAGTACGAGCTTAAGCTTTAAGCCCCTCATCGTCTAACATCTCATTGTCCACCAAATCCAGTCCACCTCTAGAAGAAGCCTTGAAACAATGTGGCCCGTAAGACCCCCCGCTGGCCCCGACTCCTGCTCCATCAGCCTGATCCTCCTCTGTGAGAAGCTCTTAATCAGGGGCCAAACAATGAGGCCCCCGGATCCCTGCTTCTTCTTGACAGGGGCCCTGATCTAATAAGTGAAGATGAGGAGGGGGGGAGGGGGGTCTGGTGCCCTGATCCCAGGGATTACTGGGAGCGATCTGGCCAGGAGAAACCTTGGAATGGGGAATGGAATCGATCGACAGTATTTGGAGTTGGAAGTCCTTCCTAAACCTCTTCTTCTTCACCGACTACAAAAAGAACGGGATTTGGAGTAACCGGTTGCTGCCGAGCAACACGTTGATTTAGCCGTCGAGAAATTCTGTCAGAATCTTTCAGGCAGCCCCCCCTCCCCCCGTTTGGATTTTTCCACTGCGGACTCTCCATCTTAAAGCCTCCCTTCATCCCCGAGCTTAGCCACCTCTTAACCCGGCCATCAACCCCTGAGGCTTCCACTGATGCCCTCAGTCCCTTCTAACCTTTGTGTGCTCCAACCTCATGATTTCTGAGTCGGATGACAAAATCGAGCGCAGTCTTGGGATCAGGTCCTAAAAAAAGAAAAAGGAAGAAATAGGGAGCGCAGATGAATCACCCGCGGACGTGAGGAGGAAGCGTCTTTGCAGCGAATTGTTTCCGTCCTCTCTTGCGTGTTTATTGAAGTGTAATCATGGCTAACGCCGCGCATGTGTAACACGTTAACAGGATTTCCTCTGGAACGGTGCGAGCGGCCGGGCGTCTGCATTCACTCACGGCTCAGCGTCGAGGTTAACCAAACATGTCTCTCTATGGACATCCTGAGCGCGGCGCCCCGTGTTTGGAGGCCACTAATCTGCTCCGGTCACACCCCGCCGCTGCCAACTAGCTGGAACGAGCCGCTCCACCGGCTCACCGCCCGCCGTCTCATCTTTGGAGACAAAAATATAGCAGGGGGTCTCATTTGGAGCTTTTGGACGTGTCGGCAGGTGCTTTTACAGTACTCATCCCAAATATACTCAGTAGCGCCCCCTAGAATGTTTTGGGGGGGAAAAGTAGCCCTTCACACAAGTTTCAAAAATCTAAATTGGAAGGAATTTGGTTATTTTGGTCCCAGGCAGCCATTTTGGACAAATATATTAGATGGCGGACTACGGCCCTTAGTGTAAGAAAGCAAGAACGCATCCCGAGTCGCGTTCAACTGTGCCGCCTCCGTCAAAGGCGGGCCGAACGAATAATTAACAAAGTCGGCGAGATTAATTAAAGCGGCCGAGTTCAAACAGGGTTCATCCATCTGTATGGGATAGTGGGGGGGCATCTGGTTGGCCCTCCCCTGCTGTATGCCATTAGGAGAAGAAAGGGAGCAGAGGCGAGGGCAAACGTTGCTTCTTCATGATATCCGTCATCGTCGAAACTTCAAGTCATGCAACAACCGGACGACAAAATTTTTTTTTGTCCGCTCAGCATATTTGTCCAGTTCTGACTGACAAAGTCCCGTGCTGCCAACTCAGCGGGAACTTGACCAACTTGGCCCAAAAAAAACCCTAAGAGCCGTATTTTTGGGGTTATCTTCGCTGCCGTGATAGAATCCGATTCCTCGGGGCGTCCCGTGGCTTTTATCTGATGACATGGCTGATATCAACCGGTGCCCTCGGGTCCAGATTGGAAGGATAGCCCATCCCTCGCATACTTATGCTAATGAGAGGGGGGGGGGTAGCTGGTGCCTGACAACTGATAACAAATTGAGTGGGTAGGGGAGGGGGTGATAATGATTGGGTTATGTGGGGAGGGAAAGTGAGGTGGGCGAAAGGTCAGCAAGAATGCACGAGGTGTGGCCGGTCGCTCATTAGTCGGTGTCACAGCGGGAGGGCACATGATGGCAACATCAGGTCCCTTTCACATTTAAAGTTCACCCCTCGCCCTCCCCCAAACAATGCCGCATCTTCTTTCAAAATCTTTACCATTATCGCTGCCATTTGCATGTGACTGATGTGGCCTTTAATGAGGTCACGTGACTTGTCGGCAAAAAAGCTTGAACGTGTTTCTGATTGGCTTTTACGTTTAACATGGAGGAGACATGCTTGGGAGGGATTCGCCACACTTGTTCAAGTCCTCAAGTAAATCAACTCCAGATTGTTGTTGCGCCTCTGCGTCTATTGTGATGACAGCAGGATGCATGATGAAGGGTGTGGGGGGGGGGGGAATCATAAGCTACAAAGGTCATGACCCGGATTCAAACCGTGGTCACACGATACCTGCACCAACCAAGCGAGTCACCGCCACGCTCGGACAAATTCCACTTAAGGGCAAGAGGGGGGGGGGGGGGGGGTTCCACTTTGCACGAGGGCGCCTAAATGACTCGGTGAAGGAGGGACGCCGTACGTGCAGTTTAGTTTTAGCCGCTTCAGCGTTGACATAAATTTCGTGCTTTGGCCTTTGGTACCGCTCGGGGTCAGACGGTGTTTTACGGCGAAAGTCAAAGTACACAAATAAAGGAAGTCATAAAGCAGATAAGGGCAGCGCTTAATGGCCACTGGCGCTGATGGAGCTTCGGTGGCGGTGGTGGTGGGGGTCATGTTTGTGCTTGTCATACACAAATCTGTTGTTGCCCACAACACAACTTTTTGGAAATACTGACCTTGCAATGTACTCAAAAAAAACATCCTGGAGATGTCAGTTCTGCCTGTTTGGAGGACATCTTGGGATTTATGACCATCATCTTGTCCCAGGGAAGAGCGTCTGACGATGATGACTTCATCGCCCATGATGCATTGCGAGTAGCATCTAACGAGCCTGTATAATAATAAAAAAAAGGTTCAAAATCATCTATTAGGGCTCTTAAAAGAATTCAAAACAATTTTCAAAAATGATTATATTTGCAGATAGGGTAAATAAGAGGTGGTAATGGGATTAACACCTCCAATCCTTTTCATTGCTGATGCAATTAAAACATATGGGCAATTCACAAAGCATTCACTCAATAAAGCCACTTAATTGGATGAGTCTTCACCACACGGCGCCCCCCCCCCTTCTTTACTCTATGCCATATTTGCATAAAGAGCAATTAAAGTGCCATAAATGGGTACTTGTCAAAAAATAAACTTTCCTAATAACCTGATTTATAGCGGGTACGGCACGCGACTATTTCGTGAGTCTAAATAAAGGGAAAAATATATCGTAGAGGAGATGCTTTTTTTAAAATTTTATTTTACAGCGTAGTAGAGGTGAAGGGGACTAAATAAGGGGGAGGAAGGGGGTAACAGAAGTGCAGCCTCCCCTTGCTCACTCGCCCCCCTCCCTCCCTCCCCCAGCCACTCACACCATTGTTGTTGTGGCTGCGAGTGCGCGCTGGTGGAGCGAGCGCCAGTTCAGTTGGAGCCGAGCGGCAGCGCAGACGCACGCAGACACTCGCTGTCCTCAAGAAACTCACGCAAGCCTTCGCGAAGCTTCGGTTGAGACCTCCGCACGGATAAAGAAGAAGAGAAGGAAGGAAGGGAAAAAAGGGGCAACAGAGGACGCTGCGTAAAAAGACGCACCGGCTCAGCCCTAATAAAAATAAAAAAAAGGGCGCCGAAGACGAGAGGAAACTCTCCCGGGTTCAAGCGCTCCTTCCGCGGATAACCGTCGCAACGGTCACCGGGGAGAGGTTCCCCTTGTGTTCCCCTCCATGGATGTTCTTTGAGTGGTTCTCCCCGCTCGCACCAGGGGCTCGGCAGCTGTCGCCACTCGAGGAGGGGGGTGACGGTGGATGCTGGTTCCAATGGATTTATAAGCCTGCGGATACAAGAGCCCCTTAAGAAAGCTTTTTTTTGTTTTTGAAAGAGACACAAGTGGACTACATGAGCCAAATGATGACTGCAATATTGAATGACTGGGATAAGGAGTGACTCGCCTCCAAAAACTCAATTACAAAAGGTACATTTATTCATTTTCTGCAACGGATAAAAGTGCCACGCGTCATCGAGTCGATTTTAAATGTAAATATCATTTCAGTTAACGTGCAAAAGATTGTTTGCGACATCGAAGTAAGTAGAATCAGTGCTTTAGACATTGAACCCGGCCGGCTATGCGTGTGCGCGTGCGGAGTTTGGACTTTTGGCACGTTTACACGCCGCACAACTTTAAGTGTAATTAAAGAGGGATGCTCATAACGTGGCTCGGTTGCTAAACCCTTTAAAAGTTTTTTTTTTTTTTTTTTAAATGAGACTCTCAGACTGCTTTGCGTATTTAATGCCACACACTAAGCACTGCTTTTATGATTTTCATACCATAAAAGCTTGACTGTAAAAGTTCAATCCATAAAATAGTTTAAAAAAAAAACACACAGAAGGAAGCAGATGTGAAAGTGGGTTTGGTAATAAAAAAAAAAAAAATGCACCTGAATGGCAGCATTTATTTATTTTTTTATTCCTCAAGCAGTGTTGCTGTTACAAGCAAGGCTGAAAGTTTCAAGATAAACATGTTTTGTCTCTCTTATTGATAAAAAAAATCACTAAATATAACGAAGCTGCCGCTTTATCTCTGGTTTATTTACATGTTGTCTTTTGTGATAATAAAGTCAGATAACCCGAGAGATAATTAGCATTTAAGAGAGTTTGTTGTGTCACGACAGAAAACCAGTGAGTCATCAAAAACGATATAGCTGAGACGACATTTACTGACTTAAAAAAAATTTATTGTCTTCATCATTTGGACTGCAAACAGAAAAGTGGCCCGATTGATAAATGGCCATGTTTGCAAGCGTGGCGCTTCCACATTTCCGTCCGTCTCCCTGGCAAGTTTCAAGTGTTTTTCCCCAGTCAGGGCCCGACCATTGACAAACAACAGGCGCTAACAGCCCTGCTCTGGATGATGTAGTAGGACAGAAAGGACGAGAAGATCGCTCGAGTAAAGCCCGATATTTGTCTTGCAGCACCAGGTTCCAGATTCAAGGAGCGGCGCCGATGTCAGGAACCGGTGTGTGAGGCATCGCAGCCTTTGAACGCGTCTTGGGAAGATCAGGATGGCCGGAGTCTGCGCCTTGTGCCTGCTCCTGCTCTGCTGCTCAGAGCGACTCTTAGCCAGATCGCACGACGGAGCGGGAAGAATGAAAGGTAAGGATGGATGGTCCTGCAAGACAAAAATCACCCATCTCCCCCTTGATTGAATTCCAAAGTGGTTGGGTCTCACTGTAAATTCCAAGTCGCCTCACCTCCAGCGAGATGGATAGCACAAAGGGGGCAAAGTGTGTTTTGGCTGCCGTGAAAAGTGCTACCTGATCCGCTTCAAGCCCCGAGGCTCGGAAGTGTAAATCTGCCGGGTCGCATGCCAGCTGCATAGGAAGAAGAAGATGAAGAGGAGAAAGGCGGCAGTGGGAGGGATGGGGCGGTGCTCTTCCGACCAAGTTTTCATTGATGCTTTTCAAACAAGTGCGATGACATCAAAAAAAAGCTTTTCCGTAAATGGAAATTCAAAGATGGCCGAGAATGTGGATGCTTGCTCCGGGGCGTTCGAGAGCAGAGGTTGTCTCGCTCTCCTCAGGCCAGGCTAGCTGGGGCTTGCTCCTCAGACGCCCTCCTGACTTTATTTGCAAGACAGATGATCAGAGATAGGTAAAAAAAAAAAAAAAGTTCCAGGGTGCATTCCAACGTCCCCTAGGAACGGGTTATGTGGAGATCACAAGGAAGAATGCAGAACATCTCCGTCAGTTCGTGACGTAATCCATTTGTTTAGCCTTGGCACAGAGAGGTATCCTCGTTGGCATAAAGGAGCACCCAAAAAAAAAAATGGCAGGGGCGACATCAAGAAGAAGCCATCTTTAACGTTGGCCCGGTATTTTTTTTTTTTTTTTTTCGCGACCCTCCGGGAGTGCATCTGCTGGTCAGGCTCGTTACTCCGACAGCTTGACTTGAAAGGCGCTTTTGGCGATTCATTCTTGTTTTGACACCCGGCAACTCCACGTTTGAATTCACGCACAATTTAGCGTATTAGTTCCGCTGCCAACATGGCCGCCCGGTCGCCTGTCTCGCGGTTTGTTTGTGTTTGTGCCTTGTTTTGTTTGCCCCCTCGCCTCTGGGTGACAATTCACACCCGGCCGCAAGTTCAACGGCGGGGCACGACCGTCCCCGCAAGTTCATTAGCACCAGTCCTCGGACTCTGTCGGCGACCCGACTGTCTCCTGAACTTTGCGAACAAACCGATTTGTGTTTCCGTGAAGTCTTTCCCCCCCCCCCCCCCTCCAATGCTCAATGTTGCGTTTTGTTCCCGGGTACATTAGCGGTGTGTGTACTTTGCGGCAGCTCGTGAAAAAAGAAAAAAAAAGAAAACTCCGCACTTCACTGACAGGGGAACAGATTGCCTTTTCACTAAGCGCTCGCAGGAAGCAATCAAACAGAAAATTGCTCTGGAAAATTGCTCGTTCTGAGCGGCTGAGCGGTAATGGAGGTCCCCGGTTGGGGTAGCGCATATGCCGCGAATGGAGCGGCTGACCCGATGAATAGAGTCCACTGTGGCCGATGGTGACACGATAGTAGCCAGGTTATCTGGGCACTCTATCACCACTTCCTGGTGGCATTAAGCGGCCTCGCTCGGGTAGGAACACTATGTTCTCCTGACGCCGGATGTTTCCGGGGGGGGGGGCAACTCAAATCCTTTTTGTTCTTAACGCCTCCGGGCCAGGTCATCACGACCTATCTCAACTACATGTTTCATCGTCCAGATCTCCGCGTATCCAGGCCTCTGATCGTGCCAGGATACCCAGAAAACACCACCGCGACGGTGAGGGGTCAGGCAAAGCTGCTGTGTAAAGTCCACCGGCCGACATCCACCAAGGTGCAGTGGTTGAAGGCGGAGCTTTCGGGAGGACCGCTGGGTCTCAGACCACTCACGGTGAGCGGAGATGGGGCTGCAAAAAGGACTTGGAGAACCCTTCCTTAGTTAGAACCTGCTTTGTGTTTAGCCTTTGCAGAGAAATGCGTCCAAGGTGAACACCTTGCATCTATCCAACATCAGCCTGGACGACGCGGGCGAATATATCTGCATGGCCGAAAGCAAACACAAAGGGAAGACTGTGCAAGCGATGCAGTCCGCGTGGTTGCAAGTCCTGCCGGGTTCCAAAATGGCGGACAGGACGGAAACGAGGGTCCCGCAAGGTAACATCATGCATCTGTCACACTGCGACATGTTCATTAGCGTCATTCTCTCCTCCAAGAAGGGGAGGGGGTTGCCCGGTGTTAGCTTGATTGCTTTCCGTCTCACAATAATCCACAAAAGGGAGGGGTCAGGTCGCTCAGTCAGTAGTCCTCATCTCCGTGGCAATGTCATTGTTTGGGGATGAGATACAATGGGGGGATGGAGACGTCTCAGATGAAGAGGTAAACCCATTTTGTGCCCATTCCAAACAGACGAGCCGCGTGAGGAAAGCGCAGATCATCTCCTCCTCGAACTGGGCAAGGTCCTAAAATTGCGCTGCGACATAACCACTCGGCCGGGCATGGCGGTCAACTGGTACAAAGAGGGAACCCGCCTGGTGCCCACTCCTCGGATCCAGATCCGCGGCGCCGCCGTGGAAATCGCTGAAATCACATACGATGACTCGGGACTTTACGTGTGCGCCCTCCGTGGAACCAGAGGACCTGTGAGGAACTTCACCGTCACAGTGACCGGTAAGGACGGCGGGGAAAACAATCCATCGTCAGAAGTTGAAGTCATCACAAAACTTCACTCGTGTGACTTTGTAGACTCGCTGGGCTCAGGGGATGACGACGAGGACAACGGCTTGGATGACGAGATTGAAACCGACCAAGTTTACCTTTCTAGAGGTGCGTACTTGCTTTGCCTTCCCAATGAACTTTTTCAAGTCCAACTGAAGGCTGCAACTTTTGGTCTGGTCTCGATAGGTCCTTACTGGACCCACACCCAACGGATGGAAAAGAAGCTTTATGCCGTTCCGGCGGGGAACACGGTCAAGTTTCGTTGCCCAGCCATGGGCAGTCCTATGCCCAGTATTCGTTGGCTCAAAAACGGGAGAGAGTTTCGAGGCGAGCACCGTATCGGGGGCATCAAGGTAACTATTGTTCTTTGGATTGACCTTGTTTTGGTACACTGAGACTCATTACCTGGTCTTTTTCTTTCCAAGCTGAGGCATCAACACTGGAGTCTGGTGATGGAGAGCGTTGTGCCTTCAGACAGAGGAAATTACACCTGCGTGGTGGAAAATAAATATGGCTCCATTGCTCACAGCTATGTCCTTGACGTCTTGGGTAAGATTCCGAAATTTGGTGTCAGTCCGGGAAGGGGGGGGGTGTTCTTTCCCGTTTCTTGGCTCCCGACGTCATTTTTACAGGTTCAGAACTGGCTTGCGTATGTTAAAATGTTAAAAAGTAATGTTTTCCCCGGGCTGAGGTTATAAACAGTAAGTCCATAAAATGAATTAGATCTTAAAAATTGGAATTTCAAGCCATGCCATCTGACTGACTGTATTCATGGCAGCCTCAGCAGTGGTCATTAGTAAGCTCTTGTGGAAAAAGCATTTCGGCTGCAAATGAAAGCCTCCAGTGTAGGGGGGGGCGGATAATCAGGGGGTGGGGGTCTTGAGCAAAAGGGGATGAGGCGCCTGGCGTCAGTGCGGGATGTGGACAGTCGGGCGTCCAAAGCAGTTTTCTACCTGACCTGTGACTGGAGATGGAGGCGGGTGGCGGGCTTGTTTGTTCATTTGTTGGCTGTCCGTCCACAGCGGGGTCAGTTTCCCTTTCCCGGCCGACTGGGGGGGAAGGACTAACGAGACAATTAACGAGATCAGAGAATGAGACTTGCTGCTGATCAAAGAGACTCCGGTGGTCATTAGAACCGAAGGACAGTTTTGACCACCCGGTTGTCAGCATGTTTCTTTGCTCCTGAATCATTCCTGAAGGTATCTCCAGTCAGACCTTTGCTTCTCTCTTTCATTCAGAGCGCTCCCCCCATAGGCCCATCCTGCAAGCAGGTCTACCGGCCAACACCACGGCAGTCGTGGGCAGTGACGTCCAGTTCCAGTGCAAAGTCTACAGCGATGCGCAGCCGCACATCCAGTGGCTCAAACACATCGAGAGGAACGGCAGCCGATACGGCCCTGACGGGACGCCGTACGTCCAGGTTCTCAAGGTTGGTGACGTGTCTTTGTTTTGTCCCAAAGTCGCTGGCTCTAACCTCTCACTTTTGTATAGACCGGAAGTCTGAACATGTCCGAGGTGGAGGTCCTCTACCTGTCGAAAGTCACCATGGAGGATGCAGGAGAGTACACCTGTCTGGCGGGAAATTCAATCGGTTTCGCCTACCAGTCGGCCTGGCTCACCGTCCTTTCGGGTAAAGTCAAAAACATTATTCTTGGCAGATTTGAGAAAGTGCCGTGTTTTGGACAAGCGCTTCCAACTTCCTGCAGAGGAAGAAGCCGCAGACCCGGTGGACGCCATGGAGACCAAGTATACAGACATCATCATCTACGCCTGTGGCTTCCTGGCGCTGATCATGGCCATCGTCATCGTGGTTTTGTGTCGGATGCAAGTCCATCCCAGACGGGAGCCCTTTGATGCCCTCCCGGTCCAGAAGCTTTCCAAGTTCCCGCTGCGCCGACAGGTGCGTATCAAAGTTTCCCGTCTTTACCATTCAAGAGCCAACGCTAAAGTCGCTTGTGTTTCAGTACTCGGTGGACTCCAACTCGTCAGGCAAGTCCAGCGCGTCTCTGATGAGGGTGGCTCGCCTTTCATCCAGCTGCTCTCCCATGCTGGCCGGAGTGATGGAGTTTGAATTACCCCACGACCCCGACTGGGAGTTCCCGAGGGACAAGTGAGATACACCAAATACCATCTTCCATTGTGCTCAAATCTACCACGTTAAATTGCTGCGCCTTGAGCCCCAAAAGCAGTCACTGGTCTTCAATTCCCAGGACACCAAACTTTAAATTGCAGGGGGTGATCTAAAATGGAACCTATGTTTGAGGAAACAGGAGCCCCAAATTACGGCTGTGTACAATTTTCATTTGGATGCTATTTTTAACCGACTTGCGTCCTCCCGTCTAGCTTAACACTGGGAAAGCCTCTGGGGGAAGGTTGCTTCGGCCAAGTGGTTCGGGCCGAGGCCTACGGCATCAACAAGGACTCTTCGGACCAAGCTACCACTGTTGCGGTTAAGATGCTTAAAGGTAAGAATGATCTCTCACAAGTTTGGACCTTTGAAAGCAGTTCTTTTAAAGTTTTTGTTTGTACGGCGATAGACGACGCCACGGACAAAGATCTCGCCGACCTCATCTCAGAAATGGAGCTGATGAAGGTGATGGACAAACACAAGAACATCATCAACCTGCTTGGAGTCTGCACTCAGGACGGTGAGTTCCACACGGAGGGGATGAACAAGAACCCAAGTAAACTAATTTCTTTTTGTGGTCTACCCTGCAAAACCAGGACCTCTGTACGTACTGGTGGAGTACGCCTCCAAAGGCAGTCTGCGCGAGTATCTGCGAGCTCGACGGCCACCGGGCATGGACTACACTTTTGATGTCACCAAAGTACCCGAGGAGCAGCTTACCTTCAAGGATTTACTGTCCTGTGCCTACCAGGTGGCCCGAGGGATGGAATATCTCGCTTCCAAACGGGTATGTCGTCAGTATAGTCTGAGAAGACTTGAGCCAGTTCCTCTTTAGTTGAGGTGGACACCATCTGCGTTACGGAGAGACATTTTTTAGCTATAAATTGTGACTTCCATACATTCCAAAGCCATTTGAAAACCCCCAAAAGATCACGTCAAAATTTGCGGTGGAGCGGTTTCTGGAATGATGAACCACAATCACATTTGGATCGGTGTTTATAGAGACTTTAATGTTGTTGTTTGTGTAGCTTAGAAGCCAGATGTTTTTCGTTCGATGGATTTGGTCCACTCATTGCGGTTTTTGATGAGAATGCAGCCGCTAGAATGCGTTTATGAGGCTTGGACAGGAAGAAGGTTGCCCAGTAAAGGTCAAAACCTCCAAAGTATTTGAATTGGGTGTGGTTTTTTGCAATATTCTTAACCCCCCCGCCCCAAACTTTCGTTTCCTATTTTCCCAGCATGCTCCGTTGTCACTCATCAACACGCTTCTTTGTCTGCCAGCCGCCGTCTCAAAACTCCAGGCCTGTTTACTCTCCTCCATCCATCTGTCTGTCCCCGCCATCTTCAGGCTTTTGTCCCTTTTAGCACCGCCATAAATCTGTTAGCAAACAGACTGTCTGGGCGGAGGCATCGGGTTTCTGGGCTGCGAGGCCACTGCCAGAGCCTGAAAGCAACCCTCCATTATGGGGAGGCCCGCAAACCGAGGCGGGTCAGGCAAAAAAAAAAGCCAGAGTCTATTTCGAATGAAAACCAAAATGAGCTTTAATGACACCCATTCAAGTCGAATAAACAGTGCCTTGATCCAATCATTCTCAACACCGCTTATCCCGTTCAGGGTCGGGACAGGAGGGAAGGGGGGGGGAGGGTGTTGGAGCCGACCCAGCTCACTACGGGCGAAAGGCTGCCAGTCGCCAGCCAGTCGCAGGGCATACATAGAGACAAACATCCACACCGTTACTCATCCCTCTGTTTTTTTTGTTTTTGTTTGGGCAGTGCATCCACCGAGATTTGGCGGCCAGGAACGTCCTGGTGACGGAGGACAACGTGATGAAAATTGCCGACTTCGGCCTGGCAAGGGGCGTCCACCAGATCGACTACTACAAGAAGACCACCAACGTGAGTCTGGCCTCTGTACTGTGCTTCAAGACGCCAGTCAGATGTTCAAGTCTTGATTGGCAGGCATCTTAATGGGACGTAATTAGAAACGAGGGCAGGGTGGCGGCTGTGGCCAGACTTTAGCGGGGAGGTGTCTTTTACAGTCAGACAATGAAAGTTGTCGTTTTAAATGCGAGCAGCTGTGTTGGCACGGCAACACACTTGGGGGCGGAGTTCTAATCCGTGTCCATATGCAGGGACGCCTGCCAGTGAAGTGGATGGCACCCGAGGCCTTGTTCGACCGGGTCTACACGCATCAGAGCGACGTGTAAGCGCCGACAATCACCGAGCGTCGCAAATGACCCGACGGTCCTTAAGAAGCGCTTACCTATTTTTGCCAGGTGGTCCTTTGGCGTTCTCATGTGGGAGATCTTCACCCTGGGGGGCTCGCCGTATCCCGGTATTCCCGTCGAGGAGCTCTTCAAGCTGCTGAAGGAAGGACACCGCATGGACAAGCCCTCCAACTGCACCCATGACCTGTAAGCAAAGGTGGCCCAAGACAAGGTGTTGGTTTCTCTTGTCTAATTTTTTTTTTTTTGGTCCCATGAAGCTACATGATGATGCGTGAGTGCTGGCATGCAGTTCCCACCCAGAGGCCCACCTTTAAGCTACTGGTGGAGGAGCTTGACAAGGTGCTGCTGTCTATCTCTGATGAGGTAAGTGCTATGCTAAGCTAAAGTGCTCATGCTAATGCTAGCCAAGTGCTGAAATACTACGATAAATCTGGCAACGCACGTGCGAGCCACATGTTCTCAACTCTTTCACTAGGATGTCAAATTCGGCGCAAAACCCCAAAAAAACAAAATAAAAAGTTTTGGGTCCAAAGTGAGACGCAATTACATGTTATTGATTTGTTGATGAACTACAGATGTCTTCTGGCTTCACAAAGTAGCCACAAATGAGCCCGCCACATTCTGCTCCAAAATTCTGCAGTAGAACCATCCAACGTTTCTGCTACTTTCCATTTCCCACCACTAGTGGCCACTCTTGTTCTCAATGGCGCCATCTTGCTAACACACGTGTCTTCGTGCAGTACTTGGACCTGTCGACGCCCTTCGAGCAGTACTCGCCGTCATGCGAGGACACGTCCAGCTCGTGCTCGTCCGACAACGACTCGGTTTTCACGCATGACGCGATGTCCACTGAGCCGTGCCTGCTGGGCTACCAGGACGCTCGCCCCCGAGCGGACCCCAAGACGGCCCTCCGATAAGACCCCCATGCCACATTTGGACTTTTTTTTTTTTTTAAATGGAGCACTGAGGACTGATGTACTTCGGACAGCAGCGACAGCCAGGACGTTTTGGTAAAGCACGGCACTCAAAAACCCGAAACCCACAAGAAGTCGGAGGAGGGAGGGGCCCACCGCCCTTCCCCAAAAGTTATTTTCAAAGAGATTTTATTTTAACAAGGACAAAAATATTTAGATTTATTTTGCTATGTTAAAAAAAGAAGCGATTGTTAAATATAAATCTCTCTATATAAGATTTTACTTTTGTGTTGCTTATTTAAAACAAACAGTCTTAAATCTCAGGATCTCTTATTCTGAAAAAAAAAGAAGTTGGAGGAAGTACCTGAATTTATGATTTCCTGTGAATATATTAGAATAATAAAATATTGTATGTATATATCATCAAGTGGTAACGCAAATACAATTGCCTTTATAAATTATTTTGTATGACACGAAATGGAGTGATGCCATTGTTTTTATATTTTATTTTTTTGTTTTATAATGAGGTCACTGATCTTCTCCAGCAGAGGGTCTCAGGTTTGGGGGGTCAGTGGTGTGGCTGATGGATGGGGGAGGGGGTACTGAATGTGAAAGTCACTGTGATGGATTTGAAGTGGAGGAGCAGTGAGGGAACAGAGATGGAAGGAGGTGGGGTGGGGGTGGGAGGGGTCGCTGGCTGGCCAGTCTTCTTTGTGAGGCCGCTAACCCTTCACCCAGGCCCCCAAATGCCGGCAAGGGGGTCCCCGGGCGGCTCGGACAATGAAGGCTTTTAAAACGGGCGTGCTAGCGCTTGTGTGTAAATGAAGAAAGAGGGGCTCTTATTATGTTAATACCCCCCCCCACACACACACACACACACACATGTCCAACCTTCCAGACCCTCAAACAAATGCCCCCCTATCTTCATCCGGGACGCCATGGTTGAAATGTGAAAGTCTTAATTCACTTTGGCCAACGCGAGCAGCTGCAGGAAAACGTGGCCCCCACCCAAGCATTTTTTTTTTTTTTACATTTGTTAAAACGTCTTTAAAATCATCATTTTATTTTTTTTAGGTAATTTTGGAGAATCTTATCTAATATTTGATTTTAAAATGTTCTGTTTTGGGTTTGTTCTTTTAATTATTTAATCAATAATATTTTTATTTTAAATATGTTAAACATTACAAATATTTTAAAATATATTTTCTGGTAAATATCTTTCGAATGAATCCCATTTGAAGGCCAACGCAGACCTGCGCCTGAAGAAGGAAAGAAAGCAAACAAGGAAGAAAGTGACGTGAGGAAGACGAGAGACAGACGGGCGCTGAGGGGGCGACGCGGCGAGACCAGAGGCGTGACGAGACGTGGCGGGGTCAGAGGTCAAGAGGGTAGCGGCCGTCCTCGTCGGGCGGCAGCTTGCGCCTTATCTTTGGCTCTGAGTGCTTTACGTGAACAAGTCGTAGCACACGCGTACGTGCTGTGTGGTCCTCCACATATGTGTGTGGATGAAATTACTCATGCACGAGAAATTCTGCTTTATCTGTTAACCTCCGGAAGTACTCGGGATTCCGTCCATTCGCACGCGTGCACACAAACAGACACACAATCTGTGTGATCAAAGCCAGAAAGAGAACGACAGGATCCACAAAATGGCTGATTTTCGTGTATAACATCTCCAAAGTCCCTTTACGGAGTTTTAAACGAAAACTTTAAAACTACTGTTTGGCAAGTGCTCAGTTCTGGAACTCACAGTTACCGGAATGATTAAAGCAAAAAAAAAAAAAAAAACGTCCCGTGAACGGGAATTTCATTTTCCCGATGGACGTGTGGGCGCTCGAATTCTACTTTTAGTTTAATAGCCTGTAAGAAAACACTAGCGTACATTTTTAACGGTATATTTTGGAGAAGGGACAAAAAACATGCTCAATGTTTGGGTTAAAAGTTTAAAACAACATGTTCGACTCGAGTGTGTGCGGAGCAAGATGGTGATTTCACAAGGCTGTCATTATCCTTGCGTAGGGGGGCCAATCAAAACAGACATTAACTCACATTTCACGATTGTACGGAGATCCCGAAATAGGCCCGCCTGAGCTGAGCAGGGTCTGAGAGTGGAACCCAGAATTTAGGAACTGTGCGGCACACGCGCTTAACACTAGGCCACCGTGCTGTCTTATAAGAACTCAGTGGTAGGGGATGAACGCACTGGCAAATTCACTCAATGGTAACACTGTTGGAGCTTGCAGACAGGAGACCCCCCCCCCTCGTCTCCGTGGCGGTCGCCCGCTCATTTATTGCTCTATAATTTCAGCAGACTAATTGATTCGGGGTGTAGACAGGAAGTTGGGCCAATAAGGAAGAGAGCAAAGTAACGAGCGCTGTGCTGCATTCAGGTGTCGTCGCGACGAAAACAACCGAAAACGAGGTGACGATGACGCGGCGAGACGAGCGATGGAGGCAACACGAGAAGCTTTCAGGGGGTCTGAATGGCGGCTTTTGCCTGGCTGTTTGTTGACGCTCAACGTGATCAATACTCCATTCACGCTGAAAAAAAAAAAAAAAGACTCAGGAGGGCCGAGACCCCCCGCAGTGACGGCGGCACGTTATCTGCTTTAACTTAAAAAAAGGCGGCTGCAGTGATTATGGCTGGTTGACTTTTGGGGAAAGGAGACGGTGACTTTTATCGGCCTAATGGGCGGATCTGCGCTTCCTCTTCGCCTCACTTCTCCCGCAGGAAAGCAGGAAGGGCAAAATTAGTGACTGGCGACGTGCCGCGTGAGTGGAGATCCGGAGCTACTGGGTGGAATGCGTGCACGCAAGACACACTTTCTCCAAACACACACACACGAAACCGAACTGAATTAAATCAATTAAGAGATCATATTGTGACTCCAAACAAGAGAACTTATGGATCTGATTTGAAGAAAAAAAAAAAAAGGTACGAAACAATAATGTCGACTTCAGCCAAGACATTTACAAGCTGGGTTGGGCTTTGCAGCCAGAAGTGCTCATTACTGACTTTTTACGAGGAAGGGGGGGGGGGGGGGGGGGGACTCATCTGAGTTCCCCGCATCCGCATAAAAAAAACAAAAAAAGACAATACAGCAAAAATGTAGGGACCGCAAATGCCAGAGTTATCTAGGGCAAGATATGTGCGGCCTTAATTGAGCGGAAAGAAGTAAAGGGGGGGAGGGCACATACACAGAGCAGCTCCCAAAATGCGTGCCATTATCTCATAGCCTGAGCACTCCCGCTCGGCGCACAGAAGCATGACGCGCATCTGCCTCGCATTAGTCCGAAAATTGTTACGACAACTGCGCGTCAAAAGACGTTAGCGCGCGCGCGCCGATTTATTGACCTTCCATTTTAATACGGCGCTGCCTTAAAGTAAAATTCAATCCCAAAAAGGCCTAATTGTAGTGATGTCATCGCTAGGGGGCGCTTCGTGTCACAAGTTAGCTATCTTACTGTTAGCGAGAGACTCTTTCAGGGTGTGTGCCAACTGCCGGGAGTAGTAATTTTTTTTTTTTTTGCACAGTTGCTCTTTTCATGAGCCCCGTCGACAGCGTTGCAAAAATCGCCCTGTGAGGTTCAGCGTCCGATGAAGGAGATGATTCAAGCGGAGGGTAAAGAAGTCAATGTGTGTGTGTTTCTTTTCCTCTTTGGCGGCGAGCGGGAACGGCGAGCGCTGGCTGCCGAGATGTGACAAGTGGGTGGTTTCCGTCTAAATAAGGCACTTTAGGAGAGCGAGCGGGGCGCCACTTGGTAACTGGAGGGCCTCTCTTTAATGGGCCAAAAGTCACTCAAAGTAGACCTTGTTGAAAGAAGGGGAAAAAAAGAAAAATTGTACAGAATTCTCGTATAAAAGTAAACTGGCGCAAAAACGGAGAATCGTACTCGTTTGGTGGCCCGCTTCAAGTGGCGCGTTGACAGCGAGAACAAGCCCAGGGGGAGCAAAACCCGAAGGGGGGGGGAGATCCGAGGGTCTGACTTCGGTGGGAGTCGGGATCAAACGGGACGTTTGGGCTGAGGTGCAGGATGAGGATGCACGATAAGAAGGAGATAGAAAAGCAGACAGGAGGACGGAAGGCGGCTGAAGCCCAAATCTCCGAGGGAACAAAGGAGGCACTTATACGAGCGACAGCTGAAAACATCTTCAGGCTGTGAGCTGGGCCTCCAAGGGCATGTTTCAAAATATTAGGGACCAGCCACTTCATTAGGTACACATTTGTGAAAAAACAGGGCAGTTAATTAAAAAAAAAAAAGAAGTCATTTTCAAAACATGATCAATGTGACCTTGGTCTGTGCAAGGTGTACCTAATGAAGTGTCCGGTGAATCATGGTAATGTTTTTTTTCTTCCGAGTTGTCTAAAAGGAGCAGTCTGAGAACAAGTGCGCCCGTCTGGCGGTCGGCTCGCCTTTGTCCCTCCCCTCGCTCTCCCTTCCGCTCTCTCCCCGCTCAGCTTATCTCGCACCCTTCCTCCACGGCCAGCTGTTGTTTTGAAGGCCGTGAGAGTCAAGACCTCCGCCTGGACAAACGCCGCCATTGTAAGTTGAAGTGCACGTGGGGAGGAGGGGGGGGGGGGGGGGGGTTAGGTGTTTCGCTCCGCACTATTGCGTTCACGGCTGTAAGTGGCGAGCGGCCACCCCGGCAAACAATCCTGGACGACCTTACCTGCTATTCTTTAAGTTGACACGGCTTGAAGTCCAACTTTGTCTCATCTTGAGTGACATCTTGCCTGCCAACAGAAAACACACATTAGTTTTAGTGAAAGTGGACCGCCAACCGCTCCGGCACCACTCGGACTCAATGGCGGCTTTGTCCCGAGAAAGGAGCGCGGCCCTCTGACCTTTGACCCGTGAGGTCGCATGTCCCCGGAAGCCATTTTTGAGGCCCGGACCTGCGCCTGGCCAGCTGGGAGATTTCACAAACATGCTGCAATGTTCTGCCACCATTTTTTTTTTTTTTTTTTGGGTAGGTTTGCCATCTGCTAGAATTGGCATGAAACGATCTCAAGTCACGCATGAGGTCACATTGGGATGGGAATGAACGAGGTGAGTGGGGTGAGTTTAACCTCTGACATGCATTGGGGTCACATGACCCCCCCCCCCAGGCCCAGAGGCCGTTGCACTGCACAAGGCACCTGACGGAATGCAAGATTGTACCGCATGGATTTCTTTTGGGAGGCTCCGTGAGAGTGTATCGGCGGCCGGATCAGGCACAGGGGTCAGAACTTTAACCTTTGACCCCTCCGCTCACTGATTACACATCACATGTCTGCTTAAACCAAAAAATCTGCTGGAGGGATTTGGCTCGCTGGGAAAGGTGCTTTAGACATTTAGTCGGCCAATCGGATCCGCGACCTGGACCCGAAGGGAGCGGGACAAGACGGCTCAGGACTGACGTCGTCTGTCTTTTCCAGCTCGCTCTGTTTTCCGGCCCATTTCCCCCCATTTCCGAGGCTTTCCAAAAACTCGCATCACGGGACAGAGGCCCGCCGCTGAAACACGAGGCGGACATCCTGTTGCGAATAACGTGCTAATTAGATTTGGCCGGCGGCAGTTGCCGTAATCAAATCTATCCGGTGCGCCGCGGCTGAGGGGCGAAACCTGATCCCCGGTTCAAAATATGCACTCCGCTCCGTTTCCTCTCTTGTCGAGCCTCTGGCCCGTTATGTTACCAACGCCATTCTTGCGCAATCTTTTTGACATGATTCTTTCGATTTGAGAGAGCGCTGCAGACTCCAGCTGACGGAGACTGCACATCCACCTGTTCCCCGTCCTCAGAGCTGCGTCGCCGTCCGGATGTGGGAACTTGGGAAAACGGACGACTCCCAAAAATCAAACAAGAGCCTTTTGTTCTGCAACAATCCGATGAGCGCGTCTTAATAAGCCTCCGGTCGGAGTTTTTGCGGCCAGACGTGGCAGCGACGCAAACCTCACTTGTGCCTCAAACACGCGTTTTTGTTGGCTTGTGTAACGTTGAGCGGCGGCTTTTTGGAATTCGTGCATGGTGGGCTTTTGGGGGGGGGAAGAAATGGCTTCCTTTGTGGTTGCGCAACTGCAAACATTGTGGTCAAACACATCGGTGCTGCTTTTTGCTTGACCAGCAAAAAACACAAACTCCATTAAGCAGCAGACCTTGTATGATTTTATCCTCCTTTCTCAATTTTTTTTGCTTCTTAGACTATTCCGATCAATTTTTTTCATTTATTAACCAATTTTTTTAATATAGTGGCACTAATACTGTGATACTTATTTGTTAGCATTTCTTTTTTATTGTCAGCATGAAGTTCAGCATACTTGAATTCCATCCAGCCCTGCATCAATTTGCAGTGAAAGGAAATGGAGAAAAAGCCGACCCGGTTCAACAAGGCATCGGTGGCGTGCGGAACCGGCCCGCATCATTAGCGATGCCGTCAGCACCGGTGGGTCAGGGGAGGGCTTGCCGAGGTTTTTGTTTTTTGGGGGGGGAGATTATGCAGTTAAAGCGCTTGCAGAGGAAGTGGCGTTTTAATGCTGACAAGGTTCCTGTGGAGACTGTTATGCTAATCTGCTGCTGTTAAGCGCTGCAGAACGTAAGAGGGGAAATGCACCATGAAAACATAACAGCTCCGGCCAACACAAGGAGGCAGGAAGGGCAGGGAGGGGGGCGAGGGCGGAGTGTACAGGAAGTAAACACGGCGAGCCATTTTTTTGGTCCCCTTGCTACAACCTGTCAACAAGTATGAGGGGGTTTGACAATTGACGGCCTGGCTGCCGCCCGCACTGTGCGTCCTCCTCATGAGCAACATTACAAAGGGCCTAGTGAAAAGAAAAAAAAAAGCCACTCACGTTCCTTCCTTTAGATTCATGCTCGAAGGCGCCCATCGGGGGATTTGTCCATCCTTCCTGTCGTCCTCCTCTTCTTTGTGGAGGCCTCAAGAGCCTCTTAGGCAACTCTGATGGCTTGAAGGGACTTGCTACTCTGTATTCAATACAAAGAGACTCTTTCACCATAACGCCACCTGTGGGGTTTAAATAGGTACTGCACCATTTGCAAAAACTGACACTGACGTGAATAAAAGACCAAATTCTGTACTTTTTCTTACAGCAGCTAAGGATTTTGTTTCTGGACCACACTTTTCTCAGAGAGGGTGAGGGGAGGGGGTCGTAACACATGTCCACAGAAGACGAGTGGTGTCTCTCTGGGAAAGTGCAAAAGGTTAAAATATCAATGAGACGTGCCCAAGAGCGGAACGACTCACCTGTTGTCCCGACTGCGGTTTCGAAGGGGGGGTTCTCTCCCTTGCAAACCGTGCTGGAAAATTCATCACAATGATGACAATTAAAACTCACTAAATCCCCAATGTAGACAGCAAAACACAAGGCTGTCATTTTTTACTGATATAACTCGGTTGCTCTTTCGCCATACTAGACGCGCATGCGCACACGAGGATTTTTCAAATATTATAACTTTCCTGTTACAGACCAAAAGATAAAAACTGTTTCAACAGTTTGAATTTGTTTGGATTGTCTCAACACACCCTAAGATTCTCTTTCAGCAAATATTTTTGAAATAAGCAAACATTTCTCGTGAGCTCTGAACGACAAACACACGTTCTCTAATTGTTGCAGTGCCACGTCATGACCTATAGATGGCGCTCGCCCAACTCAAGCGTAATATACTGCAGTTCAGCCGTGACTTTGAAAGTGGATGCTTGTTTTGGCACACAAGTAATTGTACGGTGTCCCTCAGGGGGGCTCAAAAAGACTCGGGATTTGCAAAGCATTCCACTGTGCAACGTCCCCGATTCCTCCAGCAGAGGTTTTAGTCATCACCCCGCCCCGACCCCCACCTCCCGCAGGCCAACGTGACGCATATGGACCCGGACCGGCGGGGAGGACGGAGCTGGCAAGTCCGGCCAGGAGCGGAAACCCGAAGAGGAAGCCTTCAGTTGATCCAGCTGTTTTCTCCCTCTCGCGCCCTCCCTGCCTGCGGATCCAGTGTCCGAAGGGGGCGAGGGGGAGATTTGGGGGGGGGAGGGGTGTAACAGGTGTCTGACAAGTCCAGCAGACCACTGCTTGGTCAGGTTTCTGCTTGGTCATGCGTACACGCTCCATCCGTCCATCTGTTCCAAGAATTCCTGGCAATCCATGAGAATTTTCACTCGTCATGGAGGTACTCGATTGTGCTCTCACTGGGATTGTAACCTGACAAGTCACACACACACGCGCTGGCTGGCTTGTGCGTTTCCAGTTGCATGCGTGTGTCGTGTCGGAGGCACGTTCAACACTTTAGCTTGTTCCTTCACACACCGCCATCTTAATCTGTTTGCTGACAGCTCGCCTCATCTACTCTAACAAGGCACATTTTGTGAAATCTGCAGCATTTGTTTCTTAAATTCAAAGAGAACAAAATAAAAGAAAGACCAACTGTCCAGCCAAGTATCTGAACGGCCATGGAGGAGAGTGGGCAAAGGTGATTGCACACCCCGAGAACTACAAACACTCACTTTGGACTTCATTACTGACTTTTAATAGCAACTTGTGTACTCAGTCGGGGGTGGGGTGGGGGTGCACAAGCCATATTTCTACCCCAGAAGTGACTTGCCATCCTGTCTCCTGCACAGGACAGCACAGTGTAACCATTGTGTGCATCCAAGAGTGTGTGTGTGTGTGTTGGGTGGAATTTAGCCCAAAGGTTTCCATTCCGGGGGTCAGTTTGGGAGATTTAAAGCTGTCAAGGAGGGGGGGAGGGCAGTAAATTCACTGCCACAGACGCGAGCGTTGGTCTTTGCATAAGACACGCATTCACACTTGAGCGTTACTTTTCAAAATGATTCCACCTACTGCTATTTGGTGACGCATTCCTTTCTGCAGTTAGTCACCATAGGGAAGAGCAAGGGCGCCATCTTGTGGTGATTATGGTATCGACCTGAACTGGATCGCTCCCGAGTGAGTCAGTGTTGTTAGAAGTGGAAAAACGAATCTTGGAAAGAAGTCAAGGAAAACCAGAAAAGAGTGAGAAGATTTTTTTTTTTTGTTCTTTGTGTAACGGATGCACAATTTGCAAATTAACCAGAAAGGAAAATGACTAAAACATCACCACCAACGAGGATGACAACAAGCTGTGCAGCATCATAATTTCAAAAATGAAAATAAAAGCAGCGTTTCTCTTTTTTTTTTTTTTCTACAAACACACGCCCCGGTAGTAAAAGATCCACCCGGTGGAGAAGAAACAAGACTTACTTGGTGACCCTCACTGACATCACGTTCCTATTTTGACATCACTTGAAATGCAGGACTTATTTGTCACTGACTGCAAAAGCAGAATAAAAATAAGTCAAACATACAAGAAGAGGCGCAGGAACTACTTTTTTTTTTTTTTTCACTCACAGCGAGACTTCCTGCGTTGGCTGATTACGATTGAGAGCTGATGTACCCGGCAGAAATTTGCTTTTTGTTTCTTAAAATTGTCAGGAAGATAGAAAAGTGACATTTTTTTCCACTTAAGGATTAAAAAAAATAAAGTTAGAACAAGATAGCATTCTGCACAACTGTCAATGCAACCAAAGCTAAGCTGCGACACGTTTGATATGTGGAGTTTCGGGCTTCTCCGCTCAGACCGCTGCCATTTTTCAAGGCAAATGTTGCTCAACTGATGGCATGCTGAGAGACAAGCGTTTGTTTCATAGAGACGAGAAAGAATTTGGAACAAAACTTTCACATTTTTTTTGGGGGGGGGCGGCTCGTACAGTAATAAGCTGTTTCATTTGGGCTGGGTTGCTGAGATGCTGGGGTGGGTTTTGTTATTGTTCCGGGTCCTGACTCAATCCTCCATAGTCCGGTCTGCGTGTCCAGAGTAGCCCACTAGCTGCCGTCGATATTAAACTGGTCATCCGTGGCGGAGAAAATGTCACCTCCCGTCCCAAAGAAGTTGTCTTCTGTCTCAAAAAGGTTGTCTTCCGTCATAAAATCCTGCTCCTCCCCCGACGCCGCCTGCTTGCTCGACGTACCAAAGAGGAAGGAGCCGTTGCCAGGCTGGTCGTCGCCGCCGCCGCCACCATCGCCGGCCGACGAGTGCCCTCTGTCGCTGGGCTTGTTTTGCTGAGCAAGCCCCTGCTGGCTGTCGGACGGGCTCAGGCCGATTTTTTTCAATCTGCAATCATGTTAGAAGAAGCATCCACAATGGGAACGCCAAGACCATGTCATTTTTGTGCTCACAAATTTTTGATGACATTAAACCGCTGCACGTACTGGTTCTTATGTTTGGCGCCGCTGATGTGAGACTGGTACTGATCCACCGAGTTGAGCTCAATGTTGCAGAGTGTGCACGGCAGGCCCTTGGCTGCGGACGCTGTAGAAAAGATAAATGAATTCAGAAGGAGACTCTTGCTTGCGCCAAGGTGTTGTGGCGCTGACCCGGTGTGGCAGGCTGGCCGTAGAGCTTCATCAGGTCCTGCTTGGCCAGGTGCTTCTTGTGCTTCTTGCCCGAGTAGTGCTGCTGGGCCATCTGCGCGTTGTTGAAGGGCGCTTGGCAGATGGAGCAGAAGCGGTCGGGGTCTTTGTCGCCATCCTGGCCGCCGTTACCAGTTGGGGGAGTCACCTCCGCCGGTTTCTTCTTGGGCGGAGCTGGTGGGGCTTGTTGGGCTACTGCTGATCAAGAACAGGAAAAAAAAAACCAGAGTCTTCAAAAAAAGTTTAAAAATTGTCTGTTTCACAAAACAAAACCTGAACTCTTCCTTAAGTCCACTTTGGCAGAAGACAGAACAATACTTTATCCTAAATCTGCCGTTAGCTAAACAAGTCCAGTTGTGACAGTTCCCATGCGTCTTATACTGCCCCCTGGTGGCCAAAGTACGCATATCAGGGGAGAACAAATAAATTGAATTAAAATAAGTTAAATTAAATAATACATGTTCTTATAAAATACAGTAAATATTAAAAACTGATTAAAAACAAAGTTTTGTATTTTTTTGGGGGGTGGCAGGAAAAGATTAATGGCATTTGTATTCACTAGAAGGGGAAAGTTGGTTGAAACGAGTGGATCAAGTTACAAGAGTGAAACATACAAGTGAGAGGGTTGGCCGATTTCAGTTTCAAGGTCTTGGCGTGGATTTTGCCCTGGTAATGCGACTGCGCCATCACGGGCGAAGTGAAGGTCATCTTGCACATGTCGCAGGTCTTCATCGGGTCCAACTCGCCGTTGTCGGCGTGGCACTGCAAGATGAACACATGTGAGCCTCTCTCATACAGCGAGGCCAAACATAAACCACTTACGCTGACAGAAGATGGAGACTTGAACTTTTTCGACTCTGGCTCTTTCTCGTTTTGAATGGAAAAGTAACGTCGCACCTTGTTGCCGTGTTTCTTACTCTAAAACAGAACGCAAAGGAGAACACAAATTAAACCCCACGAGAGATCCATCACCACAAGGGGCGATAAAGTACCGTTTGTCGTGATGCTGAAATACTCAAGGCCAACCTGATAGTGAGCCAGCTTCTGCGACTCGGAGATGAGGACGGCATTGCAGATGCTGCAGAGGTTATCTGTGAACAGGTTGCTGTGCTCCTTGATCATCCGATTGACTACGGCGGGAGGACAAAAAAAAAAGAGGCGGTTGACGTCAAAGCACACAAATAAATGTTTGAGGTCATTAATCATAATTAGTTTGTCCCCATCGAGCGAGGCCATAAATGGTGACCTCATCTAGTAAAAAAAAAAAATGCATTTTGTTAGCAATGTTTTGGTCACAAATTTCTAATTGGTTTTGGGACAAGTCATTTGGGACAAGTCAATCTGGGCAGATTAATTTTTGGTATACAGGTGGTTTGGAAGTAATTGTAAAATACCTCGACAATTAATAAGTCAAAATTACAATTTTACACGACCTCAGTAAAGTCTCTAAATTACCCTTAAGAGTAAATCTGAGCGTAACCAGTGACAACACATCAAATGAATGGAGGTTAATTGCAGTGCGCTTTTTAGCCACGAGCTAGCGAGTTCAACGTGAGTGGAACGAAGCCGCAAAACCCGTCAGCGTGGCCGCATGCAAAAACGGAGCGGATGCCGAAGCACCGGTGCTACGACCACGAAACTGCGGAACGAGCCCGGCGTGCGCATCTCTCGTCGACCTTGACGGCGAATCGGCTGTGCTTAGCTTAACTCTGCCTAGCCTAGCCAAGCCAAACTTAGCTTTATTCATCAGGACTCCGGCAACAAATGACGTGCGGTCAGAGGGAAGCAAGAAAAAACGAATGACAGTAGAACGCACTGTTTATGTTTGAGTAAGAAAGTGCGTACCTTGGTCCGGCCCCGAAGGTAAGTAAGGGAAGTGGTCAGTCTCCATCGCGACGGCCATCATAACTTGGGCTCCTGCAACAGTTTTGCATCCCATAACTACGCATGCGCCGGGTGACGTCATTTTTCGGGATCAAAACACAAGCCTTGCACTTCAACGAACAATCTTCAGGGCCGTTCGTCCAAAAATAATCCTTCGTTTTTGCCCAAAATTGGTCTTTAGCCTGTCTTTGAAAAAGACTTAAGGACGATCAATAAAATAATCCGTTTTCGTCTTCACTGAATGAAATGTGCAAATCAGCGACTGAATCTGACATTAAAATAAAATTGAATTTCCTTGCTCTAATTTGTTCTTTATATCGTGCATTCTATTAATTTTTTTGTTCGTGTATATTTGATAAAGATTGGAAGGGGGAAAACACTATCCTTTGCAGCAAAATGTAGTTTACATTTTGACCTGTGGGCGTCGCTGTCCCCACACTAAACTGACCAACATCTAACGACCTCGTTCTCGAGTCTATTCGGAAATGCAATCTACTACCAGAAACGTTTTACAAGGTAAACAATCGGCACCAATAAGTTTTCAAATCAAAAGTGAAACATCGAAGCCCAAAACATTTCTCTTTTACTTTAAAATTACATAATTACACCTGAGTGGCCAACAGTTTCCGTAGTGTAGTGGTTATCACGTTCGCCTAACACGCGAAAGGTCCCCGGTTCGAAACCGGGCGGAAACAGCCCTTTTACTTTAACAAGACAATTAAAAATAATAACGAAAATAGACATCATTCGAACGCCAAAGCAAATTAAAGCAAATATATTTTCTGTGTACCTTGCCCATGGAGTCATAACCTAAAATTGCACCAAAGGTTACGTCACAATTTTGAGTTAATCTAAACCATTTTCTTTCCTTGCTTATGAATAATTTCTAGTGCAGAATAGTAGTGACCAAACAACTGATTAAAATTTAACAATTCAACTTAAATCATACAAAAGAGAGTCTTTTTGGTGATAGTAATGAAATCTCCTGCTGCGTTTTCTTTAGTTCAGCCTTAAGATTTAATATTGCATTTAACATTCATTCAACTGGAATGCCACCTGTGAATATTCTGTACAGTGCAGTATATAAATCAATGATACATTCAATTTGCAGACAGGCCAAAAAAATCAGCTGAGAACGCACTATTAAAGATCCACACTGATTACAGGGATGGACGTAAATGGGGTGTATGTCTTTGCTTGGGAGGACACCATCAGGGCTTCTCCATTCTTGCTCTCATCTGTCACCAGTTCCAAAAGACACTCCGCCACATCGGACGGACTGGAAAGAAAAAGCGGCATTTCATTGTGCAAAAATGGAAAAAAAAATCCTTAAAAGGAGGAAAAATAGTTGTGGGTCAACCTCCAAAGTCCTCAACTTGTCTTGACATTCAAGTATGCGCTGCTTATCAGAAGCAAACACCCGTGTTAGCATGTTGATAACATTCCAGCGTTGCAAGCAAATGCTAATCTGTCTTGGTGGATGTGCAAAATAAAATGTGAAACAAAAAAACAAACTAATCACTTACCTTAACACGCCATGCTTTTCTATCAATTGTTGGGTGGGCTGCTTCAGTACGGCGAATTGTCCCAGTTTACTGTTTAAACCATCAAGCAGGTCGGTTTGAACCAAAGCTGGGCAAATGGCGTTAAAACGAATGCCGTAGCCCGCTAAAGTGGAGGCCCCCTTGCATATATGCGCGTACACACACATGACACAAACACACACACACACATGACACATGAGCAGTTGAGCAGCGTTTCACGTCGTCAAAAGCAGCTCACCGCCATGGCTCTGGCGAAATGGATCACGGCGCTTTTGGAGGCGCTGTAGACCGGGCAGCTCACGAGCGGCCTGATACCTACGATGGAAGGCAACATCACTTTGTTTTCGCTGATAAATATATCAAATAAATGTTGGCCTTACATAAAGTTGATGTCTTTAAACGGTGACCTTGTGATTTTGATTTTATAACGGTGCAAAAGAGTTAATGACTAGCTTGGGGGAAACATAAATTGCAATCATTTACAAGTGACAATAGTGAGCAAGAATTTTTTTTTTAGCTTGGCTGTTAATGGGTTAGCATTAAATGGCAACTGAAAAACAAAAATCCTTGGCAAGAATAAGACCCCACTCGTCTAAAAAAAAAAAAACAGGTTAATAATTTTGCGACGGGGTGGATGAAGGCATCTATCTCAAGAGAGTTCCACTTTAGCCAATAGCGCCCTCTGTTGACATTGACGTCACAACTGACCTCGGATCACCTGGCTTTGCTCACATGACATTTTACAAGCAAAGCCTCTCTTAAAAACACCAAAGCTATGTGTTGGAATTGATAAGCGACAATCCCTCAAAGAAAAAAAAAAAAAAAAAAGGTCAAGTGTCATGATCACCTGCCATTGACGCAGTGTTGACGATGACCCCTCCTCGACCTCCGTTCAACTTGCTCATGTGTTCCATGGCGGCGTATGTCCCCTTGATGACTCCCACCTATATATATTTTTTTATGACACAGAATAAAAAGATGCAACAGGTTGACAAGCGAAAGACAGCGGACACATCAAGATGTTCTTACAAGGTTGATGTCCAACGTTAGCTCCCATTCCTTCTCATCCAGGACGCCGGCATTGTTGCACACGATGTCGATTCCTCCAAAGGTGTCAGCGGCCATCTTGAAGGCAGCTTGGCCACGTGCGGAGAAGAAAAAAAAAAAAAGTGTGTGCTTTTTCTTCTTATGGGTTAACCTTAGTGGACAGACCAAGTCCCATCTCCTGACTTGGACCTTGGAGTGATTCCTAAGTACAGTGGAACTTCTCAGAAGGTCTGACCAACCTGAAATTTCTATTTTGCATAGTGAAGCTTGAGTTAACAACGAATAGAAACTTGGGGGAAAATGAAATATTGACTCTTGCTGCAAGCATCTCGTTAGTGTTCTACTTGATAATTCCATTTTTATACATCTTTTATTTGGCTAAGGCAAGTGAGCCGTTTCAAAAAGCGGCAGAAGCAAAATGTCTTATTAAATCCACATGGCAATACAAACACACCCTCGGGCTTCGCTGCTCAACACTGACTCACTTCCACATTTCTGAAAATTGTTTTTTTGCATGCTGGGCGAGATGCATCATGGGTAATTTAGCAGGCATGTTTGAACAGAGGCAAGAATGCAAACCAATGAAACGCACGCCGCTATTTCTTTTGGCGCGTTTGCTGCAATCCAAAATGCGGACCCACGTTACCTTTCAGCTGCTCCTCAGAGCGGACGTCACAAATGAGGAAAAGAGCTCGATCTGGGCCGTCCTCCTTGTTGAGAGCTTCCATCAAGCTCTTTCCCGCTTCTGGGTTCACATCCAGCAGAACCACCTGGAGAAACCGCGTGGTTGCGCAACTATTTAGACCCTTCACCCAATTCTTTTGATGATTCACATTTGGGAACAATTACAGCCTCCAGTTGTTTATCAATATAATAGCACAAGTTTGACTTATGTTTGGAGAATTTTGCCAATTTGTTTTTGTGGGCTCTGATTATGCTCTGGCGAATCAGTGGAAATTGATACACCGCAGTTATTGGGAATATTAACTACTCAAATTGTTCCAAATGTTATCAAGTCACCACGTTTTCTTTTTCCACCCGCAATAAACATCTACTCTAACGGCGGAGATAGATTAGATAGAGATGTTCAAGTTACAAATTAGTCAATTTCAGTGAGTCCTGTACAAAGGGCTCCAGGGTCCAAGTTGAGAAAGTTGTTTTTGTTATGCTTACCTTTGCTCCGTTCTTGAATAGAATCTCGCAGAAGGCTTTGCCAATGCCCGCAGCACCCCCGGTCACCACAGCGACTTTTCCCTTGAGTGACATTTCGTGTGGCGTTTAGAGCCGATGGAAAGCTTGACTGTCTTGTCTGCCGTGTGTGTGGTCATGACTGGGTGTGTGTGGGAGCGGAAATATAAACGTTCGTGCAGGAACCACCCACAAGACGATGTTGACATGTTGACCGGAAATTTCCGTGTCGTGTTCCATGGGTGGCCACAAGAGGGCGCCAGAACACAAAAACAGTCGTCAAACTGGAGTAACTCTGCAATGTCTTCTTCACCCAACCATGAACGAACGCACATTGGTGAATAATTGAGCGACTCGGACGATGCTAAAACATTACCTTTATTATGGGAAAACCACTAAGGAGCCATTTGGAACAAGGATTCAGTGCAGTAGAGGAACATTGGCAACAAACAACAAACAAAAAGTGAAGTTCACAATTCAAGGCCATGTTGTTGTTCCCTTGGCTCAATTTCAAGCTGAACGGACCGAAACAAAACGACTAGGGACGTGAACAAAACATGCACACGTACCGCTTCCTACAAATTGACGTCTCTAAAAAGCAAAACGTCTTTCAAAATAAAATAAAAAAATGGCTCAGTGCTCAGAAAATGGAATGGACAGCGCGGACAAAACTTCAAAATCTTCTGAGCATGCTGACGAAAAGGAAAAATGGAATGTTTTAGTACCTTTGTTCTATAAGCAGATTGAAATCATGCAGTTAAGTGGAACGTAGTGCACAATGTCGGCCATCGCGGAAAGCAGCCTTAGAAATTATTGTGTGTGTAGAAGAGGCAGTTTCACTTTCTACTCAAAAGGAGCGTTGGAGTCATCACCTGTCAGTCATGTCTTCGGAGAGTGACTCGCCTTGTCGGGACAAAAATTGCAATCGTTAGCAGAAGTTGAGGTGTACCTGTGGAAGTGGCCAGTGGCTTGTTGCCATGGTTACCTGTGCAGGGTGGAGTCCGGTTGTCATAGCGAGAGTTGGCGTCCTCGTCCTCTGTGTCGCTCTCGCTGCTCGTCGCCGCCGCCAGGACAGATGGCGGCGGATCTATGAGGAGAGCTGCTCCATTAAATATGAGAACGCAGACGGCTTTTTATTTTTACAGGTTGTGAAGCCAGCGACTTGTGTTTTGTGAAAACCCACCTGAGGCAACCCGGCCTTCGCTGGACTGTGGCTGCGATGCGGGTCCCTCCAGCAAGGAATGATGCGAGTTTCCTGAGCTTTCCGATTCAGAGTCCAACATGGCTGCCCTGTAACAAGCAGAAGGTAAAAAAAAAAAAAGGGTTGTGAAATTTCAACTCATTCTAAATTCTTGTTCTGTTTGGAGGCGGCGAGTCGCACCCCAGGGTCCGGGTGCCGCAGTTCTTGGCGGCCGGCAGGTAGCTGGAGAAGATGTCGTCCCTGGGCCCCGACGGCGTGTACAGCTGAGGCTTGCAGGACGCCTGCTCCGCTGAGGCCTGAGCAGCGTCCGACACCTTGGCGCAACCTGCGGGACGCCACGTTTAGCCTCGCTGGAGTGTTTGCTTGCCCCCCCATCAATAAGAACGGCGACTCTTTCTCCAAATCTACCCACCGTTAGCGGCCTCGTTGAGATGCAGGCTGAGTTCCGGAGCTGCGTTGGCTCCTCTGACGTCTTTCTCTGTCTGCTCCGGACTCCTCTGATGACCTAGCGGTGCGCTGCAGCTTTCCAGGACAGACGGCGGGCATTTTTGTCCTGGGGGAGAGTCACAAAAGCACCAGTGAGGATGAAGAACATCGTGTCGTTTGCAAGAGACTCGCAGGGAGACTTTGAAACTTCTCACCGGGATGACAAGGCCGGGACCGAACTGCAGCCGCTATCCCGAGCGGCGCCAGCTCGCCAGGCTTGCGTCCGTCTGCCGATTCCGTGTCGGCGCGGTGCGAAGGCGCCGCTTCAGCGCCGAAGATTCCCGACGGGCCCGGCCTGGAATCGCTAGCTGCTCGGGCCTCCAGCACTTGTGTCTTGACGTCGGACATCTTGCTGCGCACCTCGGCCATCTGCGCCTTGAGGCGGACGAGGACCGCCGAGTCCGGGGCGGAGCGACGCACCACCTGAGGATGGCGCTCACGCTCTTTCCTGGAGGATGAACCAGCTGGAGGAGACAGAGAAGAGAGACTGCGGTACAGCGATCGTTTGTCATTGGCTTCACGTATGATCAATAAAACGATTCATTAGATGTCCCCCACACCTTGGCTGTGAAGTAGCGACAATGAAGGTCGAGGCTGAAGACCCCACAGGGACTCCATGTCGTTATGCTCCTTCAGGTCTAGCAGCTGGATGAGGATGACGGGGTCGATGTCCAGGAGGCTGCCGCCGACAGCACCGCCGGCGGAGGAGGAGGCCCCGCCTCCTACGCCGGCAGCTCGTCCCATAGCGGAGCTGAGAAGTGCAGAGCGCAGACAGGAACTGGGGCCACCTGAAGTCAAGGCAGAAAATCATTTTACATAAATAAAATAAAATACAAAAAAGAACAAATATATAAATAATACTTTAAACAAAATCGTGTCGAAGGTATACTGTATCCTGACATCAATTGTAACTTTAGTCAACTTTGACATGACGTCACTGCCAGGCGGGAGACTTGGCGGTCCTTTCGAGAAGATGGTTGGAGTTTGCAATTACCGGAGGCTCCATCCAAGTCGTCGGGAAGTTCTCCTTCCTCCGTGTCCAGGTTCCCGATGAAGTCGACGTCGTTCTCGCCTGACCTGAACGAGTACGCCATAACAACAGATGGAACATCCGGACCCGGCACGCCACGGAACCTAATTTGATCATGTGTAAATGTTCAACCGCTTTTGGACTTCCTCAAAGCCACTCACATGGTTTCTTCGTCGATGTCGTTCTCCTCGGTGTTGCTGGTGGCCGTGGAGCTCCCCGAGGTGCTGCTGCCGTCCAGCGGGTTCACCTCCTCCTCGGTCAGGCAGTCCACCTCCAGGTCGCCGTCGGACAGCTCCTGAGGGACGCCGGCAAGTCTCTCAGCACAGTTCGCATTTTTTTTTTTTTCATAAGCGAGCCGAGCGGTCCTCACGTTGGAGTCGTCGTGCACGGTCCGCTCGTCGTTGCGGTCGCCGCTCTTTTTGTCGTCGCTCAGCGTGCTCTGAATGTCGCCGTCGCTTTTGACGGCGCGGGGGTTTCTTTCGGAAGCCGCGATCCCGGCCGCCAGCCTCGAGCCGGGGGGCGAGGAGCTGCGCAACGAGCGGTGGCGGAACAGCTCGATGGCCAACCTCTGCGAGGGGAAGCATCACTCTCTGCCGTCAGTTCAAGTCGCGGCCGTTTCAAAGATGACGTCCACGAGCCTCCCTCTCACCTCTTTGAGGTTGTTGATCTGCTGGACGTAGCCACTCTGAGCAGATTCCAGCTGGCTGATGTACCAATACTGGTCTCTGCACTTCTGGAAGAACGTGGGCGATCGCACCTGGTACCTGAGCGTCGCCAATCAAACCAGACAGCACAGAGTGAAACTCGTGCTTCGCCGACAAGTTGTCTCGGAGGCGTACCGTAGAACCAGCGTGTCCGTCTGCATGTTCAGGTAGCCCTCGCTGGCCAGCAGGTCCAACCTGAAGAAGCGGTTGTAGCCCCAGCACTCGCCCACTTCAAAGTCCGAGGCAAACTCGCGGATGATGTTCTTGCTGGGGTCGCTGGAGGCCTGGTGGACCATCTCCACGCGGTACTCATACCTACGCGGACGCAAGATCGGGCGTCACGGCACGAGAGGCGCCTTCTGGCGGGAGCGGCGAAGCCTACTTGGAGGTTTCGGGGAGTCCGGCGGACAACTCCAAGAACACAGACAGGTAGTTCCCGCGAACCACACCGTTGCCGTCCTGGAAGAAGAACACGTTCAAAGTTTGCTTGATGCCATTTCTGCGTATGTAGATGACATCACTACTCACCGGGTATACTTTGAGCCTCCAACAGAGTCCGGATATCTGTAGAGGAGGGCTGTAGACCGGGTCGGCCCGCTGCCTCAGAGTACTACCAACACACACAAAGCCAATCTAACCCCATCCGACGCCGAGGCTTTGACCGAAAAAAAAAAAAGTGTCCGGCCGCCGAGAGCAAACCTGAAGTTGACCAAAACAAAGGTGCTGGAGTCGTATGCGGGAACCAGCTCACTGAAAACACACAAGTCCAAAATTGAGCTCATGAAATATTGGATGCCGTAACATGAGACGAGGATGCGCCAACGATTTCGCTTGGAGAAAAGTAGCGCTTTGCCGCCACCGAGATACCCCCCCCCCAAGCAAGGCAGACCTGGTGAAGTCGGGTGGCACCGGCGTGGTGACAAACGACTGCATGGGCTTTCTGTGGACTTGCTGGAACATGAGCAGGATCTCCGGACTCTTGGAGATCAGCTCGCTCTTACTGCACGAGTGGAGCTGAGACACACATAACAAAGTCCCCCCCATGTTTAGCTTTATGCTTCCTATTAAGAGCCAAAACATCACTCAAGTAAATTATTGTTAATGCCCCCTAAAGTCCAACTTTGAGAATTTCAGGCATTTTCTAACACTGGCTTCCATTTAGGAGTTATTTGATGTTTAAATTTTGCCAATTCCAACAAGGGGAAACGAGTGGCAGTAATCAAATAGAAGGCCCCAACCTGATGTTCCACCTCCTGCAGGATAGACTCCAGCAGCTCCGTCTCCTGGGTCAAGGATGTCTTCTGGCCTGAAGATGGGTTGGTAGCGCATGTTGTAGATGGTTCAGCTAACAAGGTAAGCATCGCACGAGGCCTACCCATCAGCGTGATGAGTTTATTCTTCAGCTGGTTGTCCAGACGAGCGATCATCATCTCCACCGCGTTGCGGATCTCGCGCACCCGCTCGTCCTTGGCTCCCCGCACCGCCTCCACGTTCCTTTCCTGACACAACAGCGACACTTTAGCGCCATCTAGTGCACGTGGGCAGTACGAGCGTGCCCAAGTCTCACCACTTCCTGCACCAGGCTGATGAGCTCCATGAGGCGTCGCCGCAGCTTGGCTACCTCCTCCTTCACCTTGCTCACGTGCTGCTCGTAGATCTCCACCAGCGGCTTGAAGGTGTGGCCGCCGTGCTACACAAAGGCAGGAGGCGGGTGGGCTCATCAAACCGCTAGCTGCTTGCTACAGAGCGAGACTCGCTTACCATGCCGCCCCACAGAGCACATTGATGGCAGATGCATTTCTTGCATGTCCAGCAGAAGACACTCAGCTTTTCATGGTGGTTCTCACATCTGCAGAGATGTGTCGTAAAATAAAAAATAAAAAATACAAATAGGCCAATCCTATGTTACAACTACTCGCCACTGTTAAGGTAACTACTGCCATCTAGAGGCAGCAGCTATTATTGTCATTTAAGACCGAATAAGAAGACTAACTTGTCTTTGCCGTTGTCGTCGTGCTTGGTGAGGCTGCACAGCTGCAGCGTGTCCAGCTGCTGCGTCACCTCCTCGGCCCAGCGGCAGTTCACCAGCTCCCTCAGCTGGAGTGGGGCCCTGCATGTGCACGATTAAGATGCTCACTGAGCTGAAGTCTGGAGACGTTTTGAATTTTGAGGCCCTTTTTTTTCTTACCGACAGTGTGGACACTGAGCTCTCTGCTCCGTCAGCCAGCGCTGTCAACAGAAGGTTCAAGATGAACGTACGAGCAAACAAACTTTCTGTTTATTTACAAGCTGTCACTTTTATTTTAAGATAGATTACGGAATGACGAAATGTGCGCGTACCCGGATGCAGCTGAAGCAGCAGAGCTTGGAGCAGTGCGGGCAGAGGCGAGCGTCCCTCAGTTTCTCCATGCAGATGAAGCAGCGGAACACCTCAGCGATGCTCTGGATCCACATGACAACAGATGGCAACAATTGGAACATGCCAAGCCTAAATTCTCCAGCAGCACACAAACCTCCACGCTTTGTTCGTCCATTTCCGCCAGCTTGAGTTCGTTGACGACGAAGCTCAGCAAAGTAAATATCGCCGTAGCCTAGAAACGAAACAATACACTGTGAGAGAAGTACTCATTTATGCTGGGTTGTAAAAAATAGAGGTTCACATTAATTTATCAGTACAATTAATCTGTAAATAAAGCATTTTTTTTGCCTTTGCATCCTTTTCATAAACGCCTTTGTATAGGATGACACATTTAGCAGGTGTTCCTAATATTGTGGCTGGTGAGTGGCTACACATTTAAAGGCTTATTGTCAAGTGCTCCTTGCATATAAAAGTCTCAGTATTTGCAGGTACTCTGCTAGAAAGGCAATTTTAACATTTATCATGTATGGGATGTTAACAAAATGAAATGTGAGAGGTTGGAGTGCGATAAATAATACATGAAGAGCAGCTAGCTTCCGTCTGGTGTTAGTTGCTGTTCCCCACCTCCAAAAGACGCCGATGTCGTTCAGTCCAAGAACCGCTAAGCTACATTGTCTTGTTTGAGCTAAGCGCCGGGACTCGTCCGACGTCCAAAGATTAAGAAAATGTTGCTCATGAGATGCGGAATTGGTGAGAACCGACAACTGGCTGCTGCGGTTCGGCCCCCGAATGGAAGATGTGCAGGGAAGTCGGAGGTGTATAAACCCCGCCCCTTCTTTAAGGATGTCCAATCAGAGCCGGATATTTTCTTCTTTGTTTTAAAGATCGTTGTCAAGGACGCTACCGCCCTCTAACGGTAGGAATGTAAACACAACGTCAAACATTTTCAAATCTTCCACTTCTTTGATAGGTCAAATTTATTTCAATAACGTTACTGCTTATCTCTATTACAATGTGACAGATTAGACCAGGGTGAGGCACAACAATACCAAAAGGAGAAAAGCCAAGCCAGCTGCTCTCCACAAGTTTGGACCTTTAGAACTATAAAAAAATCAGATGAGGCTGCAGTGTCACCAGTTTATTGATTTACGTATACATAGGAAACAGATCGTAGTGAGTACAATAAAATTAACACCACGTCACAAATTAAAAAAAAAAGAAAAAAGAAACAAGCTGGTTTTATTTCTTCCACACGCGCACAAAAAGCTCCAAATCAAAAGAAAATCGCAATGAAATGGAAATCATTAGATATTTTTTTCTGAGTTTTAACACTGACAAAAATCTTTATTAACTAGTCGGGTCTGAAAGGTGAAGAAACTAACAACAACAATAACGACAAGAAAAAAATACATTTTTAATATCAGCAAATGCTTAAGACCAATATTCATCTCCCGTTCTTGCTCACCAGTACAGCAGGTATGTTTTATTTTTATTTTTTGTGGGTGGGTAACCTGCATTAAAGTGCAGTCGATTGGTCATGGGATGTTTGGGTGGGGAGGCGAAGATCGGAAAATGCACACGGAGGGTGACTCCTTCGCGTGTTAGCTTATTATTACGTCGTCATTATTCTTGTCACAAAAGTGGCTCAGTAATACAACATGGAAAAAAAAAAAAGCTGGGCGCAACGATAACATCGCTGCCAATGCTAACACTTTCTCTGGACTCCTGGCGAAAACAAAATATGAGGCAAAAAAAGGGGTTGTAGTAGAGTTATGATTTGGGGGTGAGTTAAGTAAATAGACGACACCACCAAAATGTAAAATATAGTAGAACCATTTGAAGCAACATTTTAAAATTGCTAAATCGTAAGATCTAAAACCGCCATTATTATTATTTTATTCAAAGCTAGTTTTTGGAGCTTCAAACCAAAAATTGTAGTCAATTATTTCTCACGTCATTATTGCTACTAGCTCAAACCAGGCTAACTTTTTGGGTTACACAAATAGGTTCTTGGTCCTAGCTTCGTATTTAAAGGCCAATTTCAATTTCCCAAAAAGAAATTACACAAACGTAATTTACTAATGAGGAGCTTTTCCAGATCATTTGAGAAATTTCGCAAACTCACATAACATTGTTGTTGAGCGTTACTACTTAACTGAGAAGTTTTTGTACAGGCTAACAATTTTCGTGCCACAGCAAACAATATACAGTAGAATCACGTTGGAAGCCAAATCAAACTTTTGGGGTTAAGATAAGCAACTGAGCGCTAACCAGTGATTACGACGACGGGGATACCAAGCGAAAAGGCCAGAGTCCGAAACATTCAGTCGGCACAAAAGAATTCAACGTTAACGTTCAAAGTTAGCATTGTCTGATTGGAGGAAAACTAAACAACAACAACAAATATTTGAGGAACGAGGCAGCTAATAATCTGGATTGTAACGTTAGAAGCGGGAAAAAAACTTTTGTTTTTTGTTATCAAGTAGTCGGCAAACTATCAATGCTACATATCCACTGTCCATAGCAGATGGACACCAATCAAAATCCTCCAAATGGTGGGAGGGAAGCGACGGTTGCTCGCAGAGTGAGCGCTTCAAAAAAAAAAATCCTTAGAGATGGAATAACAACTTCACGTAACGGCGGCGAAAGCGGCGCAGCCTTGGATTGCACAACAAAAGGCATCATCACTTGAGGCATTCAAATAAAACAAGAAAAAGAGTTTGGCACTGATGAAAACAAGCAGGGGGGGTGTAAATGAAGTAAGAAGGAAAACAGACCAGAAGAAGAAAGAAAACAAAAATAACCCCCAAAAACAAAGTTGTAAAAAAAAAATATGCGAAAACCCAAGAAAACAACAGAAAAAGAGAAAAAAATATAAATATATATAATGTAAAAAAAAAGATGTTTTGGGTGAAAAAAATGAAAAAGATCATTATTGAATTTAAGACCAAAAAAAACATCCTCCCAAAATATTTTCAAATTGTGGAAAAAAAAAAAAAACAAGAAATAGGGGGGGAAAAAAAAGACCGAAAAGCTTGTAATAATTCTTGCGAGTACATTCATCATCCTTCCACTAGGGGGGATTTTGTAACTGACACAGTAGGTGCAGGTGGGGGGGTTGGGGGTGAAGTGGCGACAACTATGAAGGCGGGGTCAGCAGGGAGCGGGGCCAGCAGGGTGATTGTACCCTTAGCTGGCATCAAAAGGGAAAAAAGAAGCGGGCTAGGTGGAAAAACGGCTGAGCCACAAAATCCCCTTCACACTTTCCTCCAAGCTGATCTGCAGTGGTGCGCCAATTAGCTCTCGGCAGTTTTTGGAACCCCCCCCACCCTTCAATACTTGCTACACCAGGTTGCTCTCGGTCCTCAGCGCTCCGATCACACTCTGGATGTTTTCCTCAGGAACCTGCAGAAGATGCCACATGCGCTTTACGCTCATTTAAAAACGGTAAAATGAAAACGAACCGGAATCATGCTAGCCTAAGCGAGCTCACCAGGGCGTGATCAAATTTGAAGGTGCTAATGTAGTACGCTGGAATGTCGGCGGTCGCCAGGGGTTCCGATATTTGAGCCACGATGCCGCATTCGTCTGGAAAAAAAATAAAAGCTAAATGAATAAATAAAACACACACTTAGCAACACGCCGCTAGGTTGGAAAGCTAACAAACTCACCAAATCCTAAAGGCTGTCCGCCGATTCGGACCATTTTCCAAAGCTCGTCCGACGCGCTGGTGAACAGAACATTATTTGGGAACCTATGGAAAAAGGACGGGCAAGTTAGCAGCGGCAGCAGCTAAGAGCTAACTCGCCGTCGTTCACCTTTGCGTCGTCTGCTCGTCCATGACCAGCGAAATGTAGCCTTCGATGAGGGAGAAAGAAAAGAATCGAATGTGGCTGGCGTCCTCGTTGCATGCGCCTGATTCTTTCGACCTGGAGACGTAACAAAAGAACCTTAAACCCAACACCTTGAGTGTAATTCTAAACCCTAACAAGACCCTAAGTTCAAAGCTCAAGCCTATCCCCGACCCCGGCTTACCCTCCAGAGTAGAACATAACATCCATGAGCAGGGTCGCCACGGAGGGAAGCGTGTCCGGATCCAGACTGGTCACGCAGAACATGTTACTGGGGCTTGACAGCGGGTGGATGATTGGACGCGGCACTGGTTGAAGAAAAAAAAAGGGTCAGTCAGGACTGAAAACACCAAAACGTGACTAATCCTTCTTCACATACCGAGTTTGGGTTTGACGAAACCGTTAGCCACGCCCAGGTGGTGAGCGGCAATGGTTTCTCCGTTGACTACCCGCAGTAGCGTGAACTCCGAAGACAGCGTGTGCATGACCATGGGCAGGTCCCGTTCTCGGACCTGAAGACAATAACGGCACCAAAACAATTTGACAAAATATTTTGACAAAAGCATCAAACGACCCGATAAAAGGACTATTTGGAAAGATGTACGATACATGGAATTCCAGCAGCGAGCTCCTGAGCTGTTTTTACGCAACACATTGTCAAAACCGACCTTTTTTTTTCCCCCTGCAGCAGAGCCCCTCAGCAGAATTTTTTTTAACCCCCCCCCCCCTCCCGACAGTGAGGCGATCCAAACACCCCCCGTGGCTAAAGAGGCTTTGCTGAGAGAGGATTTCTTTATGCAGCCACAGTCTGGGTTACATCTGTAGCCCGACCAAGAATAGGTGGCCGGCCACTCACCAGGATGAAGTCAGTCTGATACGTGGACAGCATGAAAACGGAGATGTTGTGGTCGGCCAACGGTGCGATGACAGATTTGGCGATCTTGGTGACGCCGATGGGCTGCAAGTTGGAAGCGTTCCCGCTGCCCGACACCACGTTGAGCGCCAGCCACGTGGCCTCGGCCACGCTGATGTGCTCCGACTCAGGCAGCTCTGCAGGAGAAGGGGGGGGGGACAAAAAAATAACTTCAGGGTTCACTCTATATTTTTGAAAGGTGTTTCTTGTTCTAGAAAAAAAAAAAACCCAGCTCTCTGGTTTCCAGAGTAACACAGGAGTTTTGGTCAGGCGTGTGACCACGCGGATTCACTCACTGAAGAGCTCGTGGGCCGCCACTATTAGCGACAAAGTGTGTTCAAACATTGGCCGCCCGAAGAGACGTCGTAACCAGCGTTACCCAACGCGCTGGGTGATATGTCACTGTTGCCGCGGCGACGCGCCGAGGCTCACCTTTAAAGCCCTCCTCGTCCACGATGATAGTGTAGTCCTCCGGCGTCTCCGTCAGGCTGAAGAACTTGCACCTGAGTGGAGGGAGATGAACCAGTTCTGAAGGTTTGCCTGGCAATTCTGTTTTTTCACGTGGCAGGTCAAATGACCACACAAATATGGAATCGGCAGAGCACCCAAAAGGTCATCAGGTGAACTCATGTTTGCCCCAAGGTGTTAAATTGACGAGTCGATGAGGTGATTTCATTACGTGGAAATGCAAATGAATGACAACTCAGTCTTAAATGACGGCGTCCGGTTCCCGCTAACGAGCTAATTGAACCTCAGCATTAGTCGAATTCCCAGGGCATGCAAGGAACTTCACAAGGACCCTTTGACGGAGTCTTGTTGTTGTTCCTGCTGAACTCTGAGTAACCGGGGAACATTAATTACATCAAATATTTGTGGAGGGCCTGGGAGGGATTTTTAAGATCACGCCCACACGGGCAAGACAATGGTTGTTTTTGAAAAAGATAATTATTTAGCATTTTGATGCTAAACTATGTTCATACAACACTAAAAACCTGACTGTCAAAGACAATAGAATGCTAACAGCTAATGCCAACAACCAGGAAGTTAAATGCTATGCCATGTTAATTCTATAAATATATCCTTAAAAATATACAAATATTCCCCAAGTTTAATTCATTGATAAATTACACAAATAAAAAATAAAAATAGTAGCAGTATTACTGGGATTGCATTTTTTTAAACTCTAAACGTGAATGAAAGGATTACAATATACAATTTTGAGAAAAGTAAAATTTCAACAAAAAATAATCATGTTAAAATCCGATTTTTTCAAGCCAACACAAAAAAGCTCTTAGGCAACAAAAGACATCGTATTTATAACAGCTAGCTATTAACAAACAAATATAAATGTTAGCCTTACATTCCAATTTCCATTTTTGACCAAAAATCAATGATAAATACCAGTGCTAATAAATGCCCCCACAAAAAAAAAAAAAAGAGGTTCATGGCTCAGGCAATATGGAATTAGGCTAACGGATTTTAACTTTAATACTTGTTTTTAACTTAGGTAGATGAGTTGAATAGGCCCTTCTTCTTCCAACTCGTTCCTATTGGGGGAGAATTAAATAACTGTCGTGAATTAATCATTTGAGGGCAAATGTGTTTTTGGGAAAAGCTTTGGGGAGCTCAGATTGTCCGTTCAGGGGAACTTAACCTGCTTAAGGCTCACATTAATCATACCCCGGCGACGAAAACAAGTGCAAAGGCCTCCCCCCGCACGACGAGCATCTTCTCGCCGAGCTCCAACGCCGGTCCGTAAACGCCACGCACCGGCAATAATGCCACTTTTGACGCTTTAATAACGGAGTTTTGACGAGAACACGTCCAGTGATTAAACACTCCAATATGTCGATACACACACCGAGCTCAAGTCGATCCAGCTACGGATTGCACAAATTTCGTAAAGGCCCCAAAAAATCGTGCTGGAACGAACAAACACACACGCACAAAAACACATTTAAACAGCATTACGATGCGTTCAAGGCGCCTCGTAAAAGTAGCAGCACCGATTGAAAAATTACGGACATTTGAAGCTAGCTGCCTTTAAAGTCCAATACTGACGAGCCGGTTTTGCGGGGTTAAGGAGAAGAATGGACGTACCTGGTTTTCGAGGCCAGGAAGGCGAGTTTGATTAATCCGTGAGTGCAAATCTGGATGCCTTCCTTCTCTATACTCGCCACTTTCAAGCTGTGCTCTAGAATGTGAAGCTCCATCTTTTACGTCTTCTCATTGGAAAGGGGGCGGTTAAGAAAAACAAACTGCAAAAACACACACACACAAAAACAACTCTGGAAAGCTAGGGACTTGCAAATAACACGGATATTAATAAATACATGGGCGCTCCAGGTTAAAGTCGTCCTAAATAGAGAAAGAGGAAAAGAGGGAGACAGAGAGAGGGTAGCAGAGAGGGAGGAAGGCAAGAGGTAAAAAAAAAAAAAAAAAAAAAAGGGAAAAAACGGACCTGCTTCAAGGTGGAGACGGAAGCACTCAAACTTCCGGTTGAAGGGTTTGCAAAATAGAACAAGACAATCGTCGGATCTTAAAAAAAACAAAACAAAAGTGAAAGCAATTAACACAGTAATGTACTATTTAATATTCATATTATATTTCGTGTAGTCACATAACTTCTATTTTATTGTTTACAAACATTTTTGAGCTAGTTCTTTAAAAATACGAAACCGCTTAAGATGATTTAAAAGCTCTTATTTTGAAGGAAGATCAGCCAAAACGGAAAAGTCGTCCTTTACTATTTGGGACAATTGTTGCAGGTCCTGAATGGCTGAGCGGCAGAGGCTGCAGCTCTCCCTGTCTGACTGCCTGAACGTTGCTCGTGTTTGCTCTCAGACTGGAATAGTCAGCAGCTGCTCTCAGCGAAACAAACAACCTGTCATTCAATCGGACAAGGGCGGGGCTTCAGCCAAGAAACGGGGCTGATGGGAAATGCAGTTCTTGCGTTTTTTGCTATTTCTGGGTCCGCCCGGGGTCGCTGGTGTGCTTGCAGAAAGTTTCCCGGCTCTCCTGGCCCTAAAAGGAGCTGCGGCAGAAAGTTTAGAACATTGACACTTATGGTTTGGTTTGAGGCCCTTGGTGTGCAGGGAATCTTTGAAATGACAAATAAAAACAATTTAAAAAAAACCTGCACTTTCCCACAGGGTCAATCTTCTGTCCATTTTGCCACCCAACGCAAAATAATTTTTGGCTGTTTCAACACCTGTCTGCTGTTCATGCATTTGGTTGCAGTATTGAACGCCACCGATAGAGGGTGCCAAAACTCCAATAAATAGGTCTTTGGTGCAAACGGAACCACTTTAATCTTTTTTTTTTTTTTTTTTTAAGTGTGATCAAAATATAATTTGACATAATGCATTAACATCATAACTCATACAAACATTCAGACAAACCAACAAAATTCACATCAAAGTCACACACGGCAGCCAAACGGGTACAAAATGGAGTCCAGAAGAAAGCATTGTCATCATTTGCGCATTCAATTTGAACTTTTTTTTTGGTTTGTTTGTTTTTTGCAAATACAGGAAACAGTATCAAACATTAGGTTATCTCATGACAAAAACAAGGACCTGACGCATGCATTTTTTTTTTTTTTTTTGGTTTTCTTTTTCAGAATATCGAGCTTGCATACAAAGGCAGACTGCTTGCAAAATCACATCGTCGCTTTGAGTCGGTAAATGTCGGTCAGGCTGTCGCTTATTGGAGGAGACGGTGATTATTGGGATCAATATAGAGCGGGGGGCGGGGGGGGGGGACAAATAATAGTCATCAAAATCATGTTAAACAGTTTGCCAACAAGGCTTCGGAAAGGTTCAATAAGTTCATAACTTAAAATGGGAGTCAAACTGGATTTCAACATAAAACCAGCAACTAAAAATAAATTACAACTGAAAAACTTAACTGGGGAAATCAACACAATAAAATAGTTGTATTTAAATAAATTTAAAACAAATTAAATAATATACAACAAAACAATGATAAATACAATTATTAAAAATAAAACCAAAAATTTGAATTAAAAAAACAATAAAAGAAGCCAAATGATATGCATTTAAAATAAAATACCATCAAAAATAAAATACAATTGAGTCCAAATAAAATCAGAAAACCATGCCAGGTGCTTGACTGGCAGTCTAGCACGTCTTTGCGCAAAGGCAGCATCTGCACTCAAAAGGTCACGCCGCGCATTCAGACTCATAAATAAGTGACGGACAAAAAAAACGCTACGTGTATCTCTGCCTCAACTCATCAGGGTCACACCCGGCCCTCGCGACCTCGCCTGTTGCTCCCGTGAAAATCAAATCCAACAAAGCGAAGGGGTGGGGTGGGGGGGTAAGGGGCCTCGAAATCACGACATGATCCGAGCGAGCACTGAGGTGCACATTCTCAGCCCACTTAGAGCACAAGGGTTCTACATTCTGCTCACGTGACGCATTGGAGCCAAATCGGCCAACCTACCATTTAGCTGCCGTGACAAGGCGGGAGAGAAATAAATATTGGCAAAATGCCGACCGGCCGTGCACGTGAAAAAATTGCCCCCGAATTCCGTATCGTGGTTATGAACGAACACTTGACGCTCATTCCGTGTCGGTGGCATTTAGACACGGGAGGACGAATGAAAGGAAGGATGGTCGAGGTGAATGCAGGCATGTGCTGGGACGGCGGGGTCGGGATGAGGGACATTCAGTCATTTAGGGAGCCGGGTAGCTCGTTGGTCAGCGTGTGCCAGCGCTCGATTTTCTTGTCCTTGTTCTTGAGGCAGTCGAACCAGTGCTTGAGTCGCTCCCCGTTGGCGTTGATGCCCAGAGAGACGCCGCCTGGAGTCAGGGAACAAGGTTTAAGTCATCGGGATCTTCGCAGCCGCGGGGGGGGATCCAACTTACCGATGAAATCGTTGGACTTGCCGATGTCGTAGTCCCACACGGTCACCTCCAGGGTCTTCTTAGTAAGATCCGCGTACTTAATGTCGTAACAGAACTCCTGCGCAAAAGCAGTTCGCCGGTTAGTTGGACGTTCCCAGTTCGAATCAGACGGTTCAATTTCTTCAAGAAGCTCATTATTCCCCCCCCCGCCCTCCCTAAAAGTGTCTGGTCTGTTTATGATTTGTAAAAGCCAAACTTGCTACATTGCCTTAAAATCAAAGCAATCTAGGACGTTTGTGTCGGAAGGAAAGGCCAAGAGGTGACGGCGGAATACGAGCGGGTAAAAATGTCAAAGCAAATGTCAAGCCGCTGGCCTTTGAGTGGATTTGGCCAGGTAGGGGAGGGGAGGGGGGGGGGGGTGCTCCTACATGCACCAATGTTGTTAAAGGAAAATAAAAAAAATATCACAAGCCCTAGTGAAATCCATCACAAAACCGAATCACACGAGTCAGGCTCACTGCAGTTGGTACCTCGTTGAACTCGGGATTGAGCGTCTTCTTCTTGACGGCCGTCTTGTGCTTGGACTTTTTGTTCTCGTCGGGTTTCAGGTACCTGCCAAGAGCGCAACAACAGACTGTAAATTACCGATTTAACGCCCCCAGGGGGAGCTGTGGCTCTGCCCTTCGTAGCAGACGCTGCCTCTATGTCACATCGGCAGACGCAAAAAAAAAAAAAATTACACAAAGACAAAATGCCGATAAACGCATTTAGAATTTTCGCAACGGCCAGTTGGACCCGTCCTCGACCCGCTCTCATTGCCATATGCGCCATTCCACTGCTGATTAGTTCTTTTTTTTTTTTTTCCTCGCCGTTTTTACAGACACACACTGATTCCAATTTCAATTTCCCAAGGTAATAAACACTGCGTGTCGTTGATGAGGACGACGCGGTGGAGAACGTAATTGCCTTGGCATCAAAACCAGACGAGCGACCTCGAGGGCCAACGAGAGAACCCAAATAAATTCACACTGGTCAAATTTAATCATTTCTACCCCACCAAAATAAAATGAAAAATTTGTATTAATTGTACATATAAATTCTATTTTTCATTTTTTTTTTTTTAAATCAACACCTATGTCATTATGCCCTTCATGCTCTTCAAATCTACCGGACAACGATGGTCCTCTCCCGATGCTTTTGTTCCGGAGGTGTACGCTGCGCTAGCTGTCGGAAATTAATTGCTTGGCCGGATCAAAGCGTGAGGAAATGCTCAGGTGTGATAAAACCACACACACACACACACACACACACACACACAAAACAAAACGAAGAGGAAGAACGCTCCTTGAAATTGTAGCTTTTCTGCCACTTGATGTAATCACAGACGAATGGGACCTCCTTTCAGCGCAAGCGTCTGAAGTGAGGTGATAACGATGTATTAGGACTGATACGCACGGCGAGCGAACATGAGGCTTGCGTAAAACACAATGCGCTTATTTTTTTGGGGTGATAGGGTTTAAGGTAATAAAGGACATTTTGTCAATGGAGTCCCATGTCAAAACCAACAATTTGAAAATTTAGCACCTGAAGTCGGTTTGTCCTCCATGACCGGACCCACAAAAAAAAAAAAAACTTTTGGGCCCAGGTGCTTTGTACGTACGTTTTGACGTAGGGGTCTGAGAAGCCGTTGGCGTCCATGGCGGCAAGGTGGGCACAACGTATGATGCCCACCACCAAGCACGACTTGAGCGTGTTGTATTTGAGGGAGATCATGATGCGCCCTCGCTCCTCCAGTGACTTGTCCTCGGTCTTGTTCACCTGGGAGGACAAAAAAAACGGTTTTCCCAGGTTTAAAATTAGGATTCATCCTCCTTAAGTGATCTAAGAAAAGTAAGGTTGGGTGGGAAGTCTCTTATCGTACACACAAAAGCTCTCGCCACTCTCTCGGTAGAACTTTTTTTTTTTTTTACAGAAGCCCCGCAATGCAATTTCCCGGCGAGTGACCCTGCAGCCGCTGATTGTGTGAATATACCGTCCCTCCACACCACATTTTTTTCAATCAAATGCTGCCAAAAAAAAGAGCCGCATCAGCGACATAAAATGCACACACAGCCTTTGAGAAGAAAAAAAAAAAAAAGCAAACAGGAAGAAAAAAAAATGATAGCCGGCCATCAAGCCAGTTGAAAGTGCAAATGCAGGCTTTTTCTGTTAATTCGAGCCATTTCCAATGGATGCCCGCTAACTCATTTGGACCAGCGAGTTTTGTCTGTTTGCAAATGATTAGAAAACGCGCAAAGCTGGCGACTTCAAATCACTGGAGGGGAGGGGAGGAGTGCTCGCTTGACTTTAGCACTTGATGGTGGGAAAAGATTCGTTCGTCAGCCTGCTTCCCTCAGCATCCCGCATAATTTTGCGTGGGACTGCAACACGTCCGCACCGCCTGCGTCCACAGCGGGGGAAACTACTCAGACATCACGTCGGCATGCCAACACGCTTCCGCCTGGCCGTTCTCCCGTAGCTCATTCGCGTGACGGACGAACGAGGCACCTGACCAAAATGTCTGACATCAATTTAGTCCGACTCGCTGGTAAACAAAACGAATCACTAAAAAGAGCGACTTACGGGTAGCTGCTTTTCCAGGCAGTTGTTGAAGGTCTTGGTCTGATTGGGCTTCAGCTTCTTGAGAGGGATTCGCGTCTCACCGATGAACTCGTTGTGGCGGAATTTGTCCTCGTCACACACGGAAATCCTAGCAGGAGGATACGACTCAGATGATTCGGCTCAAATGATTCGGATGAGCGAATCGGGTTGCCCAAAAATGCTGCCGACAAAAGTCACGGTGGCTTCACCGACTCGGGTTAAGGGGACTGGGATGAAACGCCGACGAGTCAGATGATTCGATTCACTGACTCAAGTTAGCACTGCAGACGACTCTAATTCGATTCAATGACTCAAACTACACTGACAATTCGTCCACCAAATGTACGTTTCCAGCTCTTACGCCTGGCCTTTGCTTTTGCCTCCTATCTTTTACGTCATTACCATGAAATGACAAGAAAGAAAAAAAAAAAAAAAAGGACAACACACACACACAAGTGAAGTGGTGCCGGATGGACAGGTGCCGCTGAATTCAATTTAGCCAAAGAAATGATGTGCACTGTGGAAATGTGCGAGGGCTTCGCTCAGTGCTGATTGTTTGTGAAAAGGCTTCATCAGCGCTGGACGGCGGCCGTGTGATGACACACACACACACACACATAAACAGACACAAAGTGTGTTTGGAGAGTGTTGATAAGGCCGCGCTGCTACAAACAATAAATTCACTCCACGACATTCTCAACAGCTCGCAGCAAATAAAAGCAAGCTTCGTTATTTGACTGTAGCTCACCCAAGAGCTCAGCCAAGTCTTGTTTTTCGTCTATTTGCGTATCTTCCAGTCGAGCTCAGTGCTGCCGATAAATATTGTGGCGCAATGTGGTACTACACCAAAGAAGAAATTTGAGCTAGCTCGTCCAGTATAGACTGCGAAAAAATATTTAATAAATATGTTTCTATCAGAAGAAACCTCATTTGGATCTTTACATTTTGTTGCATATGCTCAATTGAAGAGCGAAGGCGCCTACGGCAGCCTGATGATGAAATTTAATGAGATGGACTTATCTCAAATTAATGAGTGACTCCACAATCTCCACCTCTTCAAACAACAACTCGGCGTTTTGAATATAAGGACGGCAATTAATGAAGCGCCGTCTGAATGATGAAATGAATCCCATTAGCCGCTAAGTCTTTTTTTTTTTTTTACACGGTGAGTCACAATGGCAACGATGAAAATGGACTTCCATGGAGGGAGTTTTCTTTTTCAGCGTGACTGACATTTGTAAAGAGCTAAACAAAAAAAGTCCAGAGAACAAAACCTGGACTGTTTCACATGTTGAAAAAGCAACAGTGATGTTACGCAAGGTACAAAGTGTGACCTTTATCTTTATCAAGTTGGTTGTATAATGGTATGCGTTGCAAATAAAGTAACGCGCAGCCCAGGATTTCTTTTGAAAGCGTTTAAAAGCCGTTTCCATGACTACCGCCGCATTTGGAAGTTGAGGACAATCCAACAAGGGCGAGAAAAGAAAGATTATTCTTCAGAGAAAAAAGTTGTTTTGTTTTTAGAGAAAGTCTGACTCATGAGAATCTGAATTAAAAATAAATAAATAAAAATCTCAGTCTAAGAAGACTTGGTAGCTGCGTCCATTGTGAGTGGACCAACCCAAAAGGTCAAAGGTCAAGCGAGGAGTACCTGAGTGTTTTGCGGACCATGTCCTCATCGGTGATGCCGTAATAGGTCAGCGTCTCGCTCCAGACGGGGTTGAGCGTGTTGTGCAGGGTCTTGGTCCGAAGTTTATTGGCCTGCCAGACAGACGGATTTGTTTTTTTTAAAAAATATTATAACTTAAAACTATCTCTGAAATACAAAAAAAAACGTCCTAGTGTTATTTTGACCGTTTGAGCCGATATAAAACAAACAAACCGAAGTTGTCAGTTCCCATCGGGAGATTTATGACGCCGACGACTTCATTCCGCAGATGCAGTCGGCTCGATTTGAGGTTTCGTTTTTTTCTGACCGTGTTGACACCCGTCTGGCGCGCCAGCGCATTGGAATTCAACGTGCGGCGGCCCAGCTCCGAGCTTTGCGTCGCCCTGCCAACAATCCGTCTAATGACGCTCAGGTGGCGCGTTGGGGAAAAACTCAAGGTGTTCCCGAACGAGCACCTTGACCTTGGCGGGGGTCTTCGCACCGGCATGTGATGCTGAACGGGGGTCGCAAAATTCAATTTCAACGGCAAAATTCATTTATGGCAGCTTGGTGTTCTTTTGTCATTGCACAAGCTACTCATCTTGTCACACATTTGCCGTAAGACAAAAAAATGTGCATATTTTCAACAAAATTTTCTTGCTACTTTCAGAATAAATTTCATTTTTTAGACTTAAAAAAAAAGTCTATCTAAAGATAAAAGTACATATATTTTTAGGATACAATGTCGTAGTGCTTTTAAATAGTGTCAACATGGTGAGAATAAAAATCTGATTTTTTTTCAAGCCTAAAGTCAGATTGAGTTTTTTTGTAGATACCTTTGACAGAATTTTTTTTTTTTTGCCGCCAAGGTGAAAACATACCTTACTGGCACCGGGTAGTAGGTGGAGCTTGACGTAGGGGTCCGAAAGCCCGTTGTGGTCCATTGGCTTGAGCCCCTGCCCAGAAAAAAACAAATAAATAAATAATAGTTTTGAACCCGCAGTTTTAATTCAGATTTCCCCCCCCCCCCCCCAACGCCTTTATTTTGGAAAAGACGGCGTAAAAATTTCTATCTCTTCGTTAAGGTTTTAACGGCAAACTTGACTGACATCTTATTAGCGGAACCAGCGATGAGTCAATAGAAGAAACCTCATTTGGAATTTCTTCCATTCTGGCCACGCCGAATGACAAACGGCGTCAGCGGGAGGCAATCTCCTCGCCAGTCGTGACCCGTGTGCGTTTCATTCGCCGCTTTATTTCCTCTCCTTCCCCGGTGAATCATCATCCATGTACGCCGTATATACGCATTACAACACCATTGAATAATCGTGGCGGGAAGTAACCGAGTAGAAATAATTTCATGTCTAATTGTATCAATTGTCGTACGGAGGATGAGATCAACCGGAGTCAAACTTGGTCAATAAAGCTGCTGGTGAAATAAATTCAAATTCCATAGATCTCACTCCCACAAAAAAATTCTTAGGTGGTTAGACCCACAAAAAAAAAAAACGTGCAAAAAAAACATGGCGGCAACTTCCAATTATTTCCCTAAAAATTTCAATTTTTTTTGACTAAATTTCAGACTCGACATCCAGGAGTTTAATCAATACAAGTCCACAAAGTTAAATTAATAATTGTCCTTTCCGATGGTCATTTACTTTTGCTAAGAACAGACTTTTCAGCCGAAGGGACATCTGCATCAGCGCGCGCTTTTGGACACTCACTTGATCGTAATTAGCGATTCATTAGAGACGGACGACCGCGGCAACGCGGCAGATGGGCGACATGCATCACGATGTCGCTAACGGCCGCGGGCAAGACCGAGAAACATCTGCTGGCGTTTAATCGCTAATAAGTTGCCTTGGTTTCAATCGGCATTTTCTAAGCGGGTTGACACTTCCAAAAGGTGGAATTGATCAAATGCTAAATGGGAGATGTATGGTTTGGGGAAACGAGGGGATAAGTGAATTTTTTTGTGTTAAGTTAAAAAAAAAAAAGCATGTTAATAAAATATGCGGCACGATAAAGCTATTGAGTCTCAGCAGTCATTTATGATTCAAAGCGAGTGCTTTTTTTTTGTGTGCACACACACACACTTTGATTTCCCCGTGTCGCTATCAGCCTCCTCATCAGCGCGGCATACGTCTTCATTATCATATCTGACCGGGCTGGTGACACCGAGGCGGACGAGGCATCAATCACGGAAAATAACAGGAGCGCCGCGACAGGACCATCAGCGGTGCTAAATTTACTCACGCTCTGTACTTGCGGAGAAATAAAGATACTGGAGTTAAAAAATAAAAAAAAGTTTAAGTAGGATAGAAATACATATTTAGAATTCTTTTTGAGTGACTTATTGGCAAATTTTTGTGTGCCGGTATTTCGACTTGGCACTTGCCACCTCTGTGGAACACGGAGCGTGGGGTTAAGGGTGGGGGTGATTGAGATGGGGGGGGAGCACCTGCGGTCTTGACGTCGTGTAATGTAGCCAGCCGGGCAGATGGGCCCGAGCGATCGCCGAGGAGTTACGGCTCGGGGTCGCGCGGGGACAGGCCGTGTTGATGGAAAGCCATTTATTTGAGAAGGAAAACAAAGCGGCCGAGGCGTAATGGAGACGCATCTCTGCGGTAGATTGCAGATTTTTAACAGATTATTTTATTGGGGGTATGTTTTTATTTTTGGATGTTTGGGAGTGACCATAGAGAAGGTTCAGGTGTGGAATCACAATGAGGGAAGTCAGGGGCGAACGGGGCGGGAGTTGGAGGTGGGATGTCAATCGGGGTCCACTGGTGGTTGGGGATGCTTGTGGAGATAAGACGGAACGATTGAGTCAACGATTGCGGCTTATCTTGCAGGCTTACCTTCTTGTATCTGGGAACAGGGAGCTGTTTGTGTGCGTGTGTGTGTGTGTGTGCATGGCAACACAGAGAGCATGCAAAAAAAAAAAAAAGTTGGGGAAGAAAAGAGGGAAGGAAATAAAGTCATGAGATTGAAAACAGTAATGTGACATAAATCAAAGTAATTGCACAAGATAAGAAACAATAAGATGGGAAATCAAAGATAAATGGAACCTCCAAAGTTAAGGCACACTTTCGGATCGCAATCTACCGACAAAAACTTTGCCCAAATAACAAATTGCAAACCCTTTCCGCATCGTTGCCAATGAACCCAAAAAAATTAGCTCGAGGCAAACGTACAAAATGAACTGCCACGCAAATTAGCATGGATGCTACGTCAACTAATCAACATTCAAACAAGCTTGACACTTGGAGAACAGCAGCAAAAGAAAAATCAAGGCTTTAGAATTGCAATTTACAACTGAAAATTGGAAAAGAAAAAAAAAACCTGGCACTTTTTGTGTTTTCTCCGTGCAGGGAAAACAAAAGGGCAAACCGCAGGAGGAAGGGTCTCATGAAAAGACGGCAGCTGGCGTGTCAAGGTAGGTTGCAGCGTAGGCGGCGAGGAATTAACAGGTCGAGCTTGGACCTTCCATTCAACGCTGACACAGCGTCTGACTCACCCGACGTGTTCATTCATGAAAACACACCACTGAGTCCCCAGGTGCCTCTTATTTCTTGATCCGTCCAACTAGTTGCCCCTTAGGGGCATGCAATTTGGCGGCCATGTCTACCATGAGCAGGGAATACATCCGCCATTTTGTAAAACTTCACCGTTTGCCATAAAGCAGGACAAGAATAAATGACATCCCCTAAAATCAGTGTTTGTCTTTCTCGAGTAGACCCACAAAAAAAAAGCCACGGCTTCAAAATGCACAAGAAGTCTACCATTTTGGTTATCTCACCGACTTCATCGTCATAAACGAGCTTCGGTTAAAGCGGACCGGAGTGTAAGCAGCCTTGTTTTCGACTTCCTCCAAAAGCTGCCTGACCAAACAAACCACCTCGATTTGGCCTTGATTTAATTAGCGCCAGAGAAAGGGAGCCTAGCGGGGGTGGTGTGTGTGTGTGTCACCAAGGTAGGAGACATTTTTTTGGTCCTTGGTGCACTCAAAGCCAGACGGGGGAGTGGAAATAACCTCATTTGTCTGAGAATGAAAAGCGACGGAGAAGGCAGGGGTGGTAATTGCTTTAATCAAGGCGAGTTGCGGAGGTAACATTTTGTGCCTTTGACGCATTAGCATGTAAAACGCGTGCTAATGGTTACGTAAGCCCGATGGCCTGACTTGAAGGTAGACGGGGGGGGAAAAAAAAAAGTTTGCCACGTCAATGGAGTCGTAAAATTAATTCCGGCTGGTGTCCTTGTCTGACAGTTTCCTCAAGTTGTCAAGACGAAACAAAAGGCTCTGTAAAAGAGGTGCTATAAATCAGTGAGCCATCGCGGCTACTTGGCAGCGCTAAGGCGAAAACCCGGAATGACCTGCGGGAGAAAGCGATATGGCCGCAGAAATGGAAGCTACGGGGAAAAAGAAACCCGTTTGTTCCTCCCTTCTGCTATCCGTTGGATTATTTCCTTTTTTATATTTAATCCGCGGAGGTTAAATGAGAAACAGACGTCTTCCCCGCCGCAGGATGTGTTAAGGCGCAAAAAAATATTCACGCGGTGTCGTATGAATATTGACGCGGGCAACATATTGAAAGCGTGTCGGCGGCGTTATGCAAATTTGGCTTCGATTCCCCCTGCCGCTCTCCGCTGCTGTTTATGCATCAGTAAAGGGAAAATGTCAGCAGTCTGTCACTGCTGCAAAATTTACATTTTCAATGGCCAATTGATCTTTCAAATTTAGCGCCGTATCAAAAATGACGCCTGTGGGAAAGGTTACCGGAATGTCTGCTTTTTATATAAACACAAAATGGGCGGAGTCACGCTCAATTGGTCAATTTGATTGGCGACTCCAGGATGAAAACAAACTTCCTGTGCTTTTTAGGAAATTGATTTTTTTGTGGGTCCACTACTGGTAGACATCCCCACCAAATCTCAAATTGCTAACCGATTGTTTTCCCCCCACCTCAAAATATCAGAGCGACCGACCCATCATTGACCAAAATGACCTTAAAATGGCTGCTTCAAACAAAATGGCAGGCTTCCTGTGTCTACTCGAATTTTTTTTTCATCTTTCAAATTTCAAATGGGCGACAGACGCTTACCTTGGCTTTGTTAATGGTGCAGTGGAGAGCATTGTGCTCCTGGTCGTACAGCAAGCTGAAGTCCAACGTTCCCAGCGTGGCTGCAACGGGAAAAAAACAAAATTCAAATTGTTGCTCAATTTGTAAGCTTTCTGCGTTGCGACGCCGGCGGCGATTACGAGAAGAAGAAAGAACGAAAAAGATGGCAAGGAGCCAAACTTTGTCTTGCCAGAAGTAAATAGAAGACCACACTTTGGTGGACACGTTGCGCTCGGAAGGAACAAGTGCTCGAGTGTTAACGTGCTCGCCTGTGCCAGGCCGCCATGAGCAATTTTCTCGCCTGCTTTACTTCGGCTTCCCATTATTTCCTCCTCATTAGAGTGGGACGACACGATCTGTTAATTTAAAAAAAAAAGAATGTGTTGTTTGTTTTGCTTATTAGCCGAGATGATTTCAGAGGGATGGAAAAAGCAAGTTGTTTTAGAATTTGTCAGACACGCACACTTGACACGACAATCTGGCGTTGACCTCAAGGGGGAGAGGACGGGGGGGGCAAATAGAAAGAAGGCTCCGCACTTGACACAAGCGCCACCACAATGATTCGCACATTTGCATACTGATCGAGAATTACATGCCTTGCCGCTTCGTTGCAATTTTCACCCTCCTCGTCGTTATTCGCAATTAGGGTCGAGGAAGGAACGCATCGGCAAACATCGGCCATGTTTGAAGTGACGTTTCGCAACTCTACAGGTGACTTGTTTTGCTTTTTTTGGACCTACCTCTATCAGAAATTGTGAAAAATTAACAGTTCATAATTCCCTAAAGCAAGAAACTGTAATATATGATGACTGAAGAACAGGGGTTCGAGGATTGACCCCTGGGGCACTCCACGATCACAGAGTCACAAAGAAGCATCAAATTTTTGCTTGAAATCTGTTTCCGTCATATTGATTCTGAACTTTACTGCCATCGTTGCCGCATGTAGCTAAAAAAACTCTTCCGGCAAGCAGTCGATGTGTCGATTTGCGCCTGCTTTTTCCGGCAGGTGTGATTGTGACTCATCGCACTCAGCGGAGAGTTGGAGAAGCATTCTATCGCCTCAAAAGCTACTAAAAATATCGAAAACGGGCTGCGAAACTGTCGGTCGGGGCTGATGCGGACCTGGAAGTCTACCGGAATGGTCCCGATAGCGCGGCGATGAGCATTCCCGCGTGCAAATCCGCATCACACACCCGTCACGCTTGACGAGCACCTTTGCGAGAACTCTAAAAATAAACCCGGTTATTTTGAATGAACTCGAGGCGGGTAATCCAAGGCGGGTCGAGGCGACAGGTAGACCTGGATCACAAGGCCACGAAACCACATGGCCGCGCGGTAGTTTGCCACCGCCTCGGTCGTCACGGAGGCTCCTGCGGAGTGAGCTGATAAAAAGTGCATCGCGTGAATTGCCTGACACTAAAGGTGTTGCCATGACAACTGAGGAAGATCCGTAAAGTGTATTAAATGACAACAAGTGGACCTTGAGCTTCTGCCCCCCTGCTTTCCCCCGTCAGGAATTAAAGAGCCATTTTAGCGATATTAGCGATATGAGGACAGCGAGGTGTTAGCGTAGGTAGCGAGACAAGCGGCATGGCAACACGTATTGTAGCCCTGAATTGACATGAGGATCACGTCAACGTCTAAGTGTGTAACCGGAAAGGCTGCGCTTACGAACGCCTCGTCGTCCATGCGAACGCGCGCCAGGCCTTTTATTTGGAGCAAAAAAATTTTTTTGTTGAAATGCGCTTAAAAAGAAGACACAGCGGATTATAATCAGCTGTTGACCGTACTTATTTTGATTTTTTGGGCGGAACTGTTGACAGGAAGCGAGTCGAGGTAACAAAAGCGGACTTGATGAGGCTGGTGATGAAAAAAACGAAAGACGGCGGGGGCGCAAGACATGTTTTGCATCGAGCACATTAGCCAGTATTTTTGCACGGGCCACCCGCAGACGACTATTAAACGCCTCGAGAGAGGAACAGACGGCGGCGTGCGACGGGAGGAGGCCCGGTGGGTCAACGCCAGGCGAGGAACAAGAAACAGCTTTGGGAGACTGCTTGATGATTCACTTTCACTGCAATGGATGCCAGTGTGTGGCCCAAGGCTGTTTTCAATTTTTTTTTTTTTTGTTTCAAGGAGGGGAATAATGGGCATTCAAATGGTGGCATGTACTTGAGAAAAATAAACGCCAGAGAAGTTGCTGGAAGCCTACCTTCAAACCACGACCCTGATTTAAAACCAGAACCAAGATTTGAAACCCTAATTTGCTAAATTGGTCTTTCTTGTCTAGCCTAAAGTCTTGTGTCAAAACCAGCGTGTTTTTTTATTTTCGGGTCGCGTCGGTCTTCATTTTTTCCGTCACGCGCCCTGATTTTCAGCAGCAGCTGGGCTGGGCTGCTTTTTGACAGTAATCGCGCCACACGCTCGCGCGTTTGCCCGCTCTGGCGGCTTATCGGGCCATCACAACGCACGTTATTGTCCATTACGGGATTCCGCCTTCCCTCCGGCGGCGCAGACGACACGCCGAGACACTTTGTGCCTGGAAAAGCTTGCTAAAGGCCCAAAAGACTCGCCACCACTGTCAAAGCTTTTACACGGGATACAACATTTTGGACGCTGGAGCGCTTGATGGCTGCTTCCACGTCAGATACCCTGAGCCTCGGTTTAAAACCCTAATTTGAAACCCTACCTTGAAAACCGTGCAGGGTTGTGCACGTTCGGTCCGGCCACATGCATGCATTACGCGCCTGTAAACGAATTACGCTATCTGGCCACACTCTGGCTCTTCCCCCAAAGCAGCGCGACTAATCCGGTTGGTTGCCAGGAAGTGAGCGAGTCCGGCCGATGGATGAGGCGGCCCGTCAAATAGGCCGCCGCGGCCGGCCGGACTTGATTTAATATCGGCCTGGGGAGGAAATAAATGGCCGGTTGCGGAAGATTGGAGGTGGGGACGGGGGGGTCACGCGGAAAATGAACCGAGGCGCGGTCTATTTCCTGACGCCGCTATTTGTCGCGGTTATTTTCACGAGCGCTGGCGGGGATTTCCATGAAGTCACAAAAGCTGTTTTACAAATGTTTCCGATTTTAATTTTTTTTCACTCAGAATTCCGTGGTACTACTGCATTAGAGCAATTCCTTCCACATGGCATTCTAATTAGCGTCCGTTCATTATTTTTCCTCGCTGGCTGCTTTGTAATTACGTTGGACTTGAACAGAGCGCCCCCCGCCCCCAACCGATTCATTCATGGTTGTGCCGGGGACAAACAATCGGGCTTTGTTGTCAACAATTTGCCACCGCTGTCGCGGACAGCAAATCTTAGTAATCAAGACGCTAACGAGGCCAAGTCCAACACAATCACGCACGCCCTCGTGTGATTAGCGGACGTGTGTTTTTATTTGGGGCCATTGCTTGTTTGTTGAATTTTTTTTTACCGTTTTATGACATCGAGTCAAAGAAAAAAAAAAAAAAAAGCCCCATATAATTGGCCGCACGTGTCGATCATAACAGGACACATGCAAAAACACGACTCGAGTGTCAGCCATTTTAGTTTGAAGCAGCCATTTTGAAGCAAATTTGAGAGATTGGAAACTTACAAAATTAACCACTGAGAAGTTTCACCAGTCAAAGCGAAACTGATGAAGTCATGATGCCCGGAAAAAGAACTAAACGCCGAGTCTGCCATTTTGGTTCGAAGCCGACATTTTGCACAAGTGGGCCATAAAAAAACAAATGAAAAGCATTGAGGCATCGTACGGCTTCTGGGGGCGTTCCAAGCGCGTGGCGCTTTCGAATTGAAGCAGTACATCATGGCGTCACTGGCCCAGACAGCAAACAAGCTTCAGGTTAGGGGTCGCCGCGAGAGTTATAGCTTGATTGGCTTGGGGGGGGGGGGGGGGGGGGGGCTATCACAAAAGAGAAACAAACATGGGCTGTAAATAAACAAGGATGTGTGGCGGGCGGCTGCGTTGTGGATCGCTAGCCCGCACAAAATGGAGCGGTCGCTCCAGGTGGCGTGTGCGAGATAGAAGGAGCAGCACAATGTGCATTGAAATTTTTTTTTCTACAGTGTTATTAACAACCCCCCCCCCCCCATTCCAATAAACTATTTCTACAATTTCCTACAACTATTTAAACAGGGGTGGCTCGGTGGGGCACCGTCCCCCTCACAATTCAGAAGGTGTGGGTTCAATTCCACCTTCGGCCCCCCCTGTGTGGAGTTTGCATGTTCTCCCCGTGCCTGCATGGGTTTTCTCCGGGCCCTGCGATTGGCTGGCAACCGGTCCAGGGTGTCCCCCGCCTACTGCTGGGATAGGCGGTAAAGAAAACGGACGGATGGATGTTGCCGCCGTAACATGCCACCGGTGTCACCGAGTTCTTTCCACCTCATTCAACAGCTGTTGGAAAACAGCGTGCTTCATTTAGAATCTTTTTTTTTTTTTTTGAATCCATTTTTCAAGCCCTTACAAAGCCTTCGCAACACAATGCCCGAAATGGCCTTGTTTGGTCTGACACACTTTGAAAGAAGCCATTTTGGACGTGCACGTTGCAGAGAAGAGGAAGTGAGCGCACTTCAGCCCAACCTCAATCACTTGGTTACCCCCCCCCCCCCACTCACCCCCCCCCCCACACGGTCGATTGACTGCGTTGCGCAATCCTTGCCCCAGTAAATACGAACGGCCATACTGATGGGAGTTGAGGCGCATCCCTTAGACAAAACCAGTGCTTTGCCGCCACTTTTAGCAACGATACATTTATTTATTTGCTTTTACAGCTAACACATAACGAATGAACAGTTCGGAACAGTCTGCACTTGGATATTTCATCCGCATAGATATGTCCTCAGCAAAGAACGGCGCGGATGAACGCAAGAATGGCGCCTTTTATGCGGGCTCGCGAAAGCGTGGGCGGAAGCCTCGCCACTCGCCGGCGTCTATTCAGCGCGCCCATCGAGCCAACGGCGCCGCGGGAGGGAGGCTCAGGTACACAAGGAAAAAAGTGCCAACAGGCAGAGTGACATTTCAAATCAAAGCAAATACTCTGGGCTGGCTTTTGTTCCGTGAATGCGACATTGATTGCCGATAAAAGACATTTTATTCGGGCACGTCAAGGCGTTACTAAATTGTTAAAGCACAGAGAAGAGCTTGCACAAAGCATGTTTTTTTTTAAACTCTGCAGATTTTATTTGGCCGAGTAAAATATTGATGAACCCATTAATCTGCTAATTATTTTGTAGAAAAAACGTATCATGAATAAAATAACTCCTTTTGGCTCGCTTACAGGCCTTAATAATTTGTTTTTTTCTCCGATGGCTAAAGAGAGATTTAGTTGGATTGGGCTACAAGTGTGAACCATTAGAATATGCGAGCGTGTTTTATTTATAGAGCACTTCTCGGAGAGAGGAGCGGCAAAGTACTCGAGCTGCTTCAACTACAGTTGCGCGCACCCAACGCCTCCTCGACGGGGCGATTTCCCCGGCGAAATCCCTCCTGCCATTCCTCTCATTACACATGAGGAATAAATCAATGGTGTCATTTGCTGCAATTGAAATGCAGATCACGCTAATGAGACACCGCGTAGATTTTTGTCCGCTAAGTAATTCAAAGATTTTTTTTTTAGCCGGTCGGCCATTTCCAATTAATCCCGGGCGCCCGCAATTAATTGGCTAGAGGACAAAAGACCCCACCAGTCTGTAATTATTCTGACGAATGACCCCTGGGAGGGTTAACAGTTGTGACATTTGTTTTTGGGCGGAAATTTAAACTTGATTTGTTTTTTGGTGAAAACGAAATGAGCGTGATGACAAGTAATTTCATGCCATATGTTTCATAGAGAGACCAAGCACACACACCCAGCAGAAGGCTTCAGTGGGAGTTTTTTTTGTTGCTGCTAGCGTGTGCCGCTCACCGAGTTAGCAGTCTCCCGCTGGCCACCAGAACGTCATCAGTCTGTCTCCCCCTCCTAAAAGGCTCAATTCTAATTAGAGGCGAAGGTCGATTGAGTGTGTTTTGGGAGGTTGTAAAATTTCGGCCATATTGACGTTGGTGCTGCTGTTTTGGTTAGCAACAAGGTAGAAAAAAAATTACATTTCCTAACATAGTATTCCTTTGTTAAATGAACTGACGGTGAAGTCTTGCGATATTTGCCGCTGAGACGCACGAGCGCGTCGATAATCGATGCGTACGCGCTTCTCGGAGAAGTCTCATTCCGCCCGGCTGAGAAAACGATCTATTTGCACATACCGTCAGGTTGGCGCGACCTCCGCGACTGACGCCGCATTCTCAGATGCGGATTGAATGAAAAAAGCAATTACCGGCCGACCGAGAGAAACGCTTTGACAAGGCTCGCAAGTCTGAGAAAAAGTCCAACTTTAGCACTTTTAAGCCGCTACACAAATTGAAAATGTTTATGCCTGACGAGTCCTAATCTGCCATGGCATCTTTACGCAGCCTTTAGCTTCTTCTTTTTGTGTGCAGTGCAGTCAGGAGTTTGATGCGATCAAATGACACGAGCGAGTCTCCAATCGCTCCGTCTTGAACGAGTCGAGTCGAATCAGATTATGTCAAGATGAGTCAAATCGGGTTGTTTCTAGTTGATCTGAATGAACAGGCAGTCTTGAATTGGACTTGTCCAATCCGACTGTTGCTTTTCTATAAGGGGATCCAACCGGCACCCGGTGAGGCCCCCCCCGCCCCCCAACAGCCCCAAACAATTGCCTTTGAGGCTTATCTCCTGCAAACACGAGAGCGTCGTGCGTATGGCAGGACACGCCCGCTATTTCTCCTCAGCCCGGCGAGGACGCGATAGCCTCCGCCCGCTGGCGACAGCCGTTAATCGGCCTCTGCACCCCCCCTAAACGTTGCTGCACTTCAATTAAGAAAGTCAAGGTTGAGTCACAATGAGTCTCGCGTGTGAGTGTGGGGGGGGGGCGGAATTGAGCTTTTATGCAGATTAGCCGCCGCAACCCGTTGAATTTGGCTCACAGGGGATGCAGCCCCACCCCGTCCCAGAGGAAGCGTGCATGCTGAATGGAGTCCCACAACAGGCGATCTGGGTCGCGGCTGCCTCGTTGCAATCGCAAACATTCGGCGCTCCATTTTGGAAAAGGTTGAGTTTTGAAATGTTTACCGACGTCACCCTCGTAACAGCATCCTCACACTAAGGGCAAAAGTGTAGCCAAGCGGAGACTATGGACTGCCGTCCAGCCCCAAATTACAGGAAAGGGGAGACAGTGGAGTTACGTAGCGCAACAGGGCATCTGTTCTAACATCCAACATCTGCCTGCACCCCCTCCCCCATCATCATCATCTTCCTCCTTTCGGCCAGTGCAGGATTAAAGCGGCTCTAAAGCCACGCGCCCCGCCCCCTCCCACTGCGGTGGGATTAACGGACTTGTGTCACACATTAAGCCCCCATCGCCAAAAAAACTGCAAGGAGGTCTGACACCATGAAAGTTGATTGATTCACAGTCAGCTGGGGATGACATTAGAGGGGTTTCGGGTCACCTGCAAATGAAGTTGTGGTCAAAGTGATTTATCTGGTTAAATTGAGCAGGTTCATGCAAGGGATTGACACGGGGTCATATGCTGATGAAAAGGTCACAAAAATGATTTGATTTTCAGGGTAGGGTTGATGGGGAGGGGGGGGGGGATCTGCATTTCCAGTCAGCTGAGCATAAATTCCGAAAGCTAAAGCGGCACATCATCTCCAAGAGATGAAGTGGCGTGCGGTGGAGGATGGGCGCTAGGTGAGGGGAGGCTTCCCAAATCGTGAATGACTTAGGGATCACCTGTGGATGAAATTGCACCCTACAGATTGCTGCCACAGTCAATCTGGAGGCACCCCCTCGTCCAAAAAAAGAAAAAACTTCACGCAGCCAAATGCTGTGCTAAAACGCCATGCATGTTCCTGAGGATGAGGTGAGCGGGTGCAACAGTTGTCTGTGTGAGGCGGCCACTTGCCACACACACACACAAACAATACATTCGCCGGAAAGGCAACATGGAAAAGGTGATGGGACTAAAAAAAAAAAAAAATAGAAAGAAAATCCCTCAGGCAGGGAGACGCTTGACAAGCAGCGGAAAACAAATGGCAGCGCATCACTCACTGGAGTCGTCCGAGTCGTACGCCTCCACGTCGGGCTCATCATCTCTCCTGGAAGCCGAGGCTCCGGCGAACGCCCGCTCCGGGCTGTCCTCACTTTCCGAGGCGGCGGCCGGGGCGGTGGCGGCGCAGAGGGCGGCGCGCGGCGCCCCGACGGGCGGCAGGCCCCGAGGGTAGCGGGGGAAGTAGTCGGAGATCTGCTTGATGGGCTGGATGGGTCCGGGGCACACGTCAATGGCCATGTGCTCCTGGATGCTGATGGTGGGTTTCTCGCCTTTGCGTTGTGTCATGCATGCGGTCCAAGCCTTCTGCCGAGCGCAGCGCTGACGGGAAAGAAAGGGACAAAAACAAAAGAAAAGAAAGACAAGCTCCTCTCTCGGGCGGACACGCGCGATGCCGCTTTGCGGCCCCCCCCACCCCCGCCGTCTGAATGCCGCCCCTCCCGCCTTGGGTCCTTTCCCACTCTCCTGTTTGGAGACCCCCCGCACTCCACCCTTGGCCGCCTATCTGCACCAGAGCGGAGGCAGGAGTGTGCGCCGAGGAGGGAAGAGCAAAGGGATTAGTCGGGGAAGGGGGGGGGAAATCAGCTGATGTCGCTGCCTAGCAACCGTCCGGTAAACAGGAACCGCCGCGTCACCGTGCTTAATTCCCACGTTAACCTCGTCCATCTGGACATCAAGTTTGAGGGCCCACACGTTCCATTGAAATGCAACAGGTTGGAGAAATCACAAACTACGCTACAATAACGGCTTTGACTTTGGCTCACCTGTAAAGAAAATAATTTACAAACACCTTCTATGGAAAGCCTGGAACCGCCCATCAACAGGTTGGACTGAGCTATGGCGTTCCAACGCACCAGTTAAGTCGTTCAAATGGATTGACAAAGACGTATTCGTAGTCGTTCAACCATATCGATAGTCCTTTGAATGTATTGACAAAGTCATTGTAACATATTGGTAAAGCACTTAAATTGAAATGTTCTGCAAAGTCGTTCCAACGGATTTGTAAACATATTGATAGTCATATCCCAATGTTAAAATATGCCTAAGTATGAAACAGTAATAAAGATGCAGCTTGTATTCAATAATTTGTTTTTTTTAATTGTATTTTAATGTATTGATAGTTAAATTATAACGTCAGCAGAAGCACACAAGTGAATAAACGCTGCAGCGCCATCTGGTGGTATCTGCAAAAGCGCATTGACTTGTATGCATTACGGGCTATGTATTCGAGATTGGAATACAAACGTGTTTATTTGTATGGAGACAGCAGGGTGGAATTTGGGGGTCGGTTCAAGCACCCATTCTTCCCAAACAAGTTAACAAGATGTCAAAACACGGAAAAGCCCCAAATCAAAAGTGCAGCTTAAAAGGTTCTGACGCGTTTAATGTTAGCGGGGCTCCTGAGTGCGTCTCAAGTGCTTTGAGGGATTTTTATCTTGTCAAGAAAATGGCCCTTCTTCAACTCTTCCCAAAATTGGGGGAGATAAAAAAAAGTAGGGGGGGGGGGGGCAATGTAGCTTGTCTTTAAAAGATCAACACTGCCCCCTGGTGGGGAAGGCGCAAAACACCCCCTGAGCTGCGTCGGCGCAAATTGGTATCTCGGATGATTGTTTTCGTGTCACCTTTTGATAAGATTGTTGCAAGATTGATTGATTCAGGGTTATTGATGAAATTTCGATCAACTGTGGATAATCTAGTCGCCTGGTGATAACCTGTCACCTTTGGGATTGATTTACGTGGTGGTTAAAAAAAGATGCACCAAGTCACCTGATGATTGTTGTGAGAGTGATTGATTTAGAGTGAACTGTTGATTAAAACTGTCACGAGAGTCATTGATTTAGGGTCACAGCTTCATGAAATTGTTTGAATAATGGTTGCCGATGCATGACAAAAATGCTTTTTGGCCGACAATTACAAAGTCTAAACAAGACAATTTAATTCAAGGAATTTAATTTAAAAGGGAAAATAATTAAACTAGAATTCATTCTTCATAATATGGAAGTGAATTGAAAAAGAGAACAAGAAAAGAACAGCAGAACGGGTTAGTTTTTTTCCTTTGTTAAATAAAACCGCCCAAGGATAAATTCAGTGTTTATGATAAATGATTGTCAAATGTTTATTTGAGAGAACTGCGGCAAACATCTGTTCCTTTCGCTCACTGCCGTAAAAGACAAAAATAAATTACTTTAATCATAAATACAATTATACAAAGATTTTTTTTGGGTGCAGGAATGACTAAAAATAAAATAAAAATCAAGTCAAAATGTGCAAGGGATCTACAAGGTGCGCTACGTATCCAAACAAAAGTAATTCAAATTAATAATTTAAGGTTGATATATATGAATATTTATACATGGATTTCACAAGAAAACAACGACGCAAACATCACCCGTCGAAGGTAAGGCAAGTTCATCTTTTTGCGCCCAAATCAACGCAAAGACGAAAAAAAATCCGTGAATGACAAACGGTGACGTCTTCACATTCCGCTAAAACGCTAGCATGCTAAGTATCTTGCACATGAACACTGGTCAATTGTTTTTACGAGATTTTCAAAAAAACAAGAGGAAACAAATAATAAGGCCAAAAGAAAAAGGAAGCAGTCCTTTGATATCATTTCACTTTTTCCGTCTCAATTAGTCCAACGGTACCACCCGCACATTTGTTAACGCTGACCAGGAAATAGGATAGTGACTGATAGCAATTAAGAACGAGCAAAAGTCTCCATTTTACCAGTGCTACTTGAATATAATTGCATTTTTTTTTTTTTACACTGCTCACTCACAAGTTCTAAGTGGCGTACAATTGTTAACACGGACATTTGCTGATCTTTTAAAAAGAAACAAAATTCTACACTTGTAAACATGCATGAATACAGAGCGATAATGTTTACGCTAAAAAAAAAGTGATCTCGTGAAAACTCAATTTGTTTTAAACGGCCAGCTCAGGCTATGTGGAACAAGTTTTGCACGACTCAAATGCCGGTTCACGCATTACTGACTTAACCACAGACAGGGAGGCATGCTATTCCTGGTTCACAAACAAACACGTGTTCAATTCATAAAGTTGTGTTAGTTAGCGTTGTTACTCACTGGTTCACGCCTCCGCAAATTCACATTCAGATCAAAGTTTGTTAGTTAACGTGTTACTTCCTGGTTTGTTAACAATTCTACCTTAAGCGGGGTTATGCTTTTGCCCGTGTTTCCATTCTGTGTACCAACAAAAGGCTTAACGAGAAATTGGAATTGTTTACATGCTAACCGACTCCAGAGGGATGCTAACAATTTAGCTGTGGCTCTGATGGTCAATGTTTTTTGTAGCATTATTGCTGCTGTGAAATATACTGTCAGGGCAAAAAGTGCAAACCGTCTCCCTTAGTAATTATGAACAAACACCGCCGAATTATTTTGGACCATTTTTTGTTCAAACGCTAGCAACAACTACGTAGCGTTAGCATGCTGACTAACACAATACAAATCAGTCAGCTCATTTGCATCCTATTTGGGCGGGTATTTTTTTTTATTTTATTTTTTTTGCCTTTGTAGCTTTCCCAAGTGCGTGATTCCGACAAACATGGCACGTTCTCATTTGACTTAAATGTCCTGATATGGCATCCGAGGACCCAAGAGGCAAATCAAAAGTAATCCACTCCCAAAAAAAAAAAAAGAGAGAAGGAAAGAGGTTCCTCAACGTCATATTTACACCACAGATGAGAGGCACTTGTATCTTTGGTTGGACCATCCCAACATCATTGCGAGGAGAGTTTCAAAATCATTCTCGAGAGTCCGCCTGGCAACACGGTGAGTCGTCTCTGCGTGTTTTTATTCCTTTTTACATTTTTTTTCTTTTAAAGGTTTTATTATGTTACCTTTACGGATCCCGTGGTACACATTTAGCCTTCTGACAGCGCCACCTAAAAGACAAGAACACAAGTTTGAGTCCACAAAGTTTTCTTTCTCCAAAAACAAAAAAGAGCAATAATAAATAAAACGAGTTAAAAAGCGTGGGGACGTACATGGACATCAAAATTGCTTTCGAAGCCTACCTTCTCGGGAAAGAAATTGGGGTTGCTTTGCCGTAGTTTTACTGGTCTGCCCTTGATGACGGCGTAGCAGAACATGGTGATGACCATGACGAACAGAAAGTAGCTGGTGTGCATCAGGTGCAGGTTGATGAGGGAGCGATCATCCTGGTAAAAAAAAAAAATTCCTTGCTTAACATCGGCGACCATGGTCAAGCGTCTTAATCTCCCGGCGACTCACATCGGGCACGATGACGGTGAGCTTGGGGTTGAGGGCGTGGTACACCTTGCCCACGGCGCCCTTGTAGCACCAGAAGGGGTTGTATTCCTGGCTGTACTTGGTGTCCGAGTCCCGCACGGTGGTGAACACCTTGTACCAAGACGTGGCATTGGTGTACGTCTCCGGCGTGCAGTGTGGCGGAGTCCTGAAAAAAGGAGAGGGGGGGTTGGGGATCAAATTTCATTGGATAACAGAAAATACAGCTAATGCTAATGCTAATACTAGCCTGGAAACCTTACTCCACTCACTTTTCACCTATATGTGTTTTTTTTTCTGATGGGGCAACTCACACTGTGACTGGAAAGATGTTGCTGACCGCCGTGATGGTCATGCAGGTACTGAACACCACCTGCTCGCAGTGACCGTGCAGAAGGCAATCATCTGCGTTCCAGGACACGGGCAGCGTGAACGTGATATTGATCTCTTCGTGCGATTCGCGGCCTGAAAAGCCAGTAAATAGTCAATTTATATAGGCCATTACTCCACAAAGCCAAAATGGGTGTCATGAGAGAGGGGGGAAAAGAAAAAAAAAAAAAAAGACTCCCTCACCAGTTAGGCCAACCTGCTGTCCCAGGACGGTAGCGTACAGGTGGGTGATGTTCCGCGAGTAGCCGCCGAAGGGCCGCTGTGGGTTGAGGGTGAGCGTGATGGGCACTGAGATGTTGATGTAGCCCGAGTCCTCGGAGAGCAGTGATGACGGTGTGCTGGGCCGCGCCTGCCCGCTAGTCGCCGCCAGGCTCTCGGGCGTGGTGGACTCGTTGAGACCGTGCTTGATGGTCTCATTCTCCGACACGCAGAAGTCTACCTCATTATAGCGCAGTAGGAACGTGTTCCAGTCCTGAGGAATAACAATAGAGACTCAGAAAAAATAGGCTTCATGACACACAGAAAGGGACCTACCTCAGTCAACTCTGGAGACTTGATCTCCTTGATCTTGAAGAAGTAGCCGATGGTGAGGAATGCAATGGCCACGGCGCTGACACTGATCATAAAGATGACCAGTGGCGGGCGGTTGTTGATGGAGCTTCTGAGGTTCTCCAGAGGGTTCAACAGGTACACCTGTGCAACAAACACAATGGTTGCGTTAACAACGCATTGTTCAAGTTGGTCTTCTAATCAAACTGTTTTAAAGGTCTTGCGTTAACTAATCAGTGTAAAACATGATAACTACCCTGACTTCATGGCTGACTGCAGCCTTCTGCACACAGACGTGACTAACCTTAACCGTTTCTAAAACAAATCCACGTGTTTCAAGCTTAAAGCATCAAAATGTTGCATAGTTCCCACGGCCAGGAAAGAGTCGTTCATGACTCAATACGTGTATTTCCAAGTAGTTTTCAATACTTAATACGTGCATTTTCAACTAGTTTCAATACTTTAAACAGGTTAATAGCAATTTTTTTTAGAGACGACATAGGAAAACACTATTTTTTTCAAGTGTGAATTCGAGAAAAACGAAACCACACTTCAGTTTTGCACAACCGCTTCTCGTTTTCTCAATACAGTACTCTTAATGGTACCTTAAACAAGTAAACAGGCGGAATTGTTTTCAAATAAGCAAATACACCGTTTCGTGCAATGTCTGTTGTGTTTGTTTGGAGTTGAAAAGCACATTACTCACTAACGATAGACTCTGTCCTGCCCGGCGTAAACCGCCCTAAAAACTCCCATTTCAATTATAAAACAGTCTTGGGTTATATTAATCCACACTTACCATTTTCTCCGGCGGGGGCTGCTGACGGGGAGCTCCGCTTAATCACTCGCAACCGAAAAGCAACTGTTTAGCCTAGCCTAGCCTAGCCTAGCTTCGATGCTAGTCAGCCCTCCCGCCCGCTGCCGGCGCCGCCGAGCTTAGTCGTTGGCCTCACCGGGGAAAAGCTACTCGCCCCGGGTTAGAACGCTGTAAAACAACCGGTGTAGGGCGACGAATCCAACAGCACCACGTTCCATTCTTGTTGTCGAGTGTCTGTTCATCCGTAGTTTACGTCCGCGAAGGCATAGCTGAGAGTGCCGAGTGCTCCGCCCATCCGCAGTGCGCGTCTCTCAAATTGAGCGCTCTGACGTCACGAGTCAGGCCACACAATTTTGGAACTGTCAGTTGGTAAACAAAAAAAAAAAAAAAAAATATATATACATTTCTCCGTCTAAATTGACAACAAAGTGGTTCGTTAAGCTTTGGAAAATGTCTATCAGAGTTACTTTGTGACGTCTGTTTTGTGCTTTGCTACGCCGGTGCGTTCACTGCACGTCGTAAATCAAAGACGTTCGAATGAGTTAACCTTGTCCAAAATGGTGGAGGAAAGTAGAGTTCCTCAAAATATATAAACAATAAACAACTAAAGACTAATTTAACATTTACTTGTCCTACTCTGGTTAAGCTAAAGGCAAAAAAATTCCTTCACAATTTGTATTGTTCACAATATTCAATAAAAATCCGACCTTTGAACTCCAAATGCAAATAAATAAAATTCAGTCCTTTGCTCACATTAGAAAAAAAACAAAAGTCCTTGGTTCATAAAAAGTATATACAAATCCTACTGTCGTTTATAAAAATGATGTGATGACATCACCCAACCTCAGACTGTGATGCAATCGCACATCATCTAATCACTGAGGAATGATGCACTTTCGATTTTAGTTGTTGTCCGACCAGACCGGAAGTTGGCCATCGTTTCAGATGCAGAGCCAGGAAAGTGGTGTGACCAGGCCCGAGAGCCATGAGGACCCCCAAGCGGCGGCGGCCGGGGAACCCATGACGGCCCAGCGAGTCATCCGCCTGCATCGCGAGCTGCTCGCTTTCTTCAACGACCTGCAGACGGCGGCCGACGCCAAGCAGTCACTGCGGCAGACCAAGTTTGAGGAGGCCCTGCGGCTGCGTATGGAGCGCCTGGATGGCTCCAGGGAGTTCAGCACGAAAAAGTTGCAGGAGATCAGGGACGGCTGGGCTCAGTCCACCACCAAGACCACGCTGCCGGACCTCCTGGACTCCCTGAACACTCAGCGCACGCTGTGCTCGGAGATGTTGGACCACAAGATGGAGCTCATCGGCGAGCTGCAGAAGAACTGGGTGGACGGCGACGAGCGCCACTCCATCGACCTCCGCAAGCAGAAGGAGGCCCTGGACTTGATGATTGAGCGCATGGACAAGGTGAGGCACATGACCATGGCCAACAAGGAGCTGGCGCACATCCAGAGCCCGCATGACATCTTCTTGACGCAAAGCCTGCTGGAGTGGGAGGGCTTCCAGACGGAGCTGCGGGCTCGGCGCAAGGAATGGCTGACCCAGAGGAAGCTGGCCATGGAGGAGTACGAGAACGCCATGCCGTTGCTGGAGCTAGCGCAGGAGCAGTGCAACACGGCCAAGCGCTCCATCGACATGAAGCTGATGGAGCTGGAGCGGGAGCAGGAGGAGATTAAGGGCAAGCGCAACGTGCTGGATGCCCGCAAGCTGAGCTGCGACGAGAAGCCCGAGGTCATCTACCTGCTGCGCAAACGCGTCAACACGCTCAAGGTGCAGCTGAGCGACATCATGAAGATGATCCAGATGGAGGAAGAGAGCTTCCAACGGCGCGAGCAGCATCTGCTGGATGACATTCGTCACAGCATGGCACAGCACAAGCGCATCCAGAAGAAGATCAAGCACTTCGCCCTGTTTGACGCGCAGACCTTTGTGAAGATGTCCAACATGCTGGTGGCCGAGGTGAAGCTGCTGGCCGAGAGCGCGCTGGCGACCGACTCGCACCTCTGCGCCCACCTGGGCCTGACGTGGGAGCGGCCTACCGCCGTCATCGAGCGCCGCTACCCCATCCAGCCGCAGGACCGCTTCGAGATGGTGGCGCAGGTGTACGCCGAGAGCGTGGCCGAGGTGGACGCCAAGACCATGACGGCGCTGCTGGAGCTCCTGTCCGACGAGCTGGGCTTCCTGATGGAGAACAGCGAGCATCTCGGCTTCCTGCGCAACGAGCGCCGCACGGCCGAGAAGCTCCTGGGCCTGCTCAACGCTTTCGACTTCTACGACGACGATCTCAACAGGCTGGCGGCCTTCCTGCTCAAGTATGAAGAGCAGCACCGAGAGCGGGGTGAACAAAAGGACGGCGAGCCGGATGACGGTGACCCGGAAGGCAGTGACCCGGACAGCGGCGACCCGAACAACGGCGACGCCCCCGTACATCTCATCCATCCTAACAACGTCCTACCCGCGTTCTTGAGCTTCGTCAGCTACCGTGTGCACTGCATGAAGAATTCAGCTCTTCGCCATTATCTGGACTGGGACGGTGATGCAGATCAAGCCTTCTGGGACAGTATGGCCAACATCATCCCGGAGGAGAAGCTCAGAATCTGGGACGCCGCCGAGATCGCCTTGACCAAGTACCTGGCCGTCCTGGAGGAGAACTCAGAAATATTTCACAAGAACGTCACACTGGAGGAGGAAAATAGAGAGCTGCGCAGGCAGCTGGCATGCGAGACTGACGGAAGTGCTTTTCTGCTCAAGGACTTCCTGGAAAAGGACGCTTAAGATCCAAGGACCCACTGCTGGAGCCCCACGACAACCAAGATAATAAAAAAGTGCAAGAACAAATCGATTTCCATGTGTCATTTCAAAACCCTCATGATCTTCTGACTACTTTTTCTCATAAATTGAAATTCTCACATACAAGTCATGAAGTACTTCAAACTCATTGCTGAGATTTTTTTTTCTTATTTCATCATATTGACATTTTATTTTAAAAAGCACACCATTGCTTCCCACTTGCTCATCATGATTTTTGTTACAAATGAGTGTACGCGCCTGGCAGTCTCCGTCAGGCTTGAAGTAAGGACAGAACAATTTTTTTTTGGAGCTAGCAGGGGGCAACCACGCGCCTCTTGCGGATGCACTCCCAGATCCAGCCGGCCGTCACCCGCTGGGCGCGACTGTCGCCGTCGCCGTGCTGATCGTCGGCCAGCGTGTGGGTGGCGGAGGGGGCGTCGTAGTCGTCCACCAGGTCGCCGTCGTACGCCACGAAGTAGCGTCGCAGCTTGGCAAAGTCGTCCACGCTGGACGGCAGGAAGAGCTTGACGCCACTGAAGATGTCCAGAAGTGTCTACAAAAAAAAAAAAAAAAAAAAAAAAGAGGTGACACTCAGGTCAGATTCCACTTTAAAAATATATATTATATTATATTATATTATATTATATTATATTATATTATATTATACCATACCTTGTCATTGTTGGAGTCCAGCATCTGCGGGGGAGGAGGAGGAGGCGGCGTGGACGTCGCCTTTGCTGCTTTGGCGTGCCCGTTGCTCTGCACAGTTTGGCTCTTCCTCGGCTGCAAATCCAAAAAGTTGAAGTCAACGTGGGGTTGTTTTGTTTTTTAGCAAAGCACGACAGGCAGGCATACCTTTTTGGGGGCGGGTGTCTTGACGGCGGGGGAGCCCGGCTCAGATTTCACCGCCTTGCGTTTGGCTGGTGTGCTGTTATCTGCTTACAAAGACATTTTTTGTCTCAAAACTGGATGAAGTCACAAGTCCCCCCCCCCGACGACTCACTTGTCTTCTTGGACGGGCCGCTTTCCGGCGCAGGTGAATTGCTGCCGCTATCTCCTCCCGACTCGCCCTTGTCTTGGCTGGACGATGTCACTTGAAAGTCAGAGTTCTCTTTGGAGACGCGATACAGCTCCTGGCGGAACAGACGGCAGAAGGACCCGTGTCAAACGTCAGCACCACCTAGAAGTCGAAGCGGCCGCGACGTACTTTGAGCTGCGGCAGGTTGGTGGCGCTCTTCCAATCTTTGTCGTCGCGGACGCGCGTCATGCGGGGGAAGCGGATGGAGATGCCGTCGGCCGTGTGCATCTCCGACTTGGAGAACTCGGCGCCCGTGATCTCCCACACGGGCGCGTCCTGGGCCGCCACAACACACTTTGATTTGTATCCTTCCATTTTTTGACTGTTTTGCTTTTGAATTTACTTTTTTTTTGTTTCTAGCTCACTCGTTATTTAACACAACTCACCTCGGGACTGCGGATGAGGAAATCCGGGTAGTAGTTCTTGACGATTTTCAGCCAGCCGGGGATTTTGCTGGGGTCCTACGGAAACACGTTCACAGAAGAGACGAATGAAGTCCGGTCGCGCAAGAATTCCCGGCAAGCTCGTCCACACCGACCTTGCTGATTTTGACGACATCCAGTTCTTTTTGGAGCCGGGCCAACATGGCGTCATCGTAGCCGCCGGAGCACTTGGTGACCGTGCACCACTTCTTAGAGTCCGGGTCGTAGCAACCCATTAAGAAGCTGGACATGATGCCTCCTAACATGGCAACAAACACATTTGTCGGGATGGTATCATTTGATGCCGATTCCAAACGCACCGTTGGAGCCTTTCCCGTAGAAAGCGCCAAGCACCACCAGGTCAGCCGTGTCGGCCATGGCACCCTCGTTCAGGTAGTCCTTTTTCACCTTCAGCCAGTGACGCTTGCCCGGCTCGTACGAGCCCTGGGGCACACCGTGTAGCACGTACACAGTCATCATCACATCTCGCTAACACGCCGGCAAATACGAGTCTGACCTTGACGTCTTTGAGCACCAGGCCTTCCAAACCTTCTCTGATGACTCGCGTGATCATGTCGGCCAGGTCTCTCCCACGCTATCGCACGTGGTGACACATATTTAGCGTGCGGGTGAAGTCCAAGGCGGTAGGTGCGCTCTTACCGTGACGTGCTTCATTTCGGAGAAGAGGATTCGGTTGGGCACCTCCACCATGTTGTCGTGCAGGAACTTCCTGCGCTCGCACAGCGGCCTGCGGACAAAAGGGAAAATATTTCATGTGTTATTATAATCCAACCCTGAGTAGCACGACACGTTTAAAAAAAAAAAAAAATGTTTTTACCTTTCCATGAGACTTATACCATTGAAGTAGATGCAGTCAAAAACAAAGAGGCACACGTTGGCATCTTGAAAGGCGGCTTTCTGAAGGACAAAAAGAAAACACGTTGGCGACATGAACTTCTAGTTGTCGTTTGCCATATGGTTGGAGCCTCTGACCTTGTGCACCCCCAGCGTCCCAAAGGGGAGGGGCTTGCTGGTGTTAGTGTCGATGAGCAGCACCTCGGCGTCCAGAATTATACTGTGGCCACCGGGGAACGCCTGCGGGATGTAATCCTTGAAGTGGACCACCTGGTGACGACGGCAAAAAAATTAAACCTTAGGATGTATGTCCAGCAGCACCCTCTAGTGGCCAGACTGTCAAGCCTGGAGTGTTCACTGGCACATGCTGAGAGAGCAAATGTTGACAAGGCCTTGTGGGAAATGTCCCACTGTGAGTATCACTAGAGGCTGCTAATCGTACTCAGACTGATTAGTGTGCGACTGTGTGTGTGCGTGACTAACTTTGTGTGGCAGCACGGGTTTGAGGCTGCGGCTGAAGTAGCTGAAGCTGTCGCCGCTCTTGTGCACCTGCACGCGCTCGCCGTCGTACTTGATCTCCGAGTACATGCCGTTGGGGCACTTCTTCATGGCGTACTCGATGGATTTGCACGCCTCCGCCTGGGGGGGGGGGAAGAAAAAGTTTGACAAAAGGACTAGGGGCATTTAGAAAACAGAACTGCATACATCTGAGGAGCACAACTCACCAGCATGGGCTGAACGGGGGTCATGAGCGAGGCCTCCACGGTCAGCAGCTTCCTCGGCCCCGAGCCATCCGACGCATCCTGCTGGTTCTTCAGCACGCGCTCGATCACGTCGCCCAGGTTGCGGGAGGCCTTGAAGGCGTCGTAGGCGTTGGGGTCCACCGCGTCCAGTCTGCCCGCAGAAAGACAATCGTGAGGGGAAAGCCGGGCATTCTCGCCGGGCGTGAAGCCATCGGCCGCTTACACGTGCTTGGCCCCGGCGTTCATCTTCAGGTCGTGCTTGATGAGGCGGATGATGCATTTCAGGTCGTTGCTGGTACACCTGAGAACGGGGAAAGAGAGACGGTAGCGACGTGCGGCGTTGGCGCTAGCCAGCGATGCGGTGATTCACTTTTTGGCGATGTCCTCCAGCTCGGCCTGCTGCTCGTCCTCTTTGGTGAGCTGCGCCAGGCGGGTGAGCGAGGCGTCCACCTCCTGGATGGTGAGGAGGCTCTTGGGAGACGGCGGGAAGGCTTTGCTCTCATCGAAGAACATGCGTACGGTTTCCGACACGTCACCCTGTTGTGGAAACACACGAGCAAGTCTCACCAGGCAGTCTGAAGACAACTGAGGAGGTTTTTCCACATAACGGGGAGCGAATGCTGAGAACCGGGATGTGAGATCTACATTTGGACGGTTGGACAGACCTTCTCCAGATCTCGCACCATGTCGTCCTGGTTGCAGCGGAAGATGCGGCTGAAGAGTTTGACGATCTGCTTGTCGTTGAGGTTGTAGACGCTCTTCACCACGCCGGGAAGCAGCAGCTTCACCGTCAGGTACAAGTCGCCATGGAATTTATCTACATGGAGATGACACAAATTAACATGGCCGCCAAAGGGCACTGTGCCACTTTTCTCGCCGGGGTGGACCTCCGCCGGTGCCCTTGCGCAGGAACTTCTCGATGATCTGCGTCTTGCTGTTGTAGCTGTTGATTTCGGCCACCGTGGCGCACAGCTTGCGGAACTCGCGGAACAGGCAGTCCTTGTGCTGCGGGTCGCACAGCTGCGTGGCCAGAGCGCTGCCTTGGTTGGGCTTAGCGGGCGACGACAAGGGCGAGGACGAGGAGCTGCCCGCCTTTGCCGCTGTGTTGGACAAACCAGGAGAATGCTAAATGCTAATTACAACATCCCGCAGTTGGATTTCAGCAAACCAAAGTGTTAGCTTAATGTTGTGTACCGGTGAAGCCCGAGAATTTCCTTGGAGCATTGAGCGGCGCTGCGGTGGCGGCGGCAGAGGGTGACGTCAGTTTGGCCGACTTGGCCGGAGTCTTCTTCTGGGGACTCGACTTGACTTTGGACATCAGTTCTGCAAACACACACGCATCAGTGAGTGCTTCATGGAGGCAAGAGAAGCGTATCGGTTGAAGTTGAAGAACCAACGACTCCCGACAGTTATGAAGCATACCCGAGACGTGTCGATTGATGAGGTCTTTATCCTCGTCCTGCAGCTCCTCCCAGCCCTCCAGCTCGGTGATGTCCTCGATCTTCTTAGTGGTGGCGCGGGCGCGCTCCAGCTTCTCAAAGATGCACTTGACGTGGTACCACTCCTTCATCTCGCCGGCTGATTCGCTGAAGGGGTTGGGCACCACCTTGCCGATGCGAGTCACTCCCTTGGCGATCTTGTCCTTGCATTTCTTGCAGCCGGCTGTGCCGCGCTTGGCGTACTCCACCAGGAAACGCTGCTCCGCCATGGCGTCGGCCACGTGCAAGGACAGCAGGAGGCCTCCGTGATGCTTGAGAAGGCGGCGGCGAGATTCGGGAGGCGGGGCTAAGAGGCCCGAAAAGAATGTGCAGGTTGGGAAGAGGAGGGGGGCGAGGGGGCGAAAGCAGACTGTCTTCTTGGCTAGCAATATGACACACCTGTGCATCAACACTTATAACCTGAGGAAAAACAGGTTAGTTACAACAAGGCCAACAATTCATCAACAATAAATCTATTTTCAAATCAATCAATACTTTTTTTCCATCATAAATTGTTAATTGGAGCCCGAGTTACAACTTTACCTATTACCTTTTTTTATCTAGGTTATTTTGAACTTTATTGGAAATTGTTTTTGTCAAGATTTGCAGCTCAACCTTTGTTAATAAAGAAGTTCAATTTGGATTTTCTCTTTAATCTTTTTGCAAATATGGATTTGATCGGGATTTGTTTTACCTTGTAACAAACGACGAACTTTGCTTTGTTTTGCTCAAGAACGAAATTGCCTAATAAACGCCAACTCAGATTGACACTTAACCACCATTGTAATGTTTATTTTTCCTGCTCTCGTTTTGCAGTGGTAATGGTGGATTAGTGGCTAAACCAGAAAACGAATCGAAATTAATTTCAATTGAGTGGGATGTTTAAAAATTAGCAACATGAGTTTAGCTTCTTGTTAGCTAGTCGGTTAGCTTTTTAGCCACGCCGGACACGACTTTATACACGCCCCCGTTCATACAGACAAGTGGGTGTCGCTTTAACAACGAAAAAAATTGCATTGTGAATAACATTTAGGATCCAACAAATGGCGGAAACGACTGTACCTTGTCGATCCTTGGCAAAGTGTATGAGATTTAAATGGAGGATCCGTGGCATTGTTGTAGTCGCCTGCGCAGTCAAGTAAACATGTTTATGGTTTTAGTTTGGTCACTTCCGTTAGCAGAGTAAAAGTCTTCACCCAATGCGGGGTCAATTAGTATCATTTCACAAGTGATATTTGTCCATGTTATAGATGTGGTACATTTAATTTATCAAATGGTTAGAGAGACTGAAACGCGTGTCTGACTTATCCGCAATTTGTACTTTATTATGCGTGTACAAATACTTTTTCCGGTTCCGCGTGCTCGGCGACATTAGCTTGATGTTGTGATCACTTTAGGGGGCTGCTCAATGGCCCACATTTGTCAACAAACGGGTTTTTGTTCTTCAACCTTCATGGAAAAGGGACTGGTTTGGATTTTTACACATTTTATTACAATAAATTCATATCTGCAGGAAAAAAAATACATTTTCAAGAATAATGGTGAATTTGACATGATTAAAATAATATTGTGATTGTTAAATGTGAGGTGACACCAGAAAGGATTCCAGAAGGTCTCCTGACTAATGTGTCTGTATTCCAGAGTGTAAATTTACCCAGTGTCCTTTATGAGATGGTCGTTAAGAATTTGCCGCGTCCAGATTTTTCTCTCCTGAAGCGTTGCGTTCGGAGGAACTCCAACACTGAAGGTCCAACTTGGCTTGGATTAAACACGGCTGAGCAAGGTGAAGACATGATGATCATTTCTTTTTGGTTGTTTCAATGTAAGCGTGCAGCTGTCCATCCATCCATCCAGCAGGGGGCGTTATTTTCTTACCTGCCTGGAGGACTTGATGAGAGTGGCGGAGCGTAGAGAGGGCCGGCTGCCGGCTTCCGAAAGTCTCTCCAGCAGGACTCGGGTTCTTGGGATGTGACTCCACGACACGCCCAGGCCCGGCTGCACTTTGCCCTCCTCGCTCCGCGTCACGTGATTGGTCACCTGTGGATGTCGCACTCACGACTAAATGACATCCTACAACATCTAAGTGTGTGTTCCTCCTCACCAAAGCAGCTATGTTGAAATTCTTGGCCATGGTCTTGAGGGCGATGGCGACTTGGCTCATCATGTACATGCCTACACGGACAACATTTTGGATCAAGAAACGTCGATGATGTGAGGAAAAATTTTTGTGGATTAATAGATTTAGTAAACTGCGTTCTCACGTTCTTGATGCCTGCTTCCCAGCAGAGGAGCGATGACGGCCGACACCGAGTCCACAATCAGCGCCTTGACGGAGCCTCCGCTGGCGCTCACCTGCCACGGCAAATGCGACAGACAACGTTTGACGCCTGGTGGGGGATTGGCAACGGGTTTTTGCACACACCTGCCGAAGGCCGCCGGCGTCGCCGAGACGATGAAGACAGTCAAGCAGGGAGAAGATGTCGAACGCGTGATGCACGGCGATCCTCTGCAGGGCTTCCATCTGCCAGCCAAAATGACACTTGAGTTCCATGCGCGTTTTATGAGGTGTCGCTCATCTGACGCTGGCTATAAAAAGTCTACACACCCCTGTGCAAATGCCAGGTTTTTGAGAGCAATATAAAACATTTCAAAACTTTTTCTCGCCTTAATGTGACATAATGTCACTTGAAACAGGTGAATAAAAAAAAGTGCTGCTACAGCTGCCTATTTTTACTTTGCTCATTTTTTTGGGGGGTTTAGCGGAGGTGCACCGATTGTCGATCATGTTATCAATTTGGTGACCTGCTCGTCGTGGCTGCTTGTTTGGGTTTGCAGCATTTGGCGCAGGCGTCTCGCCGACAGTCCCCCCGTGGTGTCCACGAAGATCACGTTTTGCCTCAGGTGTTGCGCAACATGCGCCGCCACGCCCAAACACACCTGAAAACACCGTTTGGACACGGCAAGAAAAGACAAGGTACAAAAAAAAACAACGAGTATGTCAATGAGAACAAAACTTGTAATTTGATGTGATTTTTAAAAAATTTTTAATACTCGCCTGAGTTTTGCCACTTGCTGGCCCACCTGCCAGCTCCGTAATCTCACCCGTGTACACGCCAGAATCCAGCAGCGTGTCCAGGCTGACAACAAACAAGACAATGACGTGACCAGGAGCAAATTCTTCAAACTGCACCTTGAAGAGCAGACGCCAAAATCAAGTGGCGTACTTAAAATGCACGAGGTATGGAGCAAATAGCCGTGATGCAGCGGCGGAAAAGACATTCCTCGCCAAGTCCCTGCGCTATTTTTGATTGATGGTCGGTGACGGATGTCTCGCTTGGCTCACGTCGCATCTACATATCTGACGCCCCCCCAAGGGATGCCCCCACACATCTCCCTGTTCAGTTCGGCATGAAGGTTAAACGCAACCCAGAGTTGCTTGTTGCACGGCGTGATTGTGACGAGTGTGACCAAATATCCGGCGGACGTCCCCGGAGGAAAACAAAAATGACAGTCTTTGCCGTTTCTGCATCAATTGTCCTTCAAAAAAAAAAAAAATGCTGACACTTTGACTTGTAGGCACGAAGATCCGATTAAAATATGATCATACTGGACTTTCGATTTCACCGAGCTCACCATGTCCCTGACATGAATGAGGACATTGAATTTTTATGTTGAAAGAGAAAAAAAGATTTTTTAAAAAATCGTTATTGCATGATGGATCGTTAAGTCCTAACTCATGCCCTTTGCTGCTGCCCCCGTAAAGCACTAGGGGGCAGCCATGACACATCCAAGCTTCTCAAAGGGTTGCCCAGACTTTGATGTCTTGAGAAACATTGACTTGACCGTTTAAAAATAAAATCAGCAGGACGCTTTGACTTCCTCTCCGCAAAGCTTTGCCTGAGCACCTTGAAGGCTCTTTAGCCATCGCTGCTGTTTGTGTTAAAGAGGCGAGCAGGAGCCAGCGTGAACGTGGCTGCTCCATCAGACTGCCACTTTGGGGTCCAAATGGAACCAGGCCTGTCTTTAGAGGCTGCTTTTTCTCCGCCACGCGCTCAGCTACATATTCCGCTATGCGCAACGTGGCTCCATGCTAATTCAATTTTGTGAAGCACGTCAGCGCGACTCGGGCTGGGGTTGATTGATTGAAGAGATGTGCCGTGGAATCTGGTTACAAAATAAATCTTATGACTGGTTTGACTTTCGCGTGTCCTTCAGTTTAAACAGGGAAGGATGAAATACGCCTAAGCACAAAAAAAATAAATAAAGTTGACAACAGTGGCAGGTTTAAATCCAAACGGCTGACTCTGCTGTTCAATTTCGGGCATGGGTCCTTGAGACATTTTCGTTCATCCATGTCCACCCAATTTTGTATCACTGGCGTCAGGTACTACATTTGTCTAACTCTCAAAAGCTGAACTTCTCACCCATAAAAATTGTTCTGATAGTATTTGATGAAGATAAACGGATGCAATACTTTGCCCATACTCAGCGCTCACTCTGGGTTTCCTGTGGAGAGGATGGCGGTGGAGCTGAGCACCTCGTCGTAGAGGTCGGCACCGGAAACGGGGAAGGCGGCGTGCTGGGCCAGCAGCACCCTACGAATGGCGATCAGAGCCTGCCAGACAACAAAAAAATGACATTTCACCTTGCAGCCAAAGAACCTGGTGTTTAATTGGTTGCCCGACACCTTAGGTGGGAACTCCCCAGGTGTCCGTGTCTGCGCTTAGAACATGAATAAAATGTTTCTTCTTCTGTGGTGGCTTCGATTAATTGGTCATCAGAATGAACAAAGAATCAGCCATAACTCCTAATTTGAATATGATCGATTTTTCAACCCTTAGCATCTCGAGGCAGTCCTGCATGTCATGGCGGGCCACTCGGGGTCACGAAACATCTAAACATGGAGAAAGCAGTGGCAAAGACACACACCGCAGGAGCTTTTTCTTCTGAACGAAGTCAAATGTTTGGTGGGCGACGGGGCGCCAAGCTGATGACCGCAGGAGGTGAAACGATAAATTCCAGGCTGGCCTCTCATGACCTCTGCCTGCCCACGCCAAACAAGCATGCTCTCTATGCTGGGTACTTATTTATAAAAAACAAGTTTCCTCTTGGCTGCCCAAGAGGTCAACACAGAGAATTTTTAATCTCAAGATCTCGCCTCTTTTTGTGCGTGCAAATGATGAAAAAGTGAAAGGGCTTATATATTTTCAAGGGTTCAAGCCGCTAATGAGGGTTGGTTGATAGCCTACACTATAAAATGTGCATACTTTTTCGATTTTGTTAACTAGATCTGGGACTGTTTGATCCGAATAGCCTGTCCATTGGCCTTCTAAAATGTATACAATTTACCTTATATGACGCCGAACTTTTCTGTGCGAGGTCCTCCATGTTCGACGAGACCAGATCTTCCACTGGAAACAACAAGAAGACAGAAAATGACATTTGTCGTTCAAAATCCCACTTATCGTTAGGGGGGCTCGTTCCAACCTGTTTTAACGTGAGCATCCCGCAAACGGCGCAATAAATCTTCATCCAGTCCCGGACACATCCCTTCCCGCAAGAGCACCATGCTTTCTCATTGTCCATTCACTCAATCAGGAATAAATAAAAAGCCTGAAACTCTTTTGGAGGACACAAGCGAGCTAGCGTAACTTTTGTTTTTAGCATTCTGCCGAATTTAGCTTCGAGTGGGAGACTTCACCGCCTCGTCACGTCCCTCTATCAAACTAACTTTAAAAATTGAAACATGGACAGAAGTGACCAGTTTAAACGTTGCCTTGAAGAAATTGATAACTTCTTGATAACTAACTTGAAAGCTTCTAACGAGTTAGTGGTGGTTGGAAGGAACCAATACTGCTGTGATGCATTCTGGGTAGTGTAGTTTCATCATTAGCGAGGAAAGTTACCCACAATGCATCGCGATCTTTTGCAACGATCTTAATTACGCTTATGTTACCTTAGTGCTGAAAATAGTTTGTACTGCATGTTTTAGGAATAAGTAATGGAACCAGAATGAAAAAGCATTATTCATTTTAAATGCTGTAATTATTTAGATGCATTGTAAATATTTCTCTATCTAGTCTTTCAAAGAGCTCCCTAGTTGTGTTTTGAGCAAACTTTTTCAGTGTTTTATAGCTCCCCTTTTAAAAGTTTCCACATCGCCATGGTAACCGTGGCAGTCCCAGCAGGCTGCTCGGGAGCCATCAAGCCTAAGTGCGCGAAAAGCCCGAGGCCACGTTCAAATAAACACCTTTATTGCAACAATTCCATCTCTGCGACCCAATTAGCTGTCTCATTTAAAACAAATGTCACGGCTGATAAAAAAGAAAAGATAGAAAAGTGGGAGGGAGGGAACAGGAAGTGCTGAAAATGCTGCACTTCCTGCCGCAACGGAAACCTCATCTATAACAATATTTTTTTTTTCAATTTAATACGTACGCTAGATTTCATTTTACATAGAAAATGGGTCATTGTTATTTTTCAGAAATAAGATAAGCAAAAACTAGGCTGAGCTAAAAAAAACAAAATACACCCTTTTAATGCTTCTTTAACTGCCATCTAGTGGTCTACATTGGAATTACGCCCAAACTAAACGGGAGGCAGTCGACAATTGTTAAAAAAAAATAAAAATGCGACAGCAAAGCTACATTTATTGGAACGGATCACGGGCACGACTGACTGTGAAAGAAATATACTCCCGCTATCTAAATAAAATCTAAAAACATTTTTCTCTCCATCTACGTAGCTGCTCATGTTGGACTACACTTTTCAGTTTATTTGCTTCCCTTTTTCTTCACGTTTCCTCCCGCAGGCCCGCCGAGCGGGTGTGATGAAGTCGGTGGGACATGTTGGCTGGAGGTTATCAGGCTTCCGCAGATGCTCGCGCTGGCGTGACGACTCCAGCTGAGGCCGTAAAACCTCTTGTCCCGTGTGCCCAGTGGACACCTCTTCCTGTCCTCAGCGTGCGCTGCCATACTGACTGGAGACCCATCACGGAAAATATACAGCCCGATTGCTGCAAATGGTGGCCATATTGCGCACGAGGGGCGTCGTTTATTTACTCAAGTGCGGGTGAGGGCCAAGCCGTTTTGTATTGTTCCTCAGTTTATGTCGAGGATCGGTTTAAAAAGGAGCAAAAATGAGCTCATTGCGAACAAATCATGCAAAACATAAGTGCTACATTAGAAACCTTGAAGCAATGGATATCTGAACACAAACGGTGCAGCAGGACATATAGACAGATAACACACCGGCGTATTTTCTTCATCCTCCGCAAAGAACGCTAGTTGGGCACCTGCGGTTTCGCCTATTAATAGATTTTATTTTCAAAACAGGGCACTCAACGTATTCAGGAAGTTTGTCGAGAACTGGAAGTCTGTCCGAACTTTCAAATGAATAATTGCTGAACCGTGCCCCCTTAGCCCTTATAGGACAGGACATGTTGACAAATGTGTGCCGCTTTCTATAAAAAAAGGGCCCTGGCGTTCATAAAACATGCATGATAACTGGACTGCGCCATGTCGCTGTCTCCTGGCACAGGGCTAACGCTTTGAAAAAGCTTGGAAGTCATACTTTCATTTTCTTTATCCAGGAGTCTTTTTTTAACACAGCACGCACGGAGCAAAGATAAATAAAAAGGCCTTGAAAGTGTAATCATCAGGATAGAGAGGGAGGCTATGCTTCCATTGATCAGGGTTCAAACAGGTAAAACTTGACAAAGGTGCCTTTAAAGTGCAGCCCGACTGGCCCTGCGCGATGAATAATGGCTCACTTGTCCTTGGCTGCAAAACTGCAAACCCAAATAAAACAAGTGAGTAGAAAACAAGAAAAAAAAAAAATCACCTTCCCTGTTAGTTCCACTGAGATGAGAAATAAAACACAAGGTGCTCGCTGAGTTGAAAGATGTTATTACAGACTCAAAGGAGCAGTTTGAGGAATAAAAGAAATATTTGCTGCTTAAGAATCACGTTGATTGAATAACAGCTTGGAGAATTGTTGCTGTTGCCGTGACAACGCCAAACACCTATTTGAAGGGTCTATCATAATAGTAATAATACTAATGGGAGGGAGGCCTCATTATTTTGAAAATTGATTGGGCCACCCGAGTGTTTTTTTTTTCTCCTTCTAAATATACGAAAACATTCAACCTGAAATGGGCCCGATTTGTGAGCGTGGTGCAAAGTGAGAGAAAGAAAGAAAAGCCATCACAACTTGAGTATAATATCGCATTTTCTTGAGTATTTTACATATAAGGGGAAAATACAAGGATTTGCTTCCAAGAGAATACAGGAAATAGATCAGTGCTCTGTACACGAACGCGGTGGTCAGTGTGGCGGCGGTAGCGGTGAGGACCGACTTCCAAGTATAGCAGCTTGTAAGAAAAATACAAACCGGCGCACCCCGGCAGCGCTATAAAAAAAAAAAGAAAGAAAACAAGGCAGGAACACGGAGGAACCGAACATGGCAACGTATTTACATGAATGAAGAAGAAAAGCAAGCTGCGGTGAAAGCTGCGCTTCATCTGTACAGCAGAGCGACCGACCGGCGAGGATTCGACAGTCAACGTAGAGCAGACGGCTTGTTTTCAGTCTTCGCCGGCGAACAGACAAAGAAGCCGACATTCATCCTGAGAGAGCAAAACTCCTCAAATGGGCTCAGGGAAAGCAAAATAAAACAAAAAAAAACTTTGAATGATGGGCTGAGGCATGCAGACAACCAGAAGCCCGGAAATCCCCAATCCAGATTTGAGTCTCGCTTTTGAATAAAAAATAAAATAAAAAAAAAGACCCAAAAAAGCTGGAACGTGGGTCATGAGCTGAGTTCCTGGACTCAAAAGCTTCTTTCCCCAAGATTTAGAATATTCAATTTGTGCATTTCAGTGCTATGCAGCTGGTTATGTTTGTTTATTTGACTTGATACAAAAAGCTACAAGGCTAAATTCCCGTAAAAGCCCGAAGGAGACAAAATTGGAAATATCTCATCAGCATGTTTACGGGATCCGACTCCGTGGAGGTCAAGGCTCTCCTGGCGCATATTTTGTCAGGGCAAATTTGATCTGTTGACAAAATTAATAGGGATACGTGGGCAAATTAAATGAATGGAGTCCTTGCTCTCCACTTTTTAAAACTTTCAAATAAAAAAAAAGAACAATTCTGGATTGGACCTTTCAGAAGAACTCCGGTGCCTTGACGTTGAAACGCGGCTACATATTGCCACAAAGAAATAAAAATAAAAATTCTATCCAAGCCCTTAGATGCCCTTTAGAATGAAAAGGGAAACAAAACAATGATGTGACAAAAGCATATTTCATCTCATGCCGACTTCATTAGGCTCAAAACTGGGAGCTTGTTTGATGAGCTTTGAGGACGTCGGCCGGCCTTCAAAATAGGACATACCGCCGCTAATTAAAAGCCGCAACAGTTTGGCTTCTACTGGTGGATTTTATTTAAAAAAATAAAATAAAATAATAAAAATAATTATATATATATATATATATATATATATATATATATATATATATATATATATCCCAGATTACACATTCCCCAGACTCTCTGCTACACACACAGCCATCTTGTCTCAAGCTGCATGAGATTAATTACACACACACACACGCGCGCAATTAATTACACACGTGCACACACACACACACACACACACACACATTACACATGTGGCACCAAGATGATAAATAAAAGTCAATAAAAAAAAAAAAATCTTGGATGATGCAAACTTCCTGATGTTGTGCTCTGTAACAGGTAACGAAATGGTCACAAGTTCTTCTGGCAAAAAAAAGTGGCGAGCGTTTCCCCTGCGTAAGCGGCCATGTCTGGTTGGCCTGGTGTGACGTCATGGCATGCGTGTGATTATTTGAGTCGGGCGGGATTATATCGTTGACATATTTTGCTCCGTGTAACACGGACGGAGACGACGTGACGCTCAAGTGATCGGATAGCGTGTAACCCCGATGGAATCATTTTGTGCTACACAGATGGCGTTTAACTCAAACTACATGTAAAATAGATTTGCTCATTTTCATAACACAGATTTGTCTTTTGACTCGATTACATGTTTCTCCGATGACGTCGTTGCACGTTAACTCAAATGACCCCAAACTTATTTAGCAGCTAGATTGGAAATAACAGAACGAGCGTGCAAACCGTCACATGATGAGAAAAAAAGTAGTGATGATGGCGCCTCATCCTTGCTGCCCACGCAAAGCAGCTTGCTACAGAGCGGACGCTTCAAGTCGCCAGTGATGGCGGCCGGCGATTGTAAGGCATTGAATTAAGGGGGGGGGGGGAGGGGGAGTGGCCATGACACGTAGAAAAATGTAAGCAAATAAGTGACAGCGACAAGAAAAAGTACCTACTTTGGCAAAAAAAAAAAAAACAACCGGAACCCCAAAATAAACAAGATTTTTTTTTGAGAGTCTTTGACAGTTTTCAGGGTTTATCAAAGGCCTCTTTGTTGGCCGCCGCCGCCGCCGCCACCGCCTTTTGTCGGGTCGTCGAGTCTTTGGCTTCCTTTACGCGTCCGTCTCTCTCTTTTTTTTCTTCTTTGTTTAGTGTGATAAGATTACTGCAGTGTGCAAACTAAACGGAACAAACTAACTGAAACGACAGTAGGCCTTTTCTTTCCTCCCGAGTCTGTGATAAAAAGGAGCACCCCCCCCCGCCCCCCAACCCAACCCGACTCGACTGATTCCTCAGGCGATTTCTTTTATTCTGCGCATGTAGTCGTGCAGTTCCTCGGGGTCTTGGAAGCCCATGTCCTGACACACCCACTGGATGTCCTCCTCGTCGGCGACGGGGACGGAATTATAGGGCAGGTCCTCGCTGGGCAGCGTGGTGAAGGTGGTGAACTTGACCCGCTTGCGCTTGGAGGTGGGCGAACTGGCTTCCTCGCCGCTCTCCTTGGCCGAGCCGCCCGAGCTGCCGTCGCCGCGGCCGTGCACCTGGCTCTGCACGCTGGTCTGCGAGCTGCCGCTGCTGTGGTGGTCCCCGTGGCAGCAGGTCTGGACGCCCTCCAGCGGGTTGGGGGGGCTGTCGGCCCGTTGGGGGGACAGGTCGCACTGGGCCCGCAGCGGCTGGCCGTTGCCCAGGAAGACCCAGTGGTGCGAGTGGTCCATGTTGACCTGGCCCTCGGGCGGGATGCGCTTGTGCCGGTACTTGAGCACAAAGACGATGCAGTTGATGAGAAAGACCAGGATGGCCAGGCAGAAGACCCCGAGGAGGGCGTACATGCCGATCTCCAGGTCCGTCATGTTGCGGGGCGAGTGCACAAAGTCGTCCTCGTCCTCCTCTTCCTCCTCCTCTTCTTCCTCGTCCGTTTCCGTGGGCTGCTCCCGGATGCCCGTGGTGGGCAAGTTGGTGTAGTCGATGGGAACGCTGGCCGGCTGCTCGTCGGACGTCTCGTAGATCCTCCCGCCCGAGTCGGGACGGGCCGGCGGGCGGCCGGTGCCGGGCGGCGACTCGGCCTCGCCCTCGGCCTCCTCGTCCGAGTCGTCCTCCTCGGGTCCAAACCGGACTCTGACGTAGACGGCGGCCGAGGCGACCACGCTCTTGCGCTTGGTTTTCTGGCAGGCCTCGCCGATGGTCATCTCCACGCGCACCAGCTCGCCGGCGCCCTCGCCCTCCGCCACCACCACGGGCCAACGTTGCTGCGGCTCCTGCGACACCGACACCACCTTGTCGTCCAGCGTGGAGGCGTTGAAGTTGTAGTCCTTGGGATCAAAGTAGGTCAGCGAGGCGGCCGTGTTGTCGCTGAAGAGCATCCACACGGACAAGCTGGCCTCCTGCAATATAGAAATAACCGAATGAAAAAAAAAAAGTTCAAATCCATATAATATCGGCGTACGTGTTACCCCGGCAGCTCCGAGATGAACGTGACTCGAATGCGCTTCCTCGTGTCATTGCGAGCTTTTCACCTGCCGCTTTACTCCGCGATGAGACGTTTCAGACTCAGAACACGTTTTCATCTCACAAGATGGGGCCGTCTGTTGCCACGGTGACCGAGCCTCGCTCACGCAAGATGCACGAGAAGGTGAACCGGGACCGCAAAGGCTAAAGACACGACCGTGTCGAAAAGTTGCGCAATTGTCTCGGTGGTACGATGAGCGACCTCTCCAACTTGCGAGGGGGGCCTTGGCGTCTCTTGCATCACTTCAAGCGTGATGATGGAGGACGTCGGGATAGTTTCCTCACAAATCAAAAGGGTTGAAATAGGAATCCTTTGAGAGGACCCCTCCCTCGCCCCCGACTGACTTTTATCGCCCGCTCCCCCGAGCGGCCTCGGAGAGTACTTGGAACAATACATTACAATAATTACATTTCAAGGTGGCCGGGAAGCGGAAAGCACAAAAATGGCAATTTAATGCCCGCCGCACACACGCCGCCCGAGGTGATGGACGGCCGCCAACGTCTTCAATTTGTCAAATTTCACTGTTATTCAATTCATTGTGTGTTGCAAATTGACTGGATAGTGAAGAGAGTGAATCCAGTCGAACCTGCTTGGGGGCGCCGAGCGTCTGGAGGCCGGTGGCCTTAGCGACCAGGGTGTGGCTGTTGCCGGGGCTGGGCCGCAGCGCCAGGCTCAGGCCCGAAACGGCGTGGACGCGCAGCTGGCTGATGGAGACTTTGTCGTCGGTGACGGAGAAGCTGGCCTGGCCCAGCGCCGCGTCCACCGCCAGAGGGGAGTCCACCTGAGGGAGACGATCAACAGGTTACGAGATAACTAAGCAAAAAAACATTTCTCATCCACTCTTTATTTGATCCAAGGAGACCTTCAAGACGGTGGATCCCAGCTCCAGGCCCACGAGGATGGTCCTGTCCACCAGCTCGGCCACGCGGGGGTCGGCCACCTTGAGCGAGTCCTGGACCAGGTCGGTGACGTCCAGTTGCCAGTCGGGCCCCAGCATGGTGATGACCTGGTCGGTGCCCTCGCTGGACGTGGTGTGGAACTGCGTCAGGACCTTGACCAGCGCCCGCTGGTACTGCAGCGTGCAGCCTCGGCTCACCCGACGATCATCTTCATCCTCGTCCACGTCGCTGTCCCTGGTGCTCCTGGAGAAAAATCACGAGGGCTTCATCGAGGGTTCGCAAGACTGCGACGTGCTGATGGAATTAATTAAAAGCAAGAGTTTGGCATGAAACGGGCAACAACTCATGCGACTGCGTGGAGCAGATTGACCTCAGCCGGGAAAGCACCTGGCACGCGGAAGCTCGCTTTGCGTCCAAAAAGCTGCTGCTTATCCTTTAACTCCACCCCCTCGTCCCCCCTCAGACATCAAGACGGGATAATGCGACGGTGGAAGAGTGCCGAGCGTCTCATCAGCGTTGCGATGACAAATTGTGAACGCGGCGCGGGCCCTTAAGAGCAGATGGCGAGCAGCTCAGCATTTGGCGGCGGCTGCCCACTTTGAAGTCGTTGCAAATTCACCCAGTGGCTCATTTGGAGCAGCATGACGTCAACGCTGACGCTGAACTCGGCGGTGATTACGTTGATGATGTCATCAGTGACTTTTTTTATTGTATTCATCCTTAATGATCGTTCTTGATGTCATCACTGTTTTTAGTAGTCATTTATAATAATGACTTGTTGATTTTTATTTGATTTGATTTCTATTACTAGTCCGGGATTTGTTTAGCATGCGGAGCCCGTCAGACACGGCTCGCCAGGTAAGCGAGTTTCCCGGACAGCGGCAGACCGCCGCCTCACGTGCAGTGATTTGCTTAAAACCCTGCTGCGTCTGCCGCTCTCCGGTTCCGCTTGAACTTGAAAAAGGTTGATTTTGTTGCTGCCCTCGCCAGATGAATACCGTCTCATCGGATTAAGGCGGCCGCCGACTGTAACAAAGAGACACTGCGGCCCAGGAGACCACGTTGTTGTTGTCCCTGTGGGAGCCAGCGACCGAGGGAGGGAGCGAGCGAGGGACCACGGCGCTTATGCAATATATTTTGCAGGCACTCAGGGTCATTTGAAGCGGCGCCGGCCGTCCCTGCGTCGCCCTCGAGGCGCCGTTTGTATTCCCCGCACGGGCTTTGGCTGGATGGTGATGAACTCGGCAGCCGAACGCCGTCGCGCCATTAAACATAGCCTCGACCAAACGCCGCACACGAGTCTCACACCTCGGCGGCCCGTTTGTCATCGGAGGGACGCCCTTAATCTCGCCGTTTCCCTACAGTTGATTTTCTCGTTGCTTTCTGAGGATTTCCTGACCTCGCCGTGTTGTTGTTCAAATGACCGCGTTCAACGACACTTCACAAGATCACAATCAGAAGGTACGCGGCTAATTATCTTATCTTAAATTGCTGTTTGAAAAAAAAAAAAATCCCAAATTGTAAGAGCGCTAAATGACGTCGCCAGGGAGAGAAAACCAACAATCCTCCAGCGCTGCGATTGTTCTTAAGCAAAGCCCTCATCATCCCCCCTCGCCAAAATGCGGAAAGCACTTGTTTATTCTACGAAGCCTCGGTACACATCTTCGCGGCGCTAATGAAGTCTCCGTCTTGGCCTCGCCGGCTAAATGCGTCGGGAGGGCGCCGACGTCAACGTGACAAAGCAGATCAAATTGTACCTGAGAGCCTCGTTTGGTGAGCCCACGACTTGGCGCCGTGTTCCGTCTAATTGGAACAAAACAAGTGCCAGACTCATGCTTTTCACTTTTGAGTATTTTTGACAAACAGGTTCAATGCTCGCTGGATAATGAGTGCAGCGGAGAAGAAGTCTAAAAGCCCTTTTGAAAGGTTCTTGTAAGACGGCTGCCCATGTTCACGTGGTGACCCAAAACCACCAGCGTCACTTTTCATTTTGTCACGGGAACACTAACGTAACTAAGCAAAGCTAATTCATCGCTAACACGGCAAGGCGAGATATGTTTTGTTTGGAACAGGCGAGTATCGACGCCAAGAAAGTTAGCTGCTTTTTTTTAGGGTATCGAATACTCGCAAAGACTGCCGATACCCAAAAAAAAAGAAAACAGTCCTCCTTGCCAGTAGTTGGTGCTAAACTACACAACGTAAAATAATGTATGTCTTTGTTGACAATGAGATTGTTTTGTTTAAATCCTTGTTTTCGATTTCAACGATTTTTTTGTTGGTTTTGCTCGACGATAGCGGCGCGGATGGCGGCTCACCTGCGGTCGGGCAGAATGGGGACCCGCCATCCCTTGATGAAGCTGAGGTTGCTGTCGGACAGTTCCACCCGCAGAGGCAGCTTGGGCACCCAAATGGTGAGCTCCAACGGCGCGCTCAGGTGCTCGTAGCTGAAGATGACCCTGGCGTTCATGGAGCCTCGCGTCTCCTTGCCGTTGACAAACACGTAGTCGCAATTCATGGAGACCTGCAACATAACGCGGCCAAAGGTCAATGATATACGTCGTCCAAGGTTGAGTCTTGGGATATATGACAAGGGGCGAAAATTAGCCAGCATTCCAAAAAGTCAACTATCGTGAACAAAAAAAAGGCTTCAAGCTGTTTCACACCAAGTTCTCCATCAAAAGGAAGATGTGCGATATGCAGATGAGACGAGAACAGGTGTCGCGTTGCCTCGGAGGGGTCTCGCTGACATCGTCCATCATTTTTCACGATCCATTAATGCCACAAGCGAGTGAGCCGCGCGATATTGAGTGTTCTCGCTCGGCTAAGCGAGCCGCCGCTAATTTCATGCACTTGACAGTTCAATAACTATCAGCGGTTACAGCCGTTTCGGGGTCATCGATCGAATGCGGCGCGGAGGGTCGGGAACCTCCGGGATGGACGATCCGATGCCGATTATTTTGGTGTAAAGGACAGAAAGTTGGTAAAACGATAAACGCCGGGTCGGCTCGCCACTCTTATATGCTATGCGCCTTTGCTTGAGTAAAAAAACAACCTGCTAAAAATAGCCGTGGCTTCTTCCATCCTTTGTTCCTGTTGGGTTACTGCGAATGATGTCAATAGAAGATAAGGCCAAGGCACGCCACGCCAATCCCCCCCCCTCGGCCTCCGTCCCCCCACCGGTCCCCTCGGGCGCCGTGACTCACGGACGCCACGTGAAGGCGGCAGAGATAAGACAAGGTGGCATCCCGTCACGCACAAAAAAACAAAACAAAAAACAAACTGCTTGAAGTCACAGACAAAAAAAATATACCATTCATATTTTGACCTGAGATTGTATACCTGAAAAAAACCCACCATAACAGAGCGATTACTTAAAAAAAAAAAAAAGAAGCAATTATGCGAACAAAAGGGAGTTGAACAAAAGAAACGTCTCAAAGCTCAAATTTCAGAGACAAAAAGGAAAACATCCGGATGATGATGGTTCTCCATTGTTGAAGGGGAACGCAAAGGTTCGTTCAGGATGGCCGTTTGCGTCGGGCAGATGCTGCGGCGCCTTAATTACTTGCTATCGCTCAAGTGGATCACGCACACACACACACACGCACGTAATCTCCTTCCATTTGCACGGCCGTGTCACAAAAGCGAGTGATATGTGGCTACGAGGCAGCGCCATCATCTCTCCTCATATTTCGACATCCTCTGATTAATTGCCAGGCGCGAGGCGGTGAGGGTTAGCTTCCATTTTTTTTCCCCCAGACTTTTTTTTTTTCCCCTTTCCCTTCCCTGGCAACGGCGTGTTAAATGGAATGAAAGCTGACACATGGCTCAGCATTAGCAGGCAGCGTGTCGCCGCTAAGGAGCTTTCGCCGGCGTGATGGATGCGTATTAAACGGATGCAAGCTAATTTAGCGGCGCTAGCCTAAAAGCCCCCCCCACACCCACACTCCACCACACTTGCACGTATTAGCCTGTTGTTACTTGGATTAATGAGGCTGATGATGATCTGATGGCCGCAAAAAAAAAGGAGAAAATGTCGGGAAACTGCCTTGGGGGCTTTTGTTCCCATTCAGTCACGAAAGAAAGCGGCCGTTAGCGTTCCAGTTTGTCCCCAAAGGTGTGAAAGTAGCAGAGGGCTACGTCATTTGTTGATGTTGGTCGATGTGTCACGGAATCTCCAAGGGCCAACTTGTATATTTTAAAAGATAGAAAAAAAGTCAGTTGAATGTTGAGCAGACCCTCCAAAAAGTCTCAAGAAGCTATACCGTCGGCCATTTTAGCTTGAAGCGGCCATCTTAGGGTCAGTCCCCGAAGCCAAGTTGAGTCTCATGAAGGCGAGCCCGAAGGTTGATCTTGCCGTGTCGATTTGACGGCAATAAAGTGACGCCGCTTTGAAGGACGGACGGACGGACGCTTCTTCCTCCAGCTGTTAACGTAATGGAAGAGATGCGTGTGAAAAAGGCCCTTGGGTGGTGTCGCCCTTATTAACCCGGCACTTTTTCATCCGGTGTTAAATACGACACAATGTGACGCGTCCCCCGCCCGAGCAATCTGCTGGCACCGCGGCGGATGCCACAGCGCATTAGCGGCACCGCGGTGGGTGGCGAAGGGGGGGACGGAAAGCCACCCCGGCGAACGGAACACCCGCTAACAGCTTTCGACTCGCAATTAGCGGGCCGAATTTATCGGCGGAAAATGGCCGCGGGAGCGCCGGCGACTCGTTCATCAGGCTCGGCGCGACGCTTGCCGTGAATTACGTCGCATCTTTCTTGTCGTGGTCCAGATACTCATCAGCAGACGGCGCACTAAGGCGAAACGGCTGCCTGCCGAAGGTCAACTCCTTGCAAAATTGCATTAACCCGATGAGAGGTGAGATTTGCCGGCGCGTCTACATGGAGGACGGGCGGGTGGGATATATTGCCCCGCAACACTGCCCCCCTCCTCCCCTCCCCGGTTATGATGTATCCCCTGCACCTCAGAGAAGTCCAAGCCGGCCGGCCGGAACTCCATTTGCGGAAGATTAGATCCTCTGATTACCTCCCAACCACTAGATGAATCCAAGACGGCAGCCCCAAAGCCCCTCCAGATCCATTTCAATTAATAATTTAGCATTAGAATGGGAAGGGGAGAGGGGGCTAGGGGGCTATTTATGATGATTTCAGTGGAGCTCAAGACGTGGCTTCAAAGTTCAAAATGGCCCTCGCACATCGTTTTTATCAAACTATTAGACAGCGTAGGCAAAAACAAAGCTGCACAATTTAGTATTGAGCGTCTGTCTCGGGTCGCACTTATCAAGTGGGGCTAACCGGAGACAATTCCCAAGTTGCGGTTTGTTAAAAAAAAAGAAATTCGCCCATAATGATGACTCAAGACGCGTTTCAGTTGAATTTTCAACATGGCTCATTCAGACTTTTTATTTCTGGGGCCTATTATGACACCAAATTTCACATCAATGGGCAAATATTGCGCCAAGGGCTTCATTAGGTGATTTCGACACATTTAATCATTTAAAGCAATTCCGAGTGACTATTTTCCGATTATTTTTTCCCCTCCGACGACGACTTATTGATTTTGAATTGTTTTGACTGCATTTTTAAAACCCGTATGTACTTGATTACCGATCGATCGAGAGTGCCGTTCTCTGATGTCAAACTAGTCCGAATCACGAGACTCCTCGAAAATCGATTCGCCGAAAGGGAATACCGACTAAGCGCTACGAGAACACGGCGGTGCCGCAATTCTCGGCATCCTGCGGAAACGCTTTTATTTACTCCCCCCCCCCTCCCCGTTTCGCCTGCAGTCACGGCACTAAAGTTAACAACGTGAGGGCCGGAGTACACGAGACGGGGCGGCGGATGAGCACATCGGGGCGCTTTTTACTGCTGTTGCCGCATTGATGTATCCGCCGCCTTTTATGAACTATTGATTTTATTTGAGGAATCAAATCAGGAGGACATGCTGAGAGGGGTCCACGCCTGGGGGGGTTTTACGCTCGTGCGCCGCAGACGCCGCCTAACCCGATTAAGTCTACCAAATTGACTTCCCCGGCCGGACGGGAGACATGTTTTACGGCTACGGCTCTCAACCTGGGGTTCCCGGACCCGCCGAGGTCCGGTAGCTCACGCCTGGGGGTTCGTATTTGAAAAATGTAACTAATGAGGGAGGGAGGTTTGACCGCTACCTTGACGATGTCTTCGTTGGCCGACTTGCACTGCACGAAGGCGGAGACGTCGGTGACGGCGCCGTTCATCTCGATGGACACCATCTTGACGGGGACGGCCACGGTGCGGCCGGTCAGGACGGCTGTGTTGATGATCTCCGTGTCCTGGGGGGGGGAAAGCGGACGGGTGGGTGGGGTTGTGTATAAAAACATCGTCAGGCTTCCTATATTTCATCATAAATAATAAATAAATGTTTTTAAAATAGAGGAGAGTTAGTGCGTGTTAGTAACACGGGGACGGCGAACTCCTTGAGGAGCCAGCAAGTGGAGTCCATTAAGACTCCGAGTCGTCCCTGCGACCAAACAAAGCAGGAAGCAAAGTAATAAACAAACGCTTTGTCAACACGCTCTTATGTTAATCAAGCAGGCGCGCGGCGACCGATCGATGGATAAGGTCACGCCGCAGCGCTCTCCCCGCGTGCGACCAGTCGATAAGCTCGCCCGGGCCTTCCTGCTGTGGTGTCGCGCTTCCACAACATTCCTTGAAGTAGCTTGTTATGTAATTGGCAAGTTTGGGAGGAAGGGGGGTGAAAAGAGGTGACATCTCCGTGAGAACTCATTAGCGAGAAAAAAAAAATGCAAACGAGGTAAACGCAGACGTGATGATAAAAAGAGAAATAAAAAGATGACAGCCGCCATCTCGCGCTTTGCAACTCCGCTTGCGCAATATCATAAAAGCTGATTTATGCACAGAAAGGGCCGAAAGTGATTTAAATATGGATGTGCGCAGCAACAACAACAACAAACAGGGGGACTATTATGGAAAAATGGATCAGAATGGTGAGAAAGTAGAATAAAAAAGAGACGATTAAGATCGATGGAGGGATGCAACATTACCTCGAACTTCCTCCATTAGTTCCTTGCCAACCTAAATAGCTAGCTAAACTTAGCTAGCTAAATCCCAATCTACCTAAGCACCAACCAGCTTGCCTACCTAATGAGGCAGCAATACAACAAAAGCTGCTCGGCAGGAACAGGCGCGCACGCAGCAGAGGAAAACAACAGCTCGAGTAAAAGTCACGGCGGCGTGGAGTGTAAAATTTAGCACGCGTACAAGACGCATGCTAATGCTCCAAATGTCAAGGGGTCCACTGACTGACGGATGTTTGCAGCAGATGCGCAATTCCAAGCGGAGAATGCCGCAACGTGACTTGCAAGCCTTGTTTTGCCAAGTAATGCTATGCTAACGAAACCTCGCTAGGGCTGTTTGTGGAGCCAGCATGTTGAACTGACCATAGCCAGGGGCAGTATGGCCTGGATGTCCCGCTGAACCACGGTGAGTTCGGTGACCACCTTCTCGGACTCGGACGGGGGGCTCTGACCCTTGTAGTCGATGTTCCAGTTGATACGTCGCGTCACCGACAGGCTGGTGAAGTTCTCCATCTCGAAGTCCAGCTGCATCACCTCGGCGTTGTCCGCCACCTCCCTGAAATAAAAAAATTCAATTGACGCCAATGGAGACTGGCGTTTTTTTTTTTTTTTAAGGCCACGCCGGCTGATTTTGTCTGGCGTATCAAACGTCCGGGAATTAATCAGAGCCCCCCGACCGCCCCTGCACACCGATGAAAACAGCTCTTGTCAATAAACAATCAGCGCGCCTTAATCTGGAGGCTCGTGGAGATTGCAAATTTAAGTCGAGGCCTCTCACTTGCAAATAATTGCCAAGGTTCGCCCATTTTCTCCGCACCGATCGATTGCTTTTTTTTTTTTTACCCCAGCGCCCTTGGACTGTATACGCCACAAAGCGATTTCAAATTGACTTTTGTCCATCGACGGATATATATAAGAAAAAAAAAAGTGTCAAATAACAGCCGAGCTGGTCGTTTAAGCGGAGTCGGTCACGGCCAGTCGTTCAGCGTGATGGTCTTCTAATGAAAACGTCAAGCATCACGCTGAAGACGCAATAAGACCCACGGGGCTCACGCCATGGCTGAGTCCAAACTCAAACGCAAAAGTTGTTTTTTTGCCTCGCTCTGATGTAATGACACCACACTTGACATTTTGACGCCGATGATGGGATCACGAAGATTGTCACTTGCCCGTAAACGTGTCACTGCAGCTGTTTTTTCCGCAATCACGATGACAAAGTCTTCTCAATTACTGGGTGACCTTTTGGGCGAAAGATTTACTCGTGGTGTGGCTAATTAACGTCACGATTGTGAAGAAGCACTCTATAACAACTACGAGCCAATCATCGTACTCCTGACACCGGTTTATCATCAGCGAGTCTTTACGACCGCAACGATTGAATCTGCTTCTGACGCCATTTTTTTTTTGTGGAGGGACACCAAGTTTGAAAAAACCACGGCGATTTTGAAGACATTCCAAACTTCAGCCTTTTTTTCCAATCCAAGGAAAAAAAAAAAACACTGAATAATTCAGCGCCCCCCCAAAAAGTGACGACCTTGTTGGCTGTCATCCCGTTATTATTAATATTGAACAGCCATTGACCGCGATCAATAATGTATCGGCCCACACGCGTCAACCGTGAGGAACTGCTACCACGGGAAAAAAAAAAAAAAAGCAAAGAGGTCACGGAAGATAAATGAAGCGCGGCTGTGATGTGATGAAGAGAAAGCGTCGGGCAAAAAATAGAATAATAAAGTGATGTAACGCCGGCGCGCGACCTCTTCGTCATGGCGTCGCTTTGGGGGGGGACAAACGGCCAAAGCATATCGAACTCGTTTTTGCGATACTCCCAATGCATTACTGGAATTTAAGAGGGCACTCGGGGAAATAATTGCCTGGGGATTTGTTACTTTTTTCAGGAGGGGGAGGGGTGAGGATGGTGTCAATTAATGTATCCGTGTAGTCCACCATAACACCTCGAGCTTCACTTGTAAAGTCTACCCGAGCATGAAAGGGAGTGACTACAAAGGATACGTTCTTTATAAGAAGATAACATAAAAAAAAAAAAAGAAAAAAACATTTATTGGTACGTGCAAGTGACGCATGCAAGTATTATTAACAGTAACGCTAACCGGTAAATTGCTATCGCTAGCATCGGACGCTGAGAAAGTATTTTGAAACAATGACAGAGCATCTCGCCTTTGACATTCTTTTAATAGAACCGATTCACTCCTTGATCACAATCGCAACCTCTTTAGTTCCACTTGAGAATGAGAATTACTGTAGAACATAAATTGTTGACGAGAACATGCACGTCGGCGCGGTGAGGTTGCGCAACAAATAATAACACGAACAGGCGTGCTCGCAGCGCTGATGTCGCGGCACCTTCTTGCCCGCTCGTCTCAATAATGGATGAGGTGAGATTTTGCACAAAAGGCGCCGACATCATTATCGCTTTCCGACAAGCGCTCACGTCAGGTTGTCAGTCGCTCGACTCAACCGCCGAGTGAGAATAAGAATAAAGAAAGGTACCGATTTTATCCCGAGAGTAAAATGATTCTGGTTGTGGACTCACCCTTGCTTGACCGCTTTGTTCTTGTTCACGTTAATGGTGGTGATGGAATGCTTGGCGCCGGACAGAACCTCCCAGTCCACCTTCCATTGGGCGTTCTTGGACTTGGTCTGGATCAGGTTCACCCCTTTCTTAGCTTTCACCCTGCCGGGGTAGGGAAGGGGAAAAAGGAGACCAGTCAATTTTATTACAGGAAATGATTTATGTGCGGGGTCAGAGGTCGGCACCCGCCGCTACACGCGGCCGCCCGCCTCCGCGGCTCGCCGTCACGGACGAAGCAATTCGGCAGATGAATCAATAAGTGAGATGAATGAAGACGGCGGCGGAAGAGATAAACGAGAGCGGAAAAAAGGTTGCGACCCCTCTCGGGTCAGAGTGTGTCACCGATGCGATCGCGCGCAATTAAATGGAGGAAGTGCGGCGCGAATACTTTCGAAGCGTGGGAGGTAACCAAATACTACTTCAATAATATAGTGGAAATAGAAATACACAAAGTGTCAGCACACAAACAAGTTGATAGTTTGCGAACGTCAAATCCGTGTGTGTATGCACGCCTCGGCCACCTGGGGGCAGTATAATGCAAATGCATTCCATCGGGGATCGTCACTCCTCAATAAACCGCAGTTATTCCAGACAAAGAATGTTTTTTGACCGACTTAAAAGACGAAACCGTCACGGGTTGCAGCGATTATAACATTGTTTCTTGTTGTTGCACCTCTCATTAGCGACGACGCGCGCCAATTAGATGAAACGGAAATATGAAAAGGTTTACAAATCATCTCGCGTTTGATGTCAGTTTGCAAAAATATACAAGTGCAGGAAAAGAGGCTAAACAAGGCCACACAGTTGCCTTTTGATTACTCAACGCAAATATTCCGATAGCAGACGGGAATTAATTACGCTTCATCGCAGCGACACGCCCCCCCTGAATGAAGAACACCCCCATTTATCATCCGTGACCTTTTGTAACTTGCAAATCCCGCAGCATATTCATCACCTTACATGTTGGATTTCTAATGCAGTATTTTTAATCAGATGGCATCTTTCTGCCGAGCCGTTCGGCGTTGATTTCGCTAAATGAGAGCGAAACGGAGGCACCCGCGGGAGCGCCGCACGGAACCCGACTCCCCGTCGAAGAGCGTTAACGCTGATTAACGAGAAAGGCTTCCGACTGATGTCGAACATTAAGCAGCTGTGATGCGGACGCGTGGGAAATGTCCGCCAGTTGTTGAGAGGGGGGGGGGGGGGAGCTCGGGAACCGTGTTGCGGGAACAGCCCAGACCAGACCGTGCCGATCATTCAAAACGTAAAAGATCCAGCGCCACGACAGCCGAGGATCCATTTTCCCGATAGCGTCTCGCTGGCAGGGAGAAACGCGAGCCGCTAGACCATGAAGTCATCTCCAACGGCCTCGCGGGCCTCTCGTCTCGTCAACGCGGCTTGCCTGCGATGAACATTTGAGACGTGTTGCGTGCATTTTTCCAAATAGTCGTATTTGACGGTCAACTTGGACGAGCAGTCGCTTCGCAACCTTCGTATTTGTAGTTTCTCTGTCAAAATCCCAGTCGGCATCCCGCCTGTTGCGGTTCAGATCCCACCACGGTGGCAAATTGACTATCACAGGCACTTTTACAATTTTTTGTTTCTTATTTTAAAGTGAGGCACAAGCATTTTCCCAGAGGGGAAGAAGTTCATGCTGCGCGGAGGAGACGGCAAGCCCCGAAGCTGTGGGATAAAGACGAAATGTTTCCGTCATTGTTGCCCAATTATCTCGGAGGGCGGCGCTTGTAGAAATTGCGGTTAAAAATAGCCGCCGCCTCTTCTGGACTACCGGGAGGCAGTAATTACGTGTAGTCGTTAGTAAAGGTCGCTTTCGATGAGCCGCGACGCTTTTTCATGAGGTCGATGATGAGGAGGAGGCGTTCATCTGGATGTCGCGAAACTCGGCGTCATCAAAACAGCTGCCCGGAACCCAAACAAAACATTGGTAAAGCTCTTTGAAGCAAATATCGTTGGCTGAACCGAAAGATAAAATGTAAGAAATCTGTGCCTTTTGTTTTCCATTAGAACTCATCGAGTTCATTTGGACCGCTGCCGTTTATAACGAGCTGCAGCGCGGTAACGCAATTGGCAATTATTTGTCAAAGCGCTGGTTCCCGAGCGGCCCTTGTTCAAAAGTAAAACAAATGACGCGCACCGGAAAACTGGCAGACAAATAAGAACGTGCACTTAGTTTGAATTATACATATCCTGCCGAGATGAAATTTGTCGTGTCGGCGGTGGCGCAAAGTGTCCCGTGAAGGGAACTAATGGATGGAGCTTCTTCCTTGGGATGGGGACGACTTTAGTCTCCAATTTTAGACGTTGTTTCGCCAAGTTGCGCTAATGCAAAGAGTGCTTCTCGGCCATTTAAGTGCTGACATCTTACTTATTTGTTTACTTTCGCGTCACCGTCCATCAGGGACACGAGCGCTTACAAAAGTCCCCTTTAGTTTACGGCGGCCTGGTCAAATACCAGAGAAGCTTTTTTTTTCTAAAAATAAAACACTCTATATGTACTGGTATCTGCAAGTCTATCCTAAATATCATTTTTTTCCATATTTCTGAGAACAAAATGCACTTAGCATTGCCACCTGGCTTCTTGAAATAAACCGAATGAGACCTAATCCATGGATTTGGCTATAGTTAGCCTAGCATTTAGCCAAATTCGCGCCGATTAACTAGAGCGCTAAAATGGGATTACCACACATTGGTGGTGGTTATCCGCTTGCATCACGGGGACTTTATTTGCATGATATGACGATTAGCAACACCTTCCCCCGAGCCGAGCGTCCCGTACGGCAAGATGGCCCTCGGACGGCAATTATTATTCCGAGTGGCGAGCCCCAATCAGAGAAGTGGTCCACGTCCAATTTATTTGATGAAGCCACTCGGGCTCAGACGTGCAGAAGGGGAAAGTAAGACGGGGTTGGGGGGGTGAGTGAGACCGAGGATGGAAAAACAACAAGCAGCCTCACTGCAACCTTGACTCGAATCATGTTCGCCGGGTTGAGTGGTCAGCGCTTGGCGCACTGACTCACGCTCGGCGTTACTTATGGAGCGCTCGTTGGAGCGTGCCGTGGCAGCGGCCGTTACGCCGCCATGGAAACTGGAGCTGCAAAGACAGATGAGAGAATACGGCACACACAAACGTGCACGAAACAGTCTTGTTTTTAGGATCTGACCGATTAATCGTTAGTTTAGTTGGCTGATATTAGCTTGACTAATGCGCCGACTCATGAAAGGCGATGAAAACTCGACAGCCACGAGAGGGATCAAACAACTACGGATGAAATTCAAAGAGGGGCGGGCAGGGCATTGATCCCTGATGCACACCGCTCACTCGACGCCCACTTTTCTCAGAGGATCTTCTCTTTCAAATTAGAGCGCCCCGAGTAAAACTAGCTCTCTCCGGGGACGCTCACAACGTAAGAAGTCATGCTGAGCGCACACACACGTATTAAAAGTGAATATGACAAATCACAAAGGGATCCTTCACAGCTACCCGCCATGTAAAGTTAATGATCACACAGATAAAGGCCTTGAACTAGAGCTCAAATAATTGCAAGGACCATTTTTCATTTTTTTTGCTCCATGGAAAAAAGGAATTCAAAACAGATTTGGTCTTTTATGGGCGGCGTGCATAAGAGCTACGTCGACTCTTTTCGAAATGTCAATAACCAGCTGGCGTTGACAAATGTCAATTTCATTTGCGACTCCATCACAAGATCCGAGTCGAACCGTGTCTGAAATCAGTCGAGACAAATCAAGTCCATCCCGAAAGCAAAAACGCCATTAAAATGCAAATCTATCTTCTTCCGTGACATCTTTGCAGCGTATTTAGCGGAAAGCATCTGATTCCCAAGATGCAAAAAAAATCAAATGACACAATATCCACCAGCAGCCAGCGAATAAGCGCAAAGAACCCCGATGGATAGTTCCCCGTCTAGATTCCCTGCCCGAGTGCCCGCGTCCTTTTATGAGCCGCCAACTCCGCTTACTGTAAATGACTCTGCGAGAGAATTGGCTAAGCTTGCAAAGTGGCGTGCTTGTAGTTAAATGTTACAGAGGGAACGTTTACAAAAAAAAAAAAAAAATCAAAAAAAGGGAGGGGAGGGGCTTCCAACAATAGCTCCAACGGCAATTCTAAGGAAATGCGAGCGTCGAAAAGACGGCGCTCGCAAACCGTAACAAATGAATCTGGCTCTCGGAGCTTGGCAGCCAGCCGTTACTCTTGAGTCAATTAGGGACATCATCATCATCATCAGGAACAAGAAGAAGAAGCAGTACACGGGCAGCTTGTGGGCAACCACATGCAAATTGTAAAAGACTGTGAGCCCTTAGCTTCTAGAAAAGACGTCTGAAAAGTGTTTATGGCGAATGACCTAGATGCGAAATGCTTTAAGAGCCATGAGGCAAAAAGGCGCTTCCATAGTTTTTCAAGCAAAAAGATCTTTGGTGAAAAAAAAAAAATTGTCAGATTTTCCACTTTCTCTAAGTCACAGTTTCTTTTTTTTTTGGATGAACCCCAAGGCTCAGTTCTAGGCCCCCCCTCCTTATCTTTTACATCCTGCCAGCACATTCGGCTGTTATGTGGATGACACCCAGCTCCAACTTTCAAATAAACAGCTTTTCCATTTCCTATCATACGAGTCGAGTTTTTGCACATTTTGGATTTAACGCTAACAACATTGACGATTTGCCAGCCAGGACTTTTTTTTTTTGGTGTTGTTGCCTTCCCTGTTCTGATGTTTCTTCTTATTTTTATACCTCTTATTCTCTGCCTCTTCTCTTGAGCCTCTCGACTCGAGAGGCAGAACAATCAGAAGGCAGTCGGTTTGTGCTCCCTGACCACCCACTGCCGTAAATTATACACCACCAACCTTATTTTTTTTTTTCGGGAGCTATTTTTTTTGGGGTTATTATTATTCCGGTGATTAATACGACTCCTCCATCTTCTCTGACTTTTTCATCGCGCTGCCCTTTTGAAAAATAACCACGATTTAATTTCAAGCAAATATATATTTTTATATATATATATCAGTATATATATCAGCTGGAGCATTTGTGAGGGAGAAAAAACAAAAAATCAATAAAATATCACATTCGTCTGCATACAGAATGTGAAAAGGGCAAAATGTTGACACCGCTGCAAAGCAAATATCGAGAAGAAAAAATGTGGACTAAGCTAAAGTTAGCTTTTAGCGGCTGGCTTAGTATCCAATTAAAACAACTTTAAGCGAGCCAAATGGTTTGGAAGGAAAAAAAAAAAAAGCTGAAATGGCCAACGAAAGATGGCGACATGATTTGTTTGTTTATAGGCCGCACCAACTGGCTTGTGCAACATTAATGCTGGCTACGATCCCCCGTGAAAAGTGAGGCCATCTTCATAAAAGACTTGAAAATGGAACAACAGATGTACGGCACGCACGAAGCCTGCCAAAAGGTTCTTGATGTACTCGCAGCGTCGACGGCATGGGGGCAGATGGCGCTCGTCTGCTAATGGCGATTTTACTGCGTCTACTTGTCGCCTGTCACCGAAATGCCCGTTCGGAAAGGAGCGCGTTTATACGTTGGATTCGGAAAAAGCGGTCGGAATCACAGAACCTGATGCTACCAATGTTTTTATTTTGGGTTGGGGGTTGTCAACTTGTGTGAGTCCATCTGTTCCGGACAGAAAGTGCTATGTTAGCGTCTAGCCGCCAGCTAAGTCGTTTTCATGACACACAGGGGAATCCGCTTTGCAATTACGAGAATTTGTTCAAGACTTCCTGTGACAGATGTTGAGTCAATATGTTTGGTGGGAATTTAATTTAGTGAAAACTGCCACTTTAGCATCTCGCCGCTAGCTTGGTAGCAGGGTAAGCCGTTTGCTAACCTTAAGCGTGACCCCGATTCAGGGACTTGTCCTGCCCGTCCGACAAAAAATATTTGTCAGTCTAATGGATGCGAGCGATGTGCAAACAGGCACATGAATAAATGAAACGAATGGATTCAAAGTGGGATGCATGCGGAGGAGCACGTATGGTCGCTTCAATTTTCTCCGCGGGCGAGGGAGATAAGTGTAGTATTTGTAAATATACAAAAGCGGAAAGTCGCCGGCTCAACTTTGTTGCGTGCGAACTGGGAAGAGAACGCCAGACTAGCTAAACTCAAATTTGGAGTCTAATTGCGGCGGTTGACGTGTATTTGACACGAGCGGCCGCAGACGACGCTCAAGGACGTTTGGCTCGTGTTTACTCGTAGCCGGCGACGGCAATCAAGCGCAGTGGAGTGTGTTTCCATTCCACCTCCGGCGGCGGGGTTATTCCGTCTATCACGTCGCTTTGCCAGCTAAGTGGATTACGACAAACCTGTTTAGCGGCTCGAGGGGGAGTTTTTTTTTTTTTCCCTGGGCGGGGTAATGGATATAGGAGATACAAAATGACATGACAGTGAATTTTGATATAATGCATGAGCAGTATTTTACATGACTGAAAATGTAAAATGGCTGCTAAGTCCCATTTTGGAAATTTTCCATCTCGGGGGTGTACTCACTTTTGATTTTAGACATTAATGGCTGTGTTGGGTTATTTGGAGGGCCGGTAAATTTATGAAGATACAATAAAATATTTACAGAAATGTGAGGGCTGTACTCCCTTAGTGCGCAAAGCGTGTGCAGATCAGCGACGACAGCCACGGTCCGGACGTCGCGCGAACACGAGTGCGACGAGCGCGACGAGTCGGAAGAACATCCCGCCACCCCGTGTCAAAGTCAGCGCACGTTTTACGAGCTTCCGCAGCTACCGCCGCGACATTTACCTCTCACGCAATAATGAATGACTCGTTCGGTGGTCACCTGGCCACTTAAGGTGTTTCCGGCGGGGCGACGGACTGCCGCGCCGCCGCCCCCGGCGTTTTCACGCATGGGAGGGCTTCCGCATGCAAAGGTGAACGGCGATGATGCATCGTTGAGGATTCGCGCGCTAAAAGGTTAAGGCTGTTTTTAGAGCGGAGGTCGCAGATGAATATGAACATTTCAGACCTGCTGTTCCACTTTAGGAATTAATGAGTCTGTTTTTTTTTTTTTTGGCAAGATTATGCAGGCTAACTCCAACTAGCCGTCCTGTACAATCGAGGCTAAACAATTTATCCCGCGCTTGTGCCCTCGACCGACAACTGTTGCTACCACGTTTATTTTCGTCTTCTCGCGGTCCGACCGAGGCCCAAAAGCGCTTAAGAGAACTAACCGTTGTCAAATATTCTTGCTCGAGAATTCAATTTGCACTTCGAACAAGAAACACTAATTGCTCCCTTCATGTAAACGTGTAGCAATTTCCTTCAGGTGCTAATATCATCAACAAATGTACTCAGACAACTCACTAAACTTGCGCTTGTTGCTTGGTAACGTGAGATTTGGAAAATCCCAATTTGGCCTGGAGGGATTTTTTGTTGGTATTCTTTTCATATAAATTCAATAAGCTAACGTGAATTAGGATCAGTGAAACAACCGCGAGACGCGGCGTCACCCGGGTAACCGCTGTCGCGAATTAGCGACGTCGCGCCTATAAGCATAGCGGTCGGTAAGCATCTTCAAAAAGCCACTCTGAAATGTAAACGGGCTGTTCTCCCAACGAGCTGTTTTGCATAGGGATAATTTTATTCCTGAAAATGATTCGTCTCCATAATGCACACGACACACTTTGATCCGGCAATCGGGATGTCGGGGGATTAAAGGGTGGATGCAAATAGAATTAGCCTCGGAGCTTTTCAAGGCAACGGCAGGTTGCGCATGTTCAATGACGCAATGTGGGATGGGATTTTGGTCGGGGCTAATATTGGACTACGACAAAATAAAAAAAACAAATGGTCATCCCTGATAAAATGTCAAAATACGGCCAGCCATGATGGCTAACGAGATGCGTCAACGACATTAGCGCTTGCCAAATGCTAATGTCAGATCAAAGGGCCCACATTTTTGGAAACCAGCGAGGAAAAAAAAAAAAAGAAAAAATCAAATGCTGCTGGAATTGACACCTTGGAGGACGTCAACAAAATGTCCGTGACGGACTCCAGCTGGGAGGTTTGGCGGGAATATCCTTGGAATGATCCTAATTGAAATCAGTGTAACATAACAAGCTCGCCTTCGCTTCCGCAGGCGGCGGGCAGATACCGCCGCTCGGGAGTACACTTCTCTCTTGAGATTCACAAAGAAGCAGCAAAGATGAAAGAAGCCCCCCCCCCCCCCCCCCCCCCCCCCCCCCCCGCCCTCACTGTGTGGGTGGCTCCGGGTGGCGGAGACGTTACACAACCGCAAAGCAGATGGCGGCACAATTGCGCAACCGTTACCACGTTACGTTACAAACGAGACAAAAATCTTCATTCACGGGGACTTGAATAGTTTTTCTCAGTCCACGATTTGGTTTTACTAAAGTTATCGAGTAACCTCCAATTATTTTTCCCCGTCTTGGGACTTCATTTCGGCCGACGCAACGCTGTTCTCAGGGGCCAGTAAACTGCGCGTCTTTTGATCCGTGTGTACTGGATTTGAAGGAACAGCTTCCAAGAAGAAGAAAGAAAAGGCATCGACATCATTAAAAAGGAAAAAAAAAAGAAGATGAAACCTCTCCAACTGCACTACTATTGCCGCCCGCCTTGAAGATGGAGCCCACTGGGCAGCAACAATCCGTCACGCCGCCGTGTCCATCACAACATATGTCTCTCAGCAGGGGGTTTAAAAAAAAAAAAAAGGAATAAAATATGGAACGGCAGCAAGGAGGGAATGGAAGATACGGCACATCTCATCTGAAGGTGTCCAAAATAAACACACGACTTGACGGCGGGAAATGATCTAATGAGGACGGCGCGTGGAAGAGTTTCTAACACCCGGGGAACGCGGTCTCAAAAAATATTTTAAAAAAAATCAGATGAGACTCAATGCAATTCGCATTTCCCAAACAAATTAAAAATATGCAAAAGCCAATACAGAAAAATTCAAAAATACGTCCTCCCCTAAATCAATAACAAGAATTTGAATAGGTAAGAAAAAAAGTGAGCTCATCTTGCCCGTTGAACACTCGAAGGCATCCGAGACAACACGCGAGGTGACGGTGAGAAATGATCTGATTGGAACGAGAAGCTCCCGGGCCCACGCCGCGCATTCGGCCGTAAATCGCCGCCATTTCAGTCACGCGTCAGCTGACATCTCCTGTTTTTTTTTTTTTTAGTCCCACCTTGCTAGCACGGACCGCCGCGAAATCGAACCCAAAAACGTCGTGTGACCATCTCACCAAGTGAAATGATTGAGATATATGGCCGCCGCCACCTCCATTTTGTCTTCTCTTCAATAAATCGACAAAGGAGGGCGGCGGCGTCTCGAAAGGAAGAAAACAACCAAACGAGGAGCTTGTCATCCTGCGGCGCGAAGCACGCGGAGACATTGATTGAGCGCCACGCTATTAATTAAAGAATTTCCACAAAGATGCTAGTTGGCGACACGCTACTTAAAAACACAATCTCTATATTTAGCATCACTTACCTGACAGTGATTATTTTTCCCTCGGAACTGTCTGGAAGGCGTAACGCAATTACCGTGGGTGCAAAACAAGACATCAAGACGGGTTTGACTAATAATTCCGCGGCGGCGTTTATCAGGTCAAATCGATCGGCACGACTTTTTGGTGGCGTGCTTTCTATTTTACGTGAGGCCTCGACTTGCATCATCGATTCCATCCGATTGACGCAATCGTTAACTTTCAATTAATCGAGTTACGATCCCCTTATCGAACAATGCGAATATTTGTCGCTTATTTTAACGGCATTTTTTTGAGTGATTGCGCAATCCCGCCAACTTAACGACACAAATTTTCCGGCTCTGGAGTACACCCGAAGATGAGAAAACAAGAATTCTTGCCTTCAAGACATGATGAATCGATTCCCCGCACCAGCGCGCCGGCGGCGGAATGAGCATCGTAAGCTCTTTAGAGGCTCTCCTGACCTCGTCCTCGTTTATTGGAGATGAGTGCTGATAAAAATCAGCTGAACGTGGCGGCGCTCGATGTCTCCTGCGAGTCACGCAAGTTGCCGACGTTACTGCGGTCTCGGATGGTTTTTCTAAAGCGCAATCGCGCTTCTGATTGATAGCGCCAAGATGGCTGAAACCAAGTGGGTCAGCCACTCCTGTGAAGCCTTCGTACCGAATTGGGCCGTGAAAGGGGAGGGGAGGGGTCGAGGGGGCGCCAGGTTGGCTCTAAAATTGGTTTTCAGGAGCAACAGTCAAGCTGGTAAGCCCCTTTTGTCGAGTACAAGCGATACGTGGCAACTTAGCAACGTCAGGGAAAGACTTTGCCTGGAATGACCTGTGAGAAGACTTAAGCTCCTTATGCACACCTTTAATTAAGTCTCCATATGAAGCCGCTCAACTGGAAGACGAGTCAGCGAGCGCGCGGATGCTAATAATCGCCATCTTCATTTCATAAAGCGGTGACGGTGAGAGCCGTAAAACCAAAACAAAATATTCACATCAAGACCGCTCACAGATGGCGCTGACAGAATTTGGGAGGCGAGCCGAAAGCTCAAGTGGAGCCACACGGCGGCGGCGGCTCACGCGACCGCTAAAATATGTTTTGGGTGACGTGACAGATTGCGGACGACCTGGCCTCACTTTGTATGGCGCTCCCCCCCCCGCTCCCCCCCTTTCCGCCATCTGCCGCCGTCAACTTCGGCAGCCATGACGGAAAAGTACTTTCTGAAACAAAACGGTCCCGTCCTAAAAGACAAACTGAGAATAAGGGCAGCGAGAAAACGGAGCAGTGCAGCAAAGCGGAGACTGCGGAGCACGACCCTGGCCCAACGTTGGGCGTCACGCTGCGTTAACCGGCTTGTCGACCCCTACTGAGTAACATTCGAAGGAAGCTCGCGCATCCTTCTGCATCTTTGAACATTTCCCGTCTTGCATCTTTAATAGCCTTCCTCCGGAGCTCCAGGAACTTACAACCCAGATGGAGAGCATCAGCGCAGGGCCCGGTTTTGGCCCTTTGACTACTTTTGCTAGCTTGCAAAATAGTGCTTTGGCGCCATCTCTGCTATTATTTTCCTTTTTTGTCACGTTGCCGTCTCACACTTTGGCTTCCAATGTAAACTAATTAAGAAAAAGATGGCGGTCCCCATTTTGAGAGCGCCACAAGGTTGCTTCATCTCATTGCCTTGTAAACAAATCCAAAGTGCACTTCTCCATAAAACATCTGCTGTTTGGCTCTTATCGGTGGCTTACTGCCGAGGAAAAAAAAAAAAAAAATTGCCTGCACACGGGCAGCACTAGCGTTCCTTAGCACCTTATCGCGGCGGCAACGCTGCAAAACGTCAATGAACGCTTTGTTTACAGACGCACATTCCCCCATTAACGAAAAAAAAAACAAACGAACAAGACTTGCTGTTGATTTTCATTAATTTGGGCCTTAAATTTTCCTCTTTACTTTTTTTATTGTTAGCATAAATCACCATTAATGCCGAGCATGTCTGGGGGGAGAAACAATACTGCGGGCTTTTTTTTTTTTTTTTTTTTTTCCCTGCCGAGGCTTAATGAGTCAGCCAGGCTTAATAATTATTCAGCAAATCTGCGACTTTTAACAAGAGATTAGGCGACGATAACAAACAACGCCTTGGCGGGCTGTTACATCATCACCCACTTAGGACGCAGTGGAATATTTGAACGCTTCCAGTCAGAGAGCTTCACGCCACTGAAGGAACTCTCAAATAGTTGCGCCATAATTGGAACATTTATTTTAACTAAAGTGGAAAAAGAAATAAAAATTGAGATTGTTTGCTAGCCGGCAACTTGGATGGACACAAAACGCAATTATTTTAGATTTTTTTCTACAAATACAAATTTTTGTTGTTGTTGGTTTTATTAGCGCTAACGTGCTAATGTTATTATTAGCGCTAACATGCTAATGTGCTGGCAGGCAGCGTGCCAACGCGCTAACATTAGCGGCCCGTGCTCCGCTTTAACCCGGGCCTCCTCATCATCGTCTCTCTCGGCATGACTCAGCGTTTTGAGAAGAAGGGGGGAAGAAAAATGAGAAGGAAAAAGTGATGACATGCTCATTAGGCTCCTCGCTGCTAAAACAAAGCAACGTGGCGACGGATGATAACGCTTGAGATGAGCTTACATCGAGTTAGTCGCAGCCGCACGCACGACGGCGCCGCCGTTCATTTTTTATCGACTCGCCCGTTGTGAAGTCGCCACCGCGACTTGTACATCATGTAAACCTGCAGCTTGATCGTTTTTTTTTTTTTAAATGGGCTTTCCCGGCATTTAACGTTGCTATAAATATTGATTCAATGCAGTCAAACGTCAACGTGTACGGAAAATAATGAACGTTTCTGCTGTCTTGTGGGATTTTTATTCTCCGGGGCTCTTTAATTGGCTGCCGGCGACATTCTCCGTTAAGCGACGGCAGCAACTTTTTTCCAGACGCTTTGAATTTACAGTTGTTTTTACGAGTTGAAATATGTTTCAATCTTGTGCGTGCTGTTAAACGATGCGGTGGGACCTTGGGTTTCTTTTTTTTTTGGGAGGGGGGGCGTTGGGGCTGAATCTGGGCCACGCTGATTTCTGATTTCTCATGTGTGACTTACTTGAGGCTGAACTGCTCCACGGTGGAGTTGGGCATCAGGTACAAGAAGATCCTGAGCGTCTCGCCAGGCTTGAGCGGCTTCTCGGGCAGCCTGAGGAACATGTTCTTGTCCAGCTGCTTGTCCACCAGCGGCTGCTCCCGGCCAGCCTGATACAGGCTGATGCTCCCGATGCGGAGGAGGGGGTGCCGTGACGGGGGCTCCCCTCGGCCGCCCCGGGGGCCCGCCGCCTCGCCGCACTCGCCGTCCACTGTGGCCTCGTGCAGCGTGTAGTACAGCTCGGCCTGCAGGCTCTCGCCCGTCACGCCGTCCAGTAGCCCGTCCCCGCCGGAGCCCTTGCGGCGACCCAGCGGGGCCACGTTGGCGTTGAACCAGGACGGCGGCAGCTCCAGCCGCGCTAGGCACTGCGCCAGGTTGCCTTTCATGCGGCAGGACGTCTTGATCTCCCGCACGTCGCGGAAAGCGTGCAGGCGGACGCACGGCAGCTTGTCCTGCGCTTTGAAGTCGTCCCAATCGCGGCCGGCGATGTAGAAGAACACCTGCACGGCGGGGTTGTTGGAGAAAACCCGCGACTGGACGATGAAAGCGCGCACCTTCCAGTTGACCGTCAGCTGGCCGGGGATGTCCAGCGGGCCGGTCGGCTGGAGCAACTCCTTGGACAGCGTCTGGTCGCGGGCAAACGGTCCCAAGCTGATGTTGACCGCCGGGAGCTCCTTCGTCTGGAAAACCACAAAGCTCTCCGAGCGCTGCAGCGGGTGTCCGCCGCCGCCGCCGCCGTCGGTTCCTGACGTCCGAGCCACCTCGCGCAAGAAGAAGGCCAGCTGCACATTGGACATCTTGAAGCTGGCCGGCAGGTAGATGGCGGGCGGCGAGGGATCGGCCGTCGCCGGGGAGGAACCCAGGAGGGCATCGGAACTGGTCGGCGTGACTTTGCCTGCCAGAGCTGCCGGCAAAAAGAAATGAGAAATATTTGAAAACTATGAACAAAGATCACAACAAAACTCCCTTCTGATGACTTTAGTTATTGGACATTTTTCCCCTTTGTCGGTTTTAATGAGCATTTTTCGACTCAGCAGGTCATTTTGACATTTTTGCTTCAGTAAAACAGAACAGCGTGTTTAACAGAAATATAAAATGTGAGGCGGCAATACGGCTGCTAAGGAGCCAAGCATGCTGAAATACATCAAGACTGACATGTCCTGTCCATTAACTACTAATTGCGGAAACAGAAGACCCATACTTGACCCAAGCCGCAGTTTGGGCAAGCAAACATAACAGCCAAATTAGCATTAGCCACTTAGCATCCAAGCCTCAACATACTTATGAAAATGATCCAGAGGTGAGCGTGGAAACGCAACTTGCTGTCTCCGCGGTCCAAATCATGGAGGTAAAGTCCCATATTCCAAGTTTTACTTTGAAAAGCACATTCTTTTTTTTTTCTTCTTCCCTGCGTCCTCCCCCAAGGCAAAGCGAGTCCAACTTGACAACTTTCTTTGTTGCTGTGTAGCAGCAACGGAACCGGCCGGCACGCTGGCTTCCACTTTGTGATCTCCTCTGGCTTACGCAATCCACTCGGCTTCTTCGTCGTCGTCGTCTTCAACTTGAGGCTTTTAATTCCCGATTTAGGCGTGCGTGTGTGTTTGCATGTGTTGGCTTCTGGCTCCCACGCCAATCTGCTGTGGCTCCGGGTGCAGACGCCGGAGTGTAGCCACCCCCCCTCCTGGTGGGCCGTGCTGCAGACAAAGCGTCGGGACACCGCCCCATCCCAGCCACACCTCGTCTCTTCTTAGCCGCGCACACACAGACAGACGTGTGTGTGTTCAAGAGGTGGGGGGGGGGTGGGAGATGTTCCTCTAGGCAGTAGTCGAATGGTAGAAGAAGAAAAGATTAGGTAATTAGCCCCGGCTCCTCCTCCAACCCCGTGAGAATTCCATGAGAATGGAAGCATGAAGGGGGGGGATGGTTGGGGTGTCACCTCACACGCTTGGAATTCTCGTCTTAAAAGAAAAAGAATGTGTGTGAGTGCAGGGACCCCGCCAAGTGGCGAAACGACATCCAGCGTGTACAAAGTTGGGGTGGGGGGTTGCTGTCACTACTCAGCGTCTCTCCAACGAGGCCATTAGAAGGCGGGCGGCGTCGCCCGAGTTCGCCGGGCCAGAACAACACACATATTTGCATTGTCGCCGACAGGGCCGCAGTCGCCGAGCTGTTAGTTCAACAGGCTGCGGGCCCGCCGGCGCCTCGGTAAATAGTCATTAACGTTGGCGACGCTATCGGAATGCACGGGTTAGAATCTCTCTCTTAAAATATTTGTAGCGCTACCGTTCCGTCGAGTATCTGTCAGGGGGGGGTCGAGCTTCGCCGTCCTCGGCGTCATCCCATTAAGTGGCTTCAAAGCCGTGAATAAACGTCAGGTCGGGTGTTAACGCTTTTTGTAATGGCTCGCCCCGACCGGGTTGTCTCGTTAAGGCGTGGACGTAATAACCGATTAATTGATTGTTAAAGGATTAGCTTGAAATTAGTTGTTGATGAATTCGCCCTGGAAGGCGCCGAGGTGAAATGAGAGCGCTCGGGATAAAATAAAAAAAAACCACAAGGCATCCCCGCCGGACCTTGGTGGGGGTTTCACGTTTCACTGGAGATTGATATGAGGACGTGATGAGCGGGGCGGACATTTGATCTTGAAGAGGAAAAGTGCATCAATGTCTCGTCAGTGAAAAGGTCACGCCCAGATTGTGGAAATGGGGCCTTCTCTCCAGGCGCGACTTTCCCTATTGATTCTTTTTCTTTCATCGCTTTCCTACCCTTGCTCGGATGACACGTTTGGGTGGCTCAGTGGGGGGGGGGGGGGGGAGGGGGGACAAAAGGAGGAAGCCATTCATCCCGAAGTCGTTTGTCAGGTGTGACAGCGGCGAGGGCCGCGGTGAAGCGCCATGACGTAACAGGAGCTTGCTTTGGACGGGAAAAAATCTCGAATCTCTCGAGCCTCCTCGCAAAATAACGTGATACAGCGTGCGTTCATCCATCACCGATCGGACCGAATGAAATTAGGATCTTCCGTCAGCTATTCTAACGAGGACAATCGACGGCGGTGTTAATTAGCGCAGATGAAGGCTTTTCTTTCTTAGCGGCTTCTCTTTATAATGAAACATATTATACACAGTGCGGCTTTAATCACGCATAATTTGCAAGCTTGATAAAAAAAAAAAAAAAAAAAAGCACGAATATATAACCAGTGTGACACCAGCCGAGGGAGAGGGGAACTTTTCATCATTGAGCTTTTTATGTTCACCCATAAAATCATCCATAATTTATATTGACAGTCGCCTTATCTGGTCCAGTAAAGGCTGTTTGGACGGGAGGGGGCGGGGCCAAGACATAAAGTGATGGCGCCCCCGATGAAAGGCAACATCCATTATTCAAGCGATTCAGGTAATAAGACGTTTCATAACACGCTCCACATGATCTATTCGCCGGCCAGCTTTGAAAGGACGCCAAAACGTCGGCGGTTTTTACGTCGTTAGGTCAAATCAACCGTCGTCTTCGCAAGGACGTCGATTGAAAGGAAATGGATGGGTGAGGTTCTCGGCGGCCTTCGGGCGGCTTTTCTGGCTTCGTCGCATAATCGCGGCGACTCTAATTAATGTTGCATTAAGCTGATTTAGAGGTGAGGGGACACGCGCGACTAATTGAGACCCCTTGGGGGAAGAACACGTCTTTGGCCGAGCACTTTTTTTACGCTAGCGATTTTAGCTACGTTAGCGTGCATTCACGACAACATATGAGTGATAAAATTAGTTTCGTTTGGTAAATTCCCTTGAGGGAGTCCTGTAATTCACCCCAAACTGGCCAGGTGGCGCCACTGAGTCAGTTTCGGGGGGAAGGTTGGGTTTAAATTCTCACGCAGCCTAATAAACACGACATTAATTTGACTCTTTGGCACTTTTTATTTGGGAGCTGTGCAGCGCGAGGCCAAATTATTCCCAGCCCAGCTTTGGCAACGGTTACTTTTACTTTGAACACTTAATTGCAAACACAAATGCTTCGTTATTCTTATAATTTATGGGCGATCAGCTAAAGCTTTTGTCTGCGAACATGATCAGTTTTTTTTTTTAAAGCCTCAAGGCGAAATGAAAATGAGACCTCCTTGTGGCCCTTAGCGATACGATGATTAAAATTTAATATCTTTTCACATCAATAAGCAATTCCTATTTCTGATTGTTAGTGAAACGTTTAGACTGCTCGCTCGCGAGAATGTCAAAGCGTCTGTTCCTCACGAGTGAGGCTTTCCAAGTGACTCGGCCCGAGAGAAAGCGAGCTCTGTTTCCAAAACACGTTTTAGTTTGCGCCGCTGTTCTCACAGCGAGAGGGTTACACAACTCGCTACCCGATCACCATAACAACGAGCGACGGGGAAAACGTAAGCCTGGGAAAAAAAACAAGCGCTCGCCTCCACTTTAGAAGGATCTTGAGACAATGTACCAGCAGCAGATTATGGAAATGTTGTACTTGGAGGGGATCAGAATCAACAAGAGGCTTTAATGAAATTTCCAGGAAGGGAGGGGCGGAGTTGGACTAAGCAAAGCGTCTCTACGGGAACGTCATCCATCTTTTTACGTGAGGGATTTCCATTAAAGAGGAGCGTCGTAAAACATCAGGACGTGTTAAAAGTAGCCAAATGTGTCGACGGCTATTAAGAGAGACATTCGGTCGGCGGGATTTGAGAGTTAACTCGTAAAGTCCGAGGCGGGGTTGAAGGGCCACCTTGGTTTGTGATGTCACCAAAAAAAGTTTGCTGGCATTCTTGGACACCAAACAAAAGTGTCAAAGGTTAATTCCATTTTAATTTGTTCCAGTTTATTCCATTGCGAACAAGTGCTGCCTTGTGCATTGACGCTCCGTGAAGCCAAAACACACACACGATACAGTGTACACACACACACACACACACACACACACACACACACACACACACACACACACACACACTGCAGTCACGTGATCTCTACTGCACTTTGTGCTCCCGGCGGAGCCTCCATTGTTACTCGAAATGGTCCGTATGAAAAGAAACAATCCAAAGTCAACGATCTCACGTCGGAAGAAAAACAAGCCCCCCGCCATTAAATATTCACGCGGCAAAAATGCCGAGGCTTATGTTTTATTGATCGAAAGAACAACGGTGTGTGATTGTTTTTCTTCAAAGGCTTAAATGGCAAACTTTTTAAACGGCTCGGAAGCGTACGGAACATGCGCAGCCCCCCCGCTAGCCGCCGAACCATCCCGAGGTTAATGGAATGTAAGAGGTTGAGTGCCGGGCCGTCTGGGGAGATTCCAGGTTGGAGAAGTGAAGAGCTAGAACTTCGACAACGAGCGAAGTGAACGCGAGAAGACTTTGAGAAGATTCGAAATAGGGCCCTGGGAAAAGCATCATCTCACACCTGTTTACAAAACAACACTTGTAAAGTACCCAACATGCTAACTGCTAATAAGTTCCAGAAAGCAACTCGGCATTGTTGCCTTTGAGCCTATTTTCCCCGACAACAAAAAGCTCCCTTTGAGTTTGTCACCCGCTGAGCGCGTCTTTGCGACGAACTCCGACGTGCATAACGATGAAACGGAGACGGCTCTCGCAAAGTCAGACGGCGCACATCAAAAGAATCTAGCTAACCTCCGCCACCACGCGTGTGACGCGCTGAATAAACAGCACTTGTGCTTGGGGAGGAGTGACGAGGGTGCGGGAGAGGCGGATTACGAAGCCGCCGCAAGTCACTCTTTGTCACCGTGATGAAAAAAAAAAAACCCAACAAGACGGGAGACGGGAGATTAGCCACCACGACGTTAGCCGTCCGCGCTGTCTAGCGGCGCATCCGGACTTCACGCTACAAAGACGGCGTTCTTTGAACACGAGGCCTTTTTTACATATTCACCGCAAATATACCTGTCGTTCTTCGTGGGAAGGCGAGTCGTTAGCATATCATTAAGAAGCTTCTTTTTGTTGTTTTCAACAAGAAGAAAGACAATTAATTCTGGCGCATTCTACCAAGTGATGGATGAAATACATTCGAGAATAAATCGGATTGACCAAACAAATGGAACCCTTAGGAGGCCTTTCACACTGCCTGCAATATTTTTCCAGGGTCCGGAATGAAGGTCAACGACACTGAAATGGGGTTGCAAAAATCAAGGCACCCTCGCAATTCTTCTGCCGTCGGCAACAAAGTCCGGCTGGCCGTCCGGCGCCTGCATCGGCGCCATACGAGGATTGACACAACAATTAAATCCCGTCACGTTTGACTTCATCCTCCATTTGTCGCCGCCTTTTAAGGTTTTATAACCGCCGTACAATAAAGCTAGGTAAAGAAAGCGCGGACGGGTGGTGTTCGGACAACGGGGGGCGCTGTGTTCTCCGCGAGACATGCCAGAAGTTTGTCAGCTCCTTTTTTTTTTTGGTGCTGGAGTAGATCTCATTGATGAGCTCCCAGGAGTCGGAATTGAGGAGAGAAACTGGGATGGGCGCATTAATAATTCAGACAAACGGCATCGCACGGGCACACGAGTGAAGACGCTTGTTGGAGTGTCTGCAAATTTGTTTCGACACCAACCGCTAATCTTGAGCGCTAACCTTGGCGGTAACCGGACGAACCCTAACATGAGTCGAATGACTCAACCAGACTCTCGTTTATCCCAAAATATAACATTTTAGAAGATCGTTGTGAACAAGTTCCCGATTGGTTGAACGTGATAATCGCACAACTTGGAGGGTCGATTCCGAGCTAGCAAAGCTAAGCTAACAACGACAACGCTGCTCATTGACACCGCCGATCTTCGCTTGCACATTTTTTTGCATTTCAGCTCAGAGGGTGTCAATCTTTTCGTAAATCAGCATTTTTTTTTTAGAATTTGACGTCGCTGACCGCAAATTCCCGAGAGGTTGGGCTTCGTTCCAAAAGAGCCGCTAAGTCATCCGGTGCAGAGTTGGAAATAATCTGATAATGCACGCCTCGGAGGATTACAGGCCTCCATATTGCCAGGTTGGTGCGGTTGGAAATCAACTCATCCTAAACCCCCCCTCCCCCCCTCCTTTCTAGTGATCTGCATGCACACCGCCGCTCGCTACGTTTTAAGCGGCGGCGCGACAGAACTGGACATGACGAAGGTGTTCTAATTAATGTCAACATGAATCAGGAGCCGCATGCCATCCCAATTTAAACGGCGACATTTTGTCATTTTAATCAGCCGTCTCCGGTCTAGACAGACGAGCTTTTTTTTTAATTGATGGGTTGGAACGCACGTTTTGCTGACTTGCATAAAAGCCTGACTGAGGGGCGAGGCTTATTTTGCCATTTTGCTTTTTCTTTGACTTTTGACTCTCACAAAACTTTCCTTCGCTCGTATCTTTTAAACAAAACCAAAAAAAAACGATTTTCCGAGTTTTTTTACTGAAGCTGTTTGTAACACGGCAATTTTTGAACTTCTTTTTAATGGCTGTATTTTTTTTTTGTTCTATTAATTCTGCAAATATATTATGCTTGCGAGAAATGTTTTCATTGAGAGGAAGATAAGCATCTGCTCATTTCAACGACGTTATTGGAAGAAAGCGACATGGGCGTAAATAACTACAGGCAAGCGGCTGTCTGGTAGAGATACTTGCAAAAAAAAAAAAAACAACGGCGCCATGTCTGTGTTTGCCTTTCACACTTAAAAGGATTTTTGATGGACTTACTCGGTCGGCGTTGGGCGAGCGGGAGCGCTTGGCAACTTTGGGGAAAGTTGCGCATCCACGCAGAGGTTACGCACTCTTACGTTAGATGCCGCTTGTTTTGATTCAGCCCGATTTAAAACGAACATGTAAAAAAGCTGGCAACCATTCAGGGGGAAGTCTCCGATGGGACGCCTTTCATCTGAGCCGTGCAAAACAAACTCACAAAGTCAAAAAGTTCAAAGATGGAATTTTTTGCGCGACACTCATCGGCAGAAAAGTTCACGATTCTGTCTGCCCTGATGCGTGTTTTGATTTATTTTATTTTTTTTATATATCTTGGAATCACTATCAATTAACTTTAACGCCTCCGTGTATCGTGCAACCTTGATATTACCGAGTAATAAATTGTGCGTGTGTGTGAATTCTTTAAATAGGTCATTCCAAGAGTCACCGGAACTGCTGTTTGTCAGCAAAAAAAAAAAAAAAAAAAACACCTCCAGCATTGCGCCCACCCGCCTAAAACCTTGCGTATAAATAGAAGTGATGAGGCGCAGAGCTTTGAATGGAAGCAATTGGTTCAAGGCTACCTTGGTGTCATTTTTCTTCATTCGCTCAGTTTGAATCTTTTGAAAATTTGATGTCAAAGTGAGCCTCGGTTGGGAAGCGAAACATTAAAAAAAGAAAGACGCATCAATGCGAGCTAGCAAAATGCCTGCTCAACGTTACTTCTTGTTTTTTGAAAGCCCCTATGATTCGGTGAGCTCGAATTCCCTTGGGGTTCAACTCTTCCATTTTGGTGACATTTTAGTCATTAACACACACCCCGAATTGAGATATCACAATACCGCGGTTAAGCGACTGGGTTTCTGACTCGTTAGCTGTCAGATTTTGGCCAAAGCGCCTCGGCAAACAAAAGGGATTCTCTCTCGGCGTGTAAATAAATGATAAGCAAACTTATTTGGGGCTGCTTCCTTTGTTCTGAGCCCGTCAACAGCCCGCCGTGCCCACGCGACATGACAGTGAGTGACACAACTGAGAACGCCGTTGCTTTAAAAGCAGCCAAAGAAGCTCGAGCGGGGGTTCTATTGACAGCCGGGGTTGAAGTTCAAAGATGCCTTTTTTTAAATATAAATATTTACCGCACTTCCTCGGGCTGTCATTCACAGAGAAAGAAAATGCGTTCAGATCCCGGGGAACAACTCTGCGGAGCGGCCACGTGTCGGAAAAGTAACGATGCTAGAAACGGGAGAGACAAAAACGTGCTGGAGCTCTCAAGATGCAGACGCGCAACGTTGTGGAGCGACGGAAAAAAATTAACAGCATTGAAAGTTGCAAAATAACACAACATTGTGCTCTCCACAACACAAACCTGGACTGACCGCATCGTGTCACATTAGCATTGTGGTCATGCATCATGCCCCCTCGCCCCCTCCCCTTCCTAAACAATTGTCGCCGTACAAACATGGTGGCAGAAAGTCAAAGAACAAACAAAGTGGTCCGGCTGTCTAGATGTTGTGACACCCCCCTCCCCCCGCTGTCAGGTTGAGTGTCAAGCTCATTGCGCCGGCAGAGAGGAGCACCTCGTGTCTGTCATCGCCCAGCATGGCTGACAGCTGCGTCGGCGGGCCGTCAACGCCTCGGGTGGGGTCAGCCGGGTCTCGCGGACCCCCGACGCCGAGCCGGGTAATTACAGTGTTTGCCCAAAGGCCGCAAGGACAGGTGGGCTGGCGAGCAGGCTGAGGAAGACGGCGGAATTATCGTTGGAAACGGTGATTATAAAAAGTCGACACACCCCTGTTCGACTGCCTTCTTTTTGTCGGCAATTTTAATCGTAGACTTTGTGGATGGATGGGGTCAAACGCTCAAAGTGCTGCTACGGCTCAACTGGCGTTTTTTGATTTGCAGTCAACATAAACCGCAGCCGCTATTGAAATGCGAACCACGGCCGGCTGACTCCAAGCACGCCGCCGCTAATCAGGAGTGCCGTAAGCGCCCCTCCCTCCCTCCCTCCCTCCCTCCTCCACCTTCCCCACAACAATCCGCCTCCGCTTGTAAGCATGACGTGCTATTGATGTGTTTATTTACCGGCCATGCTCGGGGTTATGACGCTTCATCATCATCTTGTTTTTCTAACCTCCTACCTCGTCCTCCTTTTTTGTCCCCCCCCCCCTCCAGCCTTCCCTCTCCATTGCGCGCCTCATCAGTCATGCGCTTGTTGCGAGCGCCGCTCATCCCTCCTGTCGCCTTGACTCGTCTCTATTCAGATCACTCGCCTTGCTTTTGGCAGCCCCCGCCCCCTCCCCCGCCTCCCTTGTGGATGGCTCCAGCGTCCCCACCCCGACGCCCCCGAGGACGTGATGGAAGCTCGGCGGTCGGCGTGCGTGCGATGCGCATCCGTCGGCCTTGTCAAGATGCTTCGCCGGCCGACACGGATGCGAGGCGCACAAATGCATCAGCGCCTTGAAAAGGACAGATTCGAAATTATTGATACATTTAGAAAAGATCACCATTTGATCAAGACAATTCTGAGGATATTCTTGGCCAGGGTCAAAATGACCCAGAGCATTACATTTAAGCTTTACTTCCCTCGGTGTGCGTTTGATCAAATATGTCAAAGTTGAAAAGAAAAACCGTTCGCTTTTTAACCAACCAACCAAACTAACCAAAAAAGCAACAATGTTCACGGGTCAATGTGACCCACTCAAACCTTGCCTGTAATAATCTAATTCTAGAGAGATGCAAATATATTTTACATCATTTAGAAAAAAAAAAACATTTTGAAAGTTTGTAGAACAGGTCAATTTGCCCCGCCAGATGTTAATCAAAGCCACCAGTTGAAGAATGAAAGCGGCTCATACCGTGCTTAATTTAATTCTCTGGCTGTTACTTGGCAACAATGTTCACGGGTCACCGTGACCCGCTCAAGGTTTAATCATCAAAAGGAGTTGAGCGATATGCAAATATTTTGTAAGCAAAGTAAAAAAAACAAAGGTAAACAGAAGAACTAGAATTCAAAAAGAAATGTTTTAAGATGATTTTTCCATTTTCAAATGAAGTCAACGACCATGAAGCTGTAAAAAAAAAAAACATACAGAAGCCTCACTGTAAAACAAAACAAAATAAAAAAACACATACGGTCGGTTATCTAGCGGTAGGAGTAATTCATTGCGGCGGGTATAAGGACGAGACTTAGCGCCCTGCTAGCATTCCACCACTTGAACCCACTTGGCCGCATGATTGCTTGAAATAATGGCGGAAAATGTCAAAGAGCCGCCCTGCCGCCGATCCTGCTATAAAAAGATAAATATCCCGCCTCCAGCCCTGCGCGCTGTCGACCGGCGCCACCCGCGCTCGCTAGCATTTTGTCACGCTATTGTAGGCTGTGGCCTTTGTCGGCGGAAAAGGGAGAGCGCAATGGAATTCGTACAGAAAAAAAAAATCCACAGGGGGATAATCTCGTATCGCTTTCCGCATACGTTGAAGACAATCGGCGCCTTTGCTGTATGACGGGGGCGCTTCCAAACACTGTCGAGGAAAACGTCGCCGTGTGGAAATGCGTGACTCACACGGAGGCCCCGAGCGAGCTCCCAATAAACCCCGCCCTTAAATAAAAAGGTATCAAAATTGGTTAGGAAAATAAAAAGAATAAAACAAGCACTAATACAATTTTAATAAATACATTTAAAATCAAAATTCATTTAATTCTGTGAGTTGAGGAGTTTCATTTACTTGAAATCAATTCTTATAATTCCACAAGGTTGATCCCGCCTCGTTTGTTTACGTTGTGGTTTTGAAAGCGCCGCCTTAGCTAGCCGGCTAAGTGCTCTCCTCCTGTTTGATTGGATCACGGGAGTGCAGCCCTAACCTGATTAAGCGGCAACGCCGCGAGGCGACCCTAACTTTATTACGGCTCATTCAGCTCAGCCTCCGGCCGCTCTTGTCTTATTTGTTAGCGTCGTACTCGCGTAACGTGATATCGGGCGGCTAGCAAATAGACCATCTGCCCCGCTGCGCCGCGCTAGCTAGCTTGAGTGCACTCGAAAGAAGTCAATAGCTGAAACGTGAGGCTTTTTTTTTTTTATGTTGACATTTTTCATTCTTTGGCTCATATTTTCCCTATAAAAGTCAATTTAGTTGGTTCGGAGCTTTTCATTTGATTTAAAAAGCACTTTATTCACTCCCTCCTCTGACCTTTTGTATGGATTTGGACGCAGGTGGGGAAAGGGAAAATGGAGGCAGGGGGGGTCGGCATGGGTCATTCTCAGTGGTGCTGACTGTCAAAATAAATCGAGAAGTCTGAGCCAATGTTAAAAACGAGGCTAATATCAAACACCGGCTGACATTTTTGTTTGCTCGCCACTTTTGAGGGATCTATCAAAGGTTTCTGGGAAAAGTCATCAGGTGCTTGACATGCAACAAAGAACAGGAAGGAAAAATCAATGGGGTTGTTCTGTTATTGTTATCACGTCGCCATCTGCTAGTTGAGGCTCCTCCCACCCGTTCAGCATTTTTATATGCGAGTAATGTTGGCGCCGCCAGATGACCCCGGCAAAAAAGCCCCGTCATCCCGCTCGAGCCAGATCCGACACCCGCTACAAAGTTAAACGTGGCGGCGAGGATAACAGACGGGAAGTTCTCGGACTGGCAAAGCCCCCCGTTTGGATTTGGAAAAGGGAGATGACATTAACGTGAAAAAAAAATTGGCAGCTCCCGAGTAGCGACATAAAAGACGACAGCCGAGGGACTTGCTCAACTTCGGGGGGAGAATTTTTATTTCTCTCAAAATGTTATTCAAAGTTGTCGGATTATAGAACCAGTCAAATTCCGAAGTCTTTTTTCCGCAACTATAAAGTTTGTGGGACGTTTTCCCGCACCCCGAAATAAATAAATGATCATATTATATAATGCTGCTTTATATTTTGTGCTGGTTGAAAGCAAAATTTGTCACCCGTTCAAAGTAGAAGCTCCACGACAAAGTTTCCTCCAAAACCGACAGTGAAAGCTTTTTTTTTTGTTTTTGACTTTGTTTTTTTTTTTCCTGCCAAATCTGCCATAATCCCTCGTGCCATCTGCTCGCCATCATCGGTGACGTTCCCAAACAGCTTGATCTCGTCGAATATTTCAACGCGCTCCTTCGAGGCTTTCCTCACTTCATCGTCGCCATCATCAAACCGGCTTTCCATTCATCGAGAAGCCGGTTTGAAGTTTGAAACTTTTTCAACGCCGACATTTTCACCTTCTATTAAAATCACGAATGGCGTCGCGAGTGCCGCTTCTGTTCGCCGTTAAATCGCCGCCACTTTCAAAGCGTCCCAACGGAATGTTTGAGTGACAGACAGGTGTCTGCTTGGACGCCGAATCTCGTTAGCGGCGTGACAAGCCGGCTCCCGGGACGCCACGGGCTTATTATGAAGGTGTCGACTTCACTTAAATTCTTCCGAGTCGTGTGAAAAAAGAAAATGGCGGGCGGTGATGAAAGGAGACTGGCAAGTCAAAATTAATAACAAACAAAGTTTGGTGATGGAGGATTTAGAGATTTATTTTCCATATTTATTGTATAAAACAAAATTCAAATTAAATGGCGCCATGTTTTATTTTATTTTTTTCAATTTTCTTAGTTGGATGATCTTTGATATTTTTGGTGCATTTTGGGTGATTAGAATTTTTATCAGGGAAACTCAATTTTCAATTTTTGTGGAATCCAAATTCTGACATTTTTGAACAATTTTGTGGAATTTCAATTTCAAATGTTTTTTATAAATTTGGACGGCAACTCCGTTTAAGTTCCAGGTGAGACTAAACTTTGAAATTAAAGTTCAAAACACACCAAAAGCAAATCCTTGATGGAAAAATCAGAGGATGGTGGTGCGGGATGCCGTGTTTGCGCCAGCCTGACATTTAATTTACTTTCTGTTTGCTGCCGCGCTTTGGGGGTGTTGAAGAAAAATAAATCAAGGCGCACAGACACAAATAGCAAGAAAATTATTTTTTCTGTGCGACAAAGAGATTAATAGTGTGATTTTTTTTTTTGTAGAGCCTCAAACAATCTGCACTTTTTGATTTCTTGATTAATGGCTGACGGGAATCCGCCTACATCTCCTCCCCCTCGACAACTAATGAAGTAATATGTATGAAATCATTAATTTTGACGAGCTAATTTGTAGATGACACAAAGTGGGAGGGGCGTGTCAGGCGAGTCTATATTTAGCTGAAAGCAAAAGTTAGCAACTAGCTCGCCCCCTGCTGTACACCTGTCTCGTTTCGAAACGGGGGAGAAAAAAAAAAAAAAAAGATGTCTCGACAGCTAAAGGTCAGGTTGCAACAAGACGAACGGAATGCTGATTGCGTCCTTGACGTCGCGTTTACGAGGATTTCGGTTACCAAAGCGTTTGGTGCCCCGCGTGTCGGAAAACAGGCTGAGCTGGAGTTTGGCCACTCGCAAGCAGATGATTCAAAACAACAAAGAGTTTGGTTTCATAAATTGAACTGCGGCGGCTTAATGTATGCGACTTTTGCTTTTTTTTTTTTTTTATGATTCGGTGCTGCAAATGCTATCGCTGCTGTTGCACCTGGCGGGATCAGGAGGCTGCTCTAGAAGCATCTAAAGTTTTTTTTTTTTCCCGCCCACATAATAGACGGTACATTTTCAAAGGCTGTTATTTATTTTTTTTCTATTTCTTTGCTTTTTTTGTTGTGTTGGCCTTTATTACCGTGACACTTTTTGGGCTGCTTCAAAACAACCCTCTGAAACTCTGCTGTTGTATTTTTCGTTTTCCACAATATCGCCTCTGATGGACTTTGAACAAAGTCCATACAGAAAATGAATAAATAAATTGGCTGCAGTTCCGCCCCAGTTGTCGGCGCCACAATGTTAGGACCATTAGCCTTGAGCAGAAGATTTTTTTTTTCAAAGCTCTAAGGATGACAGGTTTCAAAAGTGCGAAGGAAGCGGCATGCCACCAATCAAATCCGGGGTGCTAAATTACGAAGCTCCCCTCCAGTAAACGCCTTTTGGTTTATGGAATTAGCGCCTGTGATGTGACATTACAAGCGCGTCGCACATGAAGGACGGCGCCCGTTTTAATAAGCCGCCTCGAGTGGTGAGAACGCGTATCGTCCTTCATGTGCGACGGCGGCATCAATCAGGTGAGCTTTTCCGAGGTGGCGAGCGGCGAACGCCAAAACGGCCGCCGTGTCCCCGCCGTTTGATGACTTGCTAGGTCGACTTTCCATGAAATGTTTCATTTACAACCTCCCTGTTTTGTTGAGAGCAGCAAATTGTCTCCTACGTGGCAACTTTTATGTTTGGGGGAAACCTCCGCCAAGGCTTTTAACGGCAATGTCGATAATTACGCCGATGTGGCAATAAAACATAAAAGCTATAATAGCTAATGCTTCGGATTTTCGGCCGAGCGACATTTTGCGGGCAGGTGCCGGACTCCGACCTTCAGAGCCTCATTGTCCTCAGCTAATCCCGCCATTGTGTAACATTTGCGAGGGCGAGTAAGAGGGGGGGGCAAACGAGCAAGGACAATGCGGCGTTGCTAACGACTGTCTAATTTCATTATGCTGAGGCGTTAGCGCTTGGCCGCGTTTGGGCGGCGCACGCGGTCAAGGCCCCCTCGATCGGGTTGGCCTTTTTTTTCGTGTGAGACGACAGCGAATGAGACGTCGTTAGCGCTGGTTGACAATTAAGGTTGTCACCCGACATGCTGGCGACTCTTGAAATTTGAATATGAAGGACAGCCCGGGCGTGGCAGATGTCGCCGCGTTAGCGCTATTGACAAAACGGCAGAAGATGGACGGCTTAAGCTCCAATTGGCCAGTCGCAAGATTTGTTGTTTGCGGGTCCCTCTCAAGCCTTAAGCCATTGTTTTTTTTTTTGGTTGGGGGGGCGGTCAGCAAATACCAAAGACGCTGCCTGGCAACTGAAACCACACAAAAAGATTTACGCCAGCACCTCCTTGGAAGAAGTTTTCATGTCAATGTTTTTAAGACTATTAATTAAACTTTGGAGTCATAGCAGGAGGGGGAAATGTTACAGTGAGCAGTAGATAAAGCCAGCAATTAATTACTTTGCCCTTTATAGTTGATCAAGGAAATTAGCTTTTTTTTTCTTCTTCGATATGCCATCTCAGTACGTGCCTTTTGACGGAAATAATGACCAATTAGCCACTGTGGCTAAAAGGTTAGCGTTGAGCACCACCTGCTGCTCTTGCTTGACTGCCTGAAATGTTGTTTCTATTAATGCTACTTTTTGTCAGGCATAGCAAGCACGGGGGGGTGAAGAAATATGTTCAATAGCCAAGCAGTGAATGGCACAGCAACCAAGCAAGTAGTTTGAATTATTCATGCCTTCCCCGTGTATTGTGTATGCATGCAAATGTAAATCCCAGAAAGGAACGAGGTGTGCGATTGTCCTGGAATACTCTTTATTGTCACCAGGTAAAGCTCGCCCAGCCGCAATTAGATTCCTATTAATTACCACAATAGGGAAAGGATATTGAATACCACCCGGGTGCGTTTCATTTTCGTCAGTCAAATGAGTATTTGCGTTTGTGAAAAGACGTTCTTGTCCGCTCGCCATCCACTTAAGTTGGCCCGAAACAACTCGCAGATGGCGGCTGGCGTTCCAACGTCCGACTGGCGATGGAGAAGTGTGCTAAAATCGATGTTTTGTATCAGATGGTAAAAAAATGAAGAGGCTACAGCTGCAAACGTTAGCGAGCGCCGAGTGTCCTTGAATGCCTCGCTGCAAATAGAGAAGGACCTCTTCTTTGTAGTCCTCACCTACGCGGAAAACCGGAAAAAGCCACTCAGCTGGACTTAGTAGTCAAAGCGGTTTTTTTTCCCCCAGCGGCTAACGACAAGCGATCTGCGTTGTAGCCTAGCGAAGCGTAACTCGCTTAGGGACGATTGATTGATGTGGCCCGGCTTGAAGAAGCGTCATGGCTGCTTTGATTGAATTATGACTGATGGTGGTCTAGACTACATTTATAATTCTTAAGCCCCCTTGGGTCCATCTGGAGCGGGGCCCGACTTGCCGAGTCACAGCTGGCGAAGCCCTCAACAAAACGCTGACACAGCAGTTAGCGTAGTCCCCTCCGCACGCCAAAGGTAGCGACGCCACGGAGCGACGGCCCGCCCTCAGGTCACCCCCCTCGGCAGATGCAACGGCGTACATTTTGCTGATGTGTCAGGGAGCTGCAAATAGGATGAGTGAGCTCTCCACAGGGGGTACTAAACCCTCCCAAATTTGCTTCTGTGTGTGGAACGCAGAAAAAACTTGTGACCCCATAGTGCTACTTGGGTAGCAGCTTTGTTTTCCAGCAGCGTCAGCCCCCACCCCCCTTCCCCCCCCCCCCCCCCCCCCCCCCCCAAGTGCACATCCACCGCCCGGAGCAGGATTACAACACGGGGGAGAGTAAATAAATGAAATGTCTTGTTTTTCCCGTTAAGAGCTTTGACATCCGCTTCAGGGCGCATTTGCTCTTTTCAGAAGAACGCCATACCGTATATGAGGTGGATCTCGGAAGGTTTACATCCCCTCTACAAAAGTCAGATCTTATCAAAGCTGTTGGCGAGCTGATGGCCTCCTTGTTGGATTCCAGCTAGGATTTCAATTTAGAGACTTAGATGGAGGTGCGGGGAGTCCCCGAAACCTTCAAAACATTTGAAGGGCGAGAAACTAGGCCAGTCAGCACTCGTGGACTGTCTGAAAGGCCGTCTGAAATGTGGATGGCTTATGATTAGTCTCCTCCATTATCAGCAATTGACTTGGTGCGCTACCACTTTCCCTCTGCTCGGGGAGAAGACGATAAACGAGGCTGAGTGGTCCCCGGAGCGTTGATTTACTCCGCCGGAGGAGGCGAGAGGATCGCAGTTAGCCAATGCCGACCCCGGAGTGACATTTGAAAGCTTGAGCTTTTTGCTTTCAATACGTCGGGTGACCTGCGGATCGTATCTACTCCGAGAGGTGCGCGAGTATAAATATCAACCGATTCCGAGGGGGTACGGCAAACAAGGTCGTGCTAGAGAAGAAGTTTGGAAGGAGACACTTAGGAAGGAGGCTATCTGGAGAAGCTATGCTAAAACGTAGAGCAGGAGCTAACAAAGTGCTAACGTTGCGCAATAAAAAATATTTTGACGTCGCAGGTAAGGCAAAATGAAGGCCGCCATTTTCTTAACTCTAACTTATTTTCCTGACTAAAAACAGAATAAAGAGCAGCTTTGTCCGCATGCTAACGTTAGCTTGGTTAATCGGCGTGGCGGGATTGTTTGTCGCAGGGCCGAAATGTAAAAGCGGCATTAACCGGCTGATGCTATCCCCCGCTGCCGATATTATCCGCCAAGAAAACCGTTTCCGTTGAAAGCGCAAAGAATCACGCCAAAAGCGACACAATTGACAATAAGCGAGCGTGTTTCCAAATGGCAAACATTGGAGGCCTGGTGTCGTTCCCACGACGTCCCAAATTGCCGCTCGGCGTGACTCGGTTGATGGCCGCCGTCTCCCGCTTGTGCCGTGACAATGGAATCACTCAGGTGGCGCGTGGAAAATGGGTCAAAAAGCCTCTGCGGTTTCCTTGTTTGCTTTCCGTGTAGCAGATGCTTCTTTTTGGTCGAGTGTCCTCAAGAGGCTCTTTCCAGGTGCATCGAGAATCTCTTGTTTGGAAATTTTACGATATTCCACCACCGATTTAGGGTTGTTTGTTTACTCAACGTGTGTGCAGCCCGAGATCAAACAAGTACTAAAATTCACTCCCTGTTTTGTTTTCAGATTTTTTTTTCCATTTACAAACGCTGTAAGACATTTTTGTGCAGACTATTTTTTGTATTTTTTCAAAAGGAGGAATTTATCATGATCTGGCACGATTGTTTGGCCTTGGCAGAGGTCTCCGCTCCGCCGAGTGCTATTTAGTTGCCCGTGCGTGATGTAATTTCAAAAATACATGCTCATTTTATGCTCACAGAAGGTAGTCAATATTTCAGGCTTCTGTTTTTTTTCCCATGAGAGCTAAGGCTATGTCGTTTTTTTTTTTAAACACAATTCGTCGCGCTGCTAATGTCTCACCCTGCCAGCTCGGACAACGTGACGGAGGCGGCCGATTGGCTCGGGCTGAAACGGAAGGAGCCGGGCGGGATTCATTAGGGGTGTCATTATTTACACCTGCAAGCTGTCAAAAAAACTGCCTGTGGCGGAGAGGTCATGCAGTAGCCATATTTTTTGGGCAAACTAACATTACTTGTCATGCAGCCTGACACGTGCTTATCCACCAGTTATTTGTCAGGATGATTTTTGTGTGTGTGTGTGTGTGTGTGTTTCCGCTGACGCACACTAACAAGATGAGGAGCTACTGTCACCGCATTTACAGGCGCCTGGTCTTTGAAGGATCCCGGTGGGAATCGGCAAACAGGTACAAGAATCTTACGAGAGGCTTTGAAACAGCTACCGTATTCCCTTGACACAAAGATCTGCATTTTTTCTTTTCTCAGAAACATTAATCCAGGATTAATGGTATTTTGATGAATACGAGAGGATCTTAATATTACGGAATGAGTCGCGGTTTATAATTGAATTGAAAAAGAGTAAGCCTATTGAAGCGAGAGCCGTAATGTCCGAGCGTAATGATGTTGTGAAGTTTTTTAGCGAGTGCTCAGACGCGTCGTTCCCGGCGCTTTTGAAGCCGGCGCGTCGCCGCACGCCCGAGGCTCCCGACGCCCACGGAAAAGGCATTAAAACATGTTGTTTGGGGTCCGCTGAGATTCCCGCTAACTGTCTGCACAACCAAATCAAAGACGGCCTTGATGTCGTCTCCAAAAAACCCGCGGCACAAACCCGTGCGGAGTCAACAAAAAGACGGCGACTCTGAAGTCGCATTTCGGAGGCTTGGATCACAGTCGCTGAGGCTAACTAGCCAAGTTAGCGACGGCCATGCTAAAACATCATAAAGAGTCTTTAGAGAGAGGAAGTGTGGCATTTGAAAATTCCAATGAGATGCCGACGCTTACGATAATTCAACGCGGTATATCAGATTCCCGAAATTAGCACTCGGGTTTATTGACTCAACTGGGAGGAGCCATCCTTAAGGGGCGGGGCCTTTATTTAAATTAAAATCTGACAATATTAGCATCAGATTACACCGGCGAGCCTGAATCGGAACAAATGTCATTTCACTTTATTTGCGCGGAAGCAGAGGTAACACCATTTGTTTTAACGATAGCATAAAAAAAATGAAGCGCATTTAAATTCCTACATAAGGGGGTGGGAAAAAAAAATCGGTTCATTGCAAAAATAGCTCGCTTTAATGTGACGAGGAGCTAAAGAGCAGAATGTAAATTGCATCTAAAGATTTGTGGGCGCTGTAAAATGGCGACAGCGGCGGGAGAAGTGTGTGTGTGAGTGTGTGTGTGTCAATATTCCATACCTGCCCGTAAAGCCGGGTGCCTGTCGGTAAACAAGACCGCCTCCTCATCCTCTCTGGAGGCTCATTAAAATTTGAGCAGTGTCAAAACGAAGACTTAACTTTTTTTTTGAGAAGGAGGAGGAGGAGGCGGGCCCTCCAATCGCCATAAATCGGTTGACCTGAGACGAGAGCGAGCGTTACAGAGTCCCGAGAAAAAGGGCCGGCACTGAAGGATTCCGTGAGGGGGGGGCAGAGTGATGTCATTTTTTTTTTTCCTTGTGATTTTACTAAGCTACTTTTTAATTCTAGACTTTGTTGTTAAACGTTAAACATGAGCTGTTAAATGTACGTTGCGGATTGGAGGATGATCACAATAGCAAACGATTGCTAAATGCGCTTCATGAATCTTCCTCGGCCGGAAAATCGGCTTTTGCAAGGCCGGCGGTGACGCGGAAAGCTACTTTGCAGGCAGCACAAGACGGCAGGCAGACTTTGAAAAGTGATCTCCAGCCAAAAGGTTAATGCGACTCACTCGCCTCTCCGCCGACTAATTACAAACGGGAATCCATCACCTCAATGTTTTCAGGACTGTGGCCCTTTTCCCAAGCACCTTCGCTTAAACCTTGCAGGCTTTTTTTTTTTTTTTGGGTGGGAACACCATGTTTATGCATCTCCTTTTGAACGCATGGCGGTAAATTATTCATGGCGCGGTCCAAGCGCTGTATGTTGAGCCCTCGAGCCGCATGCCCAGTCCTCATGGATTCCGTTTCACACTTTTCAATCCATCTTCACATATTTTTTTTTTTTTGTGGAAGCAACAACAGTGTCTAGTTGTTGAATAACACCCTGGCAACACATAGTGACTGTCCACCCACGAAAAAAAAAAAAGAATTCCTTCCCCAAAATGGAAAGAGAATCAACGCCCAATCACTAATTTTAGCAGTGATGGGTGCTTGGCAGATGGTCTGTAAAAGCCTGCAAGTATCGGGGGATTTGAGTTATTTTTTTTTTTTATCAGAAGTGTAAATGTTGGCGTTTGATGCCAGTTCTAATGGAGAAGGCGAGCGTTATGTCCACATGCTACGACTGCTTTTTTTGTTGTTGCCTGGAGCGGTTTCAATTTGCATTCATCTTAAATCAACTATCCCCATTGAGATGAATGGTACGGTTATTAATTGGCTCCGACGCAAACGCACGGGCAGTCCGAAATTCGCTCGGAGACACGCTTGACCCGGTTCAAGAGGTGCACAAAAGCAGCTGCGCGACATGGTGACGACCTCCATTAGTTACGCAACTGCAGATGGGAGTTGGCACAAATATATTTTTCCATCATAGTACAAAGAAATCTTAATTTAAGATTACCAACTTTCTTGTTTTGTTGACTTTTACCATAAAACTAAACAAAAGGGATTGTCGTGTATTTTAGATTTGCTAGCTTAATGCTAACACAGAATGTGAAACGCCATCGATGCGCTAAGGAAAGTAGCATCTCAGTAGTTCTAACCCTTTAAACAACTGCTAAGGGAATCAAGGTTTTTGCTTTTCTAGTTTCTTTCACTTTGCGGGTGGCGCCCGAGCACATCGATTTTCCTTTTAAGCCATTCGCTGAAAATTGCTACAGGCTCATTTGCCGTCTCCCGTTCCCGCCAAGCCCCATTATACCATTTTATTTTTTATTTCTTCAAAGCTAAAAAGGTACGAGTCGGAGCGCCAAGGTCGGCGCGCAGATGCCACCTCAACACACCAAATTAAAATCTTGATAAGGTTCGGACTGCGGAGACATTTCAAAGAAGGCGGCGGGCGGGCGGAGAATAGGGGTGAAGAGCAGGTGAGGCGATAAAGCGGCCGAATGGCGGCTGATCTATGCCCGATAAATTAGGATAACTTTGGCGGATCTTTTCCTAAGCGGTGACGAGCCTGCGGGAAACATCCATCCCGGCCGTAATTTGCAGCTATCCGGGAAATAGTCTTTTGTGTGACGAGGAAAAATCAGGAGGGATTTTATTGCCTTCTCCAACCTGAGAACTCACACGGTGATTTTTTTTTTTTTTTTTATCCTGGAGATTTGCTGAAATTGTGCCGAGGGGAAGGGATTTATTTACTCAAGTGTCGACAGGGAAGGGCAGATTTTCTGGAAACGTTTTTTTGACTGTGGCTCAAATGTAGACCCACAAAAAAAAGGCTGTAAATCGCTCACAGCTGCTTTTTTTTTGTTGTGTGTCGATGCCACCTCTAAAAAAAAACTCGCTACGGCTATTCTCTTTCTGTGGTGTTCCATGAGGCGGCTCCACGAGATCTTTTTTTTTTTCTTGAGCCACTTTTTTCATCCGTGCAGCCTATTTCTCCACATTTACATCAGTATCTTCTTTCAAGTCGCTGGCTGCTCACCCATCGAGCATCTCGGACTCCTCGGCCGCCCCCGGGGCGCACCATTAACACAGGGGGGGGAGGGGCAGGGGGGGGCGGTTGGGCCGAAAGGGACAAGACTTTCTTCCCCGGCTGAAGATCAACCTGGACCGCTCAGTGCATGGTCAGTGCACAATGCGCTGCTAGCGCTGAGGAGAATTTCGAATCAGACACGCGGAGTTGCACGCAAGTATGTGAATATTGGCGAAATTGGACCACGGTGGCAGTTGATGAACCAACTATCCTCCCCAAAAAAAAAAAAATAATATGGTTGATAACTTCACAATTGGATATCTTTTTATCCGGAAAAAAAAGCAACCGTGGGAGGAAGAGTCGGATGTAAAATATGGATGATATTCTGTTTCATCTCTTGGTGGACGTGCAGAGGGAGGACGGAGAACAAGACATGGCGCAGTTTGGTCGAAAAATAGAAGCAGTTGAAGTCATTTATTCGAAGTTATGGATTGACATATTCGGCTAACAAATAAGTTGAAATGTGCAAGCCCTAAAACACGACAAGGCCGAAATGAACGTGACATCCAAGATGGCGACGGGAAGTGCAATGGGTGGCACGTTGATGTGACCGAGTGCAAAGGTAGCGAGCGGTGACTCAGCGCCCGCCTGCAGGCAAACACATTCGCCTGTCCCAATTTTTCCTTCGTTCCATCGCCACTATAAAAAAAAAAAAATCGTTGGCCTTCTCTTCACCCCCGCATTCCTCGGACGCATCAAACGAACGGAAACGGAGAAACCTGGACGGAGTCTTTCGAAACGTGGCGCCCGCGGCGTTGGTCGAGATGGCAGTCGGCCGCCATCTCCGCAAGAAAGCGGAAGGACCCCTTCTTACGTATTTGTGTAAATATATGAGAGCGCCTGTTTTTTTTTCCCATCGTAATCCTTTCCTTACAAAACAAAAAACACACACACAACGCAGTTAGCCAAGTGCTAATTAAACCGCCCGACTGTAAAATGTGCTCGTCGGGCGAAAATGCGCTTCGACAACGCACTCAAGCGCCGCCGTCTCCGAGGCCATCGCCTCGGCAACCAAATAAAATACAACGACCGGGCAGCGGTGACACTTTTTTGTTTTTTTAAGCAAGCGTTACACATGTAAGGAGTGTGTTTAGCTAATGGATTATTTAACGGGACCGCTCGGCGCGTCCGCTCGCCGTCTGTTGCGTGGCGTCGGGTCAGTCGGACAGCGTCTGCTTTCCGGACCTGTGCCAAGTGTGACAGCTGGCGCACCTGATCTATCTGAGTGGATTACTTCAATGTGTGGCCAATGTTCTGAAAACGAACCAGGGTCCACTGAACGAGTCATAAGAGATTCGGCTCATGTCCTTTCATAGCGTCAAAGTACAGATGAAAGCAGACAATATTACTTTATTCTTATGAGAGCCAAAATTGAGGACATCGGGATCCTCCGAAAGAAAATAAACCTTACAAATCCTTTGGAATGCCTTAGGTTTTAAAAAAAGACTCCGGAAAATCCACTCAAAGGTTCAAATATGACTCCAGTAAATTCCCCCTAAGTTGTGCTAGCTAAAAATCAAACGAGACTGTAGCGGGGGGGGAGTGAAGCCGGGTTATTTCTCCGAATCAATTAATGGAAAAAGAATTGGACAAACAGGTCGATTAAAAGGAGCTAAAAGGGCACGAAAATGCCCGCCCCAAAAGCTGTGGACGCGGCCCCGCCCTCTATTGTTCCTTCCGCTCGGCCTCTGGACGCTTCAATAATGCACCAGCTCTGAATTGTCTTCTGAAATTTTAATTGTGGTCTGGCTCTGGAAATCAGCTGGGAGCGGCCTTAAGTGCCTCCCGGCCGCCCTCGGCTTCATTAGAGGGCTAAGGCGATGGGTTTTAAGCTAGCGCAAGAACGAAAAAAAAAAGCTCCGTGCACTCACCGCCGCCCCGAGAGAGTCGTGTCTCGGCTGGCCCCATGGCGGCGTATTGATCCGGGGTTGAAAGCGCAAAGGTCCCGCTGGCAGTGAGACGCAATTACCGCTCGTGGAAACCAGAGCGCGCGCGAGGCGGCCATCTTCTCGAGGCCAAATGTCAAATCAGCGGCTGTTCGAAGCCATGTCCTCCCTGAACTTTTCCAAAAACCGCACCACCGATTGTTGCCCGCTGTCACCGGTTAGATCGAAAAAGCAAATCACAAGAGCTTTTGTTTTATCTGCGAGTCAGAATTTACGGGAACGTTTATTGTTTTCAATTACTCGACAAAGAGTCGCGACTAAATGTAACTTCATTAGGTGCGAGAAGCTGCTTAAGCTACATTGATGCAATTAGAGATCAAATTCAATAAAACAATTAAAAAAAACAAGCGAGTCAGTTCATCTTTTATTTTGCCTGTTTAATTATAGAGCATAAAACAGAACAGGCATGAAAAGCCTTTGGTGCATTTATTCGATCTCCTGGCGGTCCTGCTTAATAAATACTCAAAACGGTTTTCCCATAAAGGTCCGCACTGGCAATGAAGACGCCGCCCACGTGAGCTACATTTTATTGCGCGGGTTTAGAAGCCCCCTGATGGAGCCACCCGTGTCTGCCTGGAGATTAAAATATTGATTTTAAGTTTAAAATATGATTAGAAAATAGGCACGCTTAAAGGCCTTTGTCCAACTGACTTGGTCATGTCTCATGCGTCACTCTTATTAGAGTGCTTTACCCGCCCATGGCGCCCCCCCCCCCCCCAACCCAGGTTTGTGCGTCAAACTCACTATGCTAAGCTACAACGCACGCGGAATCAAATGTGACCTACATGTTCATTAAATTCCGTCCTTGGTGGTGGCTTCATCTGCAATGCAAAACTAAAACCATTGTTGTTCACTAAGCAGCTTATGGAAAGGGAGGGGGGGGGGGGCGTCAGATGCATTTGTATTTGTTGTAGGTACACGGTACAGTACTTAATGCGCTTCTGTCACTTTACGGACTCAGACTTGCGTGAGCTCAACTGAACGGCTGCTGTAAATGTGTCACGATTGGCACGCATCACCGTTGAGGAAACTCGGGCGTGACGAAATTAAAATTGCTTGGCTGACTTCGACTTGTACACAAGCAAAACGACGGTTGAGACGATAATAGTTGACCGGGTCAATCAGGCTTGGCCAATTTTTGGAATCTTTTAGAAAAATAAACTTTTTTTTTGGATGGTGTACTAGTTTTGATTTTTGGGTTATAACCTTTTCTGTATTGCGCAACCCTGACAAACCTCCAAAACATTTTATTCAGTGACTTAAGAACATACTTTCATTATAAGAATAAAAATTCCATCTCAAAGTCATGATCCGTTTTGTAATTCAACGACTATTGTGAAATTGAGAAATAACCGATCGGTCTTTTGGATAAGAGCGTTTAAACGGAGCGGAAAAGCCGGGCGATCCCGTCCTTAATTAGCGGGGACGACGGGAAATGCGGAATATCCGTCAGGGCACGCATGACGGATGCGCATGTTCGCAGCCCGAACGACGCACAATCCAATACGCTGAGGGCGATCGATGGCCGAGGAGATGAGGAGCGATAACGACTCGACTCGGAGATGGCGTTCGCCTCGAGGCCCTGCGTCGGGCTGTAAAATTAAAATAACATAGCTCGTGCGGACGTGGTTAGGTCGTGACTGTTTGCGATTGCTAAGCTGAAGAAAATGAAGTAAAAAAAAAATCCCCCGAGGGTGTTAGCGAAAGGTTGTTGCGTTGTGTACCGAGTTGTGAGGTCTTTGAGGGTTTTTCCACAGCGCCTCGTCTCACCGAGGAAGCGAAACCCCGCTTACCCAAAGACAGGACGTTGTTAGCGCCTTTCTGTAAATCTTCAAAATAATCCATTTATCGCCAAAAACTGTACGGTGGCCATTTGCACGCGCCGTGAACCCGCCTAGCGAGGCTTCTCGTTACCGCCGGTTTCATCAGACCCGACAACACGTACGCTTTGAATCTAATCTCGGTTTGTTTAATTCATCGGAGCAGGCACGGACGGGAGCGTCCTATTTGCTAAGTTGCTAAAAGGCTGCGCTCGGATCCAATCGGCAAGCGTTCGGTGAAAGACGGATCATTTTACCGTGGTACGGAAAGCAATCCCGTTAGTGCTCCCCGAAGCACAGCGCGCCCGGCGAGTAAGGATTTCACAGCTCTTTGATTACTCGGGGAAAATATCTGCACAAAATCGATGGCGTCGATGAGCGGCCGCTGGCTGCAAGCGTCTCTATTACCAGAAGACGGGGGCTCGCCACATCGTCCCACGTCTGATCGAGTCTGCCGCAGGAGTTTCACTTTTCCGTGTTTACTCCTAATGGCACGTGCGCAGACACGCACGCGCACAAACTGACAGTACAAACACACACGCACACACTGTTATGCACTTTTGACAGAAGGCCGCACTTGACGCCCACGGAGACTTCTCGAGCGGCCGTGAAGCAAAGTGAAGAGTAACGGCCAAGTCATCCACACCGTTTCATTCTCGACTTACATGCTCCTTAATTTTCACATCAACCCTCCGAGGCGTTTATTTTTCTCGGACGCGGCCGACTAAAAAAATACTCTCCGTCCCGTGTGGGTAACGCTACCGAAATGCTAATGTAAGATTTAGTTACTATCGGTGGATGAAGCTGAGCGCTTGTTTACATCGAACTTAAATGCTAATATGTTAGCAACAGAAGGCGTTAGCCGTTATTCTGGAGGGATTTAAATAAAAAATACATTTAAAATCACTCTCTTGTGAATTCATCAAAACCAACATTATAAAACTTCTTTGTCTGCTCCAAGGTAAACAAGGTACTACCTATTAACGAAAAAAAAAAAATGCTAAGCTAACATTAAGCGACCAAGGAATGCGAGCAAAACTACAGTATGCATCAATGGAGTCATTTAAAGAGCTCATTATAGTCTACATCTCCTGTGTGGGCTTAATGGCTCCTTTCCTTACATGTGAAGACACTTTCACTAATGACTTTTTCAACTATGTCAGCTTTTGATAGGACACTGGAGGTATGATAGTGAGTTAATGGCCTCACATAGTTATATTTATTGACCATCGGAGAAAAAAAATAAAATAGCACGCCCACTCGGCAAGTGCCATTCCTTTTGCCCGCTTCTTCGTCTTATTATTATTATTAGGCGTATTATTAACGATACAGCGGAAAAAGCACGCCGTGATCATTCCTGAGCCCCCTTCAAGTAATTAGCGCTTGGAGGATTGGTTGCCATTAGCGGCGCGCGGGTCATGTCCTTGATGGAAAGCTTGTTAATACGCCCACCGTGTATCAGCTCATTACGCTCATTAGCTGAGGCACCATCCTCCCACGCTACATTGCTAACGTGCTAGCTGAGGAAGAAGAGAGCGCATTTTCTGTAACATACTGTGCTCTTGTTAGCTTCTTGGCTATAAAATGCTTACTATGCTGAGACTTTAGCACTGATGCTGGCTTGTGGTCAACTAAATAGAAATAAATGCTAATGTTACGCTACTAACATAAAGCCTAGTGACAGCCATGACTCATGAAGTTATGCTAAGAACCAAAATGCTAATCCTACAAGAGTTGCTATCCGAAGATAATGCTATGCGGTCGACCTACGAGTGCCATAGGGACCGTTTTTTGCCATTATTGAGGTCCAACAAGTGAACTGGACGTTAGTCTAAAAATTTTGGGGTTGCCAGTGCGTCAAAATAACGTCAGACAAAATCTGCACAGCATTCCTACGTCATGTGATTTTCAAGGAGAGAATAAAAATTTAGCTCCAGGTAGATTTTTCAACCCAAAATAAATGACAAGGATGAGTCACAACGGTTACGAGCGCTCGGATGCCCCCGAAACAGCCATTTGGGCGGCGTTGGCAGCGGCACGACAGCAGGTGCTCATCAGCTTCATCCCAAAAAAGAAAAAACATTTTTTTGGGGTCCGTTAAAGCCAAGCTGACAGCTCGCGAATCCCAAACGTGGGATAGATAGATCAAAGCTGCCAGAGACGAGCTCCTCTGAGTTTTGCTTGCAAAATAAAGACAGCGCAATTGAGGAGTTAGTCAGCAGGAGAACACTCGGAGTAGAGCTCGCTTTTCTTTTTTTTTTTGGTTTCAAGCTTGAAATGTGGAGAAGCAGCGCAAATAAATCACGGCGGGAAAAGTTGAAGCGAAGGCTTGTGGATAATTGCACTTGGCGCTAATGAAGATAAATGTGAAAGTCTAACAAGCAAAGGAAAAGGAACAAGCATCTCTGACAGCTTCATAAAAGATCGCTTAGGTGGCGACAGCGCACCACCGCAGTCATTATGACTATTAATATTAGCACCATGGGGGGGGGGGGGGGAGGTCGGGGGTCGCAGATCTGTCAGATGATGAGGCCGTCTTCCGCTTCACTGAGAAAACTTGTTGAACGACTGCTACGGGCGGGAAAAGAGGTCGGCGGGAGGATGTCGAAGAAATATAGTATATAATGGAATTTTTATTTCAAGTATAAAATCAGGTATTTTTTATTAGTTATTTTGCATTTTTATTTTTTTTGTGTGCAATATTAACGTTATAAAATAAAAAAGGGATGCAGAAGACCGTGTCACAAATTTGTATCGACTCACCTAGGATGAATCAGAGCTGAGAACTTTGGGGGGAGCTAAGAAGACAAGGTGAGGGAGGACCACTAAAAAAAAAAAAAATCTGTTTTACTGAGCAACACCAAGGCAGTAGAGTGTATCGAGGAAAAATGACAGCGTTTAAATGTCAGCGTGTCGTATTAAAACGAGTCTGCCGAAGCAGCTGGCAGCCGGTTAGCGTTTGGCTTTTTCGTGTCAAAGTGAAGGGAAAAAATATATAAAAGAAAACGAGACTTTTGTGTCGCCTCTTAAAAAAAAAGTTCCCTCAGTTAGCTCAGCACATTTCTCCAGGCGAATTGTTCTCAAGTTAAAACGCTTGATCATCTCGTCTTTGATCTGAAACGGGAAAAAAAAAAAAAACGTGGTCATGTTTGCAGACGCAAACGGGAAAACGGATTCAGCATCTCGGAACAATTCAAAATGGGCAAAGTTGGAACGCAATCAACCTGTTGTTTGTTCCCGGCGTGATGTTTTTGGTCGACGGCTGAAAAGTAAATGCGAGTGACTGCTGTGATTTTATTTATGCAAGCTTTTGACTAACCACGCACACACACACAATCATGACATTTTTCAGTGGGAGTGAGAGAAATGAGCTTTTTTTCACCCCATAATTACCGTAATCGTATGAATAATGGCAAATTCAATGAGATGTGAATCTAAGCATGGTTAATGATGTTTTCAAAGGCTCCATTATGCAAAACATTTTTTTTTTCGAAGGACGGGGGTCCTTAAATAAAAAGCAGGACACGGCAGGAATTTTTGTTTTTTTGGTGGGTTTATCCATGGTAGACCTGTCTATCAAATTTTAAGTTTTTAAGAGTCCTATCAGGCTTCTTGAGACTTTTTTTTGTGGTTTTACTCATGATTGATGTTCCTATCAAGTTGTCAAGTGCAACTGGCTTCAAGAGCTGAATTTTCAAAATGGTGGCATTTTTTTTTGTTTTGTTTTATGGCCACTCATCAAATTTTGCTGCCATGCGTTGCCCAGAAGCAATGGCAAATTCTCAAAAATGCTTTAGTGCGGCCCATCTGTTCCAGTTACCACGGTTCAAACTTCCTACCGATCGGCCGATATTTTTTTTTTTTGGGACAAGTTCGCTTTTGAAGGACAAGGAAAAAGAACCGGCGTTCTTCTAAAATGGTCGTTTCAAAATGACAGCAATACAGACAATTTAGCATGTCTGTATTGAGTGAACTTGCCAGATTTTTTTTTTTTTTGTGGTTTCTTATTTGCACACACTTAACTAAAAGCTTCACTGGACTGTGACCGAGCTTCAATTCCATCCTCCATTTGCCATCGCTCAGCATGCCAGGTGATAACGGCTACGCTCTGCCGACCTCGGCAAATACTTATGTTAATTGTCATAACATAAAATTCCTTTCGTCCGTCGGGATGGGCCGGACGGCGGCGACGCTCATCAACCATTCCGGACGGCGCCTGTACGACACGTCGGCGCAAACGACGCTAATGGAAAACAAACAAGACCGACGACGTTCAAAGTGGGAGGTGAAACTATGACATCTAGAAAGCCAGATGACAGGAGCGTATTTGCCCCCGTCGGCGGACGTTGCCGTGGAGACGGCCAGACGGACGTGCCGAGGCTTTTGAACTTGGAGAATTAAGGGAAAATCGTTTAGCATACAAATCGGTTTCGAGTCGGCCATTAATTGGAAATGAACATGTTCAATGTATTCGAAGGACAGACCACTTAACACAGAAGTTACACAAAAAAAAAAAAAAAGAAGGGAGGGGTGGGTGGGGGTAGTTTGGTCCATTAGTCTTCAACTGACCTCTGGAAATGGCCGAAGCGATTCTAAAATGGCCGCTTCATCCCAAAATGGCAAACTGTTCTTAAGACTCGTCGTGACAGACATGCCGACCGAATTTGATGTTGCTAAGTGAAACGGGCTGCATTTTTCAAAATTGGATCGTCATTATTACCGTGATAATTATTTTTTTCCGCCGGCTTTTGTGAGTCATCCAACTGTGGCCCACACACGCCGACAAAAAACTGAAACGCTTTGCGATTCTCTTGCCAACCGTCTGTCTGGTAAAAAGAGAATTACATTTAGAGATTTATATTATTATTTATTATTTTTATTTATTGAAATGTCAGGCTGCTAGTTTCTTGGTAATGCTAACGTTTTAGCTAACGTTTTAGCTAACGTAGGCCACATTGAAGCAAAAAAATGTGGCTAAAATTGATATTTTGTTTCGGTATTGAGCTTCTACAGTAGATCTTGAGATTTTTTGGGGGATTACAGGTCGAGCGCAAGCACATTCAGTCATTGTCAAAGCCTCCAAGGGTCGCATTTATCATGAGCGTTATCCCCACCACACACACACACACACACACACACACACACGGAATCACCTTAATGCTTCCTACTAACGATGTAATCTTTCACTCGGGTTGCGCGTGATCCGGCGAAGGCGCCCACCGCACGCCCCCTTCACCAAAAAGCAACGAGAAATTTATTTGACTAAGCTGAATGACGTCGTACGGGAAACGGGCGTGGCGTCAATTTTCATTAGCGCTGGTGGGATGGCGTGAAAAGTGATTGAGTTGGCCCGCCCGGTCGGGCACACGCGAGACGATTATCAATCAAGGAGCTCCTGACGCCAGCCAAGATCTATCAATGCTCATCTTCTTTGTACTTTGACTAATTGAATTTCTTTCTGTCCGCCATTTTGTATCGGTGCCTTTTTATTCCGGTAAAAATTGATTCTTATAAAATGCCGATTTGATGAAATATAATACCGTCAAATTACGACTTTGAATCGACAAGTCACCTTCAGAGCGCGAGTCAATACATTTTTATTTTTATTTTGCATAGCTCGAGCTGGAAAAAAGGAAAACTACTGACGGACGTTCTTCCTTTGTTGGCCCGTTGGAGTGTTTGACGTGATTTATTTTTTTCCGCCTTTGGGGTTAGCGTGGTGATGATTGGACAGAGAATATTTGGTGGGCAGATGAGAAAATAATTAATAGCGCCATCAATCAGCGTTACGCAACGGCTCCATTAACTTCACTTTTTATTGCTTGTAATCAGCGGCCGTTCGCCACTTGAGAGCCGCACGTACGCACGCACTCAGCTCTTCTCGTCGGATTGAAGACTCGTCGTGGAAAAGTTCTCGGCACGACTCGCCGGAGGAAGGTGAAATGTCAGTCACGTTTTCCCGCAGCCCGCAGTCACCTTACTCGGGTCGTCAGATCGCATCGGATCAAGATCAGCGTCCGTCCACCGCGTCGCTTTTGCGCCAATTTCGTCATCACCTTTTGGCAACAACGGCGGATTTTTTTTCTTTTTTTTCCACAAAGCTGCGGCCTCAATTGTTTGTGGGCGTCATTTTGTCCTTGCCTGGATCCGTAAACTGTTTGGCAGATGCGGTTTGATGTGCTAAACACAAGGACGAATGAGACGCAACCTTTGTTCTTGTGGAGGGGAGGGGTCGAGTCAAATTTTTTTTGGGCACAAAAACTTTTTGCAATCTTCCGAGACAGAAGTTCTGAGGTGTGAAAGTCACGTTTCCTTTACACCAAAACAGCTCTGAGCGAGATCGCACTTCCAAGACGATTAGCCAAACCGAGGCTCATCTCGGCTCATTTCGGGGCGGAAAACTTCCCGCGTGAATCCGGTCTCGTCTGCTTTGTGTTGAGGGCTTGACGAGGATTAGCATCCATTTGGGAGGCCTCAAAAAAGATCACGCTGACAAATGAGAGTTTTCAGCGCTAGTCGGCCCGCGATGTCATCGCGAACGCGCGGCACCTGACGACAGCTAGCTAACTCTTAAGTTGGGCCTCTTCCACTTTTGTGAGCTCCTCACGCTTTCCCAACGGCCACGTCGTTTCTAAGGAACGTCTGTCAAGTGAAGTGAATGGAGGCAGGCTGCCCGCTCACGAGCGGTCGCCATGATTTAGCGGCAAAGGGAAACGTGGCCGACAGCACGAGGGCGGCAATCAACTTCCTCCGGCGCAGACGTCCATAAATGACCTTCGCTTCGTTTCCCTCGCGAGGCGGCATCTGGAGTGAACGCACACGCCTCCCCCCGTTCGCTAATGTAATAAGGGCGGCATGCAGCAGCCATACCGCTCCATAACAATTAGTTGACAGCCACTCCCTGACGCCCCCTACGGGTGAACACGAATAAAAGCTTTGGCTGCTCACAACAAAAATGCTTATCACATGAACAATTTTCAAGACAATTTGGAATTTCTTTTTTAAACCATAATTGTGAGGAAAAATTTGGAAAATTTAGTTTACCAGTGAGCTCCATTGCAACATTTTGTACAATTTTCAACGAAATTCATATGCTGGTTTTGTAAAAGCAACACAAAAGTTCCTTATGCGAACGTCACCAACAAGTTTTGTCCAACTTTGTCTTGACCCAAAACCTCCAATACAAGACGTTGCGAATACGTGATGTGGGCCGACACTCTGGCACCTCTCCAAAAAAAAAAAAAAACGTGGTATGAACTTCGTGTGCATTTGACACCGCTGAGAACATACGCCGCTTGTTTTCTTTCTGATTTTGGACGTTTGCGGCGGACTCACAAGCACAAGCCCGTGGCGACGTGAGGGCTCGCTCATGTCAACAAAAAAAATTATTGAGCAGGGAAAGTCATTGCAACTGGCATCAGAACAGAGGAAATTTTGGATTCAATTTACAATAATAAAGTAAATTTTAATTCATAATTTTGATTGTGTAAATTTGTTTCAATTGTAAAATACAAAAGTTTTTTCGATAAAAAGTGATCAAATATTTTCATACAGGTAGAACGACTTTATTAGTAATAATTTCGTATATCACATTTTTGTTAATGAAATAATGTTTTGCCAAAAAATCTTGCGAGTGATGAATGGCCTTCATCAAGAAGTCATTTTAGCAAATACAAATTCTGATCTGACAAGAGTAGCATTTGCGTGCCCTTGTTTGTTGGTCTGCTCACGTAATCTTTTTGTTTCTCCTAAAGTTATAAAACATAATCCAGTCTCACACAGCGAGATTAAAAGGTTGCCAGAGATTGAAGAGGATTACGCGCAAGTGGGAGATTTGATGAAAAATTGTGCATATTGCAGCCCAAGATGGCGGCTAATTGGATCGCGCCACGTCATGGCTTTTGACGCAAGGAGCGGGTTACCAAATTTGGCCTCCATTTTGAAATAATCCTAAATCAGCCATTACTTTGCATTGGCCGCTGTTGTTGCACAAGGCCGATTTCAAAAGAAGGCATACATCAACAAGGCCGGCGCCCTTTAAGGCGGCAACGAGTCGTCCGCCTCCGCATTTGTAGTCACGCCACACGCCGGCCGGCTGACTCCAGATCAGCGTCCGCCTCTTTTTTCCGTGTTTGAATTCCTCCGACTGCTCACCTCGCTGCCAGCGGCATCCGAGACGGCCGCCTGGAATTGCCCGGGCGGGCTCGCCCTCGTGAGCCAGCTAAAAGCTTTTCTGTTTAGCCGCCAACTCCTCTCCTCGGCGGAGAGGAAGAAGAAGAAGGGAAAGAAAAAAAAAAGAACCCCGGGAAGGTCAAAGCAGTATCAGCAAAAGAGAGACTAAAATAATGATAGCATTAACATGCAGCTAAGGGAGCAGCGTGTTTTTTTTGAAGAAAAAAAAATGGAGGCGGCGACGCCGCTCGTTGCTGACTCGGTGGCTATCAGGAGGAAGATTATCAAAGTATATTTGGGACTCCTCGAGGTTAGTGTGATTCTAAAGGAAAACTTCTTAAAGCTAAAACAAATCATGTCAGCGGCCAGATTTAAACCCCATACGGCCTGTTGCGCCACTGAATACAAATGAAGGTGGCAAGCACAAAGCAAGGGCTGGCAAAATCATTTTGCTTTCAAAAACAAGTTAAAGAATTACGTTAGTGGCCTGATTTAAACCCCGCCGAGCGTACTTTTCCACTTATTGAATACAAATGAAGCTAGTAAGAGCTACAAACAAGCGGCGATTGATTGACGGACTGGCAAAGGATCACTTAACTTAATTCCCAAAGCAGAGAATCGAGTCAGGATTCGGATTCAAACATGTTTCTCCGCTTACTGTGAAAATGCAATTGAACGAACGGCTTTACCTCATGGTGAAGAATCGAGTCAGTGCTTTGAGTCAGAGCCGACCGATCGTGTGCTTTACCTTTAAGCACACCGAGGACGCAAGTGAAGGCCGTAAATCAACCGACTGGCTTGAGGCAAACCGCATCGTGCATGTTTTACACATTCATGACTATTTCAAGCACTAACCCCAGATTGAAACCCCATCGAACCCTTTCAAGGACGCCACTGACTTGAAATGTCCAAATCCTGCAAATGATGCTGTTCCAACACAAAATTCCTTCCTTCCTTCCTTCCCTCGCCTGTTGCCATATTTCACAGTGACAAGTGTGTAGTTGTGCAGCTGTTTTGTTGTTGGCTCTCTGCGTGTCTGTCTGTCATGTTATGACAGACAGTGATTGGACGTGAAAGGAAGATCACCAGGCAGACGATTTGTTTTTCTGTCAACACCTGAAGGCAGCAAGATGGCACGCAAATAGATGTTCGACTTCAAAATAAAAATGGTCTTTATTAAAAGAGTGGAGCAGCCCGTGCACACTCTGAAGATACGCTTTAAAACATCGATTTAAAAACAGACGCTCGTCGGCAACGCAAAAGACGAATCGGACTGCGCGTCTCGGGTACTCGCGGAGGCTTTCGATACCAAACATCAATACTAAATACGGACTAAATTAAAATTAGTCAAGTAAGCTTGTCTTGACTAATTTTTTTATTTGTCTTGTTTCAAATAAAGCAAAACTAGCCTGAGTTCTTTGAGCTTATGTCGCTACTTCTCCATTTTCCAGCACATTCCTCCATTTTTAACGCCGCGATCGGAATGATCGATTTGCTTTCGCGAGCTCATTACAATCGCAAAGTCGTAAAACTAATGTGTTTGCTTTGTCACATTCCCGATGATAAAAACGGGCTCACTGGGGGGGGCGTGAAAGCATTTGCAAATTTCTCACGCCGCAAACTTTTTTTCACAGGCATCACATCTCAATCACCCCCCCTCCCCTCCCCAATTTCCCCTTTTCAGACATCTCGGAGCTCTTTTTATTGGCTATTTGGGGAGCATTTTCGTGGCTATTACCATCCGTCAAATAAACAACCCAGACGATAACGGGGGATTTTTTTTTCCGGGCTCCCCCCGCTTTATGACCTCCGTTGCGGATTCTTGTGTGGTTTCCCGTCTGGTTTTTCGGAGGCAATTAGCGCTTGTGAAAAAACAACAACATCAAGACACTGGATCACAAATTTACCATCAAATACCATTAAACTTCCTTCTGATTAGTAAAACAGCAACAGAGGATGTAACTTACCTGATTTACTGCTGGACTCATGTTGTTCTTTGGTCGACCACCGGGGGCAGCAGACAACCATTTTAAATTCACTCATTTTCAAAACTATGGTTATTTCTCGATACGTCAACAACGAACTAATGACCTCGTGTTTGTTATGCGAGAAATATATTAGAGCATAATGGTGTAAATTCCTTCAATCAGGTGGACCCCCTCACCCCCTCCCACCCCCTAAAACGCTAAAGGGCGACTGTTGAAACTTGACACCGCTAACAAGAGCAAACATACAAGCCTGCCTTTGTTATAATTACAAAAGGAAAAATTTAGTTGACTCACCTGCGCGACAAGATGTTGCAACGAGGCATGAAAGAGAGAGAGAAAAAAAAAACAAGATTAGCCATGATTAAACGGTGATGATAAAAAAAAACAATTTAAGTCAGTGTCATTAACAAGTGCGTTAAGTTTCTCGGGCAGGAATAATTAGACATGAGTCACAATTGACGTCAAAACAAAAGACATTTTAATCAAACACCGGAAAAAATAATCAGTTTCACAGGTTGCGTGAAATCCGCCACAGCTGGGCGAACGGCGCCGCGGGTGTCGGCCATACGTTGCAATACATCACTCCCGTTTCCTCCCTCTGCTAAAAAGGTCAGCGGACGGCGGGAGGAGCGAGCTTGGAAGTGGCGGCGTCACGAAAAGAAATAAAACTCAGGTGCGGGAGTGTTAGCCGCCTTATTGGCAAAAGGTCGGAGTAAGTCGGGATTTTGCGGGAAAAGGTTAGGCCTGTCTCTCCGATATACCGCCCGGCATTTACATCCAAACCGCTGTGCATCAACAAGAAGTCAACTTATATGCTACGATAGTCCTCTCACGCTCACAAACTCACGCGGGCCTCATTTTTCCTGTAACTTTTCCCGCATCCATATATAACAGCAATTTACGATTCCCACTTTGAAAATAGCCCTCAAATTCCAACGGGGAACGACACGGACGTGATTTCGCTATCCATCATCGGAAGTGAAGCGTAGCCAATTTTCACGTAACTAGCCGCGTGGTTATTTTGCAGTCGCCCAGTGGCTGCAACACGCGTTCCTCCCTGCTTAAATATTAACAAAGCAAGATATCTGATGTTTCTGCTGCGGAACGCATTAATGTTGACTGCCGCCGGTCAGATTTAATGTTAAAAATTCATGGTTTGCAGCAACACTTTGAAATCACTATGCGTGTGTATGTGTGTGTGTTTGCTGTATAAGACAAAGTGGGAAAAGCTCGGCGAGACACCGAGTCATCCCCGATTTTAAATAAACTGCGGCTACGTCCATTTCAACTGGAATAGAACACACAAACGTTCCCAATCTGGAGCATAATTCAAGGACTGAACGGCAGCTATTCATCGCAAACGACGGCTCAAAGGCTTTTCATCTCGGCCGCTCGCAAATGCAAGCGGCGCTATTTGGAAATTTTTCTTCCTCCCTGTGGATTTGTCGCTGAATGACTTCCCCCCGCGGGCTAAATGAAGAGGAAGCATTTTATTTGTTTGGCTGGTGGCAGATAATTGTTGCGTTAGCGAAGCGAGTCAAAAAAAAAAAAGCTTGCTTGTGGTGGTTTCCATTTAAGCTTATATCGAAAGAGGGCCGAAAATACACAAGTGTTGCTAGGTCATATTTGAGGCGGGCCCAAGATGGCCGTCATCCGGTAGTTAACACTTTCTAAGAACAAAATACGCCCCCAAGTTAGCATACTTGACTTTCTATTCAAATTCCAGTGAAAAAAAGTGACAATAAATCTGTAGGCTGATCAACATGATGCGCTAGCTAACTAATTAGCTAACGGGGATCAAAACATGCCTAAGCCTAACTAGCTGATTAATGAGCTCAAATGTGATCCACGTTTTACTGTAGCTCATCTAAGTGACTAACTAGCTTAATCCTGCGGAATACATTCAACCAAACAAACGAAAAATCCTGCCGAGTACTTTAAACCAAGATCAGCTGTCTCGCAATATTAGCAAGCTAACTAGTAGCGCTAATTGAGTGAAAATCCCCCCAAATTTTGGGGAGATGAAATTCATGCGAGTCAGTGGATTCTCAAATTCAGTTCCCCGGCACGTCGACATCAAATTGACTGACCGTCATTGTTGCGAACACCGCCTGCCCTGATCTCCTCATCTGGTTCTTTTATTTCCTGCCACCGCCCGGCCCGCATCTCGAGATGAGACGAAAGCGCAGCGTGCCGTACATCTCAACCGCATTACCGCGGCCTTTCATTTAGCTTCTTTTTTCCTCCTTGCAATAAGTCTCTTGTGCCAAAGGAAGCAGGGGCATCAATTTTGAATCAACCTCCACCAAGTGGCGAGCCGGCAGAGTGTGTGCACAGCCGCACATACGGACAAACCTCCTCCAGGGACGTGAAGCAATTAATAATTTACGCACATTTCCCGCACATCTCATGTCTTCTCTTTTATGACATCTCCAAAAAAGCCAGTCGGATCCGTGGAATCGTTACGGCTCGGCAATAACGCGGCAGCCGCCCTTAATGAAGTCAAAGACGGCTATACGGACCTCACGCCCGGGTTATTGCTACTCCGAGAAGCCGTCCCCGTCCCCGGTGGGGCACTGAAGAACCGACTGACAAGCTCAGTCACTGAATAATTCCGTTCGAAACGCTATCCCAATTATCCAGAATGATGAAGTCGTTCACTACCGTTGACGAGAAGAGACGTCAAAGATTGAAGGAGTTAAAAAAAAGTGTGGGAGAAAAATTGTCTCGCCGCGCCCACGCCGGGTGGAGTTGAAAATGGAGGTCAGTTAGTGGGCTTGAATATAAAGTTCAGCAAATAAAAGAGGATCTAATGAGCTCACTTTAAGGTAATAACGTTGCACACAACGTGGGGTGAGGCTAATATAAAAATATGAGCTTTAAAAGAAACTTCATATTCATGTGGTCAGGGCGAGTGCCGACTTAGACTGCTATTGTTTACATACGCACATTTTTTTTTTCACTCTCTTACTCGGTAATTTGTTTTGCTCGATTCCCATTAAGCGAGGGAGGAATGTTTGCGCCACACCAAAACAAGAAGCCGACCGTTTACCGGGCGGCGCTGTCGCCATCGATCAATCGCGCATGGCCGGGTTTCACACCTGTACTGGGATTCAATCGCAAATTTTCGCCACGCTCGGTAATCACGCTCGCCGCGGCGTAGCGGACTTTTGTTTACAATCAATTGACTAGCAAACCAACCTTGATCAGAAGATGAGACCAGGTTTTTTTTTCTTCGAATTAAGACATGCCTGGATAAGTTCTCAGGAGACATTTTGTCCAAAGCGTATATATATATTATATTATAATATTTTATTTATATATAATATAAATAATATATATATATTAGCTGCACTTAATATATAAAATGTTGTTTAACACTCGGGGGAGCTATTTGGCACCGACTCCAACGCCGTTCCGACCCAAATCTCACGTAGGTGCTTGTTGTTGTTTTGCCATGCAAAGGTCAGCGGGTATGATTCACATCATTTTTTAAGCGAGGCCTCGTGCCGTGTCTCCTCTCTCGCTTTTAATCAAGTCTCCTCCTCTCTCGCTTTCCTCCTGCGGTACGCCGCAAATGTTCTCGGGTCAACGCTATCATCTCGAGCGTGTTCATATCTAAAAAGATTACACCGTTTAATCAATATTTAGTGCCAGGAGATGTTTTACGCAACACGTGTTTTTGACATTGATTTTAAAACGTTGTGTTTGTTGCATTTAAAGCCGGCTTGCGATTGAAATTTTGTCTAGGGAAAAAAAAAATCATCCAAGGTAGCAGTGTGGTGTTTTGACGATCGGGTCTAAAACGCCTGCTCGTTGGGATTGACGGATCTATTTGGTAGTGAAGTCAGGCTTCATCACGGCGACAGGAAGCGATGATCCCGCACGACCTCTCCTTTTTCCTGTCCGCTTTATCGCCCTCATTCAGACGCCGGCCTCGCACCGCTGACTAATCCGGGCAATACTCTTGGGAGCGAGGGGTAAGAGGGGAGCCGGGTTGCTTTTGTTTGGACTGGCGCGACCGTGTACGCTGATGGCCACAAGGGGGGGTGGGGGGTGAGGCTCGTCCGATTAGCCCGGCGATGCTTCGGCATTGGCGCAAAGGTCGGGAGTTTATTGACCAAATCGACCGGGGACTTCATGGATTTTGTTTCAACTCGCCTCTGTCGGGTAATCGATGGGGGGGGTCGCCGAGGCGCGTGACAAATGTCGGCTGTCGGCCCGGCGTGAGGCCTCCGGGGCCAAGTGGTATCGAATGCCGCACGTTGTACGTATTTTTCACAATTTCAAACACTTCCTAGGTGGCGTCGGAACATTTCAGGCTCTTTATGACAATATTTTGAATTCTTTATTCAAGGTTACCTTCTTTAGCTAGCATGACAAGTGCACTGACATATTGCCACACATGACTAATCAATCAACAGTCCTTATCGAGACTTCGGTGGCTTTCTAAACGACCATTAAATTACGTTCATTAGCGCTGTCAGTTTTTGAAAAGCATTTCCTGCCCCTGATTAATTTGAACGCATTCGAGTGGACCACCCAAACAAGCAGGCTAGCCTTAGCGCCTCTCTGACACACCTTTTCTCTTAATGGCGCTAGCTTGTTAGCCACGTGCTAGCACAAGTGCTTCTATTTGCCACATTTAACACTTGACGACATGGCAAGGTAGGTCTTCTTTGGTTTCTTCCAAGTTTTTTTATTTTTATTTTTTATTGCGCACTTAGTGCTCTCGTTAGCCTTGCTGACACGGCGGAGCTGTTTTTGCAATAAAAGCCTCACGGCCATCAATCACACTGATAAGAGTTTCCTTATTTTCTTGCGAGCGTTCCTTCTAATGGTTTCGAAATGGGTCGCCTCGGCAGGCTAGTCTGCCGTTGCCGCCGCATCGATAACAAAAAGCGTCCGATCTCTCCGGGGGGTGAACGGAAACGCCTAACGGCGGCCGTACGTTCTCTTTATCTGGCATGATTGATGAACGGACGAGCAACTCATCGCTCTGGAAGCTTATTGCTTGCTCGGACAGACACATTCGGAAGGGAGGCCGGCTTGTAAATCAACTTGGCAAACAAGACTGGACACTTTGTGTGTTTGTTTGTTTTCATACTAACATTGCAAGTGTAAAAAAAAAAAAATCCAATATTTTGGCAGTGTGATTGTGTCAAGAATTCGGGGCTAAAAGTAGCCGCTAGGCTAACCTCAGCTAACCGGCTAGACATTTAAGCTCGAATTTGCCGACACCCATGTCACTCACCGGGTACCGCCTTTTAAAGCCAAACACATTCAAAGTCACAGATACGACGGGGATGGCAACCCCAAGTGGACAGAGATAATACCTACGCCTCATATTTTGTATTGACATTATGCTAAATTCACTTTTATGCAATTATTCAAATTGTTGATGTGACTAATCCATTCTAAAAAAAATCGGAGGTGTATGGGATGAGCGATGTCTAATTTGCATGATACAGAAAGAGTTTTCAAAAAATAGGATGTACTGTTCTTGATTCTTGTGCTGGTCTGAGCAAAAAAAAAAAAAAAAAAAAAACATTCAGCAGGTTATATAAAGACACCTGGAACGATTTTATGAGGTAGAATATGTCTCCTCTAATAAAATGTCTACCTCAAGGATCTGGAACTGCGAGGTTGGCTTTGTGTTGCCATGACAACGAGCAAGCCGGGTCCCAGGAGACATGCGGCTGCTGGAGAAAGTACAATGGTTCAAAGTCGGACACGCTCCGTGTTTATTTACTTATGGCCTTGTCGGTAAGTTGACACGTCTCTCCTATCGCTCGTTATTAAAAGCGAACTGCGTATCCAACAACGCTGCTGCTCTGCTTAGCTTTTGGCTTTGAGGTTTTTTTTTTTATTTTGCTGGAGTTATTGGGTCCTTTTTGGTGATTGTGAAACTTCCTTCCAGAAGATTGACTTGGTCACTCCCCCCCCCCCCCCCCCTTTAAGAAACTTTCTGCTATCAAGAGGCACATCGCAAACAAGCGAAAGCCATTCCGCAGACTGATTATTCCGTTGTTTGGTTTGTGCTTACAGCCGTCGTGATTTTTTTTCTTCTCAAGTCAATTAATAGCGTGTCATCCATCTGTTAGCGGAAGATCTCTTAACCGCCCGGCTGTGTCTCGGTGTGACAAAGTCGGCGCCTTGTTCGCCTCAAAGGCGAGCAAAGCTGTGACGGGAAGGGATCAATCGTGAAATGGCTTGATGGTGGCGTATTTTTATTTATTTTTTTCTGCGCATATTCGGTTGAAGTTATGGAAGAATTATTGGCAGCACTGAAAAATGTTAAGCACTTTCGATCATTTGAATTACTCGCCGCTGCTAATTAGGGCAAATAACGGCAACTGGATTGTTCCGTCGTGCACCAAGGATAATTGCATTAAATATCGAGGCCAATTAAAAGGGACGATGATTTACAAGCATAGCAGAAGCAAATTTCTTGAATCCCGTCATGTCACATAATAAAGTGGAGCGACTCCAGGTAACAGGAGCAATTTTTTTAGGCCAAATCACGACATAGGAAAAACTTTTCCTTCATGTTTCAGGCAAAAAACAAAGCATTTCTTCTACCAAAACTGAATCTATCATATAGTTCTCCAAAGTCTTCAAAAACACGAAAAAATTACAGAGTCTCGAAATAAGGTCGGTATCACTCTGACACCTGGTATGAGTACTTGCAACCAAAAACTGACAGACACCTTTTTGTGTGAAAAAAAAAAAAAAAGGCATCGACACGAAAAAAAAGACAGCGATAAAAACGATATGAAAAAAAAGTCTTCTCCAAGACTTCAGGCCGTCTTTGGAAATCAGCCATCTGCGGTTAATTGTGGAGTGCATTCAGCCTGACTAAGCTCATGAAATATTCACAGCCACTGTCTAAACAGCGGCCAATTAAAGACAGGCGAGGCAGAGCCATTGACTAAACGGCGGCCTATCAAACATGGAGGCGAGCAGACGGCACCGCCACAGCCGAGCATCTGTTGGGCACTTTCCGCAACGTCGAGGCCATATCGCCGCAGCGTGGTGTCCGCTGCAAGATTCGCGAGGCGTTTCCCTATTAGCAGCAGGAAAAGTGCAGGGGAGGAAAATCAACTTGGTGGCCGTTTTGATCCGCAAGTCCAAAAAAAATAAAAAATTCCAATTTGAGAGAAAGGCTGTGATCTCAATTTTCACAAGACCTTTGCGGGAATTTTGAAACATTGGCGCCTTTCAAACAACTTTGAAAAACTCAGCTTACAAAAATATTTGGTGGGCATGTCTTTGAAGGGTGGACCCACAAAAAAAAAGTCTCAATAATACATCAGGACAAAGAAACTACCTACTGAGGACATGGCCGCCGAGATTTTTCCGAACCGGTGGTGCAACGGTGGCAAAGTGATAAACGTTAAGAAGTCGGGAGGTAATTCAGGTGAGACTGGAAGGGGGGAGTAATGGCAAGAGCGAAAGAAAGAAGGTTCCCGCAACACCCCGGAGATCAATGCAAGGTGGGCGGTCGGTGGGGGGTTATTACAAGCGAGGTTCCTCATAACTCAAACTCGGGGATGAGCTCGGCGCCGTCCCGCCCGAGGGGGTCGCTAATCCGCGATATGGCCGCCATCGCTCACACGCCGCAACCTGCGCGCTGGCGGCTGGCTGGGCTTTGAGCAACGCTGGGGAGGATCTCGAGACTCGCCTACTGATGTCTCATTACGGCGTTACATTCAAAGTACGCCACGGGGGGGTCCGGCTCTTGTTAGAATCCAATTTCCCATCGGAATAAATGACATTTGGAAAACACAAATAACGATGAAAATTCCCTATCATGAGCAGACCTATATAAAAACCTCGTAAAAAAATAAAGGAAGTCGGCCATTTTGCTTTGCTCACTCAGGCCCGTCCTTCAAAGTGCAAGTGACTCGACAGAACTTGCTACCAGATTGAGATTTAATAATAAACCAGACAGATGGCCGACACTTGAAATTTGTCGTTTTCGTCTTGGGGGGCGGAGCTTGGCGGAGCTTGGCGGCGGCACGCCATAAAACAAGCACCACCGTCAAGTCAACTTGACAAGGACAGATCCCCTGACTGGCAGAAATATAACTCTGCATCCTGGCATTTAGTTTTTGTTAATCCACAGTTTTCCCCCAATTCAATGAAAGACTAATCAGCGAGCGCCGCGCAATTAAAGTGCAATTGATGCGCAAGAGCGACGGCGGCATGTCCAATAAACACATTTCTCTCCTCTGCTCCACAATGCGCTCGACTGCCAGAAAGCTCGCGTGGCTCTTAATTAAAATGGAGTGCGCATGTTTTTGGAATGTAAATCAAGTTGCGGCGGCGCGGCGCGACAGCTCGGTGATGACTCATTTTAATTGAAACGACACCTAACTTGCAGCACCCTCCTCGCCGCTGACGCCAGAGACCCTCGCGTCACCCTGAAACGGATTTTTCTCTGTCAAACATTGGCCGAAAAGCTTTCTTGTTTCTTCTTTAGTGGAACCTGGAACGCCTGAGCAGTTGTCGTTTGAAGATACAGTTGAATAAATTGAATTTTCGAGGCTCTGACACGTTGCAATTTGTTGCTTTTGTCGGCGAATCAAATGTTTACAATTTAGCTAGTCGCTCCACAATGTTGTTTGCTTCGTACCCCCAAAAGAGCTTTTTTCACAATGTTCTCATTGTGTCGCTCTCTTGTTAAAAAAAGGAAAACAACGATTTCACTTTATTCGTGACAAGTGCAGGAAATGAGCCACCAATTATAGAATTCCTCCGGCGCTGCAAAAATGAGTAAAAAGTCGGACGAGCGAGCTTGCACTCTGTGGGGGCGCACGGCCAAGCCTTCAAACTCTATGACGTGGGCTTCGCTCCACTTCCTCTCAAACAAAGAGATAGTCCAATCTGGCCACTCCATTAAGGCGTCGAGGTTGAGCCCAGAAAGGAAAAAAAAAAAATAACACCAAGGCTAACATGTCAAAGTCTTAAAAGACTTTTTAGCCGAGCTTGACAGCCCAACTGTTTTTAAATTTGATACGGGGGAAAAAATAGCCAGTCAGTGTCAGATAAAGCAACTGATTGGCTGAAGAGCCTTTTTTTTTCTCAATTAAATTCAAGTTGTTTGGAAAAAATATCTTGGATAAACCTTTGTAGTTGCATTTCAAGCGCCCGTTTTACGATATTTAAAAAAAAAAAAAAATAGGAAGACCTTTTTTTAAAAGGGTCGGTCTTGGCTGTTGATAGGCGGCCGGGAGGAGAAAGGTGAGGTCGCGGCGAGCGCTGGACTCTGATGGAGTTCATCTCGGCAAGAGCCAGACGCTATTGATTTAAGGCCACGGCGGCGGCGGCGCGAGACGTTACGATTACGTAGCCCGCTTCAACTTTCACCCCGGCGAAATGTCACGCTCGCTTTCATTATCTAATGTGGCCTAAGGTTTTAACATCGAGAAAATATGCGGCTGCACAGGTTGGGGGGTTGGACACACCCTCAAGATCCAACATTTATTTATTTATTTATTTATTTATTTATAACCTGATCAAGTACCCCAATTAATTAATTTTTTTTACATGTTGCTATTTTGTGAATAAGGGACTTATTCTGTCTTTTTTTCTTCTGGTGATAAAACAATGATTCGATTTTCTGGAGAGATTTTCCCTAACCGAATTCCCGGCAAAACGAAGGTGACTGATTAACAGTCAAGTGGAACACGGCACGCGTGGCCACAGACTGACACTCCGTCATCTCCTCGCTATTTAATAAAGCGCCAGCCGGGGAACGTCTTTGTTTATCTAAGGAGGTGTCGCCGAGGATGAAAGTAAGGCGGAATCGCGGTGGCAAACAAGCTGTCAGATATGATCAGCGCGACATGCCAATGCATCAGTAAGGCCTGTCAGGGACGGTGGAATATCACCGAGACGTGGCTGGCCAACTTTAAGAAAAAAAAAGCAATATACAATATTGTTGATCCGAGGAGATGATGCAAAGATAATGTTGGTCAGGATTATTTGCTCCCAAAGAAATCTCGTGGACTGACCTGCCCTTCATATTTCAATATGGAATTGAAATATTAGAGCGTCATGTTCCACCAAGCAGAAAGCGATAAAAAAATAATATGTAAATGATCATTTTTATGCTGATGAAACTTACCATTGATAAATCAAAAATCAACCTCCCATATTGAAAGCGCTGTCGCCATCTTGTGGCCTCTATTAGCATTTTTACAGCGCTTCGATTATTCTTTAATTTGCTTTTTGTAGCAGGGCTCCTTCCCCATCCCGCCTGTTAATTTCCACGAACAACCCATGCTAACCGTATCTTCTCCCTGACTTACAAAGATTGTCTCTGAGTTGAGATGTATCTCTCCGACATACTTTGTTCCGACAGGGCTTTAGCGCCATCTTGGAGGGTTCGCTAAGCACATTTTTGTCGGAAAACGATTCGGTCAAAAGGCTAGCCATTTCGTCTGATCTTAAAACACAAGACTAGAAAAGAGGAAACAAAAGCAAAAGACTTTTTCAAAAGTCTCTCATCCAAACGCAAAAAAAAAAGCTAACAAAGACTTCTGACCTGCATTTAAGAGTGCTCTTAAACGCGGGCCCGCTTGGATAAGATTAGCCGCTACGAGTGGGAACCGGAGATAAGTGCAGAGTAATTCCCCGTGTCCCTGGGATGCGAGCTGCAGCTTAAGTCTCCGGTGGAACGAGCCCGCCAGCTTCCCGGGAATTTGTTATGACCTAGCCGTGCCGTCGGGTCATTAGCGTGACAACCAAAATCTTTGCTCAAGACGCCGTCCCGAATGTTACGCGGTAAACATACAACGCCCCGCTGTGCAATAAGCAGCACAGAGCTGGGGGGTAAGCTTTTCATCTGATTTGAGCCAAAAGTTGGTTTGGAAGAAAAAAAAAATCAACAAGCAGTAAGGCGGTTTCACTATCTGCTTGCATCTAAAAAAAAAAATAATAAACCCACACCCACTGACAAAAAGCCAAATGTTCATTGATTTCACATCATCTGTCATAAAATAAAATGAATCGGTGAATCCAAAATGGCCGCCGCTTCAAAGCAAAATGACAGACTCCCTGTGCATTTTCCGACATGGCTCTTTGAGACCTTGTCAAAGATCTGCTCCCGATTAACACGGCTGCCAAAGTCCAACCGGTTTCGGAATCTGACTTTTTTTTTTCTTCCGCCGTTTGAGAGCAAACTTTTCGACTGGCTGTCAAAAAATCTTTTTGTTCAAAGTTGACTTTGGTGCTCGGGTGCGCTTCGGTCCTTCCATGCTCAATAGCGCGGCCCCGCTGTAATTTGTCAAGGCATCTTGTAAAACCTTCCCCGACACGGGAAATGGGAATAAAAGCGAGTGAGCGCAAGAGAACCTTCATAAATATGCAACGGCTGTTCCGAGCGCTTCTGTTTTCCCACACAGATGTGATGTCATTTCATATTTGATGGGGCTAAAAAGGGACGAACGAGGATGCTAACGACACCTTTGAAGATGCCTATGAAAACAATAAAAAATGGATGACAGTAGCCTGAATTCATTTCAAATTATCCCGTTTTCTCCTATTAGGGATTGGCGTGAAATTAAGGTAATATTTTAAAAACAGTGGGGGAATCACAGGGATCGATTTTGCAGGAACTTTGACCGCCAGGTCAAAGGTTACAGGCAGACTCATCCCACTTTGAAATGAGAACTGTCAGTGTACGGTAAGGACTCGAGTGAAAAGCCCTTCCATCAGAGCATTTCCAGTCCTTGACGGAGACGGGATTGTCTTAACCGGGCAGGAGAGAAGTTCATTTCATGAATGGCGGCCCCCGCCAAGCGCTAGCTGGATTGACGAGCGAGAAAGGGGGGGGGGGGACATCAGCGGGCGGAATGGCGTGAAGGAAGTGGGCCATGTCCCACGGCTATAAAGGGGCGCCTACGCTTTTGAAGTGGCGCCTCGCCAGCTAGCACGGAGGTTGGTGGATTTCAGATCATTTCACAGGAAAAAAAAAAACTGAAGCGTGAATAAAAAAAAAAAAAATGTAGAACCACCCCTGACCGGCTGAGCCGAGTATTACGTCAACGTGTACCTCTGAATATGTAGCAAAGACTTGAAAAGGAATTGAAGACTCGGTAGGGAGCATCTCAAAGACATCTTTGAATGTCCAGAAGCCTTTTCATCAATGACCTGATTGATTGAGCCTTAAGAACTGAGGGTCAATTGACAAGCTAACGCTAATAGCTATAGAACAGACGGCTAACCCTTCCAAATTTAAATGAACTCAAAAAATATATATCTATCCACTCGAAATATCGGGAATATACCTTTTCGGGTATTTTGGTGACTTTTTGGACAAACTCTCCAACTGTTTGCTTCAATGACAACAGGAGCAACCAAGCCTTAAATCCAACATGTCCGCCCCTGCTGCTTTCCTTCCATTCTCTGCCTCATTTGCAGCATTTACTTAAAAACCCGCAAGGTGCTCCGTCGCTTTTTCCACCCCCGGCTGGTAATAAATGTATTTTCATCCTCTTACGTGTCGAGCAAGTCTCCTCTGAGGTGGAAAATTGAAATTTTAACAGCAGACGCATCACTGTCCTCTTTCTTCTTTTTTTTTTTGCCTGTTTCATCTGTGCTCCCGCTGATAGATGCTAAATTGACATAAAAAAAGAGGGTTAAAAAAAATAATAATGATGACGCAGAGCATAAACGATAGAGGCCTGGACAGACGCATTTTACGAACCGAGCTAGCCAAAAGCGAAATACATATTAGTCATAAGACAGACATCAATAATGGAAGGCGAGAAAAAGCCTTGTGGGGGGGTTCCATGAGCCGCTTTGTAAAGTTAGCAGGTGCGCGTCCTCCAAAAGGTCAAAGTGTAAAAAAAACAGAAGTTGTCAATTTTGTGGAAGTAAACATATTGCGCAACTCAAAATGTCTTGAAAGAATTTTGCAAATCAAAAAGAATTGATCAAATGGAATGAATTATCAAAGCTAATAAAAACAGAAATTATTCAATATTATTTTCCGCATTGAGAAATTCTCAACTTTTCAGCAATTGCGGGATAATTCGCAACGTGGACTCTTATGCGGCTTGGGTGGATGCTTTCAGGAAAAAAAAACGAAAAAAAAAAACATTACAGCTTAATTTAATGACGCATCCTATGTACGACGCATTAATATTTAATAGCTGCGTTTATTACAATGGCGTGTTAATACGCTCGTGTGGCGAGTGTAGAAATCACCAAAGGGGGACGGCCGGCTTCTCTCGTTGTGAATAAACAGGCTGTGGGGGCTTTATTAGAATCTTTTTTCATTCGCCATTAGCGTCCAAGAACAACAACAACAACAGCTGCACTAATGTAAACGTTGCCATTTTGCATCGGCTCAGCTCGACACTTTGAAAACCTTTTGCTTGTATACGAAGCGTTTAACGGCCGCGCTAACTTCTGGAGGAAAATAGCTGATTAAGATATTTCAGTCAGTCGAGATTGCTGGCTAGGGGTGAGTCGAAAAGAGCTGGAAAAAAATCTCAGCCTCCGATCAGCGATTCGTATTGCAAAAACCAGGGGGCTCGAGGTTAATCCCTGATGCACTCCCGCCTTAAAGAGCACCTCACGACGATGATGCGGCTCCTGGCCTTCTCTGTACTTTGCCACCGAAAGCCTCAAGGCGAATGTGGCGATCAGGCTTGACGTGAAACCGTAACGCTGCTCACAAATACGTGGCCTCCACTTCTCCCTCCCTTAGCTTCATCATCTCAACAAGACGCCGTCTACCTGAGTGCTTCTTGTAGGTCACCTTCTGCTCCTGCTTCTGGAAAAACATCGACTCGTACCGCTTGGGGGTAACATAAATGCGGGAAAAAAAAGTTTTTATTATTCATAATCACAACAATCTGGAAGAGAAGATTTGCCGGAAAGTCAACCGGGTAAGGCTCTAGCTCAGCCGTGACCCTGAAAGCAAAAGCAGGAGGGGAAAAATAAAATAAACACAGGATTGTGTTGGACCGTAGCGCTTCCAGTGTAATCCAACAAGTCTATTCATTGTCTACTGACTACGGGGCATTAGCGCGCAATCCCAATGTGAGCTCAGACTCGCTTAAAGAGATGGGCTCGCAACTCCACAAAATCCTCAGTAAGAGCGCAGCGGGCTTTTTGCCGTTTTTGTGTGCGTGCGTGCACGCGCCAAACCGAACATTCAAAGAATCAAAGAAATAAATCACCATAGTGCGGATATTGCGCCGTAAAAGAGGCTTAAAGTGGACAAGGGCAGGAAGTCAGCGCCCGGCAGATTACGTCCGTCCTTGGGTTGAGTGGCACTTGACGAACCCTCGCAATTTTTGGGATTTAATTTGATTTGACGTCCTTTTATTAGTCCCACACGGGGGAAAAAAATATTCTCCATATGGCGGACGGCTGAATAGAATTTATTGACTTCAATGAGATACTCCGAGATTGGCTCGGTTGCTCCAGAGACGCAACTATTAAACCATAAAAGCAAAAAATATTCAGTCCGTCATCCACGTCGAAACGCTGACGTTTCCTCGGGCGAGAATTCTAGAGCCGCTCCCGTTTAGCCACCCAAAACACGTCCATGTTTTGACATTTGGGTGATTAAACCATTTCCGCCCTTGCGATTAGCAGCCGTGGTGCGCCGTCTCAGTCGACTGCACCGCCCGGGTTACATCGCTTGGGGGTACGGCGCTAACCACTTAACGCGAGCGGATATTTATCACGCGCTAACCACAGATGACAGGATTATGCCTGTGGAGGATGGTCGGGTGACCAAAGTCATTAGTGTGCGTTTAAGACATACGCAAGTTTCCTTTGAGCATCTTGAGGCCGGTTCAGCTGGTGTGGGGCGATATCGTTTTTTCGTTTTTTACGAGAGTTAGCTTTGAGCGGACGTTGCAGCCAGTAGGCACAAATGGTAAAATAATAAAAGTTATTTTTAAAGAAAAAGTGCTTTGTCCTGTTTTTTTTTTTGGTTTCATATCATATTTGGTTGAGTGAAAACCGATCTTCCAAGAAACAATCTGCATTTCCTTTTAATATCCGGGTATTAAATGTGTTTGTCAAACTTTAGCCGACCAGATGACATTGCCTCCTCACCCTCCCTAACCCTAAAAAATGACATTGGGATTTAATTTTTTTATTCCCCATAGCAGGCGGGAATCGGTTAGTGAATGGCGAGCGCTTAAAAACAAAAAGCTCAAAAAAGGACGAAATAATTTAAAGTGAGTGAGAGAGAAAAGCATGGGAGGGGAAAAAAAAGTAGATTTTTTTTCAAGATTACGAGTGACTTGGGAGATTTGAATCTGTTGAGATTGTCATGCTCCACAATGATGACCTTAATACTTAAAAACAGCCAACAGCCACGAGGATTGCGTCGAAATAATCTGCCGTCTGAGAGTGGAAGACGGTGAGGGGAAAAAAACAGGCTCCCAAGATGTACGGGAAAAAAAAAGAATCTTTTATGGACGACAAAATAATTGAATTGAAGAACTAAAAACAGTTTATTCTATTAAAAAAATAAAAGCATTTTCCCCTTTGTTTCATTTTTTTTGGTTTAAAATAATGCCTCCTCAAATGAAGCAATTGATTCTCAAAAAAGAATTTTTCCTGATTTAAAAGAATTTGAAAAAATTCAAGGAAAATTAATTCGGACTAAACTGGTCCCGGTACAAATCCTGAATATCTATTTTTAAATACTTCCCCTTTTGATGAACACGTACGATTCGAACACACTCGGTCGTTCGGAGTTGAGCATGTTTCTCTGCTAATTGCACGTCGATTAAGAGCAGGCCTCAAGCTCAAACGCACACACACACACACACACACACACACACACACACACACACACACACACACACACACACACACACACACACACACACACACAATCGGAGTCGTGTGGGAGAGCAGCACAAGTATAGCTCAAGTGGGTGAAGAAGGACTGACGCAGCCAGTAAATGAGCGCAATGGAGAGAATGTGTGATGAATCTAGGACAGACATTGACTGCAGGGTGAAAGGGGCGAGGTCATTTTTGTAGGCTCCTGTACATTTTTTTTTTTTCTTCATGCTAGCACTTGGGAATATTGGAGTTGAGCACTCTAAAAAGTAGTCTCGCTTCATAAAAATTTTGTATTTCTATTTTGTTCTCGAGGGGCTTCACTTGGTGACAGCTCATTTTTTTGCCGCCAATTTGGTTTGTTTGTTAGCAGGAGGTCAAGGTTTAATAAATGTAATTAAATTTGCAGAAGGATCAACGGGTTTCATTGGCATTGCTCTTAACTTGCAAATAATCTGGCTCTCAAGAGAAACTGTAGGATTATGAAAAAAAAAAAATTAAAATGCAAATCCCGCGCATTCTGGCACTTGTAGGAAGTTTCGGGTCCAATTTCGAACGTCGGAGCCTTTGGCGAGGTTTTAGACTCGAGCGGGGCAGTTCCATTCTAGTTTCCAATATACGAGCGCGAGGCGTGACTGGGAATTGGGAAGGCGTCCAATAAAACATGTCTCGTTACGTTCCAAAAAAAAAAAATCTCAGTGTGGGCTTGCTCGCGTTACTTTTCATCCAGGAAATGAACTGTGACATGTTTTCGCTCCGAGAGCATCAAAACAGTCAACAAGCGGATCGTTCTTCTAAAAAAAACACTCCGAGGAGATAAGACTGCGGGATTTAGGGGGGTAGGGGGGGTGTCTGTTATTTTTTGTTCCTAAAAGTGTTAAGGATACTTACTGTAATCCTGAGATTAAGATGTTTTTGTCATCCAGGGGTCATATTTCAAATTTCTTGAATTAGACAAACTAAGATCATCAGAATGCAATCGTGGGATTTTTTTCGGAATGATTTTTAGGTCAATTATCATTTTTGGTCATGTGGGTGATGATTTGGAACCAAAATGTGGACAACGCTAGCAATTAACTTGGCTAATTGAATTAAAACTCCTGCTTTTTTTTTTATATTAAGGAGAACTCAGGCAAATTCTGTCACTACGCCATAAAATTTCATCCAAGCCGTAAAGTTTCCCGCACTTCAACTTTATGGCGGGAAGCTCCCCCTCCCCCCCGGCAAATGCGCCATGAGAGACGCCAGATCGAAAATGAAGGATTTGCTGTCAGCCGCCCGTCGTTCCCCGTGTGAACATTACGGCCTCCCGCGCCTTTTCTTGAAATTTATTTATCGTTTCTCCACGGCGCGCGCTCAACTTTAGCGCCGTGCGTTGTTTTTTTTGACAACGTCCTAGCTCGCTAGCAAAGTGTCAAGGATGCTTCGGCGTGACTGATTTTGTTCAATGTAGGTCCCGGAAGATCCAAGGCAGCTTTGTAAAGTACTTTGAAAAAAGTTTTTGTTGATTCAAGTTGTCGTTCTGCCTCAAAGTAAATTGACAAAACGCAAATTGCTGACCATTTCTCACCTTTGCTCCCTCCGAAAATAAAAAATCCTAAGTCATTTTCCAAGGTCTCTGTGGAGCAGTGATTTCTTTCAGGGTTACTTTCTACCCAAAAGCGCCTTAAATTACACTCATGAATCTTCATCCTCGTGGTCTAGCGAATGCAAAACATCCCGAGTGCCCGAACGTCTGCCGTCCAGATAGATCGGGTGTAACCAAGCGGCAAATTGCACATATCACGGCGACCGGTTGCCACGTCACAGGTGCGTGAAGGCCTCGCAGCCATTCGAGTGTGGACAAAATCTACCTGGCAGAGACACGGAGAGTAAATGAAAGCGCTTCCCGGAGGGAGCGCCTTTAATTCAATCGACTCGCTATTGTTCGGAGTTGGCTAATCAGCGGCTGCAATTTAAAGCAATCACGAGCGTACCCGAAGGCGGCCGTGACCGTACCTGCTAATTACACGTCTCGTTGGATTCGCTTTACAACGTTTCTCTCTGAACGGATTCGTTCGCTCCCTGTTGTGATTCATAGAGGAAAGAAATTGACGTTAGGAGAACTTTGGCCTGAACATTTAATATGGAGGAGAAAAAAAGTTTAATGTTAATATGTCATTAAATTACAAAACATTTAGTGGCTTTTCATTTTCTCGTGACTATTTTAGCAGCGGAAAAGTACCTCAAACGCTGAGCGGGTTAAATTTAGCACCGGAAAGCTTCAAGACAAGGCGACGCCTGTGATCGTTAATCGTCACATTAGTTGTCGGAAGTGCCAGACAAAGAAATTCCCACGGGTGTTTTTTTCAAGTGATGAACTTAGAAAAGCAAAGAAAGTTAAATAAGAGATAAAATGGTCATGGCTCCAAGTGCAACAGAGATTCCACGGGGGAAGGGAAAAAAAAAACTGTCACTTTACGAAATTCCCTGGCGGCCATTTTAAATGCCAAGACTTGCGCAAACAAAGACATTTGTTTTCTTCAGATATGCGATATTAATCATTTTCCGAGCATGTTGCTAGTAGCTAGTCTAAGCTAGCAAAGAACAAATCCTAAATCTGGCCCGGCGACAACAAGCGTAAACAACAAGCCAGAGTGGGATTCCCAATAGCGGACAGTAATACCTACTTATATTGGATTAACAAGCAGATGGCAGCACAGCGGGCCGAAAATGTGCGGATCACATGGCACTGGCGATCCCACGCCAAATCCAAAATGAATGATTTCATGAATGAACGAGTCAAAGGCTGAACGCTTTGGTGGCAACGGCGCCAAAAATACACGTCGTCGACATTCCAGAATACCACCTCTCCATAATTGCTGCAAAAATTTGGGGATTTTTTGTCGATTATTTTAAAAATTGTTTTGGTCATATTTCCTTCATTGGGATTCACTAAAAAATATATTTGGTTTTGGTTTGGTTGGTTGTCAGTAATACATCTAAAAATTATCTAAAAAAAAAGATTCCGAAGGCAGTTTGAACTTCATTTTCACAAATTAAAATTTAAATCCGCCACTGTAGTCCAGCAAGGAGCGCTGTCCTTAAACGTGGTGCTTGATAAATCGTAGCATCTCGGAGATAACAAAGAGCCCTTAGGGAGGTAATTAAGAGCCGGTGGCCATAAATCCAGCATGGCCAATTAGCCGTTATTCCTCATGATAGCGTAATATTCCGTCGTTTGCGGGGTGAAGGTCTTACATCCATAAATTAAAGTTCGCATTAAAAACAATGAAGGCGATCTCGCTTCGTCCGATCGATACGCGTCTGGACGTCACGGCGGAAAGCATTCCGCTCAGCATCTCATTAAGCCGCCTCCGAGATGCCGGCCGAATGCTAATGAGGGAGCCTCGATGACCTCGGCTATCGAGACGTTTCTCTGAAGTCCACCGGCGGCAAAAGTGCTAAAGAGCAGCTGGAGCTGTCGGTTCTCGCCGTTAACGTGGCATCGCATAGCGGTCATCGGTTATTGGCGCGTCGGGCTAATGGAAAATTACAGCCGTGACCGGCTATGGAAATAAGGCTTTGATTTTGCCATTAGCCGGGCTTCACGTTTGGATATATGCGTTGCATTAGCGGCAGCAGATGAAAGTCATGATGTAAACCACCTGTCCGGCATTTGATGAGAAACATTAGCGTCGCTGTCCGAACGCTTGCTTGGTGACCAGTTTGACTTTGAAACAACTCTCGCTGATTCAAGTTATGAACGCTTTGTGGATTTGTGATCGCCTATACATACGACAAGAGGGCGTCAAAGCTCTACTTTTGGTCCATTGAAAGCTGTCAACTCATCATATCATGTGCTAATGTATTGAAAAATTAAAAAAGGGAAAAAAACAGATTGTCAAGAAGATTAATCAGTCCAGCCCTATATCCCTACTCACGTTTATCAAAATAACGAAGTGGATTAAATCCGCGATTACACCATTGGCCCCGGGACCACCGCGGACCGCGCCGGCTTGAGAAAAATGCGAGCGGCATCTGGGGAATCTGTAAGTAGAGCAGCGGCGGCCTTTTAATCCTCATTAAACCGCCGCAGTCGCCATGAGTTCACTTGGTCGTCGCACCCGGTAAAAAAAAAAAAACCCGCGCCGTGAAAAATGACTTGTTCAACAACGCGCCGATGAACCTTTCGCTCCCCGGTTTGCTCCTTTGATTTCCCGAGGGGTCGCGAGGGGAAAAGTGTGAGTGCGTCGGGGGGGGAATACGACGGTCTTGTTTGAGCGAGTCGGACCTCCCATCATTCATTTCGGATAACGCTCTCTTGTCTCTGATGGCTGTCAAATCCCCGGGAAATCTTCACACGATAGCGACGCCAAGCTCATCTGGATTATAAAAGAGCACATTTTGATGAGGAAAGCCTCAATACATGTCAGGGATTGATCACGCGCGGGAAGAGCGACTATAAAACCGCCATTGTATGCCGGCGATGGAAAAAATAAGATTTTAATAAAGCACTTTCGCCGAGCTCAGCCACGATGGAACGTCTTAAAGAGGACATAGTGTAGCAAATTGACTTTTTAATTGCTTGGATACCGACGGTTGGTTCGCTGCAAAATTAGACAACCAATCTGTTATGAATTTGGCGGTGGCTTTGACATTTTGAAAAATAACTACAATTAAAGTGAAAATATCCTTTGTTTTCATCTTTGTCGATTAATTAATGACACGAGGCAAGACGGCTTCCCTCCGCTGCCATTTAGCTCCTTGTTAGCAAAACAACGGCGTGACATATTAGCGGCTAGGTTAGCATCGCACACGAACCGCTAGTTAGCCGCTGACTCATAATGTCAAGGTCCCGCGTTTCCGACAGCTTCCCCCCCCCCCGACGGCGAGAGAGTTCACAGGAGGTATTCTGGGTGTTAACAGACTAACGCGTTGGCGCTAATTAATTAGCAAGCCCCAGAAAGCACAGCGGGTGGGACGCAGGCCCCGCAACACGAGACCACCGGTGGGGCCAAGGCAACATAATGCCGATCGACATAACGCCAACAGTGGGTGTCTAGTCTTTCATATTTCACACCCTCAAGCGCGTGCGGATAATGAATCAAGCGACACAACAAAATGCGCTCGTGTTAGCAGCGGGAGTGCACATAATCACAAATTTACTTTCCTATTACAGCTGCGACTTGTTAGGATCACAAACTGCTGCAAGTTTAACGTACAATTATCATATTCAAGCGGTTCTGTGAAAAGACTTTCATTCAAATTTTGTCAAGTGCTTAAAAGCATTTACTAGATTCGAACAAAGAATAAATTCTGCGAATAACAGAGGATAGGTTCCGAGAAATAAAATCCGGATAAACGTCAAATATGTAGAAGTTGACTGTACTTGCAAAGTTTTCAAACATAGACTGCTTGTGTTTTTGCCGAGGGGTGTGTGTGTGGGGGGGTGTTTCCTCCCGCCTTTCTGCCTCGATCTTGTTCGGCTTCAAGCGTCCAGCCGAGCGTGAAATCACATTCACAGAAACATTGCTTTTTTTTAACAGTAATAGCATGGAGATGCACACGCCACAAAACAAAGTGGAGAACTAGTTGAACTCAAGTGGAAGATGGCGCCGCTCGAGTGAGCAGTCCGTATGGAAAACGGGCAAAAGCGCTAAGCTGGCGCTTACGTTTCTTGCTAACGTATAGCTGTTTGGGAAAGCCGAGCGTTAGCGACATCGCTATTCAAACACAGTTGAGAATATATTTGTCCAAAGGAAATCCAACCCAGTTCAAACACATACAGTCAATAGCGCCTCTGCTGGTAGACGACCAGTACTACAACCCCCTGGTAAAATACAAAAGAAAATATGTTGATGGAAAATATTTTTAGCAACCATTTTTGAAAGCGTGATCTTCAGACAGCAAATGCAAAAAGCAAATGAAAGCGAACTAAGGGGTGAGGAGAGGCGAACGTTTGTAGACCGTCCCTTCACCCGCAATCATCGGCATGAAAGATGCATGATGTACGAGCATATGCGGCGACAACACAACCCCCCCCCCCCCCCCCCCCCCCCCCCCTCCAACCCCGAGGCCAATCAGACACAATTTGGAAATGCGACGTGCGTGCTACAGACGAGCTGGAGAAACGTCAGATGGGGTCGATTCTTACCCAACCTCAATCTCGGCCGAGGAATGCTTTGCCCTCGTAATCATCACGCGGAAGCAAAGAGTTCCCGGGAGGGCGCTCTAACTTTGATTTATTAAAAGGTGCGGCTTTGGCACGGCGTGTTTCATCAGGAGTATTTATAGGCGGCGGGATGACGTCGCTTCCCGCCGCCTACTCAATTCCGGTCCACTTCGCATTGGCCTCCAAAGAAAATGTGAACAGATTTTTTTTTTTCAGCTAGCGAGTTTTGGAGCCGACATCTGCCGTTAATGACTAATTATGGCGATGATGCCCCCCTATCATCGTCGGTCAGCCGCTCTGGACCGGGGAAGCGTGCGGAACAGATGACGGAGCGTTTTGACGAGCGCTCTCGTGCCGCGCGGAAATAGGCGCCACGTTTTTCGCATATTTGACAGCGTGGCTTGGAACGGCAAAGTGATTAAATGGGGGAATACTTTAGAGACGCCGTTTGTATCGACTGGCCGACGGAGCGCCTCGGGGCGTTTCGCTACTTCGTCGGTGGGAATCGGCTTTCATGGCCGGAATGTCATTACAATATTTTAACAAGTGTTGCTGCCGAGCGGAACTGTGTTAATCTGTTCAATTTGAGAGGGAAAAAACAAACAGGCTAGGCCGCCATTTTGTGTCTCGCAGGCTTTTAACACTCAAAACTTGGTTTCCTGCCAAAATTCGGTATATTGTGAGATATTTTTTTTGGGTAGCGAGGCCACCAATGGCAAAAACTCGTACGTAGACCTTAATGATAATTAGTATGCAAATGAACCCGCCTTCAAGTTTCATCTCGTTTGAAAAACAGTTCAGACTAATTCCAAACAAACGAGTTTTCGGGATTGTTGACGATGAAACGTGGGAAACGTTGCGGATTTAGGTCAGACTCCGCCAAGCACCCCAATGCGTGTCCCTAGAGATCGCCATGACTAATTCATTATTAGAAGTCCTTTGACGTTCTGCACTCAAAAGTGCCATGATCAGCGGCTACAAAAGAACGTGAAACAATTTCATCCCGAACCCAAATGAGTCTGGATTAAAGTAATCAGTTTTCCATTTGCACGGGAATTACCTTCATTTCTGGGATGAGAAATTCAGAGCGCTCAGATTTAATTTTGTGAAATTTCCACTTCAAGTCATAGTCTTTACTGCGTCGACTGATTCAATACGCACACTGACACCACTAGAGGGAGCCGGCGTAGCAGATTTAGCCAATCCCTGCCCGAAATCAATCCTCGAAAGGAGAGCAACTCTATGCAAATTTCAACGCTGGACTTTTTCCCCGTAATTAATCACACTCTAACAGAACGCGGCACGGCGTGACGCTACTCGAAAGGAAAAAATAAGGCTTCCCTCTCCCAAGGCAGAAAAGCAACTCTAATCTATCTGCGGGAGCTTGATAGGGTTTTAATCAATAGCAATGACTCTGTGATTACTTGGCCGGAAGCTGAGATTTGCGCTCTCCAAAACAAATGCTCCCATCTGCGCGTCGGCCTTCTCAGACAAACACTCGACTCGGCCCTTTTGGAGGTCACGCCGCTGTACAAATATATTCATGTGGTCATTTCTGAAGGCCAAAGCAGCGATTTGGGCCGGCGTGTAGTGCCAGTCGTGTTCAGAAAGCCGACTGATAAATTTAACGGTCGCACGTTCGGTTCGAACGCCGCCGCGTAGATGCTATTCATTAGCCCGTCTATGACATTTCCCATGATGCGCTAGCGCCGAGCTAGCAAAGTTATGTGTTTTTAATAGACAATGTGTAATTCTCTTTGTTTTATGTTTGCCAGTAAACTTCAAGCGCGAGTGGCAATAAACAGCTTGAAGCCTCGTTTTTGATGAATTGTTTACTATCAGACAAACTGCCGCTTGGTGTGAAGTTGAGTTGAGTTGGGTTGGGTGCCAGCTAGCAGTGCTCGTACCTCACATTTTTCGTTCAAAGAAAAAGAATACTAGCCATATTTAAAATGTCTATCCTTTTTCACGCAGATGTTACCATGGCTGCTAAAAGGCTGTAATTGAAATGGGAGTATAAAAAGCCCATATATAGTTTTTGAATTTTAAAATAGGAGACAAGGCTTATGCTAAGCTTTAGCATTACAGTTTTGGGCTCTTAAATTAAAGTAGTTAAGAGTTTAATTAAAGGGACAGAGTTTTATTTTTATTAGGAGTCTTAATATGTCTATTCAAGATGGTTCATTCCGGAATTTGTTGGTGTACATTACCCGAAAAATGTGCGAACAAAAGAAGACATTTGGAAACGCTAGCAGCAAGATGCCGATGCCCGCTTTGAAAAAAAGATGACAAATGTCAGCTGGCGAGGCTATTACAACAAAGCGGGATTCCTTTTCTCTCCGAGCCAACGCAGCCTAATAAAAAGAATCGATTCAAACGGGCTCCAGGGGAAGAGAAAGGACATTTTCATAGAGCGCGCAACCGGTGGTAAAAACGTAGCTCCCAGCCAAGTCGGCCCAGAAAATTCCAACTCGTATTACGGCAGAACAAGCGGCCTCGATAATATTTACAAAGCCGCCTGTAGCCATTTTGCGAATCACCCGCATGCTCGGGGTTTGATTCGTGGGTGATTCCGCTCTTGAATGGCATTAATGATTTCAAAATTCATTTCCGTTTGACACGGTTTGGATGATATCCTGAAATCAATGGACTGCTAGCTGGAGGGAGATGAACCAGAAAAAAAATAATTCCGGGTCAATCTTTTCGGGTGCTGATTTTTTTTCAAGGCTTCTGATTGGCCGAATTGAGCGCGCGGTGCTAGTCGACGGCGGCATTTGTATGTGTAGCGTGAAGCGTGGCCGCGGGATTGTTTTGATCCCGGAGAATATTTGTTTTTAAAAGCAACCGTGTACGAGTGAGGACAAGGCCTCGGAGACTCTGCCCCGCTCCGTGCATAATTTCATATAAAAATTAAATAAATAAAAGAACAACAGCAACGACACCGCCGGGGGCGTATTAGCATGCAAAGCATTGTGCGGCATAAAGTCGTAAGTGGGATCCTGACAGCAAAATAGCTGAGTTTGCACTTCTTTTCGTACAAAACCTGCTTGTGAATTTAATGAGAGGACCCTATGCCAGGTTCGGCCACGTTAACTTTGTCGCAGTTCAAATTTGTGAACAAAAGTGTGAACAGCACCGAGTTGACTTGTAGCCAATCAAAGGGAACGTTGACAACGCTCGATTTCCGAGCATTGTCATTTCCGATCACACGTTTCTGGGAGCCTTTGAAAAAGTTCCCCATTGTCGGCAGAACAAGAAAGACACTTTGAATTAAACATGACGAGAACATGGAGGGGGGGGGCTGGTTTTGTCATTTTGTACCAAACACGCTCACAGGAAGTCGGGCGAGTCGATTCTTTTGGTGGCCCAATTTGTGAAGCTTTTGTTCCCGCATGTTGAAATCTAATATGAGCCTTAAAATTTCATTTCCTAAACTCAGGTTCCCTTTTAGCGGCAATTTGGACAAAACTTCACGATTAGAACGAGAAACAGACGGTTCGTTTGCTAAGCTGGGAAAGTAGAAAAATAAGTACGGCCAGCAGGTGGCAGCATTAGATCTTTCACAATACGTATGTATGTTGTCTAGCTTTCAATATTGAAAGATCTGTTTTTTCCGGTTGAACAAAACGTGAAAGCCTCAAGCGTCATAATTGCGTCAAAAGTCTAAGTGTGTCTGTAGCGAAAATGGGCGTAAAATGGAGTGGGGTGTCACTCGAGTTGTCACCAAAGGGCTCCATTTTGTCAACGTTTCAGGCACGCCGGCAAAAGCTTGCTGACAGAAACTTTACAGGTAGAGAAAGGAGCACTTTGTGTCCTTTCAGACACTTTTCGCTAATGGAGGGTCATCGGGAGTAGTTCCTTTCAAAATGGCTGATTGCAAAGCAAAATGGCCAAACTCTTCGATTTCAGCCACGGGTCCTATCGCTTAGTCAGCATTTCTTTGTCAATCAATAAATGATTGGTTTACCACCAAATGGCCTTCCTCAGTACTGTTATTTTGATATATTTGAGGTTTTTCAAAAGCGCAATATTTTAGCCTCAAAGTCACAGTTCATTTTCTCCACTTGTTGGTCAGAAACCGATGATTTTGGTGTTCTACAACTGCTGAATACTCAAATAGAAGAAGCTAGAAAATATTGTCCCAAGAGAAAAATGTGAACTCTGACTAAATCAAATCATACACTTGATTGCATGACGAGTTTTTTTTTTTTTTTTTTTTACTTTTAGGAATAAACCCTCAGCCACGTTTTTGAGGAACACTATCTTTGAATGTCGGTCACGACGGGCGTATTTTCCGAAGCGCGGCCTTTTAGCATTGGAAAAATCCCGCTTGACCGTTGGCCGACACACTAAAAGGAGCGAAGGTCAAGCGCTGCGTAGCTTTCCCGATCCGGACTAAAGCGCATTTACTAAAGAGGCGCAACATTTCAAAGCGCCGCCGTCCTTCCTGTGAATATTGGCTAATTACATCTGCGGCGACATTTACGTTGTTTGGTCGCCGACGATATAAAAAAAGAGGTTAAACAGCGACACTTTTGAAATGAACACCTCCGAGCGTTGCGCCGATTTTGTAAATGGATATTTAATTATAGCTTGAGAGAAGCTTTGAGCTTTGTAAGCCGCCAGTGTTCGAGCGTCGCCTGCCTCATTATGCGAAGAATACTTTTTAACCGCCCACCCAATTTAGGCTAGCTTCAGGCATTTTTGGATGTGTATTTTTATTTGATGGCGGTGGTGGGTAGTAGCCCGCAAGCGCGCAAACAAAAATACATTTCAAAGTACGCAAATTCTTCGCTATCCTACGCAATACGCGAGTCATCGGTCGCTTACTTGAAGGAAACAATATTTGGTTTGTTTTTAGAATTTCAAACAGTTGTCAAAATTCCGAAATTTGGTTTTTGCTGCCCTGACCATGGGTATTTCTTTAATCCAGCTCACCGATTGGCTACATAGTATTGTTTGCGTTAATATCAACTTTTTATTTGCTTCGTTAATTAATAATCAGGTATAGTCAGTCTTTCAATTTAGCCACAGCAGTTTTTTTCCCTTGTGGCGGCAGCGCTTCATTACACGCATGGCAGTGGACTCAAACATTTAAACACCTGGCCAATGGAAGATGATTTTTCTTTTATTCCTCCCTTCAATTTGTTGTCAGGGAAAACACGCCCCCGTTAGCATCTGCGACAACCTTGCCAAAAAAAAAGCCTCTGCTTCTTTTGAGCCCGCGCAGCGTTTCTGACATTTGTTGTCGTCGCACCTGTCACTTTTGTGCGTTCCCCTCGGCAAAGCATGTGTTTTCGTGTGTGTGTGTGTAATTTAAATATATATTTCGCAAGCAAGCTATAGCTTCAGGGGAGAGATTTTTTTTTCCCCCCCGTGACATTTGCTGCCGGCATCAGATAATTTTACATCTCGTACCGCGGTTCAGCATGACATTTTTTTTTTACCCCCGCAATCTTTTTCTTAATTTTCAGCGACAAGGCTCGCAAGTACAACGAATCTGTGTCATCTTCCTCCCTCCAGAAGACAGAACTACCAGCTACTGGAAAACAGGTCGTCGCTGCTACGCTACTGCTAGGTTGTGAGTCAAACTGACCCATTTTCAACATCTGTATAGTCAATTTTCTAAAAGTGCAACATGTTTTTCCATTTAACCCAACCGGCAAAGTCATTTTGGGTTCAAGTAGAAATGTTACATTGAATTCCAGGCAGGATCAAAAGTTAATTTAAAAAAAACATTTACCTCCAACGTCATTTCAAAATTGTCCAGCATAAAGAAAAGACCCATGCTCATAAGTGAACAGGAAGTCGGCCATTTTGGTTTGAAGTCGGCCATTTTTGGCTAATTACAACACTTCAACTAACCACTGGAGGAATATGAATTCCAAATGGGCCTCGATAGGCGGAGGAATTCCAGACAGCTGAAGTGCGAGACTGCCGGTGTGCGCTCCCGACGTCGTCAGGGACAAAATGTCAAGCGACGTCGGCTCTGTTCAAATTTGTATTCCGCCCAGTACGTTTGGAGGTATCAGAAAGAGGGCCACCTTCAGTTTAACCTTTACCACACATGTGTGCCAGGAGTGATAACTTATTCAATCCGCTGATGTATGAGACTTGTCATGGCGCAAGAACGGCGCAATTAGACATACGGCCATTAAATCGGCGGAACAACCCAGGGAGGAAAAAAAGTGGGGAAGATGACACAAGTGTCCTTGAAGGAGGCTTAAAAAAAGGACAAGTGATTGCATGATTGCATTTCAAAACAAAAGTGTCAACCATTTGAGTCAAGAGCAAATTGACTGCTAAGAATAAGTCGTCATGGTGACAACATTGTCGCTAAAACAGCTCTAGTGAGTCATGGCTTGGATATTAAGTCAGTCTGTGATTGGATTTCGGAGAATTGTTTGACTAAAAGAGTAATTTTCTTCTGTCAATGCGCTAAAATGAGGTTGGGGGGGTTCTTGACATAAGCATGATGTAAAATAATAAAAAACTTAATTATGTGCAAATATTTTTTGTGTCACATAGAGGAACTGAATGAACAATTTGAGAACCTCACACAATACATCAAAATGGACACAATTGACGTGCGTGCGGGAAAGGGGCCGCTGTCCTTTGAGTCTCGCCGAAGTCGTAGCTTGGATGTCTCACAGATACAAATTTGCCCAGTCGAACAAGCGTCATTTCATGTCTGGCTCAGTCGTGAGACGAGGGAAGAGAAGGTATGAACCTCTAAAAGTCACTCAGTAGCACACACTGGTATCATGACTTCTAGAAGCTTCCGATACCAGCTACCGATACCAGAGGGGGAGTAAGTCCTCCTTGGCAGTAGTTGGCGCTATACTGTGGCAGATTGCCATTAGCCAATTGTCATGTCTGTCAGAAAGATTGTTTCAAAAGTACTTTTTACAGCATCAGTGTGTGCTCAAAGCGTAAATTAGCGCTTGTGAACATCAAACTACGAGGTGCGGACCCTCGGAAGAAACTCGTAGGCTGTTGGACACAAGCCAAAGCTTGACGAGGATTGTTTCTGACAGCGGCGGCGGCGTTGTCCAAGAAGGTGACGCTAACAACGCTGACCACGAAGGCCTGATCGGCCTCTGTGTGTGCGTGTGTGTGTAGGTAGCAAGACTAGAGGCTGTTGAGGAGAGTGTTGTTTTTTTTTTACTGCCCACGTAGGCGTTTTTTTTTTTTGTGCGGTAATGAAATTGAAGCAAGAAAATGAGTGAGACAGAGGAGCGATTGTGAAGCCATGCCTGAACGAGAGCCCGCCGCGCAGGCGATACGTAAAATGCAAAGTGCGGCCAATTATACGGGGAGAGGCGACCGTCGAGGCAGGGGGGGGCCGCGGCGGCTCAGGTGCTCCAAAATTGCTGGCCTGCCAGAGCTGGAATGCGCATCCCAGGCGATGTGACTTGCTAAAGAAAAGCTAGCCTACAAAACAGCTGCAAGGGTTTTTATCCCAAAACTATTCAAAATCTCTTTTTTTTGTTTTTTTTTTTGGCTGGCTGAAGCTATTTGTCACGCTAATTGAAGTTGACTGTAAAGCTGACAAAACATTCAGCCTTATTTTAAGGTATCGAGTACTCCTTGAGACTGCCGATACCAGCCGCCGATACCTAATAAAAGATTGCGCAGCACGGATTTTACCATGCGTTGTCATTCGTGTCTATGACTTTTGCACCCGTTGCTGAAGCGAACCGTTCATTCCGAAATATTACCAATAGCAATTTCGCCAACTGTCTCTACCTCTTGACCCCCATCTCCGTTTTACCTTCAGCAATTCCAACAGTTCCCAAACCTCTTACCAATCTTCGTACTTCAAACCCACCCCCTTTCGAATACCTTCTGCCTAATCCAATCTTGATGTTCAAGACATGATCTTCGCAAACCATTGTGCCAAAAAGCCAAACCATTCGTCATCTCCGCTCTGGCATGAGGAAGGAATTGTTTCGATTTACGCTTAAAGATGATCTTTGCGGTTTATGTGGGACAGACTACTCGGATTATCTCTTGTATAAGACCAAGACGCAGTGAATAAATCAAAACAGGGATCTTGTGACAATGATACAATTGTTTGTCCGCCGTATTTGCTTTAAATAAGTGGCACAGCACAGGCAAGTGTATCCATCTTCCAGAGGAGCAGCAGCTACCTCTGCAGTTGCACAAATTTGGCACTATCGCTCCTCTATGCAACACAATTGTGAACCCCACTGGAAGGAAGTAGAACTGGAAGGGAGGGGTACTCACCACATGAAAGCGCCTCCACCACCATGTAGACGAGGAGCGTCCGTGTGCAATCCCGTGCACTTGACATGGTACAATTCCCAGCAGGTGGATGGATGTTTTTAATCCCAGAATCAGTGAATCGTTCTCAGATGAATCAATGGATGGGTCTCTGAGCGGGAGGGGGGGTCACCAAACGGAGTCCCGCCGATGCGCGTCCTCTCCCGGCCAAAAGAGAACGTTCGCGCACCCCCTCTGGAAGTTCCGAAGCGTCACCCCAAAAATCATCAATCACATAGAAAATGTCGTCTTCCACGATAAAAATTGGCTTTTTGATGGAGAAATAAAATATAGTTCCTTGAAGGTGAAGGAACACCGGCTGAATCCGCACCGCCGCGTCCGACCTGTCACTCACAGTTCCTGGGCATCTTCGGAGGAATGACGCGGGGATGGAAGTGGAAGTGCATTTCTGCAGGGAAAAGAAACCTGGCAGGGTTCGCTGGCTTGCGCGGTGTGGCTCGCAGGGGGGGAAGAAAAAAAGTCCGGCGAGTTTTTTCTCGCTTATTCCCGTTGTACTTTGGGGCTGTGGAAGCGGGTGGCTTGGAACATCTTCGGGGTCACCGGAGTCCCTCCAAGTCTCCGCGGCTCTTGCATAGAATGATCGGTCTTTGGAGTCATGGACACTCGGACCGGTGGTCGTCTAGCCGGGCTGCTTTAACGGAGGGGGGGGGGGGGAGGCTTGGGTTTGCCGGTTCCGCCTCTTGGAGTGCTTTCAAAGTGGACGTGCTCACCTTACTGACAAGAAATCTGGCTTCGAGTCGTCAAGGCGGCTATGTTGTTAGGCGGCGGGGTTCCGGTTGGGCCTGTCAAAATAAAAGTGAACAAACCCGGAGTCAAGTTGCGTGTTTTTTCTTTACGTCGAGTTTTAAAGCGGTGCCATTATTTACAACAAAAAGCCACAAGATGGCGACAAACTAATAAAAGTTAAAACAATAAATACTTTTTTTACTATGATGTAATTTACTAACAGAGCAACCAAGCTGGATATTAGCATACTAATTAGCCCGTGTTGTGCCCTAAGCCCCTAACCTTTACCATTTTCCTCTTCGGTTGGTCTTCTTAAAAACGTATTTGTGAGCTTGGCACACTTGGCAGCAGCATCCTGTAAAAAAAGAAAGACTTATTTTTTATATCGGAGCTTTTTGAGCCACACCTGGCTTTTTTTCTGTCCATCGTTTAATTCACTGGCTACACCTCTTCCGTACACCTACCGTCATCCAGGTATGAAGTTGAATTGGACTGGAAAGAGAACTGCGATGCAAAAAACGTGTTCTATGACATTTGTGTGGTAAATTTTCTTGAATTAAAATTATTTATACAACTTAATTGGGTTGTAGCCCATAAATGATGACCCGGGCCCACCCCCCATATTGAAGTCTTCCCTTCAACTAGCGTCTTCTAAACTAAATTAGACCCTACCAATTGGTGGTGGTGGGTGAAGGTTTAAACTTGTAAAGGTATCTCCCAACTTAAGACACGGGGAAGAAGAGAACTGCAATGCAAAAGGGGTGTTGTAGGTTCAAATATGGTGAAATTGAAAATGAATTGAATAAATTAAATTGAAATAAAACTTTAGAATTTAATAAAACTTTAACTTAAAATAATTCCCCCCCCACCGGCCCCACATTGGAGCGGCCCATCGGGAAAAGTCCCGCACGCCATTGGATGTAAATATTTTAATGTGTGATTGAGTGAATGAAGAAATTTCAAAATGACATTATTATTCGTGCTATTATTACTATTTAAATTGTTTTGCATACCCACTGCTTTAAGGGATAAACAACATTATCTGAAACAAATTCAGTTCATTATTATGAGGCCATTTCCCTATGCCATTGAAGTGTTTATTTTATCCTTCTTTGCATAAAAACGAGATCACAAACAAATATAATTACATAATATCATTTCAAGAAGCATATTTCACCTCATTTTACCTTCGTTCCAAACATAGTTCATGGTTGAGAGATGTACTTTTGTTTTTATTTTAAACCGGAAGTGTAGTTTGCGAAATTACCCATATTACACGGGGAACCTGAGTACCTCTCTTCCCCACAAAAAAATTAATCTCGAGAGTGGTAGTGCAGACGAGACAGCTAGTTTGATTGTCCTTTATTGAATGAACATGGTGAAGCGTTATTGATGAGAGGAGCATTGATTCCATTATGGATGAATTGCACTCCTGAACTACTAATCGTATTAGTTAATTTTTACTTTTTGGTCTTGGAGTCAAACGACTGCAATTAAAGGGTTAAGAGTGAGGCTAATGGCTATTCAGTTGTGATTTACAAGTGGTAAAATAAGTTAATTGCATCATAAAATGCCATTAAAACACGCTATCTTAACTGAGGCTGCCTTTGAGACTTCAGAGTCGGAATTTTATCTCTTAAATTTTCACAATTTTCCAACATTGGTGCAGCACAGCATTCATAAAATAATGTTCCACTGTTTGCCAAATTTTTCCGACAAAGTACAAGCGGTAAATCAACAAATAAACTAATCAAATTAAACTAAAAAAAATCAATTTAAATAAAAAACAATTGCTTTTATACCAACAAGTTAGAGTATTCTTCAAGCCTTACTTTTTAAGGCATTAATGCAAATGCATCTAAATGAAACAAATTTCATTAAACAGCTGCTGCATCAGTGGGAGGTGATAAAATTCATTTTCTTCAAGCATCTGTTGTTTTTTTACAACTTCTGATTTCCGACACAATGGCATGTCACTTTGTCCACGAGTCATGCAATTAGTCGTTTAAGCCGACTGTGCCTCATCAAAAATTGATACAAAAAACATGTTCCAGACATCTGTTGCTCATCATTAGTTTTTCATTTGAACATGAAGGGACAATTTAAAACGGTTGCAAAGAGCTTGTGGGTAATTACTACTGCTACTAAATGCCTTACCTGCAATAGTCGTTTGGTAATCCCGGCGGAATCTGGTGATTTTAGGCTAATTGGAACCCGGTTTATGACGAGTCACATGGTACAACTATTCAGGAAGCAGACTTATTGGAAGAAATAATTTTTCGTTAAAGCCTTTAGTGTTTTCATATATCACGTTTAATTGTCTATTGTTTGGTAGTCAACCAAGAGCCAACTAACGCCGCCATAAACAGGTAAATGAGTAAAGCGAAGTACAATACAAGACAGGAGTGGTTTGGTCCACAAATTTGCACGTTGGCCAAGTCGAGCCCAAAATGAAATAGAAGAAGAAGAAAAAAGTTTTCTTTTCAAGTAAAAATTTGCCATTGATTGGAGAGACGTTGCCTCCGTTTCGACCGGGTGGCGCTTCGATGGCTTTCAGTCCGCGACATCGAAGCAGAGGAGTCGAAACGTACGATTGCAAGGAGCAAGGAACTGGCCCGCTCGCTATTCCAGCTCCTCCTCACGACTCCTCCAGCCAGGACGGCTTGTCGGCTCCGGGCGGCTTCAGCTTGATGTTGAAGTGCTCGAGCGTTTGCTGCAGCTGCTGCTGGTTGCCGGCGAAGTACGCCGAGATGGCGTTGTGGAAGAGCAGCAGCTGCTTGTGCATGACCTTCACCTGAGGAGCACAAGCCACATCACCATGGGCTCGTTGACGCCGTGTTGTCAACGTTGCCTGCGGTACCTTGTTCTCCTCCAGGAACTTGAGTTTGACGCAGACGTCCGAGCGAAGTCGTTCGTACTTGTCTTTCTGGACTTGGTACTGCTGCTGCGCCGCGTCTATGCGGGCCACGGCCGCCGCGTCCCGAGGTCCCAAGCTGAGCTCCTCCAGGTCGGAGCGGTACGCGTCGAATTCCAACCTGAACGCCAAAGACGCAATTTTGAGAGAGGCGTGATGACAGAGCAGATCTTTTTTTCTCCTTACCTGGCATTTTCAAACATCTTGATGGTCATGAGCGTGTCCTCCATGGTCTTGTTGACCAGCGTGTTGATGCTGCACACAAAGAAGTTGATGGCGCCGAGCAGAGTCTCGCCGTTCTTGCACAGCAGCTTTTGCGTTTCGGCGTTGTAGCCAAACTCGTCCTGCGAAGACGGGTATGATGTTACGGAACCACCGGATGGATCTGAACGGTCCCTCTCTCTCCACGTCTATCGTGTGGTTTATGTTCATTACCCGAAGCTCGGGCGACTTTTGACTCAGGTCGGCGAAGGTGTCGCCCAGCGCCTGCTGCGTCTGCACCATGTTGTAGAAATGATCGGTCAGCGCTCGGGCCAGTCTCAGCAGGCCCTCGTATTTGCGCTTGGTGTCCCGCAGCAGCTCGATCTGCGCCTCCAGCTCTAGGTCCACCGTCCGCAAGCCGCGGCCAAAACGTTCCGAGATCATCTGCTTGGTGCACTAAAAAAAAAAAATTGGAAGCAGCTGAAATGCAGAACCATTCTAAGTGCCTCCATCTTTGTACCTTGTAAGTGTTGAGACCCCATTTCTTGACGCTCTCCAGCTTCTCCACCGCCACGCCTCGGGCGGCCTCATCCGCCGCCGCGGACGATCCCGAACCTGCGGCAGAAAAATCAAGCCCAAGCTGGAGGAAGCCAAACATTGTCAGGACAGAAGCAACCTCCCAAGAAGGACCACGCGCAAAGCAAGAGCTGAAAGGTCGCTTGTGTTCTACAGAAGGAAGCCCACAATGCCAACAAAAAAAAAAAACGGCATAAAAACCTGCGACCAGGATCCGTTTGTTAAAGTCGGGATTGTAGCGCACGGCCGGGCCTGAGAGACACAGTTGAGATGCACGAGCGTCAGCGCCGACGCGGCCGGGCGGCCGACGCGGTTGCTACCTTTGATGGATCCGGTGGGGATGACGACGCCTTGAGCCGAGCCGCCGTAGCCGCCCGACACGATGCTGGTCTCGTTGAGGTTCGGACCCGATACCATCACCTGCTGCAGGTCCTGGTCACAGAAGGAGCATTGGTGGGTCCAGTTAGAAGGCAAGGATGAGATCAGGATTTCTACGGGAAGCCGGCTATTCACGAGATGACGGCGTTAGGAAGGTTAAGTGAAGGATCGAGTCGCACTGGCGCCTTTTGAAGCCTTCTCCATTTGGGAAGTGCTTCAGGTGACCCGTGTCTGCGGTCACCTGATTTATATTGCCGTGTTAGTAGCGGATTAGAAAGGTCACTCGGGTGACAGCGACTGGCGTGTTAGTGGTGGGCGGGCAGCACAGTTTTTCCAGGACCAATTTTTTGGGCCACTGTCCGCATGCAAATGGCCGCCCACTCTGGGCAGCTTCCTACCTTCTCATCTAAATGCCACTGCCGCTTTGTCGCCTGCACACAGACCACCACAAACAAACAAGCAAAAACGACGAGGACAAAAAGAAAAACATGTCGGAAATCAGAAGCATGCGAAAGAAAACCAAAGCCGCGCCCGAAGACCCACACCGAGCGTGACGGCGATGACGGAAAACACTACCGACTTTTGGGCACGCGCACACACACAATGCCACGTTGCGCCTAACTGCTGTTGCTATGGTGACCGGTTGCTAGCTGGCAGTCTGTGTCCGCATTTGGTGAAGGAACTTGTTTGTCCAGGGCGTGCAGAAGCCACGCATCACTTCAACTCAGGTCGTCGCGGTAATCTGAATTCACCGCGACCGATATGCAATCGAGTCGGCCGGCGGTGGGTTGTACCTGCTCCAGGGTATCGTCCTCCGCTAGCGTGCTCATGTCGCCGTTGCTGTTGATGGGGATCTCCACGGTGGCTGCTTTGCTCATCATGCCATCCACCGTGGCGGCGCCCTGGGAGGGACAGACAGAAAAACGCATGACATGTCACTACGACAAAAAAAAAAAAATCTGGTATTTTGACGAGGGATGGTCTGGAACCACTATCGGGTTTTGGGGTGTTTTGCCAATGTATCGGTATCGGCAAAGCCATACCAGTTGCCAATACAAATGGGGGAAAAAAAATAAAAATCTGACACTTCGCCAGTAGATGGCACCACACTACAGAGACACATTGTGAATCATATTTGTCAGAAGGAAAGAAACAAAGAAAAAATAAATGGAAGTGCAGACATCCGTCATTGCCCAATCATCCTCATGATTTTATTTATTGCCTTATTTGTTTTTTTTTTTTTTTGTGTTGTGAAATTGTCTAACGATTTTGGTTGTTTTCTGGCATTTGGATTCCAAAGACGCCATAATTGCCCTGCAAACACGGACGTGCAAAAGGAACTCAACGTGGCAATCCAAGTTTGAGAATTACAAATTGACCATGTTTGCATTTAATTGGCAACATCACCAAAAAAATTTTAACATGACCTTTTTACCCGGCGCGCATGAACCACGATAAAAAATGATTTTTTTTTGTCAGACTCGTCGGTGACGTTGAGCTGCCATATGGCAGGTGTATTCGCTCAGGTGTCAAAGTCTCTTCCGTGCCACTCACCGACGATATGACAGCTCTTCTGACATTTTAACGACACATCAGGTGGACTCAAACAGATTAATTTTTTTAATCCAAATTATTCTTACCTGGTTGCATTTAATCAGAAAAAAAAAAGGCCCGATTTGAAGTAGCTTCGCGCGGCTCACACACTCGATCGTAACCGACGTACTCAAAACGGAATGTGCATTTTAATCAATCAAATAAAATTTAAAAAAAAATTAAATCTAGGAAAATGCAAGCAAATTACCTTCCCGGAGTTTGTGGTTCCGGTTCTGCTGGTCCCCCGAATGCTAGCGGGCAAGCGAACCAACTGCTAGCGGCCACGACGAAGCATTTCCGGCCTTGCTTATAACAAGCACTGCACGGTGTGGGGACATTTGGGCGACATGTCAGCACAAAATGGGAATTGTTGTTTTTGTGAAGCTTCTTCTTGTTTTTGTTGAAGCAAAGCAAACAGGCTGCTCACTGACTGAGCAGCCAAGAAAACGGCACTTTCGGCGGAAGTGACGCGTCTCCAAGAGTCTTTATTTTTGGAAAGAGGAGTCACTCCGTAAACGATTGCGGTGAGCAAGTCACTATTTAACAATGACGTCACGGTTGTTGGGGAGCTACTCTGCTGCCCCCTGTTGGCGATGAGCTCAACATAAGCCACACACGGTTGTTGGGAGCTACTCTGCTGCCCTCTGTTGGCGATGAGATCTACAGAAGGAAGCCACACATGAAGCTACTCTGCTGCCCCCTGTTGGGGATGAGATTTACAGCGGGAAAGTTCACTGATCTTGGCCTGATTGGGCCGGACGTTTTCATGAATACATTTTATGAAATCAGCATGTTCTTGCTGTGTTGATATCGAATAATTAGCCTAATATTTTATCCATATAAGTTGATCGACCATAATTTTTATCCGCATTAGAATAAATGTGCACGCTGGCAGCTATCGGATTGTCGTGTGGGTTAACTTCCACAAAAAGGAAAAGGAAAATCAAACGTCACCTCGGCAAGAATAGCAAAGGAACCGCTGGCACACACGTTAGGGTTGTAATGCAGCGTTTCAGTTTTAAACAAAGGTTACGGTTTTCATCTTTTGACTTTTTACCCCTCCCCATAACTATTTTTTTTCCTTGAGTGGCTTTAATGGCTTTTTGTGGTGTCGTTTGGATCCCTAAAAGGACATTTGACCCGCATTAGTGTTAATCAGCCGCGGTGGGATGGTCTCGTCGAGTCCGACGTCCTCGTCGTCGATCATCCATCGCGGCCGGCTCCTTTGTTTTGCTCTTTGGAATGTCAAGAAAGTTCTCCGGGCCTCCTGGGATTTCAGCTGCTGAAATCAACACGGAAGAAGATGGATGCCAGTCCTCCTTTGAAGCCGCCAGCACCCCTGAAAAACAAAAAAGTTACATTTAAGACCTCCGGAAAGAAAAAAAAAAGAAACATTTAATCCCATCGCCCCAGAAAGAAAAACAAAAAAATTCTCCAGTGCTTGCTTTGGCCCTTTGACAGCTTGGGTTGGTTTTAAACAATGCTAACAGCCAGCATGCTAACACGTGCGCCTTCACAATGCTAACATCTCCGACACGCGCGAGCTTTCCGCAAGGCCCAAACCTTGACTCGTTTGCTAACAGCATAGCAGAAGGAGCCAATGAAATGAAGTTAACGCTGAAAACGACTTACATTTATACTCTGCCGCCTTTCGAGACGGCGACGAGTCGCCTCGCCGCATCTTTCGTCACGTCGTTTTGGCTAATCCGCCTTCCAGGCGCCCAAAGCCGCAAGAACAACAAACTCGGCGCGCGACGATCCAGTCGAGTATTTTGCAGCTGCGGATGAGAAACACGATACTTCCCTCTGGGGCTGAGCGGACGGGAGTGGAGCGAATATTAAATTCTCGCCGCTTAAGTGGTCGGTAACGCAACTCCGAACGGACGGCGATGTCGTTCGCTAGCGTGCCGACAATTATATCCGACAGGCGACATATTAACTTACTAGGTCACGACCTGACTGCACAAAAAAAAAGATAAATGAGCAGCTGCTGGTTTGATTTAGCTACATTAGCATAACAATTTGATCTGCTAAAACAACCATAAACATCGATGACGCTAATGTTGCTTTGTGACTCGCAAGATGGCTAACGAAGCTACAATTGTTCTTTTGCCGGGTTTGGATGCGACCCAAGGAACATTCTGCGGTTGGGCGCATGACAGTTCCAAAAAAATATCCGAATGTCTTACAACCAAAATCCTAAACAGCAAACACCAGCCGCTAGAACATAACCCAAACCCCCGAAACCTAATCCCGACCTCTAACCCTGAGCCAAACCAGAAGCGTTCCACCAATTCTGAAGCTGATCAGTTTTGGTGCCACCTGTCCTGGCAGGTTGCAGCAGGTCAAAACAACACGTCAAAGACTTCAAGTCGAAACTACTCCAGATGGAAGAACCATCTGTTTTCATTTAAGACGCTGGAGTCCGAAACCAAATAAAGAGCCCTCCCTTAACCGTTTTATTGTCTCTTTCTTCATCTCCATCCTTCTTGGCTCTTTTAGTCGCATCGCCACACTAGCGGCGCTCGGGTTCTTTTTATAGTTTACCCAAATGTGGGTCGGCTGCATTCTCTCCCCCTTGCAGGCTCTCTTCTGGCTCATAAAGCTGTCCTGCGCTACGAGTCATGAAAATGATGCTACTGATGACCCGTTTCCACTAAGAAGGCCTCGAAAGTTCAGCTCAAAGTGGTTTGGATGATTTTAAGAACCAAGCCCCGCCCCTTCACGTCAACCATTTCCAATCGCACCAAATAAAACCTCAACTCCCATAAAAGTTTACGTTCCTTTGTTTGGGATTATCAAGAACTGGATCAAGTGTGAAACCTGCCAAATAATGATGCCAAAACAACCTTGGCTGACATTTTGATTTGATTTTGTCTGACTCTGAAACGTTCTTGGGTAAACCCAGGCCGGTTTTGTTAAGGATGTCACCGGCCGCTTGATATATGCCGTTTGACGATTAGCGTTGGGTTCTGCGGTGAAGGCGACAACGATCAAAGTCGTCTCTACGTCCTCGCGGTTGAGCGATTCCGCGACCGCGGGCCCCGACACCGCACGGAAACCGGGCTTCCATGAAACGCTCAGACCCTGGAGTCCGCCCAAGAGCTCCACGCGTCAGCGCGTCTGCCGAAGGGAATTGCATCCATCTGGTAATGTTGCTCCCACCTCTCCCCGGTCAAGGTCGGAGCTAAAAAGTCACTTTTTATGTCCGCTTGCCTGAGATATGATACGTTTTGGGAGTTAGCCAAATAATTAGCCACCTCTCTGTTTAGCTTACGGCAACCAGGCAACAATACGGCATAGACTAAGTCACCTGAAAAGATTGGACACTTGAAAATACTCACTAAACTGAAGCAAAATGGCTAATGCTAGCTAATGAACAAAAGCAGCTAGCTAGCTAGGCTCACAAGAGAGGCCAAGTGTGTTGGCGCAGCGTCTAGTGAGGTCGCGTGACCCCCCACGGGACCTTCACTCGTCACTCCAAGGCCATGAATAAGACATGAGGTGCCAAGGTGACATTTCTTTCTGCTGCGCTAGTTTTGAGCTCATCCTGGTGGTGAACTTCCTCTGGTGTCGCTAAGCTAGCTCATTGGACAGTTTCTTGAGGGACGAGGATATGGCAAGAAATTGAAGATATGAAGAAGATATGAAGGTAGTCTTGGGTCATATTTTATGTGCATGGAAAATGGGGATTAGAAGAAAGACTGAGAGATTTAAAAGAAACCAAAATGGTTTTATAATGCCAGATGGGTGATGTGGAAAAGTGCTGACTTGGTAAATGACAAGAAAAAGGTTGCAGTGGAACGTTCAGTTTTTTTTCCACGCGACAAACCTCACACACTTTGTTGAACGGCGATGGGGGGGGGGGTGGGGGGGGGTAATATTTATCGCACGCTCTTAAACGAAAACAGAACGGTTTAAGACTTGGAGGTCCTCGTGGCGAGCGATTGGTTTGGCAACACGAGAGCAAATTTTCACAGCGGCGTGTCAAGGACAAGCAAGCTTCGCTCTATTTCAGTTTCGGGATGGCACGCAGACATTTTTGTTGCCACAAAAGAACAAACAAAAACATCACCATTTTTTTTTTTTAGTCGCCATGGCAACAGTTGCCAACTCCAGCGGTGGGAAGGAAGCTCCAAAAAAAAAGGCCGAAAGAGCAAAAACATTCATCCTCTTAAGTTGTCAGCTACTTTTCTCTCTTTTTTTTTTTTCCTTTTTTGAACGTCGGCAAGCATTTTTTAAACGCTTGGTCACACGCAGTAAATCAGCTTTCAACCAGCTGATCCGCTCAAGTGGTAAAGTAAAGGAAAGTTCACCGAACGGACTTCGGGTCAACTTTACACAACCGGGTAGGCCGGTCACAAAAAGTATCAAAAGGTTCCACCGCCCGGAAGTTTCCGCCGTCGGCACGCTTACGGCGAGTCCTGGCGTTGTTCTCGTCCACTTGTTTTGAAGTGATTGTAATTTCGATGTCAGACGAGAACAAAGTTTCAGTGTTGCCTTAACGGAATACTTGGGCCGTGATCCAAGTCGTAAAAGACTCGGACTCCTGCACATTCTCCACGTTCAAGCTGACACAAGAAACCGGCTAATAAATTTCCATGTCGGGAGCGAGAGCAATGCATTCTGTACGTCAGCCAGTAAATCATGTTTGTGGAAAATAAAATATCAGAGGCAAGGGAAACTCATTAGTCGGCAAATTTGCCTTTGCGAGGTTAATAATGTTGACTTTTGATTGACAGGAACATTTTTTTTTCCCCCCGTAGGAAATAATGAAGGTGGAAATAATGTGTTCCTGGCTTAAATGGCGCCTCGCATAAAACACATTTTGCAAACCATGACATCATATTTGCAAATGGACATTTGGGGACAAGAGTTGCTGGCGCCAAATTACTACATTTGGATTCTTTTGTCTGAGCTTGGCATGAGCGTAACTGCAAATACAAAAAAAAATCCTGAAAATTCTCCTGTAAATAAATAAATAATAAATAAATTGCAGACAGGAGGGGACATCTCCCACAAAGGATTTTAATAAAAAAAATGTCCATTTAATATTAAAGGTAAGTGGTGGTCCAGACCCCCTGCACCCCCTTAAGGCTGTGAAAATGTTTTCTTCTCGTCTCCACTGTCCTTCTATGAGCTCATCTGAAACGTCCCCGCCCCTAAAATTGACAAAATCCTGGACTTAAGGTCATCGTCATTCCCAGAACATGCCATCACTGTTTTTCAACTCTTCAAAGACGAGAATGAGCAGACTCCGGTTTGTGTCAGTATGCGTTCCCCCGGGGGGACCAGTGGGGGAATTTATTTGCTTGCTTTATTTGCTTTTAAAAAACGAGCACAGTACCATTGAGCTCTTTGTTTTTGGAGGCTTGAGAAACTGCATGAGGGTGATATGGAAATTATTTGGAAATACTGTTCAGGACTTTGCGTGCATGTTGTAATCCTTTCCACCTAATTGGCCTTTGCCCCAAAGCCGCGTTGGGCCAAGTGCGGTAAAGTTTGCATATTTGCCTTTGTGCATCATCAACAATGCAGGAAGCGCTCGTAAAGACACAGAGGTGATTCTGCTCCTACTGTTTCGATCCGCAATTTGAGCCCAGAAAATTAAGAACAATGTAGAAAATAAATAATCCACACTCGAGGCGCTACCCGGCTAACAATCACACAATCCTGAATCCTAATATACATATACGCAAATACACAATCTCGTGTCAATATTTGATGTGGGAAAAAAAAAATGTCGGTTTCGCACTGGCACATGGAAACAATCCGTTGGCGTCCATTTTGTTTCACTTTTAACACTGAAATGCAAAAAGGCGTAAACATGGCGCTCTCTGGCCAGCCAGCGAGGGAACAACGCTGTGAGGACAATAAATTAGGATGATTAAAAAAGTGCATACCTAGATTCAATCATACTAACTCCGATGGCATTTATGGGTACAAAGTGATCGGAAAGACACGGAAGGGCCCCCTGGAGCCAAAAAGTCTGAGAACCCCTATAAACGCCAGTCCATGGAACGCGCAAAAAGGTTCTAGAAATAGTCCGTGGCCCTCATATTCTCATCTCATGATCAGGACTCCGCTCCAGCGAAGGCTCCCGGGTGCTGATCATGGACGCCGAGGGTCCCTGGTTGACGCCGAAAGGGGAGACGGCGGGAGAGCGTGCCGCCAACGGGGAAAGCGACGGGGAAAAGCTGGGCGACATGGCGGCCGAGGAAATGGAACCCTCGTGGCTGATGGGGGACCGGCGTAGGGATACTAAGTGGGGGAACGTCCGTCCCATCGCAGGCACTTTGGGCGGCACCGACATGGCCCCCGGGTGGGCGACCGAGGTAATGAGCGGCGGCGGGTCGATTCGGGCTTTGGAATCCATTTTGGGCTTGGGTTGGAAGGGCTGGCGCGCATTGGGGTTCTGTTGGGCCGTCTCATCTTTCAGTCTTGCGATTTCTGTGAAGACGTTGGCCAGTGGCTGGAACTGAGGGCACCAGTTGAGTAGGTAGTCCCAGTTGTAGCTCCCGCGGAGCTCCTCGTCGCTGGCCACTATAGCTGTGAGAGAACCATCCACAGATGGTTTACCATCCTCGGGGAAGGCGTACTCCTTCGGGAGGGTAATATTTAGACCCCGGCCGACTCCCAGGTAGCCGCCTCCCTCGTCCCGATAGACCGGGAGCTGCCCAGAGAGCAAAGTTCCACTAAGACCCCCACCCATTTTTTTGCCTTTGAACCAAGTGCTCCCTTCCAAAGCCGCAGGCTCGCAGGAGACATCCGAGAGCTGGTCGGCGTCCTGCTGAATCCCAGAGTCTGGTCCCCTGGCGGAGATGTGTTCCTGCATGGAGGAGCTGATGGAGGCCACGCGAGGGTACTCGTTTATCATCCGAATTTCATCATCCTCTGCCGCCTCGGCGGATCCTCTCCCACTGGAGTGCGACGGATCGAGGGACCCTCCTCTTGTATATGAACCCCCGCCGCCACTCCCCTGCTCTCCGACATAGCCCGGCAAGGCCTGGTGGAAGATCATCTCCCCTCCTTGTCCCGAGCTGCAGTTTTTCAGAGCGGTTTCTGAGGCTTGGTTTCTGTCGGTGGCATTCTGGGCTTTCTTCCTCCTGCGTGACTTGACCAGGAACACCACAGTCGCCATGACCACAAGAAGAACGATCACGCCGAGTGACACGGCGATGATGATGATCAGCAAGACGTTAACGTCAGGGGCCAGGCCGAAGCCCGTGTTGGTGACGTCGATGGAGACGTGCGCCGTGGAGTGGCGAGATTCAGCCAGAGGACTGTGAGCTCTCACGTCCAGAGTCATCAGCCGGGTTTCTCTTTTGGCTCGACCCGATCCACCGTTGCTCCTGCGACCGCTCCCCGAGCTGTCCAACTTGAGGACAATCACACCAGTGGTTTTGTTGATTTCAAAGAACGGAGAGCTCGTCGGGAAGGAGTAGAGGACGATCCCATCGACGCCTCCATCCTCATCACTGGCCTGGACTTGACCTATGCTCTGACCTTTCCGGCCATCCTCTGGGACCTCAAAGGAGAAATGGGAGGATGTGAAAATGGGATCGTATTCATCCTCGCCTGTGACAAACACCTGCACCGTCACGGTGGCGGAGTGGTTTCCTGCATCAACTGCCAGTGCGACAAAGTTGAATGAATTGATCTTCTCAAAGTCAAAGGGATTCCTGCTCCTGATCGCTCCAGTGGTGGAATCCACGGAAAAGTCCTTTCCTGCTGGCGAGCGCTCGAGCATGAAGTAGCTCAACTGGCCAAAGACTCCCGTGTCATGGTCGATAGCATGGAGAACCGTCACGGCCGAATTTGCCGGTTGGTTCTCTCTGATGCTTGCCGTCAGGACTTCCACCGGGAAGAACGGATGATTGTCGTTCACGTCTTTGACTTCCACAAACACGGGAACCAGAGCCAAATGTCCTTGACCGTCCGAGGCTTGGATGATGACGGTGTGAGTGGACCTCTGCTCGCGATCCAAAGCCTGCTGAAGCCGCAGAGCTCCGGTCCACTGGTCCACGGCGAAAAGGTTGACCTCGTCCCCGGAGCTGATGGCATACCGGACCTCCGCATTGGGCGCCGAGTCTGGATCTGGGGAAGAAAGGTTCTCAATTAACAGAGACCGGTATGACCCGACCAGGACGAGATTTAGGTACCTGTCGCGGTCAGTCGGATGATTTCTGTACCAGCGACGGCCCCTTCGCTCAATGCCACCACGTATTCTGCCCTGCTGAAAATCGGCGGATTGTCGTTGACGTCGCCGACGGTGATCACGGCGGCAACGCTGGAGCTCCTCTGGGGCACGCCACGGTCTGACACCACCACGGTGAGATTGTACAGCGGTTTGGTTTCAAAATCCAGACCCTCGGCCAAGAGCAGCGAGCCAACAGTTTGGAAGCCGCGGCCCTCAAGGAATCGAACACTGCTCTCCATATGGAAGGCGTAGCCCTCATTGCCGCTAGCGATAGCAAAGTCTAAGCCGCAGTTTTCCCGGGAGAGGTCACTGTCGGAGACCTCGAATGTCAAGACTGTAACCCCAGGGATGGTGTCCTCTGAAACTGTCGCTCTGGAAATGAAAATAAAGAACATTACGGCATTGTCTTCCTGGCATTGTCTTCCTGGTATTGTCTTCCTTCAACCCAAACCGACCTGTACTCTGATTGGTGGAAGACGGGGGCATTGTCGTTGACGTCAGCAATTTGAACCTGGATGGTGGCGAGGGCGGAATGCGGGGGGGAGCCCCCGTCGCGAGCTTCAATGACCACATTGACGGAAGGACGTTCAGGGTCAAACTCTGCTCGTTGGCTGATGAACAACGTTCCTGGAATGGGTCAGAGAGGCAAAGAGTGAGAGGTTCTGACTTTCCAACAGGACTTAGTGCTTGTCTACCGTTGTTGGGATCAATGGAGAAGCCCTCTTGAGTGGACGACATGACACTGTAGGTGATCCTTCCGTTCTCTCCGGAGTCCCTGTCGGTTGCCGTTACCGTGACGACCGCACTGCCAGCTGCCGTGTGCTCGGGTAGGGTCACCTGTCGTATCAGGAACGAAAGGCGTCTTGACTCCTGAGTGCTTCGACTTTTTAAGGGTTACACTACGAACCATCGCTAATGCATTTTGTATTAGTCCCAATGACCGATGGGATCATCCTACCTGATAGAGGTCCTGGGTGAAGGCCGGTACGTTGTCGTTGACGTCCTGGACCAGGATAGTGATGTTGGCCTCCGTGTGGTGCTGGCTGTCGGTGGCTCTGACGGTCACTGTGTACCACGTCTTCTCCTCAAAGTCCAGTGGGGCGGTGAGCCAAACACCTCCAGTGTAGCGGTGAATCCCGAACTTCCCAATGGCGCTTGGGTCCATGTGCAACGAGTAGGCCAGAGCGGGACCAGAGTCTACGTCGTTGGCCGTCACCAGGGTGATCTCGGTACCTAGTAATGTGTCTGACGGACGCAAGGACCATGTCAGTCGCGTTCAGCCTCGCAAGGTATACATAATCGAGTAGTATCGTTAAGTACTCTCTGAGATGCGGATTTCTTGTGGTAAGGGTATCGTGGGACTGTTGTCATTCCGGTCCACGATGATCACGGTCAGAGTCGCTGAACCCGCCAGTCTTGGACTTCCTCTATCGGTTGCAGTTATCACCAGCCTGGATCAAGACGTTAGATATAAAATACTGGAGTCTTTCGATAGCATCCTCGTAGCTTTGTAGCCTTACTTGGTCTGGGTAAAGATCTCACGGTCCATGATCGCCGTGGTGGTGACACTCCCCGTCATCGGATCAATCTTGAACAATCCGCTCATGCCTGATGACTGAATGGAGTAGGTCACCTGACCGTTCTGGCCTTGGTCCGTGTCCTCGGCCACGACCTGGGCGAGTGTAAAAACTGTTAAAAAATCCAACGGCAAGTCGCCGAATCGCTCGGTACCTGTATGATTGGCGTTTCGTATCCCCGAGCCTCCCTTATGTAAGCGACGTAGTTCTGCAGCTGGAAGCGAGGCAGGTTGTCGTTGACGTCCTGAAGCAGCAAGTTGATGCCGATGAAAGAGGTGGAGGACACGGTCTCGGCCTTCACCACCAGACGCAGCCTGGGCGTGTCCTCAAAGTCCAAACCCTTGGAGCTTTGCACCCAGATTTCCCCTGGTGAAGACACGGGTGAATGACCAGCTCTTTGGACATTTCCTTCCATCACTTGTGTTCACCTGTGGCCGAGTTGATCCTGAAGGCCTGCTGTCTGTTCCCACTGAAGATGCTGTAGCCGATGCCATTGCGATTTCCATCCGGATACTGGGCCTGAGCCTGCACCACGGCTGTACCTAATTTACAGGAGCAGAGGACGGACATCAAATTCTGATTCTCAAACTTCCCTTTGCAATATGCCGAACCTTGAGCCGCATTCTCCTGTATGCTGACATCTCTAGCGTTCCTGGAGAAGCGAATGCCACTGTACTCCACCTCCTTCACGTAGATCACCACCACGCCCTGCGCAGACTGAGCCGGGGTGCCCTGGTCCATGGCCTCCACGATGAGAGTCCTCTGGGCCTGGGAGAGACTCTCCAGAGGCTCTGTGGCCTGGATTTCCCCGGTCAGAGAATTGATGCTGAAGCCCTTCACGGGAGTGGCGAAGCGATAAAACACCGAGCCGTTGGCCCCGAAGTCCTTGTCCTCGGCTTTCATGGTAGCCAGAACCCGCTGGGACCTCCTGCTTGACACCTCCACCACCAGCGGGTCCTGGATGAAGATGGGGGTGTTGTCGTTGACGTCCGTGATGGTGATGGTCACCTGGAAGCCGAGGTTAAGAAAGAAGAAGGGACTTTTCATTAGCTTATATGCAAAGATTTCTTTAAGTATGGTCGGACCGAGTGTTTAACTTTGCTTACCTGAGCAGAGGAGTTCCGAGGCGACGCCGGGGAAAGGTCGGTGGCAAACACCCGGAAGCTGTACGACGCTCGCTTTTCGCGGTCCAGCGGGGCCGCCGTGGTGATGCGACCCGTGCGCTCGTCCACGGTGAAGGCACCGTGAGCCTCGTGGCTCAAGAAGTACAGAACTTTCCCGTTCACGTCATCGTCCACATCCGTCGCCGTCACCTGGAAACGCATCGTAATAGGTAAAACAACATTTACTTCAAATAAGGCACAACGAGGACGAAGGACGAGAAAGTAAGTCTACCGCCAGGACTTGCGATCCCTCGGCGGCGTCTTCCGAAACATCAGTAGTGTAGGTGCTCCTGCCAAAAACCGGGCTGTTGTCGTTGACGTCCAGGACTCGGACCTCCACCGTGACGGCGGTGGTGAGAGGCGGGGCACCTCGGTCCGTGGCCGTCACCTCCAGGGTGTACTCGGCCTTCGTCTCCCTGTCCAGGCCCCGCCGAGTGGACAGGGCTCCCGTGCTGGCATGGAGGTGGAAGTCCCCATCTGGGTCTCCAGCTGGAGCAAAAATGAGAAAAGATTTCAGAGAGGCCAAGTGCTATTTTTAAAGTCAGACATCAAGAGCCAGACTGGTGTCAGACCCGTAGATTTATATGCAGACGTCGCCCGGCCAAAAACAAAGAAGCAAGGGAGTCGTTCCAGCACACTAATGAAATATTTGGCAAGGAGGACTGACAGAACCGCTCTCACCAGTAATCCTGTACTCCAGCTCCCCGCTTGCACCCGAGTCCGGGTCGCTGGCCCTGAGGATGCACAGCTCCACGGGGTCTTGGTTCTCGGGCACTTCCAGGCCATACCACGGCCGAGCGAAGACCGGAGCGTTGTCGTTGACGTCTTCAACCTCCACACGCACGGTGGCTTTGGCAAAGTTGGGGGGCATCCCACCGTCCCGGGCGTATACTGGACAGAAAGACGGACTTTGCTGTTGGATGGATGGACTACAAAAATGGCCGTCGCTGTCAAGTCAGGTTGAGTACCAGTGAGGATGTAGTGATCCCGAAACTCCTTGTCCAGCTCGGCAGTGGTGGTGATGACACCAGTGGACGGGTTGATGACAAAACCTTCCTCCGTTACGCCCCCGAACGTCACGTGCCCATTGGACCCTGCGTGTAAACACACGGCGATGAAAAATCTTGCAAACTAACTTTGTCGTCATCGAGAGTCCAACCTTGATCTCTGTCGGTGGCCACCACCGTCAGCACCGTCGTGCCGGGCCCTTGGTTTTCCAGAACCCGGGCCTCAAACTCAGTCTTTTGGAAAAGAGGAGCCTCGTCGTTGACGTCCATCACTTGTACGCAGAGATTCTGGGTGGAGGAGAGCGAAGGCGTCCCGCCGTCCTCCGCCATCACCGTCAGATTGAAGACTTCCTGCTCCTCTCGGTCCAGCGCCTTCAAGATGGACAGCGAGCCTGCCAGGACATTGGTGCATTCAATTTCAGTTGTGCATGGTGACCTTTGCCACGTATAACCGGCGTCCATTTTTTTTTTTACTGTACTTGCTTCTCGACTGTTAAAGATGAATACCGTCTGAGAAAACAAACCGCAAGCTAAAACAATTTGCACCCAGAAGAATTTCACACCATCTGGAAGTTCCATCAAGTTACGACCTGACCTCAACTTGGTGAAACATTATTCCTCGAAAAACGATCGTGTGCACGAGTTCATAAGGGTGGTCTACTTACCGGTGTTAGGGTTCAGACCGAAGTGACCGGCACCGTTTCCCGTCAGGATTCTGTACGACACTCGACCGTTCTCCCCTTCATCCGCATCCCGAGCCATCACGTACAAAATCACAAAGCTGCCCGAGAATCAAGAGAAAAAAGAAGTTCAAGCGCTTTTTCAAGACGAGACGCCGGCTGGAAGCTAACTGACCCGACGGGTTGATCCTCCATCACGCTGACGGCGGCGGGCGAGCTGAAGATGGGAGTGTTGTCGTTTTGGTCGATGATAAACACCTGCGCCGTGACTGAAGCCCAGCGCCTCTGCGCGAGGTCCACCGCTTGGTCGGTAGCCCGGACTACCAGGTGAAGAGACGGCGTGGTCTCGCGGTCCAGGGTCTCCCCGAGGGTGAGCACGCCGCTGACGGCGTCCAGTTTCAGCAGGTTGGCCTCGTCCGGCCAGCGCTGCTCGATGGAGTAACGCAACTCGCTGTTGGGACTGCTGCCGTCCTGTGTGCGCGAAGACCAGTTATGCTATGCTAACTGCTATGCTAAAAGAAGTGTTTTGCTACCTGGTCCACAGCCTGGAAGGTGTATATGGAGGCTCCCGGCTGGAGGTTCTCGGGTAAGACGACCGTTACGGGATCCTCTGCGAAACGCGGCGAATGGTCGTTGCTGTCTTGCACCCGGATGCTCAGTTTCACCAAATGGCTGCTGGGAAAAGCCCGGGAGAAGTCGGACACCTCCACGTGGAGCATGTACTCAGAAGCCTTCTCATAGTCCAGCTCCTGCACCAGGTACACGTCGCCCTTTAAGCGGTCCACCATGAAGGTCCCGTCCCGGTCCGTCCCGTCCACAACCAGGTGGGTGACCTGGCCATCCGGGATGGCATCAGGCGGGTGCACGGAGCCCACCACTGAGCCCGGGGGAGCTCCTTCTACCACGTTCAGCGTCATGGACAGCACGTTTGGCATCGGGGATGACTTGGCGGAGCTCAAAACCTGCAAATCAGAGGCCAGGTTAGACCTGTCTGTTCCAATCACTCGATTTGATTTGACGATGAAGGTTAAGAGTCTGCGTCTGCTCCATTACTGAAGGTCTCGGGGGATTGTGAAGGCCATGCAGCTAGAAAAAGTCAAGCCAGAACCTCAGCGGGAGCAACCTTGAGAAAAAATGGCTTTCTTCTCTAATCAAGAACATGACCAGATGTCACACGCAATTCCTTTGTTGATAATATTACTGCAAGTAAGAAAAAATGCTCAAGATGGTGATTGTCGTGAAGATCTCACCTGTTGTGTATTTATTTTTATTTTTTGGCACCTTTATCTTGCTGCGAAGCAACGCAGCCGGCCCCGGTCACATATGGAAACGTTTGATTCCAAGGTGACCCTCCCTCTAATCTCAAAAACGAAACCCAGGTCGGCCGCCCCCTCCTCAGATTAGCAACCATTTCCGTTCTGAACTCACTCAAAGATTATCGCCTTCGTTAAAGATATCAGTGCTAATCTGCGGGGATCGACCCGAGTTCACGAAGTCAGCCCGGATGAGCTCCAAGTTCTGATGACTCCGCTAACCTTTAGTGCAGGAAGCACTCAAACAGATTGCCGGGAAACTTTTGTTTACGTAGGGCTCGTATTCACCCCGACTTTCCTCTCGCAATCTTTTCGACAGAGGAAACGTCTATAAAAAGACTGCGGATTTGCCGGCGATGCGTGATTACTTGAATCCGCAGCTGGCAGGCGGAGCTGAGGCTCGGCGTTCCGTGGTCAGCGGCGGTCACGGTCAGGACGTACTCGGCACGTTCCGCCCACCTCAGCGGGGCGGCGGTTCGGAGCTCCCCCGTAACGGCGTTCAGGGAGAAGCGCTCCACTCTGGAGCCTTTGGAGGAAATCATAGCAAGCGGGTCAGATGGTTTTGAAGTGGTCTGAGATCTCCGTGTCGGCTGGAAAGTAAAGCTTGCCTTCTAAAGAATAATAGATGGTGCTGTTTTCGCCCTCGTCCGGGTCTTTGGCGGACACGGTGCCCAAGATGGTGCCAGAAGGAAGCCCCTCGTTCACCTAGAAGGAAGAAACGTTAGCCAGCCGTTCTTTGTGTTGTATTGCTTCCAACATCTCCGAACCTGAAAGAGGAGCTCTCTGTCCGGCCGGGCGTGGGTGAAGCTCGGAGCGTGGTCGTTTTCGTCCAGCACGCTGACGTGCGCCGTGCCGGTGGCTGTGCGGGGAGGCGTCCCGCCGTCCTGCACGACTACCGTCAGCTGGAAGCTTGACTGCCGCTCCCGATCCAGGGCTTGGCGAGTGCTAATTTCTCCTGGAAGGGAAGGAACAGGTCAAAGATGAAGAGATGAGGAACCACAACGGAAAAGAAAATCGCTCACCTGTCTGCGAGTTGATCTGAAAGTGTTTGTCGGCGTGCAGAAGCCTGTAGGTAAGGCGGGCGTTCGGTCCGGTATCTCGGTCCGTGGCGGACACCCTACCGAAGCCCGTTCCCGCCAGGAGGTTCTCCCGTACAGCCAGGAACACTCTGTCCTGGCTGAGTTTGGGCGAGTTGTCATTTTCATCCGTCACGGTCACCCTGACGGCAGCGCTTCCCGTTCTCCCCGTCCCGCCCTGGCTTGAGGTCCCCTCCACAGTCAGCAGGTACATGTCCTTGACTTCACGGTCCAGAGAGCTTCTCACAAACAGCCAACCGCTATCGGGCACGATGCCGAAGCCGGCCGCGTCGCCGTCTGGCCGAAGGCGGTAGGAAATGTCGGCGGACGGCGAGGCGCTTCCACCATTGCCGGACGCCTCTCTGTTGAGAGCTCGAACCTGGAGGAAGCGTGTGTTGAGAGGCGTGTTCTCTCGAAGTTCCACGCGGTAGGTCAACGTGTCAAATTGGGGTCCCTGCGCATCCTGCGCCTGGATGTGAACCACCAGGGTGAAGGTGGAGCTCAGCTGAGGTGCCCCGCCATCTTTGGCCACCACCTGAAGGTCGTAGCGAGGGATGCTCTCATAGGAGAGTCCCCCGATCAGACGCACCTCCCCGCTGCCTCTGTCCACGCCGAAAGTCCTCTGTCCGCTGCTACCCGCCACCAAGTCGAAACTTAGCTGACCGTTCTGACCTGAGTCTTTGTCCGAGGCCTGAACGCGGTAGATGATGGTCCCGATCTTGGTGACCTCAGGCAGGAGGAGTGACTCCGATGAGGAAGGCATGAAGGTGGGTGCGTTGTCATTCACGTCCGAGACGGATATGCGGACCCGACTGGCACCGAAAGCGGGAGGGGAGCCGAAGCGCGCCTGGATCTCCAGGTCCAGCCTTGGGCAGCTTTCGTGGTCTAAGGGGAGGGCGGTGCGGATGGTTCCGGTCGCGGCGTCCACGGTGAAGTAACCATCAGGATCTCCAGAGGAGATGGAGTATGAGATGTCTTTGGCAAGGACTGAAGACACAAGGGGTGACGGTGAGAAAAAGCCCATTTGTGGTGGAGCTGCCGATTCCTGACCTGTTTTGGCGGTGGCGCGGACCACTCCCACCGAGGTGCCCCGGAGAACGTCCTCGGACACGGTGAAGAAGTACTGCGGCTGCTCGAAGACGGGCGACGACACGGCGCCTCCCACCACGCTCACGTTCACTCTGGCGTCTACCGAAGCGGTCAGTCCGCCGCCATCTTGGGCCGATATTACCATGGAGATGACCGAGTTGGCTTTGCCGTGGAGCGACCGCGAAAGGGAGATTACACCTAAAGCGGGGCAGATCATTACGGTGTGGCTTTGGGCAGTCGAAATGAATTTCAGCGAAACCGCACCTGTGTCTTTGTTGAGGGTGAAGAAGGCAGAAGCTCCCCCGGGCGCCACCTTGTAGGTCACCCGGCCATTCTCGCCGGCATCCGGGTCGTGGGCCGTGACCTTGACCACAGAAGTCCCGGGGGCACTGTGCGAACTCAGGCTGACGGAGTACACGAGCGGGTAGAAAGCGGGCCTGTTGTCGTTGACGTCGGCCACCGACACCCTGACGCTGACCGCCGCGCTCAGTCCGCCCTTGAAAGGGAAGACCACAACAAGTCAGAACCTCCTTTTATACTTTGATACCAGCAATAAAGTTAGAAGACTTCGGCTTGGTTCACGCACACTTCTTCCCAAATCCGACTTATCGTGCACTTTTTTTAAGACCAACGTTTTCTTATCTGGGGGATTTGCTCCGAGCCGGGGGGAACAAATCCCGAAAAGGCTCGGCTGCATAGTTGAGACGGATCAGCCGCCAATGACTTATCTTTGATCCCCGCTTGTATTTAAGAACGAGCGGAATCTCGAAATGACACTCAACTAAATCCTTAACATTTAGCTGCTGTTCAACCCGCCTGGACTTGCCAAGATGGCCGCAATATGGACTAAAAAATACCAACGGTCCAAAAAAGAAAATGGGGAAAACAACGGTTTGCTTCTCACCCCGTCTGTTGCCGTGACGACCAGCTCATAGGCGTCAGGCCCCTCGTCACGGTCCACCGCCGTCGTGGTGCAAAGTCGCCCGCTCTCCTCGTCGATGGTGAAGTGAGCGGACGCCGTGCCGCCCGAACCCAAGGCCAGCGCGTAGGACACCGCCCCGAAGGAACCGCGGTCGCCATCCGTGGCGGACACCTAACGGGAAACAAAATTATTGACTTTATCGAGGCTAACTCCATTTGTCCAAATATGGCGACCTGGTCCTGACAATCCGGCGGGTCTTTACGGCCGCGCGCTAACATTCAGACAACTTTATTGTTGGAAAAGGGAAAAAAAACAAAATCAGTATGGAGCGTGCCGACAAAACATCTGCGTGCCACGTGAAGGCGCTAACATAAATTTAGCCGACATGCTCTGGGCTTAACCTTTTAAGTAAGTCGAGATTTATTTGCGTGCCTCGTTTTTACGTTCCCCAAACGCTGGGTGCAATAAATACAAGATGAGAACAACAACAGGTGGAATGCGAATGAGAATAATAAAAACAGTAGCGCCAATTGTCATGAGACTAAATTACGCTTTGTGGATTCTCACAAGTTTTTTTTTTCTATTTCCTAAATTGGTGATTATCATGCAAAAATAATTAAGACAATTGATTAATTTTGTAGATTATTTGGGTTTTGTTTCTATTGCGTAACGTTATATAGGACACTGAATACATGCAGACTTTTTTTTTTTTTTTTTTGGAGTTGTGGTGTTCATTCCTGTCAGGCAAGATGGCTGAGAAGGTTCTAAAAAGACAGACACCTGGACTAGTGAGGATTGATTGCAAAAACATTGCTGTGCTGTTTTTACAGCTCCCCTCGACTCAACACATTCCTCACATCAACATTCTTCTCCCTCCCAATCAATTTGTTCCTCCGGCACTGACGAGTTAGGCACAATTAAGATCTACGGTGCGAGGCGGTGCGAGGGAGGGGGTTTGATTTTGGCGAAGAGACAAAAGGCAGGGCTGATGATAACACGAGACCTTGGAAGTCAACTGCCCCCCCCTCGCCCCCTCCTTTTTGTTTTTCCTGCTGACCATCTCCTTTCAGCACCCCATTACAGCCGCCGCTTTCATGTGGCGTTCACAGCTGGAAATTATTATAGGAATTTCAAGAGGGATGAACCGGGGGATGGAAAGAGATTTACTTCTATATTTGGAAAGGGGATAAAAAAAAAAAAAAAAAAACAGCCTGCTGTGTAATTAATGAAGAAAATGAGGGGGGGGAAAAGTAGACCAACAGCGAGGAAAAACATTCAGGAAATTAAATTCCATTGTAAAATTTGTAAGATTTTACTGTCCTGAAAAAATGCCCGATATTTCAAAATGAAAGAAAAATCATTGTCGCTGCTACTTAGTACGACTTTTCAGACGATGAGCTCACTTTTCAGAATCGAAACATTTTCGAATTGAAAATATAGCTCAGCCATCCCGCTAAGACGTAGGCTACTTTTTGTCCTTGGCTTGAATGCTTTTTTGTTTTGTGACCAAATATGGTTACCCAGTAAAAACCTCAAACTAGGAGGAGAACGTTCCAAGACAACATCAACGAAACATTTAAAATTATCTCAAACTAGTCGCTCACATGCTAATATATGTCGGCTAATTCGCTCCTCGGTCCAAACAAAAGAGCTCAAGTGTATTGTGCGGTTAGCGGTGGAGTCGGCTAACTGGATTACACGGCGCCCCTTTAACCTCGCGACTGACCCGGGCCTGAACCTCCCGGCCGCATGTCAAACGCAGGTCATCGGAGAAGCGGCCGTTTGTCGCACGCTAGTTAGCCAAAAAAAGAAAATGGAAGGAAAATTGAATGAGGGGCCGGCTGGATGAATTATCTGGTCTGTGTGAGGCTTTGGAGAAACGACCCAATTAAGTGTAGCGATTAGCCTCATGCTAATCCGGAACATTAGCGCACGCCTGCTCCAATGTAGCCATTGTTAGCTAATATGACGTGCCTGTTATTAGTGATCAGATGTCCCAGAGTCAAAATGTTTTGACTGGAAGATTACAGAGTCACTGACATTGAATTCGTCCACTTTGTGGTCAAAGTTCGAATGCGGTAGACGCTAACATTTGGACTGAAACGCTGTCGCGAAGCACGCTGATGTAAGACATGAGCCACGGCGACCGCTTTTCATCCGTGTTTTTGTTCGCGGTCGCTTGTTCTCGGAGGGCAAAGTATATGTTTTTGTTTCCTTCCCTTTTACCGAAGAAAAATGTAAACGTGAAGCCACAAGAGCTAAACGCGAGCCAGCTACTTTGATGTTGAGCAAACTGCAGTCAGAAAAGGTCTTCAAATGTCCAAAATAAAACACGATTTGGGGCAGATTTTCTTTTTAAAACTCTGCTAAGGTCTTGTAAGAATAAAAAAAGCCTTCCTGGCTTGTATTAGCGTCATTAGCACGCTAACGCCAACCCGATGGTAAAATCTGTCACTTGGTTGGAGCATTTCCTTGCAAGGGTCAAAATATTAAGAACAGAATAATAATGATAAAAGTAATGTTAGAATAATCCTTTCTGTTTGAGTCTTGGACCTCCCGACAATAACACGAGGTAATTCCGAGCCAAGGTTTCGTGACGGCGGCCTGGCGCTCCAACACACCAGGGAATAAAAATCCTGCGGCATTCCAAGCCAGTGGAGGAAAAGAAAAAAACCAGATTGCGTGTACAGTCTACCGCTTCCTGGCAATGTTTTGATTGGATAAGACACCACGATGCCAAAAATGAATATACACCCGCCATCCAAAATGGAAGACATGATAATGAATCCTTTTCCACAATTTTGTTTTCAAACTTAACTCGTCCACACCATTCCTCTTTGATAGCTAATCCCCAAAGCGCTTCGTTAGCATTCCTGTTAGCGGTTAGCGAGGTTAAGATCTCATCTCACACATGTTGATCTTTTTCTGGCACCAGACGGATTTTAAATGAACGGTTATAAATATTGCACATCAGCTGTCCGTGAGTGGAGGAGGAGCGAGAAGTCTTCTGACGGACGGCAGCGGCTTATCGTGCCGTAGAATCCGCGGCGGTGATGTCATCGCTTATTGTACTCCTTCGTCTGGGCCCGTGACCCCGTTTTCTATCGCTTCCCGATCGCATTCAAATAAACAAAAGACACAAACGCTTCCATAAAAAAAAAAAAAAAGTTACATTGTTCATTGACAAATGATCCGTTTGGCTTATTTACGGAGCGCGAGGTCGGCCATTTTGCTTTGAAGCGGTTTCCAGAAAGTGTAAGGACGAAAAACCATCCAGGCTCAGACTGGACTCGGGGGGGGATTAAAGGGTCACGGGGGGTTCCGAACCGACCACCGACATTGTTCGGCGGGACGTGATGAAGTCACATGATGAAGGGGGGGGTCAGGAGGTCACCCCAAAGCTGCCTGGGAGTCGCACAGAAAATTAAGAGCTTGATCAAAGCTGCCTTAGGGTGAAGATTATGCCATGGTAAAAGTATTTCAAAGATTGCGCAGGTCCTAAAGAGGCTCGCTCGGATCTTTTTTTTTGTGTGCGTGTGAGAATGCAAAGGCGGCAGCAGCGGTTTGGACAGGTCGCCGTAAACGTGTCAAGCGCAGGGCTCCCTGAAGGCCTCGTGAAAATGCGCCCGCCCTCCCGCCCGCCCGCCGCGCACCCACAATGGCCGCCTTGTTCCGCTCAACTTTTCGGGTATTCCCCCTTTGAACCCGCGATTTCTAATTCGACATGTGCATTTCCTTCCTTGGCTTATTTTAGGTTCTTCAATCCCGCCCAACGACACGCGGGTCCGTTTTCTTGGCCTGTTTCCGCCTCATTTCTCGGGTCCCATTTTGGTTTTGAGGGGTGGGGAATATTTTGAGAATGTGCTTCCTCCACTGTTCCTTCAAAAACACCAAAGATTTTAAATTTACTTTGTGTCCCGCCACAAGCTAACTTTTGTTGCTGCGTCAGAAAACGCTGACAAAGTGCAGAAGACGAGTTGACCTAAGGTCAAAAAATTTCAAAGGAAGTTTCGCGACTTTAAATATCGCTTGAGCATTGTGAGAATTCTATTGAAATGAAAAACTGCTCGTTCTGCTCTTTCATTTTTTCATATTTGACGTGGAAGGTGAGAATTTTCCCAGGCCTAGCAAGCTGCACTCCATCCTTGAGTGTTGGCGTGACTTCCGGGACATTGTGCCGTCAGACGGGAAGCGGGAAGCCGTCAGCCTCGCCGCTATTGTCAAGACGGAGCCAGCGGACGTTCTGCCGGAGACGATACGCGGCGGCGGGAAGTGGACGTCTGAGCCCCCAATCGCGGCGGAAGCTTCAAACAAACAGTTTGCGGACAGATAAAGAAGCTGCTAGCGTTAGCGCTTAGCCACGGTTTTCCGCAAAAGCACGCCATTTAGCACCTCGCAATAATTTCAGACTCCAACTTTGCTCTCATGGCCCAACAATACCACCCAACATACGGATTGCGCAGTGTTGCCGCGTGAAAGCGAGGTGGCAATTTTGCAGGCCACCCGTGTGAAATCACACCATAGCGTGCAACCTGTCGCAGCAGGCGGACCATTTGTGTGCCTTCGCTCCTCCTTCCTAATAAAGCAGCGAATGAGTCAGAGTCCAGGCGAGTCCGGGGAGCGACTCAAGCAAAGGCCGACCACGCCAGATGGAGATTTTCTCCGTCACGCCATTTAGATCGGCGCCGATTATTCACCGCTGCCCGCTTCCTGTTGCGGCCGCCAACAGTAACGCACCGTGTGTTTAATACGTCGTATTTAATGGTTGGTTTCATTTCAAGTTGCCACGGAGACCGAGCGTGCGGCCGTGGCACAGTCACCGAGCGGACGGATGAAAGCAAAAAAAAAAATAAATAAATGCAGACTCTGAAATGTAAGTGAAAAAACAGAAAGTCAGGAGGGAAAATATGTCACAGTCCTACAGATGCTACATTTGGACACGGTGACTTTTTTATCCCCAGAGGTTGCAAAACTACTCACACCCTGCCCTCGATTCTTTGAGACTAACCTTTCGAGCAGAATATTGTGTCACCGCACAAAATTAGCAACCAAAAGAAGGTTAACTATGAGCGATGCTAACGCTGCCAAATGAAAATGCTAACTTTACAAAAGCTAACAACTGTAAATCACAATTAAATGAGGGGAAAAAAAAACATGCATGGGGAATAAAAACAAAATAATAATAATACATGCAATAATTCCCAATAGTAATAATAATAGGGAATGCCAAGAGACTAACAAAAAAATGCTAGCTTAACAAATACTAACAGCAAATTACAATTAAATGAGGGGGGGGGAATATATTGCTTTCTTAGTCATGTTTCTCTGCAATTGTTAAAAAGTGACGCAGAGTAGAAAGTACACATATCCATTTTACACACACACACACACACACACACACACACACACCCCAGTGATTGTTAGCAGATGATGTGGGGGAGGGTGGATGCTCGCTCGCCCATTCATCCACGTTTTTACGCTCCGACAGACAAAAGATTGCACCGACTTTTACCTCATTGTGTGTGCGTGTGGGGGAGACATTTTTTCCAAAGATGTTTAAGTGGGGCTGGAAAGGGACTCGTGCCTAACACACGGCACTCCCCCCCTCCCTCCCCCCGTTTCAGTTTTTGAAAAGCAGCTGTCGTGTGTGTGCGTGCCGAATTCAATCCGTATTTAATTGGATCGTTTAGGAAACAAAAGGCTCGAGCCACTGCTGTCACGTAGGCCGCGTTTAACGCTAACATTAAATTTATTTGTCGTCTAGAATATACATCTCGTAAAAAATGAAAACAACGAGATGAATTTGTGAGCACATTTAAAAAAAAAGTCCAACTCAGTCAAGTGGTTGACAATATGGCCTGCAAACTCACGGACCGACGTTCGATTACTCTCGTCCAAAATACTCCCACAGTCCCCACGCGACACTAATGGTGACCTCATTTCAAATTATTCAAAGAAAAAAAAATGCAATAATGCTGTCCATCATGTCTTATCATAAAATACACACTGGGTCGAAACCCCCCCATCGCTCCCTTTTTCCTCTCCCTGTAGTCCTTAGAGACCGGTTGCCATGGTTACGGCTGAAGGATGACTCCGACCTATTGAAAGATGGCGCACCCCGACCCTTACATGCAAACACACACACACACGTGACATCATTGCAGACGTCCTTCACGTGAGAGGTGACAAATGTTGGAGCCCCCCCTCACACACACACACATGTGGGAGTAGAAGGTAGTGATGAAGTAGCCCCTCCCGTCCTCCTTCGCCCCTCTTTCCTCACCCATCACCGCATCGCCATGGCAACCGTCATCCCTTTGCGTTCCATTCACCGATACGTCTCTAGCGGGAATGGGGATTAAGAAAATTCCCGTGTGTGTGCATGCTAATTCATGAGACGCCATCAATAATTCATTTTTTTTTCTTGGATAACAATCTCAAACCATTAAACAGACACCGAGAAAATAAAGATGTAATATTTCAATTTGAAGAAAAAGTCAGACTCTCCCGAGATAATTGCGATTGTCGAGCGCATTTCGCTTGGTGGCTTTCAAAACGGGATCCCAAATCTCTCGCAGCTGCCAAGCGCGCCTACACATGACACGCGCGCGTCGACTTTTGTGAGTTTTCCGAAGACGGCGCCGAGCCCGTCCCGCCCCCGGCGGCCGGACGAGCAACAGCTGCACTTGAAATCATCAGCCGGACGCCAGATTGCATTTCACTCTCAAGAACCTATTAGCATATTAGCATTAGCCTCCCTTAGACTTTGATTTTTGATTCCTTGTGATGTGGCGAGTCGGATGTGGCCCTGACGCTACGGGCGGAAGACGCTCGACTCTACGATTTTATTGCGGCAACAAAAAGCTTCTAAGTTGCTCTTTCGTTCTCACGACCTCTACCTTCTCAGGATGTCGGATGCTTGCACGCAAATATCAGCACACACGTTGCTGGGAAACATTTGGGAAGCCAAAAGGTGGGGGGGACGGGTTCAATGACTGACTAGTCAGGAAAAAAACAGTTCTATGCAAACAGGAGCAAGAGAAACCAGCAGCATTAGCAAGAAGGTCTTACTATACCTGGAGGAAGCAGGTCCCGGGCGGGGCGTTCTCCTCAAGGGTGGCGTTGTAGAAGCTCTTGGAGAAGACGGGGGCGTTGTCGTTGTCGTCCTGCAGCACCATGTCCACCCGAGCCGTGGAGGACAGCGGCGGCCGCCCGCCGTCCGTCGCCACCACCGTCACGCTTGGCGACGGCTCCGACTCGAAATCCAGAACGGCGGCCGTGGTGATGATCCCCGTCACCGCGTCCACCGAGAACCAGTCCGAGCGAGAGTTCTTGCCCTTCAGGAGACTGTAGCGGATTTCTCCGTTGGGACCCTGGTCCTTGTCCCGGGCGGTGACTTGAAGGACAAAAGATCCTGGGTAGACGGCCTCGGGGATGGTCTGTCTGTAGGTCCGCTGGTCGAACAAAGGCGGATTGTCGTTGACGTCCGTCACCCGGATGGTGAACGACGACTCGGCCCGCAGCGGGGGCGTGCCCGAATCGGTGGCCATCACCCGGAGGTCGTAGGAGTCGCGCTCCTCTCGGTCCAGAACCTGGTCCACGTAGATCAGGTAGATGATACTGTCCTTGGTGGTGAGAGCAAACTTTCCATCGCCGCCCTCCAACGACACGTTGACGTTGGCGTACTCGCCGTAGTCCGGGTCGGTGACGGAGATGCGGGCCACGTACTGGCCCGGCTGGGCGCCCTCTGAGATCTTGGGCGAGCCGTCCTCGCTCAGGAAAATGATGGTCATGGTGGGCTGGTTGTCGTTGTAGTCGCGAACGTGAATGGTCACAAAAGCGTTGGTCACCTGGGGAAGGAAAAGAAACATTTATCGGACTTTGGCATCAGTCAGCCGGTCTGTCCACTGTTTGTCCGTCTGTCCTACCTCTGGGTGGCTGGCGTTGTCCCTGGCCTGGACCACCAGCTCGTGGACTCTCTTAAGCTCATAGTCCAGTGGTCTATTGAGCGTGATGACTCCGGACTTGAGGTCGATGACAAAGTAGCGCTCGGGATCACTTTGTCGCCGGTTGATCTCGTAGAGGACCAAGCCGTTGTCCCCCTCGTCCTGATCTGCAGCAAAGACCTGCAACAAAATATATTACCTGACCCTCACGTGTCTGGATGGAGACGCATTTTCAGACAGAAGTTGACCGACCTGCAGGATGCTGCTTCCTTGTGGGAGACTCTCGGAAATGATGGCGTGGTATCGGCTCTGGTTGAAGACCGGCGCGTGGTCGTTGACGTCCGTCACAGCCACCTCCAGAGTCATGGAGCCCGCCCTCCTGGGTGAGCCCCCGTCAAAGGCCTCGAGGACCAGGGTGTAAGTGGAGCGCTTCTCCCGGTCCAGGGGTCCGTTGATGACCAGGTCGAGATACAACGCCTTGTTGGCTGCCCGCTTGGACTCCAAACGGAACACCTGACCAACGTTCCCCTCCCGAATGGAGTAACCCTGCGTAGTGAACTGGTCCTTGTCGGCATCACTGGCCGGATCCAGGGAAAACCGGGTCCCCGTGGCCGTGTGCTCGGGGATCTTGAGGTGAGCTTTGCTTTTGGGAAACACGGGCGCGTGGTCGTTGATGTCATTGACGGTGATGGCCACCTCCACCGTGACGCCCGTCATGGTGACGGCAATGAAGCTGTAGTGGTCTCTCTGCTCGCGGTCCAGGCGGCGCGCCGTGGTGATGATCCCGGTGGTCTCGTCGATGATCAGGTCGCTGTCCACGCCCGACCTTTCGTGGTCCGAGATGAAGTAGAGGCTGGTCGACTCGCCCGGCGGCAACCCGGCGCTGATGTCCCCGACGACGGTGCCCGCCGGTTGCTCCTCGTCCAGTTGGAGCTCCAGCGCCCCCGAGACGGCGGCGGGGGACCGGAGCAAGACGAGAATGACGGCGAAGACGACAGGCGGTCGCCAAAGAAGAGAGCGGAAAGACGAGCCACCGGGCCGTCGTCGCGACCCTTTGCTTCTCAGAGACATGGCTCAGCTACACCTGGTCACCAAGACAAAGCAGATGTTTCAAGAACCTGATTTTGGGGTATTGGATCGGAATATTTATGGAGTGATCAAAGCAGGATGGCGGAGCTCAAACAGGGCTGCAACAAAAATGCATGACCCAACTTTGGTGTTATTTGCAGAATCATCAAAAGTTTTCTTGTCTTAGTTTCCTTGGCAACCGTATAAACAGAAAAAAAAGAATATCCATTAAGAAGACAAGACCTTTTCTCCTTGAGATATATTGCTAGAAAATAGAAAGTGTGATTTACTAGGCAGACTTCCCTCTGACCGCAAACTCATGCGCTCGTTTTAGCAGCCCCCCAAGGAGGCTCCATTAATAATCCGGCGATGGCTCCCTCGGGGACACGCGCAGCCGCCCCTCCGTCACGCCGGCTGACCTCTGCATCTGGAAGCCGCCGACACGGCCGAGCTTCTGGCTTTGACGAGCGTGGCGGTAAAAGTATCGGTGAACGGTGTCGGCGGCCTTCGTGAGTACTCGATAGGTTGGAATGAGTCTGGTACCTGGCATTTGTGCTCGCCTGTCCCGATCCGGCGTCCGTCCACTTAAAAAATGGACACATGCCTGCTCGGTTTTGCGCTGGCGAGTGCAAGTCGAGCCTTCATGAAAAACCCATGAGGAGACATTCGATCCGAGTCCAGTCGTCGCCTTGCTAGGGGCAGCGCTCCAAGTGTTCAGTTTGAACCATTTGGAGAAAGTCATTTATTTCCAAACAGTATGTGTGTCTCAAATTGTTTCTCTCTTTTCTTTCCAATTTGTCTCGTGAATAGACTTATGTCTGCTTTTCTCCAGCTGGCTTGACAAAGGCCGATCGGACGGCCACCGTGGCGACCAGCGGCAGCTGCCATGGCAACGGCGCATCCCCCGAGGAGCGACGCTAATGAAACGGGGAATTCTCATCGATCGACCGGGAGGAAGGACGACCATCCTCAACGGCGCACGCCGCCAATACTAAACCGACTCACATCTGCACTATTGTTTTTGTGTGCACACACACACACACACACACACACGTGTGCACAAACAGGCCCCGTGTTGACTTTAGCCGATAAGCTCCAGACCAACACTCCAGGCCCGTGTCCTCTGTCTTTTAGGACATTCTTAAATACCGTTAATTATGCCCAAGAGCACATTGTGCTGTAGGTGGCGCTGCACAAATCAATTTGAGTGACAGGCCAGCTTCAACCAGGCCGACTAAACAAACGAGGTTGCTGCAGTAGGGCGAGAATCTCACGCCCTGATCATTTTCTTCAGATACTTTTGTCCAGTATGTTCTTTAGTTGTCCTACTACTTTTCACCCAATCTTCATGTCATATTGTTTTTCACTTCCTGTTCCAAAACTTTTGTCCATATCCGTTTTTCACTTGCTAACACATTTTTTTCCCTGTCCCTGTCCCAATACTTTTGTTCATTATGTCCATAAACTTCTCCACTTCCTGCAGGTGTCTCAATACTTTTGTCCTTCGATTTATCTGAAGACTTTTTCCCAGACTGCTGTCCTAATACTTTTGTCCGTCTGTTCCATCTGCTTCATATTCTACGTTCGTCCTCTGGTTATGCTTGGCCCCATTTTTGGATTCTCCTCTTCTTCACGTACTGGAAGATTAAATATGTATTCACCACCAATTAATGGATCTCACGCGGAAGTATTGATTTATCGGATTGGCAAACGGACCGTTTTTTGGTCCTGCGTAAAAGCCAAGGGCACCCAAACGGAACCTTTTATTGATGCCACCCCCCCCCAGAAAAAAAAAATCACGACAGCATGCTGCACACCGGCACATGGAAGATGTGCATTGTGCAAAACGAGTGCGTGTATTGTATGCGCGTGCGTGTGCTCTCAGACTTACATTCATTGGAAGGACATGCACGCGCGCGCGCCTCTGGCTGGTGTCCCCGATGTAAAGCTGATTGCGATGCAGAAAAAGGAACGCATTCACACGAGAGGGGAAGAAAATAGGGCAATTCCATAAGAGTTCTTCCGTCCTTCTTTCTTGCTTGCGCGCGCACGTCCGAGTCAGGTGAGAGCGCGCACGTCGCCAATCCTCCGGGGGTTTGTTTTGCTTTTGTTTGAAATCCGTGCTGCACGAGCATCCACACTGGAGCCGAGTGAGCTTCGCCGACCGGCTGACTGCTGGAGCCCACTCCCACCACCACTCCTTCTTCTCCTCCTCCAGCAGCAGAACCACGCCCTCCTCCCCCTCCCTCCCCACTTTTAGGGGGGATGCGGTTGTAGAGGAAAAGAAAGAAGGGAACGGAGGGACTTTGGCTCCCAACTCTGGAACGTGCAAGAGACAAAAGGATGCTCTTGAGCAGCACTGGCGGAGCTAGGAGGTGGGGAGGCAGGGGCACTGCCACCCCTTGAAATAATTTAAATTTCAGTGAGTTTGAGAGGATGAACTCACGTTCCAACATGAAATTGGGTAGACATCTCAACCATGAGTAGACCCTGCAGAAAATCTCAAGAAGCTAAAACTTGGTAGGCAGCATTATAAGTCTCGAGAAGCCAAACACGCTCCAAAATTAGACTGCAGTGATTTATTTTGGATGCAGGGCCATAAAACACACAAGCTGGGAGAAGTCAGTTCCATAAGAAGATAGCTTTCATGTTCTTTCCATGCGCTTCCTCACAGGGCCGCCGCTCGCCCGGCCTCCGCATTTCCTCACAGGGCCGCCGCCGCCGCACTTTTACGTTTGTAAATGCGTCACATGTGTCCGCATGGACACTTGCCACGAATTTGCAATTTCTCAACACCAGGGTAAGTAGCAGCAGATGGCGAAGGCCCGGCACATTTGGCGGCGGCGGCCCCCCCACAGCGACACACGCAAATATGTCCCGTCGTAAAATAAAATATGACCACACGCCGACGGTCCCTGATTACGTCTTTCTCACTGCAGCTGCCGGGGCAAAAGCGATTAAAGTTGGAATTTGTGAGCTCTGCATGTGGGGAGCGTGAAGAAGCATCTTGGCGGCATCTTCGATTATCTGGTCTACTGCATTTTTCACAGAGCGGCAGACAGCGTAGCAAGCCGACACTTTTTTTCACCCAACTTTGCTGCCATGGTCAAATACTTTAAATTTCAATCTAGTAATAAAAGTCCCCAAAGAATCCAGGGAACTCTCCAGTTTGTTGCGGATGGACAAAATGGCTGACAATGCTAGATTGGAACACAGAACCTGCAAGTCCCAAACTTTTCTCCACCGATACTGGCAGCTGCAAGCGCCTGGAGAATTCAACCCCCTCTCCCTCCTCCTCGTGAACACGCAGATGACAGGCACACCTTTCCTGTGCGGCAGGATGGGACGCCGCCAAGTCAGGAAGGAATGGTCGCTCAATCAAAGCTTCCGTTCTCAGAGAGAGGAGGAAAAAACAGCGCGGAAGCTTCTTGCAAGGTTGCCACTGGCGGATGGTGTACCTAATAAAGTGTCTGTCGGTTCTTATCAAGCAGGATTGCAAGACTGAGGACTTCCTCGGAGCACCTCCGGGTCAAAAATCCATTCAGGGCTCTCACGTCAGTCAGCAGCTTATGAGCGCGCTTCCTTGGGTCGCGGCCTCAAAGCTGTGACGGTAGCGAGTACGACCAAACAGGAAGTGGGCTCGATGGAGAACTTCCTGGATGGCCCGTTTGACGGCCACCTTTTGCCACGGGAGCTTCCTCAACGCGACTGTGCGTGCACGTCCTGCCCTTCCCTCCCACCTGCTTCCTGGTGGGAAAGTCAGACGTGACTTGGCGTCACGGATGAGACGCTGATTGGCCAGTCCATATTTCCAACCAATTACCAGACTGCCCTATGTGCGCGTGCGTGTAAGCCTGCTAATTAACTTGACGAGCTCCTTCAAGAACGCAGAGGAAGTGGTGGTGAGGTATAATCTTGTAATCCAACAAGTGCGATAAAATAGTCACAAGGTAAGTCAAAAATCAAAGTCACGCATTTCATTTGGAAGAGCATGACTTCCCAGACACACACTTGGTAATGGCCGTGCAGAAAACAAGACACAACTTTCCAGCATGTGATGCCGAGCGCGTTAAATGAGGTTAAGTCAGCGATAAAACGGCGAGACGCAGCGGAGCCGACAGGTATTTGAAAAAGCAGGACACGCTTGAAGCCGATTGGCTGCTTGCGTCAACCCCACGTCGCCACAGTTTTTTTTTTTTTTTTGCGGCCTTGCACAGAAATAGTGGTCGGAGCTCCTTGATTGCAGACCTCGGTCCTTCGTGGCCGTTCTGATGTGGACAGCCGGCTAAATCGGCATAGGAGGCAGAATTTATGATGTCACTCTGCAAATGTTTTGTTGGATCAGGATTTAATAAAATGGAGGATGAGTCATGTTTGTTTGTTCCAAAAAGTTGATGTGAGCTCACCCGTCTTGCTTTTGTTCGCAATTCACCGTCTTTCTCCCCTGGCATCTTCACATGTCTGCATTATACTGCCCCCTTGTGGCTGAGGCGTGAAAGGCGTGTGTCCCCCCCCCCACAATAAAAAAATCCGGAGGAAACAAGCGTAAGATTTTTCCTCCAACTCAACCATCACTTTTATTTTGTGGGCTAAATTTGCCGACAAAGTACACAGAGATGAAAAGTTTGCTGAAGTACAGTAACCCAAAATAGTTTACACATGGAGCATTGATTATTTTTATGATTTTAGTGTGTGCGCACACGTTTTTGCCAAACTCCAGGAAACATCCTGGCACCATGATGACTTTTCCAGGTGCAGGGAAGTCGGCGGTGCCAGAGGAACTTAGCTGCTGCTTTTCCATCTGGACATGTCCGCGGACATTTTTCAAACACTTCAGACACGAGCCAAGAGTAAGTCCCCAAGACCGGTTCCAGGTCTGCGGGACAGATGGACTGGCGATTTTACAAGTACTACTTGTGTACTACTTTAGTGTGTACTCAGCGCACACACACGCAGGCAAATGTTTTTCTAAGGCTGAGTAGAGCAAGCAAAAGTTTGAAAGAAAAGAGCTAGCTAAGCAATTTTTCAGCCGCTGGTTGCGTTGCTGGCAAGTTCAAGTCGGGCCGTCGTGAAGTTTCCAGATAGGAGCTGCCCATCGCAAAGAAAAAACTGCACAAAATGTTGGGGTCTCACTTCCTCGCTCATTGGACCACCCCAGAAGCACGATCGGGTAGCGTCGAGTCCGGCGCCGAGCAAGACGGACCCGGGGTACCTAGCCACCGTACGCGGCTTTGAGGAAACACCTTTAACGACTCCGCCATCTTCTCGGATTGGTGCTAACAAAAAGGCATCTGCGAGGAAACGGTGCTGAGTGGCTCTGCATCGACAGCTCGGCAAAGAAAGTTGACGCATTTTTCAAAAGAAGAATCGTGAAAAAAGAAAACCGTGCTGGCGGCTAGGCGTCGTCGTCAATTGGCGGGGCTGGAGCGCGACTTGCTAGCTCGCGGATGGCGTTCAGTAGCCTACGGCTGTGCTGCCGCTGGTCGGCGGGGAGGACCTCCATCACCGTCACCTTCATGCGGGACTCGTCCTGAATCAAAAGCACAAGTCAAGCCAAGAGTTTTGCTGATTTGTGATTTTAAAAACACACGGGTCAGCGGATCGCCGTGGCAACCCTCATGGAAATCAGCCCAACGACAATCGTGCGCTTACATTGAAATTCTCCAACTTGACTCTGTTCCTGAAGACGTACGTGCTGAAGTAGATTTTCTCGAAAACTTTGTCAAAGGCGTTCTCATCCTGACACCCAAGAGAACACAAGTGAGTTTGCAGTGTTATGCTAACATCGCTAATGCTAACACAGCTAAACAACCGAGCTTGTTACCGTGTCCTTCAGATGTCCCAATTCCTCGGCGCTGATCCCCAGCAAGGTCTCGGCCGTCTCCTGGAAGCACGTGGCCCACATGTTGTCCCCAAAGTCGGCCAGGTTCACCTACAGGATGACGAGGTTTTCACAAGAGGAGAGCAAATCCAATTCGAGAGAAAAGAAGAGCACTCACAGAGAGCATAAAACGGTAGTTGAAGTTGGGGTAGTCCTTGCCGCATTTATCACAGTGGTAGCGTCCGTCGTCCTGCTCGTGAACTTTCTTGAAGCAGGAGCCTTCCGGGCAGGCCCGGTACAGGCAGTTCTCCTTGCGGCAAAACACCACCGTCGCCACGCAGCTGAAGTAATCCGCCTGCGAGAAGAGAAGAAGAAAAAAACATCGGATTAAAACTCGGCAACCACCAAGCAACAACTAATCATGACGACGCCCTTGGACCTTTTCACCGTGTCCCAGCTGCTCTGTCTTGATGTCCCTCAGTGTCTTCCAGTTGGTTCTGAAATCACCGCTCGTGGAGTACCCCTCCGTCAAGGACTGACTGCAGAGGGCGTGGCCAACTTGGTTGTACCTGCAGAACAAATGTTTTGTCGTGGTACACTTGCCTATTCAAGCGGACGAGCTACCAAAGGTCTTATGAGGAACCTCAAGGATCCGTCACAGGCCCTCAGTTTTTCCGGCAAATTGTTTTTTGGACTTTTGAGAGGTGTTTGCGTGATTGGGAACTCACCAGGCTCTCAAGGCAAAGGCCTCGGGGATGTCGGGGTTGACAATCAGCGTGGAGTTTAAGAACACCATCAGCGAGTGGCCGCCGAAGGTCGACACGCGAGCCCCTCTGACGGCCACCACCGGGTGACCGGAAGCGTTAAACTTCTCAGCCTGCGGACGCCATGTTGGTAACCACGACGACTTGCGGGCTGCCGTTTTTATTTAGCGACACGGAATTTGTGTCCGGTTTACCTGGTCCCCCCACAGCGTGAGCATCACCATCTTGCCGCTGGAGTCGGTTAACATCAGCGCCCTCTTGCTGAGCTGCTTGCCGGCCTTGGTGGTGATCAGGGAGACGTCCTCGGCCTCCTCGCACACACCGATCACGTCTGGCCGGTCAAATGAGATGCATCAAATGAAGAACGTTGCAACGGTAGAGCAGAGAAATGCAACGGGAAGCTCAATCGTCACCGACGACGGCGTCGGGATCTTTGGTCTCCAACTGCGAGATGGGCACGAATTGGAAGAGCAGGTTGGGCACGCCGCAGTCGTCGTCACAGGGCACGATGCGCGAGCTGGCGCTCAGCGTAATCTCGTAGTCGTTCTTCAGCGAGGTGAACTTCTTGTTGGCCAACTTCACCGTGCCTTTGGAGATCAGGTAGACCTTGTCTTGCTCCACCAGTGAGAAAAACTGGTCCACTTCTTCATTGAAGGCCACAATCTTGATTTCTTCCTGCGCACAACCAAGGCCACGCCACGCTACTTTAATACAAACCTGTAAGGAAAGTCTACACGTGTCTGCTTTTTGATCTTACTCACAGTCTCGTCCACAACCTCGAAGTTGAAGACCTTGCCCTCCCGTCTGGAGTTGCTCCAGTTTCGGATATCCGACTTGTTGATCACTCGGGCTCTGATGGTCCAACTGGAGGCCAAAGACGATTGTTAAAAAAAAAAAAAAATGATGCGGACAACCAGCCAATGGATTTCTCGCTTCAAGCATCAACTCACTTGCTGAGGTACGGGTGGAGTTGGTATATTGGGGTCACTCTGGTGGGACTCTTGGAGGGACTGGACGAGGGGGACGCCATCCCAGACCCCTTCATTGGCGAAGGAGTCATGGGGGAGGTCATCCTGGGGGATGCCATCCCGTGCGCCTTCATGGGGGAGGCCTGCATGGGGGACGCCATCCCAGGCGACTTCATGGGGGACGCCATCCTGGGGGACGCCATCCCAGGCGACTTCATGGGGGACGCCATCCTGGGGGACGCCATCCCGTGCGCCTTCATGGGTGAGGCCTGCATGGGGGATGCCATCCCAGGTGCCTTCATGGGTGAGGCCTGCATGGGGGACGCCATCCCAGGCGCCTTCATGGGTGAGACCTGCATGGGGGACGCCATCCCAGGCGCCTTCATGGGTGAGGCCTGCATAGGGGACGCCATCCAGGGGGCAGGTGCCTTCATGGGGGAAGTCTTCATGGCATAGTTTCCACCACCTTGGTAAAGGAGGGAAGCACTTCATTCATTCATAATAGCGCTGCAGGATTTTGACAGTGGACTAACTAAAACCGCCAAACTCATCGTCATTTTCCGCCATCTAGAAGCAACGGTGGATTTCGTGCGATGTGAAAAGAGCCACGATTTACCGCTGGGGCCGCATCCGGAGGGTCCTGGAATTTCATCAGACCTAGAAGTGCTCGGTTCTGCCTGCTGCTGGTCTGGGGTTTGATCTGCGGAGCAAACCAATCCAACTGGGTAAGCTCTACCATCCACTTGAATCCATTCTGTGGATTTTTGTCAAATAAAATCATGCATTTTGTTAAATTTTTACCTCACCGGTTAACTGTGCAGGATTGCCGATCCTCCCTCCCGTCTCGGCGGCGGTCTGCAATACGCCCATGTCCAACACCACCACGACACGACTGCCACGCAACCAACACACATGCATGAATGCACACACTCACAACAAACAACACACTTAAACTCACCGGCTGGACAATTGGGAGAAGATGGTCTTCTTGAGCACGCACACGCAGTTTGGCTCCAGGAGCTCGGATTCCCTCAGGTGGTTCAAGTGCGTCGCCAGGAGGAAGCCTACTCAGATAAGCACACGAACGCAAATCACGTGGGACGTCGGACCACGACACGTGAGCTGATAAACACTCACAGGACAAACTGCGCTTGCCGTCGCTCAGGTTCAGGCGGTACCTGTTGAGGCCTTGTTTGCCTGCCGGGTACTCACGGATGTTCTGGGATGAAAAAGTAAGCAAAACTGAGAACCACATTTCTTTCATTCAATTTTTAATTGTATTGACTTACTATAACCTGCAGAACTGGACTTTGCACCACTGACCCATTGAACAGGGACTAATAAAAAAGGAAGTCACAGGTAAAAAAAAAATAAATAAATAAAAATAAGACGTGACACAACCAAGTGCCGCTTTCGACCAGCCACGTTAATAAGATTATGGAAATATACTACACAGGTTTTTCAAAACATAGTGGAAAACATTTATCCTCACGTGCAACGTGGAAAAGATGACGTCACAAGCAAAACTTCAATGGAGGAAATTGGTTTGTGATTAAAAAGCGTCCAGTTCGTTCAAAGACAACATTTCAAATTTAGACATAAATGACACGCCGGACATGCAAATGACTAAAAAGTATAGTATGACGAAGTTCATTGCTGTCGTCGCGTAAATAGGAGTATTAACATTTTGTGGTTAATGGCTTATTTGTCCGGTTCGCGATCAGCTTTACCTCAATAGCCCCTTGCGTGAGTTTGACGCTCATGTTTTCACAAGAATCTTCGCAAATATTCAAGAAGTTTTGATTCAAGATCGTTCATCAAAACTTGCAGCCTCCAGAAGGCGATTTATGGGCGGGGTTAAATGACCGGATATGTTGTATTTATGCCTTCACAACAAAACAAGTCAATGGAGTTTTATTTTGTAAGTCAAGCGTCAACGTCACTCTTCATTTCCGGCAAACATGGCTGACACGGTTGTGTTTTCTTTCGGCTGAACTACACTAAGCAACAAACGGACGCTTTTCGACACGTTCTCTTTCTATAATATACTTTTCTCGGCGGACGAAAGAAGCGTCTTTTCTCTCTTCATTTTACAACTGAGAGCAATCATGGAAACAGGTAAACCAGCTTTAAATGTTTCACCGAGCTTCCATCGTGCTAACAAGCTAAAGCTACATTATATACAAAGTAGATACTCCCATTCCTTTTCTTCGTGTTATGTTGTTATTGATCATATTGATATGATTTAAACGTCGTTACAAGTCATTTTTGATAGATTCTTCACAATCTCGTCATACACCAATTGCTAGCATCCCAAAAGAATAACGTGTGTGTACGCGTACGTGCAGAGGAGCAAGCTCGGACCCGCTTCCAGTCAGAGTTGGAGTTCATTCAGTGTTTGGCCAACCCAAACTATCTCAACTGTAAGTGTGTGCCTTCATATTGCTAACAACATATTATTGTTACATATTGTTATTAATAGTACACTCTGTGTGTGTGTAGTCCTGGCTCAGAGGGGCTTCCTCAGGGAGAAACCCTTCATCAATTACCTCAAGTATTTGTTGTACTGGAAGGAGCCCGACTACGCCAAGTTTCTCAAGTAAGACCGCCAAAGTGCTAAGAATGACTGCTCAGGAGTTAGACATCTCCAAATGATGCATCAAGTGGTTGACGGTTTTTCTCGCTCTCTCGGCGTACGTTTAGGTACCCCCACTGCCTGCACATGCTGGAGCTGCTGCAGTACGAGCACTTCCGTAAGGAGCTGGTGAACGCGCAGTGCGCCAAGTTCATCGACGAACAGCAGCTGCTACACTGGCAGCACTACTCCAGGAAGCGAACGCGGCTGCAGCAGGCGCTTGCCGAGCAACCGCCGCCACAGCAACAGCCGCCGCCGCAGCACGTCAACGCTGCCGCCAAATGACTGCTGTTTGTTTTTGCCAGAAAAAAAATGCAAAAAAATAAATGTCCCTGTTTTGTTGAAGAAATCTGGATTTTCTGTTCTGTGTACATGGATTAAAATGTTGATCTTATGACTGCAAACTCATTCTTTGGGGCACAGGACCAAACTTCCCAAAGAGATGTTGATGTTCCCAGACTTTCCGTTAGACCTGCAGCTTCCTGTCTCATTAGGACGTGCAGCGCCACCTAGAGGACTACTGTCATTACTACAACATCTGCCCACACGTTGGGGTAAGTGAAGTAATTGTTAAATTGGCTCTGGATTCATGGTGCCCTCTTCAAGGCCATTTTAGATGTTTCCACAGAGACCTCTAGTGGTGGTTGAAAAAAACTTATATTTAAAAACTGACATATCACACACACACACACACATTTTTTTTTTAAAAGGACATTTTCAGATGTTTTTTTACCCCCCCCCCCCGTGTTTTTCAGTTTAGCAGCGGGTCGCAGTCGCTGTCATCCTGAGGCGCGTCCTTGTCCGCTTGGGGACGCTCGTCTTCGTTCAGCGTCTCATCCTCGACGGCCACGTCCACTCCCATCGCGCACACCACGCTGGAAAGACGAAAACTTTTTTTACGGCAAGTCTCATTTTCCCACGAGTTTAATGAGTTCCAGGCTAAGGTTAGCTATTCGGTTTAAATCCCATTCTTGATATTTTACGATAAATGATCACCAGACTTGAAGTGTCATGGACTCTGATCGGAAAACACACAAGACACACACGAATTCACTTCAGATGGTGCATGACTTTACAAGTACTACTTGTGTACTACTTTTGTGCGCACTCAACGCGCACGTGTTTTTTCTAAGGTAGAGTGCAACGACCGAAGTGCACATTTGCACAAAAAGAGTTTGCTGAGCACTTTTTTTCAGCCCCTCGTTGTGCGGCTAGCAAGTTCAAGTTGTGAAATTTCCTGTCAGATAAGAGATGGTGAGGGGGCTCCTGCACAAAAGTATCCACTTTGGGGTCTCACTCACTCCCTCCCTCACTGGCTCACCCCAGAAGCATGGTCGGGATGGCGCAGAGTCCGGCACCGAGCAAGAAGACAAACCCGGGGTACAGAGCCACCGTGGCAGCGTAGGCGGTATTGAAGACGGCCGCCGACACGTTGGATGTCAGGACCTCCGCGAAGGAGAGCAAGGCAAACAAGGCACCTGCATAGGAAGGGGGGAAAAAAATTGAATATTTTGAAGCAAACAAGCGGCAGAGCATCGCGGTCGCTCACCCTGCTCGGACTTGGAGATGATTTTTGACATCATGGATCGCAGCACTGAGAAGGGCATGATGGACAGCAACATGGGAAGCCTCGCTGAGGACGCATTAGCAAGCATTCATCTGGTGACACCTCGCTCTTTGGCCGAAAGTCGACCGCTTGTTAGAGATATCTCACCTAGAAACATCATCAAAGTGGTTTTGGAAAAGGCCACCATGGTCATGCCCGCCGCCAAAGAAAGGATGCCCATAAGCACCACAAGCAGCTGCGGGACACCGCAGTAGGTGAACGCGGCCACGCCCACGAAGCTGAACAGGAAGACGGTGGTGGACAACGCCGCGCCGTAGCCAATGAGAATCTCGCTCCAGCACAGCGGCTCCTTGAGCTCGTACAGCACTATTAAGGAGAAGCTGCCCACTGAGGTGAAGGACAAGCTGGTGAAGACGGACACCAGGAGGAGGAGCAGCGTGCGCCGCTTGGGAGCGGCCCTCGCGAACATCCTGTAGATTGCGAAGAACATGTGCTCCACGGTGGCCCACCCGCTGACACCGCCCGAGTCCGCCCGCGTCACCGTCTCCTCCAGGATGAAGATGGTGTAAAGCAGGACCAGGAACTGGCAGATGGCCGAAGTTAGGAAGGGCCCGTCGAAGCCCGCTGCCCTCAGGTAGTAGCCCGTGGACAGCGCGGCCACGCCTGACAGCAACCCGATCATCATGTCCAGCCCGGCGATACGCAGCGTCATCCGCCGGCCGTCCCCTCCGCCGCTCAAGTCGGCCACGTAGGCGAAGCAACCGCCCAGGAAGGTGCCCAAACCCCCGAAGAGGGAAGACAGCAGCGAGGCGCCCACCAACAGGTAGACGTTGAGCCGCAAGAAGGACACCAGCAGCAGGGACAGCGTGTAGAGCAGTGTGCCCACCAGTGGCAGGATAATGGCCACCTTCCGCCCCGCCCGGTCACTGTACGCCACCAGCAGGAGGGTGACCAGCAAAGACGGCGCAGCCGAAAGGATTTGGGAGTACAGCGAGAACAGGGAAGCCTGCTCCTGCACTTTCTGGACACACACAGAAACATAGCAAACTGTCAACAAAGTTCAGGTCACTCAGTGTTCACCCCGCCCCAAAGTCTGCTAGCTAGCTCGAGGCTAGCGCATCATGGGAAGCGTCATAGACCGAGCAAGGAATACACAAAGACATATAACTAAATAGTTTGAGTTTCTCTGACTGATAATAATACTTCAGCGTAGTGAGGATTCCGGACTGTCTCGTTTGTTTCTGTCCATATGTCTATTTTGAGCAACTGAAGTTTCTTTCCCCCCCCTCTTCTGAACATTTGGAGCTTTGAATACAATTGGGACAAGTTTCTCTGCATGCCAGATGATATGACCAAAGCAGAAGTAAAAACGAGACAAGCGAAAATAAACCTCCACGCACCTGGCCCGGTTCCTAACTTAAGCACTGTGGAAACTCAAGTCAGGCGACCTCATTTGCACACAAAAGCTGCACCAAAATACACATCAGTCAGCTGCAGTAATATTTGACTGTTGCGAGCACTTTGCTTGTGCTTCCCGCAGATTCTCGGACGGCCGGCGACTCACCTGGAAGTAGTCGGTCTGGTTGTCGCTGGTGTTGGCGGCAGCGCACGCGGACGTGTTGTTCGAAACGGGGTACGTGGTGTTGGTCAGCTCCTGCCATAGGCGGCGGTACACATACTGCGTCACCAGAGGGTACGTCAGGTACGTGGAGAAGGCGTACAACGCCACCACGGGCTCCACCAGGTAGAGACCCTTCATCCTGAGCAGTCTTTAGCGCTCCTACCAAAAATAAAATGCAAAGCAGTGATGAGCATGCACAAAAATTTCATCTCCAATTGCCAAGGTCGTTTTGGAATATTTTGAATAATTAGAAAAAGCACACTGCGTCTAGCAATAAGATATTTAACATCTTTAACAGCCATACTTTTTAAACCGATCAATGTCTATTACTATCCGTAGATTCTTTTGTTCAAATGGAATAATTTTTACTAACAACCACCACTTGCCTTCCAATTACCAGTAAGTCTCGGTTCCTCAATTTCGAAAGCTGTCACTCCGATATAATGTTTCTCTGACTTCTTGAAAAAAAAAAACAACAATCTTCCCTTTACTGTACAGTTCACATTGAAAGTTGCGTGCATCAGGAAAAAGGTCCACGTTCGTCTCAAGGCTGCAATGATTAGAAGAAAATAACATTTCACCACGTCTTGCACAATGGTCGCTTGCATCTTACCCGATTAACATGCAGTTATAATCATCTTCGTCTCCGATCTGACCAAGGTGTGAAGCCGGTCATTTCTCTTATCGTTGTCACGATCGGTCGTGTTGTGAAACGATTAAGCCCCGCCTACCTTCAAATACGATTGGACGGCTTTGCCTCCAAAGGTCCGCTGCCATTGGATTCTGTAGATTGTTATTTAAAAAATGAAAATATTATTATATTCTATATTTATGTATGAGTTATATTTTAGTGGTGTCTTATGTTTGTCGAGTTGTGCGGTCAAAGTAATCAACACTCTCCCCACCTCTAAATCCGTTTGGACAGTCCGTCCCTGAAAGTCCGCTGCTATTGGCTAGTGGAACTGTCAATCATAAAAACAAGTTCGATGAGTGCGTTCATACTTTCTCGTATTTAGTACATTAAAGTGTGTATTTATGAATTTTATATGGAGCTGTAATATTATTTGAGTGAAATATTCATACGTGTATATTACAGTTGTTTCGCTCAACCGCGCCCCTCTCGGAGCTAGCGTAGTCTGGCGTTGGAATGTACCATTGTGTCAACACAGCGGGAAGGATTTTTTTGTTGTGACAGCGGAGTCGCAACCCGGCGGTGAGACTCGGTAAGGCGACCAAAGCCACCTTTCGCTTTACCTGCCGATTTATCTAATCATTCTTTACTGTGACACCAATGGAAGTGGCGTCGTTGGAACTACCTTAGACATTTTCCCGAATGTCCACTGCGTGAGCAGACTGATTGTTTAGGTAAATACCGGTTTGACGCAGCCATTCACGTTAGGACGGAAAGCTAGCGAATCAGCGATTAGGGCTAGCGAGCTAAAGCTAACGCGGCTAAAATGATTCGCCAATCCATGAATTTAATATTGTTGTAAATATTTTATAAAGTAACCCCAATAAATTAACATTCACAAGGCTGTAACGTTAGCTCAGCATGTGTGGTCTTTTATTTTTGTTTTTGAATAAAAGTCGTGACTGTCCGTGTGTGCCAACCGGCCTCATCGCTTTGCCTTTAATCTGGATACGGTCTAATGGCCCCTTAAAGGACGATTGATTATTCTGCCGATTTAATTCATGCCATTCTTGTATAAAGACACACAAGGTGACGGATATGGCGAATTATGATTGCGAAATCCTCATCCGCAATGAGGAAATCAGTCGGATGCATCAATGGACTAGTGGGTAGCTCATCTGCCTCACAGTTTTGAGGTTTCAATCTGGGTGACGGCCTTCCAGTATGATGTCTGCATGTCCTCTTGGTACTTAAAAAAATGTCTACGATAGACATGGATGCATGGAGACATCCCATTTACTCAAATGATCAATGTGGTGATTGGGAGAATAATCAATTTTGACCTTGCTATCTTTCTGAAGTCCCACTTGTAGGTCATTGCATCCGGCGTCAACAATGGCCTTCAGCAAAGGTTATCGTGTCTACCACAAGCTGGACCCGCCCCCCTACAGCGTGATCGTGGAGACGCGCGCTCGGGACGAGTGCCTCATGTTCGAATCCGGTGCCGTCGCCGTCCTCTGTAAGGAATCCTCTTTTGCGACTCCCATCCAGGTTGCTGGCTCACGTTTTGGCCCTTTTTATCTTCAGCTGCGGCTGAGAAGGAGGCCATTAAGAACACGTATTCCAAGATAGTGGACGCCTACGGGATCTTGGGCGTCCTCCGCCTCAACCTGGGTGAGCCACACGCACAAAACAGAGTCACTTGATGACATGGACAATGGTGACTTGACTTAGGCTTAAGACTTGTGAGTTTTTACAGTTATGAGGTTTCACGCTCATTCTCAAAGTTCTTCTACTGCCCGGCAGGCGACTCCATGCTCCACAGCCTAGTGCTAGTGACGGGCTGCAGCTCGGTGGGCAAAGTGCAGGAGTCTGAAGTGTTCCGGGTGACGCAGACGGACTTTGTGTCGCTGAAGAACGACCCCGGAGATGAGGAACGCATCGGCGAGGTGCGCAAGGTGCTCAACTCGGGTCACTTCTACTTTGCCTGGTCCGCCTCGGGCGTCGGCATGGACTTGAGCCTCAACGCGCGCCGCCGCATCCTGGAGGACACCACAGACAATCGCTTCTTCTGGTACGAGCGCTGACACTTCACTTGTTTGATGTGGACGCCTCATCTTCTCACGCCGGCCTTTGCTCGTAGGAACCAGTCGCTGCACCTGCACCTGAAGCATTACGGCGTCAACTGCGACGACTGGCTGCTGCGGCTGATGTGCGGCGGTGTGGAGATCCGCACGATCTACGCCGGCCACAAGCAGGCCAAGGCGTGCATCTTCTCCCGCCTCAGCTCTGAGCGGGCCGGCACGCGCTTCAACGTGCGCGGCACCAACGACGACGGGCAGGTGGCCAACTTTGTGGAGACCGAGCAGGTGAGAATCTCCAAATGAATCATCTCTCTCTCAAGAGCAGTTTGACGCGCTCGTCTATTTGGGCGGCGTGGCTGTTCCTTCGTGTCATGCCAACCCCCCGTTTGTGTCCTTTTGTGGGACAGGCCATCTTCCTTGATGACAGAGTATCGTCGTTCATCCAGATCCGCGGCTCCATTCCACTCTTTTGGGAACAGCCGGGGATCCAGGTAAGGCGGCGAGCAAATCCGCTCAGTCGGTCAGCCGCGCAAACGAGGCCGACGCCCGTCTCGGCCGTTAAGGACGACGAGCCTTTCGCTTTGGAGCGTCGCGTTCCACGTCCGGCGCGGCGGCCGAGCGTTGTCGTTTAACCCATCTCCGTCTTGGTGCTGTGTTCAGAAAAAGACCCTTAAGGGGGTTATGTTGTACCTGAACGACAATCGGCAACCCAATCGACGCCAAGGCAAACCCCACTTGGTATAAGGCTCCGTCTTGCCTTTTGTGCTGGTCTTGGTTTTTGGGCTTACTCACTCTTCCGAGCATCTGTGCGTTGTCACGCCAGGACCAAAACGGGCATGTCGACACAGAACGCGACTCCAATGCCACACGGGTTTTCCCCACCTAAGATGGTCTCGGCGTGACATCGCACAGATGGCCTCTTCGGACTCACTGTTGGTGGGTAAAGGGCATTTCTGTTTTCCTCAGCTCCCCGACATCTTTGGTCAGGTGAGAGCCTGGTTTGAAAACGACCCCCCCCCCTCCTTCTTCTGACTGCTTCCTCCATTTTCATTTGTTAGTCTGCGGTCGGCCATGCGCGGCAAACACCGGACGGACCGGGAAGGAGAACCGCTTTGACGCTTTTAGAATCTTGTCAACGCTTCCTGCTTTTGAGGTCTTTTCTTGCTGTCGCGCTCCTGCCGGCTCCCTCCACCAATGTCGCCTACCGCAAACTAGAGTCGTTTCCGGAGAGCATGTCATCAAGAAAGCCCGCACGTGACCGAGTAAAAGGAAGGAAGGAAACAGTCCTTGGTGGAGGTGGCCGAAGTGGAGTCGGGTGAGGCTTAGGTGCCTTCCCCTAATGTCCCGGTGCCCCTCGCCACGTTCAAGGTCTTTGTGCAAATCTGTTCACTCGGCCGCCGTGTGCTAATGTGCGTCTTTCGCCGTGTTTGCCCCTTCAGGTCGGCTCTCACCGCGTCAAACTCTCCCGAGGATTTGAAGCCAACGCGCCAGCCTTTGAAAGGTACTTGCGACTCTCCCGGGAAGGCATCCTACAAGTCGTCACGGTCCGTCGGCGGCCATTTTGCGCTCGGCCGCACGCTCATTCTCAAGATGGCTGTCCCTAAACTCCACACCGCACCTTGCGCGGTCGCAGTCCTTATCAATTTTTTCTGGTTGCTCTCTCGGGCCGGTGCAGCAGCAGTGATGATGAAGCAGAACCAGAAGACAATGACAAAGAGAAAATGCTTTTGTCAGTCAATTTTTCCAAAAGTTTTACTTTGATGTTTTCCAGACACTTCACCGCCTTGAAGAGGTTGTACGGCAAGCAAGTGATCATCAATCTCCTCGGCAGTAAGGAAGGAGAACACATGCTCAGCAAAGCCTTTCAGGTGACAGCACACTCGAGTTAGGCGTAACTCGGCGGACGCCAAATCGGTAAACTTCTGTTTTGTCTCCTCGCAGAGTCACCTGAAGGCTTCGGAGCACGCGGCGTGGGTCAAGATGGTCAACTTCGACTACCACCAGAACGTGCGCGGCGGCAAAGCCGACAAGCTGCACAGCGTGCTCAAGCCGCAGCTTAGCAAGTTCCTGGACGACTGCGGCTTCTTCTACTACTCGGGAGAGATGGGCATCACCAGGTCACCCACACTTCGAGAGGCTTCAGTGCCTCCCCCAAATAACACATAGCAACACTTAGCATATATATTTTTTATATATAGGAGCCAAGGTGGCACCATCAGGACCAACTGCCTGGACTGTTTGGACAGAACCAACAGCGTGCAAGCCTTCTTTGCCTTGGAGGTAAATATTAGCAATGTGACTCGTGACAATTTCTTTTTGTGTTTCTCCATAACGACACTTTTTTTTCAGATATTGACGAAAAAGTGCATTTCGCCTTTCAGGTGCTGCCCAAGCAACTGGAGGAAATGGGCTTAACGGAGAAGCCTCAGCTGGTGGCCCGCTTCCAGGAGGTGTTCCGGACCATGTGGTCAGCCAACGGTGACTCGGTCAGCAAGATCTACGCCGGCACCGGCGCTCTAGACGGCAAGGCCAAGGTGGCGCACCTGCACAACGCTCGTACACGCGTGCGTTTCCGCGCAATCTCGCTTAACTCTGCTGTGTGTCGTTTCTTTTTGCCGCCTTCCGCAACGCTCTGCACGTGCGGTAAGTTCCCGATTGAGCCCTCCCGTCTTTCGAAATGCCCCGTTTTTGGTCTTTGTGGTGGGATGGGATGAGCAGCTTTTCTTCTTCTGTGGTTTTTAGTTGATTTGAGGAATCCTTTCTTTCCTCCCGCTGAGGACTTCTGAACCATTTCAACATGCTTCTTTTATGGCACATTTTTCCAACCACATCCATTTTACAATTTGACGCAAATTCTCCTTCACAAAAAGTGGACTTGTTTGATTTCACTTGTATGGTTGGAAAATCACGACTCAAAAAGCGGCGAGTCAAGCCCATGGTCCCACACGGGCGAGAAAACAGCAGATGGCGCCAAATAACCTGCCGTGGTCTCCTCACCTCCAGGCAAGCAAGTTGAAAGACGGCGCTCGCTCGGTGACCAGGACCATCCAGAACAACTTCTTTGACAGCTCCAAGCAGGAAGCCATCGACATCCTGCGACTGGGCTCCACGCTCAACAGCGACCTAGCCGACAAGGCGCGGGCCTTGCTCACCACTTCCAGCCTCTACGGTGAGTCCCACCACCGCATCCTTTTCCGCTTGGCCTTGCCGCCACAACTTTGCTCTAATCTGACATTCTCTTCCTTCTCCCCACGCTGCGCTTTCGTTAGTCACTGAGCCCGTCTTGCAGTCAGGTATGCTACCTGAGCGCCCCTCGAGTGAATCATTTCATGCGTGCTGAATGTTTCAAGGAGTCATATTTTGCCCCCCCCCCCCAAACACACCCCCTTCCATTTTTTCTTTGCGTTGAAAGTGTTGTGTTGAAGGTGGCCGCATTTCCCATAATTTGTGTTTTCGTGTCATTTCTTTTGAGTTTCTTCCTTAATGTCCACTACAAGATCGAAGGTGCAGTCCGAGACGTGTGTGGAAAATAGTATTTTAACCCAACCCCCTTTTTGCACAGCCTCGCCCCGGGTGCTACTAGGGATGTGCCGGAACCACCACAAGTACACGCGGCCCAAGCCGATCCGAGTGTGCGTGGGCACGTGGAACGTCAACGGCGGCAAGCAGTTCCGCAGCATCGCTTTCCGCAACCAGACGCTCAACGACTGGCTGCTGGACGCCCCCAAGATCGCCGGCCACCCCGAGTTCCAAGGTTACTCGGCCACCTCGGGGTCATTCTCACCTCTCGCTAGAATTATCACCAACTGTTCTATCTTCTCTTTCCAGACAGCAAAGCCAACCCGGTCGACATCTTTGCCATCGGCTTTGAGGAAATGGTGGAGCTGAACGCCGGAAACATCGTCAGCGCCAGGTACGCCCCGCCGCACCAAATAAGGAGGCCACATTTTTTGGACACTCAGATGCGGCCTCATCGTTGCTCTCGCGTTGTCACCCATGTTCCGGCAGCACCACCAACCAGAAGCTGTGGGCCGCCGAGTTGCAGAAGAACATCTCGCGGGACCACAAGTATGTGCTGCTGGCTTCCGAGCAGCTGGTGGGCGTGTGCTTGTTCGTGTTCATCCGCCCCCAGCACGCCCCCTTCATCAGGTAGACACATTTTCAATCTCCATTCCGAAATCGAAGCCATGATCCACGACTCTGAGGTTTTCCCCTTTGCCTGTCGCACAGGGACGTGGCAGTGGACACGGTGAAAACGGGCATGGGCGGCGCCACGGGCAACAAAGGGGGCGTGGCCATCCGCCTGCTCTTCCACACCACCAGCATCTGCTTCGTGTGCTCGCATTTTGCCGCGGGACAATCACAAGTCAAGGAAAGGAACGACGACTATAACGAGATCACGCGCAGGCTCAGCTTCCCCATGGTGAGAACGCCCGTAAAAACCCGTCCAAGCACACCTTCTTCCTTCCTCTCCTCCTCCAGGGACGCCTGCTCTACTCTCACGACTACGTTTTCTGGTGCGGCGACTTCAACTACCGCATCAACCTGCCCAATGAGGAGGTGAAGGATCTGATCAGGCAACAGAACTGGGATGCGCTGACCGCTGGCGACCAGCTCTTTGACCAGAAGAACGCCGGACTGGTACAGTCCATTCTTGACATTCAAATCGTTTATCATACTTATTTTCGTGTCAATATCCAAAATCAATTGCCTAAAATGGTTTTAATTGAGTATTACAATATTCACCGAGGCCTATTTGTGGCGCAGGTGTTCCGGGGATTCATCGAGGGCAAACTGGACTTTGCGCCCACGTACAAGTACGACCTTTTCTCGGAGGACTACGACACCAGCGAGAAGTGCCGCACGCCAGCCTGGACCGATCGGATCCTGTGGAAGCGCAGGAAGTGGAACTTTGACAAAACAGGTAGCCGGTCCGCAAGCATCCAGCCAATCGACGGCAATTGTGAGTCCTAGGAAAAAAAAAATTGAAAAACAAAAACCTGACTCACACTTGCAAAAATAGAAGAAAAATGTCTTTTAAGTTTGGACTTTGTTCTAAATGACGAACACATTTTCACAAAAGTTTTCAACTACGACGATTAACCTTATTTGTTTGTAGCTGAGGAGATGAACGTGGTTGGCGCTTCGACGTCAGGCGAGAACGAGGACGACCCGGATTGCCCCTGGAGCCCCGGGACCCTCAAGTACTACGGCAGGGCTGAGCTCAAGACCTCGGACCACAGGTGACTGCACTCTAAAACACGAGGTCTTCTTTAGATCATGAAGATAATAATGACGGGTTTGCAGGCCGGTGGTGGCCATCGTGGATGTGGATGTCCTGGAGGTGGACCCGGAGGCCCGGCACCAGGTCTACAAAGACGTTATCGCCCTGCAGGGACCCCCAGACGGCACGGTCTTGGTGTCGCTGTGCTCGTCCGGACCCGACGACTACTTTGACGACGCGCTCATCGACGAGCTGCTCGACAAGTTTGCCAGCTTCGGCGAGGTCATCCTCATCAGGTGAGCCCTTAGTCGTCCAGAATGACAAATCGAATGAAACTTTCTCTGATTCATTCCTTCTTTTCAAGTGAGTCATTTGAGTCACTCACAAGATGGCTGGCATGGTTGTCATGAGAGTTTCTGTTTTAGATTTGTTGAAGAGAAGATGTGGGTGACGTTCCTGGACGGTTACTCCGCTCTGGCCGCTTTGTCTCTCAGCGCATCCACTGTAAGTTTCTCAACTTCTTCTTTAGTGACACAAAATAGATGTGAAGTTCTGAGAACGTGACTCCAATGGGTAGGTTCTTGGCAAGATGCTCGACATCCGCCTGAAGAGCCCCGGCTGGATTAAGAGCCTGGAGGAGGAGATGAGCGTGGAGCGCATCTGCGGCAGCATCCCCACCTCGGCTAGCTCCACCCTGCTGGCCGAAGACGCCGACATGGGCGACGACGACTACGACATGGAGGGCGACGTGGACGAGGAGGTGGAGGCGGTCCTTCCGCAGCACCTGCAACCGTCCGCCGACTCGGCGTCGGGCTCCTCTCCGATGACCTCCCCGCGAGGCAGCCCCTGCGCCTCCCCCACCCACGGCGAGGCCGGCAGGCCCGGACGCACCGCTCAACCGGCCCGACCCTCACAAGGTAAGCTAGGAGGAGGAAGCAAAATCACGAGGCATTGCTCTGATCAATCTTTTGCTTTGATTTGTCAGCAAAAACATGAGTTGTTTCTTGCCACTCAAAAGTTGATGTTTACCAGTTAATCAAAACAACTTTAAAGCTTTGCCTTTAATCTCCGTAGCGTCATGCTAACACAAAGGTGCAGGCTAACAATTAGTATCCACCTAGCCGTGTCATAACGCGTTAAGCGATGGATAATTTGACTCTCGTAGACGGTCAATTCATTTAATTAGTTCATTAAATTAATTCTATTAATTTAACAATACTCGCAGGCGTATATTTTAACCACTAATATTACCGCAGGTAACTTATTGTAGTCGTGAAAGTCGTCTTTGTTCGTAGCGTCGCTTTACAGAACACGCGGCAAAACAGCCACAAGAATACAATCGGGACTTTGCCCTCACTTTTCACGATGTTGGCTTCAACATGTCTCATCCTTAAGATTGTTAGCGCCCTATTTTTCGAGATAAAACATAACAACTATTTCACATGCGTGCGGCACCCTCGGCTGGGAAGACAGCCCGATTATTGGCGAGACAGACGGGATAGTTCTGAACGCACAGGGGCCTCGACCTTGGACGAGAGGGGCGTGTGGTGTGCATGAAATAGGCTAAAGTCACACGATGAGGTCGTGAACTCTGAAGGACGCCGCCGCCACCAGGATGTAATCGACGGCCGGACAAGCAAAACCCGGATGACCACCACAAGTAAGCTCTTTTTATTTCATTTTATCTTCTGAGATGTGTAACTACGTTAGCAAGGGCCAGCTAGCGAGCATTCTTTACTTTTAAATGCGTCAAAATAATTGTTAACAGCTTGTTAGTTCGAGATCGCCTGTGTGATGAACGGTTAGCTAACAAGTTGTGTCACAAGGCCGTTTGTGAACTCACATAGCAAATGATGCCACAAGACTTTGTAGTTTATATGATGGGACAAATACCAAAGGATGACATTTCACCAGTAAAGCGCGGTAGGCTTCCATACCGGTAGATACTCTTAAGCTCAAGCCAAGTAGCTCACGGACGCCGCCGGTACGTCGCGTGCCATCGAACGGTCGTATGCTGGGTCGTCACGGCTCATTTGTCTTTTGTCTTTCATTCCAGGTTGTCAGCCGAACCGAAAGCTCGTCTTCACAAAGCGCCAACAATGCATCAACCGGTGCACCAAAGGTGGAAGACGTGCATGCAAAGTGCGCTTCGACATGGTCTGTGCCTGCTTTGGAGAAAAAAAAAAAAAAAATCCTCGTCAATTGTCACCGTTTTGTGATTTCCTGCTCGTGTTGAATAAATTCTTACTCCATCAAAGTCACGGTTGGTCTGGACTATTGTCCCGTCACATGTTGAAAGGAGAATATTTTATGAGTTCATTTTGGGCTTTCGGGGTGCAAGTCAGCGATGGAATGACTTCAACACATGCTAACGTTCTCCTTTTTTCCTTTCAGGCCCTCCTGCAGACCTGCAGCCCGGCGCGCCGTCATCCCAAGGCTTGGAGCCCAGGCGTGCGCCCCCTCCCCGACCCAACGCGCCCCCCGTGAGACCCACGCCGCCCCAGCGCCCGCCGCCCCCCTCAGGTAGCATCTTAGGCTCATTCATTCGCCCAGCCAAAACAAAATGGCCGTTAGCGGGATGACTTTGATTATGCTATCGGTCGTTATTGGAGGGGGAGGGAGGGACTGTGTGACAATTGTGTCTTTTGGTTTCCGTTGTGCGGCAAAGGATCAAAAAGCCCGGCTCTCCCTCGGTCCGTCGCAGGTGAGTGGCGCAAAGCGGCGGTCCTCAAACTGGCCTCGGCAAAAGAATTGACAAGCACCTCCGGTTTTGGCGCTTGGTCAAGTACAAGATAAGATTATCTTGAGAAGATAACTTTAGCATCTGCGGCGCAACACGATTTGTTGTCCTTCCGAGGCGAGCTTGACTTGCTTTGTTTTGTGTGAACGCTTTCAGGTCGAGGCCAGGCAACCGCAGGACCCCCCGCAGCGGCGGGTTCCTCCAGGCCGGTAGGTTCCCGCCTCAACCACTCCGAAAGCGACGATACGAGTTAGCAGGAAGATAGCAATGGCTAATTTTTCTCATATCGATGAGACTTGTGCCGCACTTGTGGTTTCTCACCAGAATCTTCCCCCTCGAGCCGGCGTGATCAGCGTGGCTCCGCAGTCTCGTGCCTCTCCTCTGCCCCACCCCGGCGCTCCCCGCCCCACCTCCGACGTGCACCCGGGGGCCCCTCGAGTCAACGCTGACACCCATCCCGGGGCGCCTCGACCCACCAAACCGTCTGATCTTCCTCTAGGTGCGAGCCTGGTTTTGTTGCTATGGCGCCTGCCGTTCTAAGCGAAAACTCACTTTTGTGTGGCCTCCCTCCAGCGGGTCCCGCGGTGGCCCCTGCGGCGAGACCGTCGGCACAGCCCCAGCCCACCGGCCCGACCCAGTCTCAGCTGCCTCCCCCCATGCAGCCCACGCACGCCGCCCCGCCGCAGACGCTGGCCTCTCCTAAGCCACCGCCCCGTTCCCGATCTCATCATGGTCTGCCGCCGGACGCCGCCAAGGGCGACTCGGCCCCCAAGGTTGGTGACCTTTCCTTTTTTTCGGCCTCTGAGAAAAAGGAGCTGCTAGCCTCTCTCTTCTGCCAAGCTTAATGTCTTCTTCTGGCTTTTGTCTCTTGACTCGTTTGTCCTTTCTCTCACAAGCCGGACAAGCCTTCGGGGTGACAGGTACTTGATGTCTATCAATGCATCTGCACGTCCCCTCCTCTTTTTTGTTATGTCCTCCTTAGGTTTCCTTTCTGTGTGCTTTCATAGGTGTTAGGATTGTCTTTTTGTCAGATTTCATTCATCTGTGCTAGTGCTTCATGTGCTTGTTGCGGATTGCCATTGATGATTTTTATTTTTGTCTCAGACCAACGGAGTGAATGGCGTCCAATCCAAGCCCAAGGGCCCGGACGCCCTCGACTTCCTGATCCCTTCCCGATCCCTGAACCGCGGCGTCTCCCTGCGGAGTCCGCCCTCCGTCCCCGCCTCCTTATCGTCCTTGATGTCCGCCGGCCTCCTCCCGCCGCCGCCCGCTATGCCCCGCAGCCGCTCGCAAGAGACCCTGCGCGCCTCCCCAAACCTTTTGGCCGCCGAGCCGCTCCCCGCCCGGCCCTGCAGCACCAACCCGTTTTATGGTCAGCACGATTGGGTGCCGCCCGTCCGCGCCACAGTTGGCCCGCAGCGCCTCTCTCGGGGCGCGTCCCCGATCACGCTCTCTTCGGCCACGCAACCCGTCCTGCCGCTCCACCGCCAGCCTCCTAATTGGGTCACCTTCAACGACGACTTCCCGGCGACCCCCAGCTCCGCCGCCCTCACCGAACCGGACTGGGTAACTGAAGCTGTGGTCCCGTCGGCCCCTCCCCTCGAATTCGACGTGTTTCCTGAGCCGGACTGGTTAAACCCTTCCCCGGCCTTCCCCGCCCACCAGGCCAAAACTTTGCCCCCTAACACGGCCCTCTTTCCCGAACCCGACTGGTTAAGCTCCATCCCGGGCGTTCTTCCTCCAGTCCCGTCGCGCTCCGACGCCGCTGTCGCCAACCCCCCCAGCGGATCCGGTCCCGGCTGCCTCCTCTTTCCCAACTGAACGCTGATGGAGATGGAGCCATGATAGACGTAGAGAGATGTATACAGTATATTTGTGTGTTTGCGTGAGTATTTAAGACGAGCCGGAACGTGTGCGCCCATTTTAGTCCCTTGATTTAAATGATCCATTTTTAATTTTTTAAATGAGCTGTGGCCCCTCTGCACACTTTTATCAAGGTCAGTTTCTGTGCTTCCCAACATTTACAGCGGTGTCTCGAGATGAGAGATGAATTAGTTGGGCGACCGCGCACATATCGCAAAACACGCATCTTTATCGAAATGAAGGCTAATGCAATCTGTTGTTTCTGATTTTATCTTAAGAGTACTTGGTACAGTCACAACATTCGCTCGCACATAACCTGAAAACGGAGAAACCGCAAGCACAACTTTTTGCAAATGTTTTGTCCTTTTTTTTTTGTTCCATGGTGTTTATTGGCGATTAGCAAAGCAGATAAAAGGCACGTTAGCGCCACCTTATACTGCCCTTCCACTAATCCAAATAAAAATTCATCCAAGCGACGGCTCGTATTGCAAAAGCATCTCGAGGGACCGTTGTATGCTGAAAGAAGGACCTCTCAATCTTCACTTGTCCCTTCTGCCATTTCATGGAAGAGAATTATCTATACATCACCGCCATAGAACATTGATGCGACTATATAACGCCTCTGCGGCTTTTATGACGCGGCATGTCTTGCAGTAGAGCTAAGTCCTGCCCCGCCCGGCATGTTGTGGCACAAAACGTAATACTACGCTGAAAGCACAGCTTCAAATTCTGTGTCCAATATCTGCGCACCTGTCAACACGGGGTCAAAGGTCACGCTGGGCTCGCACCGCCTGTGAATGTACATCCACGGCGCAGTGTGCCTATACGTCAAAAGCGGCAAGCTTTAAAATTCCAGCCAACTAGTGGATGCCTGGTACAAACTGTGGCGTGATGTGTGTGTTTACAGGGTGTTATTTCTGTATGTCATTAGTGTCGTGAGTGTTTGAACCCGCAACTAGAAATTGTCTTCATTCTCCGGCCTCGGTTGGAAATCATGTGAACCAGTTGAGTTTACCGCAAATATGACCAAATTCTGAATCTAAACCATTCGCCACTGGAAAGGCATCACGTGTGTGTGAAGTAGAAAAAAAATATCTATAGAAATATATATCTATAAATATAGGTCCTACTATCCACAAGCCAGCAGCTTATCTCTGTCGCATTTGAGATTTCACATGCCACAATCTGACTTTGTTAGGTCGGGTTCCTCCCTTTCCACTTTAATTAATGGCCGTAATCCATAGTAATAGTAACTGAGTCTGTGCCAGTGGACATTCTATGTATAAAAAAAAAAGCAAAGTCAACATGAAATTCATGTTTATATCCGTAAATATTCCAGATTAAACGTGCAAAACTGTATGCACGTTGATGTATAAAGGCAATTTATGTTGTATGTATAAAAAAAACAATAAAAATGAAACCGAATGGTCTTGGCTTTTATGTTAAATTACATTTATTTAATCTGCAGTTCCTCCATTGGCCTTGGGGTGGCAGTCCAGCAGCGCCGTTCATTTTGACCAGCCGTGTTTAACGAGAACGATGAAGAACAAACCGGAAATGAGTCGATCCAAATACGAGTTGCCGGTCACCAGTTGTAAACAAACGTGAACGTCTGAGTGTGGCTTTTTGTTCGTGTTTGGCACCGCAACAAGTGAGTTTAACTGAATTAACCAAATGTGCCACACGGGAAGAGCTAAAAAACGATTCCCATGCCCCATTCGAATTTTTATATTGTAGATGTTGAACTATTAAATGTGTCCGGTAAATACGGGTGGCTTTCTTTTACAATTGCGATATTAAGTTGGAATTTGACATACATGACGATTTAGGAACGCTTTTGGAAGTTGTTTGGCTGTCATTCTTCTGTTTTATAGTAAACTCGCAAGCCAAAGCTTTAGCTTTTGCCTTTTGCTTGTTCTGGAAGCTTCGTCCGTTGCCATGGTAACGTTGTGTTGACCGGTGGCATTTGACCCCTCACGCACTCTGTGTAGCCAACATTGTTGATTTTATGTGCGTGTGTGTGTGTACTTTATTTTTCTTTTTTTTTTGAGAAAGGGAAGACTTGTCTTCCAAGATGGTTATTCTTCACGTGAAGCGCGGGGACGAGAGCCAATTTTTATTTACCGCTGGCGTGCAAGATGCTGTCGACGTGCTCGTGCGCGACATCGTCGCCATTTACAATGGGAGGCTCAAAGTCGACAGAATATGTGCAGGTAAGACATTTAAAGAAAACTTAATTTAACTTTATATGTGTGTGTGTGCGTGCTAGATAATGGGAGGGGGGGGGGCATCCTTCTTCTGGTTTCAGAAATGGCGGAGTTAGCAGCCCACGGCATCACGTTGCCGCCCAACATGCAAGGGCTGACGGACGAGCAGCTGGTGGACCTGAAGCTGAAGGACGAGTGGGAGGACAAGTGCGTGCCCAGCGGTGGCGCCGTCTTCAAGAAGGACGACGTCGGCCGGCGCAACGGACACGGTGGGCAGACGGACAACTTCCACGGTGTTTTTATTTATTCTCTAGCTGTAATTCACTTGGTGTTTTCTTTGCGACAGCTCCCAATGAGAAAATGAAAGCCGTGCTACTTAAAACGGTGGACGAGGCAAAGGCCCTCATCTCCAAAGTAAGTCTGCACATGAATTGCAACGGCAACGATCCACGATGCTAACGCAGCCGCGCGCCGACCTTTGGAAGAAACAAGCCGAGGTCAACGTGTGCGTGACTATGGCGATGGTGAAGGAAGCCCTGGCCCAGCTGCGGGGGGCTGTCATGATTGTCTACCCCATGGGCCTACCTCCTCACGACCCCATCCGGATGGAGTTAGAGGACCGTGAAGACCTGTCAGGGACACAGGTGAGACGATTTTGGGTACACCCATTACATTTTCACCAAGGCCAAATGAGCTTAGACCCCGCCTCCTCTTCCCTCAGGCGTCGCTGCAGGTGCTGGAGGAGTCCGAGTGCCAGCTGTGGTGGGCCGCCAAGGAGTTGCAGAAGGACAAGAAGCTGCAGGACTACATTGGCAAGAACGACAAGACCAAGCTGGTGGTCAAAATCCAGAAAGTAAGACCGGCCAAGTGCACGTTTGTTGTTTTTGCTCTCATGTTCTGAAGCTGTCGTGCTGTTCCGCCGCAGAAAGGACAGGGGGCGCCAGCGAGGGAACCTCTGGTCACCGGTGAGCAGCACAAGCAGATGATGATGCACTACTACAGGCGGCAGGAGGAGCTCAAGGTGAGCTGAGTGTCTCCAAACAACCTCGGATGGACACACGTTTGCGCTTCATCAGTGTGTTGACTGTCCACGTTTGTTATTGTTGCTTTTAGAAATTAGACGAGGCAGACGACGACAGCTACATGGACTCGGAGTGGTCTGATCGGCAGGCACTCAAAAGGCAATTTCAAGGCCTGACCAACCTTAAATGGGGACCCAGGTAATGGTTTTTATCCCCCCAATGTTTCTCAATGTCTGCCCGCCCATCTCCCTCTCGACGAAAATCCCAACGACGATGTTAATAAATGGCTGAATTTCAAAGAAGCCCAGGATTTGCCTTAAGAATGCCTCCGCTAGCTTGACGCGAATGAAAAACAAGACCGAAAGCAACGTGCTCAAGCCACACAAATTGGGACACAAAGCCACGCCCATTTTTTGGCTTTATTTGTCAAATATGTACAATAACATTCCTTTAGGTCTCATTGCTTAGCATGACTTGAAGTCCACGTGCTTCTCCAGCTGGGTGTTGAGCGCCGCCTAGAAAAGGTAAAAAGGAATTCTTTTTTAGTTTTTCTTTTCCAGACAAATTTTGGTTGAAATGAGAACAGTCTTGCGGCCAAGCACTTACCAGTTCTCTTTTAGCCTCTTCAATTTTGACTAGAGCGAGAGACGGGCTCTGCAGTAGAAGAAATCATTTTGAGCAGACGAAGTTCAAGTCCAACGAAAGAACGTCGTTTAAATTCAAAAACTTGGAAGCCAAACTAACCGGGCTGAGATCCATGAAAGGCTGCAGTTCCTTCTTCAGGTCTTTGATTTGGGCTTGGAGCTCGGTCACTTCCTACTCGGGGCAAGACAACAGGAGTGAGACAAACATCTGCAAAGTTTGATGATGTCACTTGGGCTCACCGCTGAGAGTTGCACTAAAGCTTGATGGCTGAGCGACTCCTTCATGTTCCTGGCAGCCAGCCGAGCCTGACCAAATCGATAACATGAGAATTTGGTGACGCAGCATAAAGCATCATTTTCTCAAACGGGAAAAAAAATAGCGCATCTTGTTCTTTTGGAATTCGAGTTTCCCACCTCTTGGGTCTCCCGTCTGTGCTGGATTTCTTCTGTCTTGGCTTTGATGAAGTCCATGTTGAGCTGGCGCTCCTCGGTGATGGCGCTCACCACCATTTGTTCCTGATGCATTTTGCTCACGTCCCTACGGAAGGGATGGGTGGAAACTTAAAAAATAAAAGTCCTATTCTCTCAGAAGATGCGTAGGGACATGAAGAGCTTGCATACTCCTGCAGTTGCCCTCTGAGCACCAAGACAGCACTCAGCTTCTTCCTGAGGTGGAGGAGCTCCCGGTCCAACTTGGTCTCGGACTTCTCCTCCTCCAGGAGCTCGTTGCTCAGCTGGTTCAGCGCCAGCGTCAAACTGTGGAGCACAACGTCACCGCTTAGCAGGACTAGCTGATGTAGCATCCACAAGCTTGGGGATCATTCCGGCAGGCGTAACCACGATGCATACCTGGAGAATGACGTGTCTCGGACCGCCAGGACCACGGCGCTGTCCACCAGAGAAGATAAGTAGTCCGTGCAGGATTTAGGCAGGTTGGCGAGCGAGATGCCCAAATCTTCACGCAGAATGGCCTGGAGGTGAGCAGCTGGAGGAACAGGCCAAGTCAATTCAGTTGAGCTTGGTCGACTTGATTCCACTGTTGTGGCTTCTGCCTCACCTTCTGCCTGGTACTCAGCCACCTTTTCATTAAGGTCTTCGGCGAGCAGGCTGCCGTGTAGGCATCGAGCTTCACTGGATTCGGCGAGCTGGTCCAAAATGTCCACCGTCCGAGAGGTCACCTCGAACTGCGGAACCGCCTCATCGCCGAACACCGTCGCCAGCCAGCGGTTCACCTATACAAAGTTACGGCATGAGCACGCCAACCAATGCAACGAAAGGAACCTGAAGCCACACGAGGCTCTTTACCCTCTGGAGCTTTTCCGACATGGCTGAAGAAGTCAAGTATGTGCAGATGTCAACAAGAGCTCCGTGTTGCTTTTCAATTTTGCGCTCGCCGTTGACGTATAGATTTCCCCCGAAACGCTTCCGGGTTGTTGCCCAATCAGACGACAGAAACCTTTTCATACACAAATGCTGTAAGGACTTGTGTGAATTAAACACGTGATTTATAAATCAATTGTATATTAATGTATTTAAGTCAATACAATAAAGTTTATACACATTATAAAATATTAATTAACAACAAAAACAAATTGTTTCCGCCTTCCGCAACTTTACGATACAAAGATGAAATACTAGTTCAAGAGATTTACACCTCTTACTCAAAATCCGCTCTCTTAGAAAAAGACAATTTCAAAATAGGAAGGTAAAACTATTAATGATCACGTAAAATAATATTATTCCATCGGTTCTAACTACATTTAAGAATGTATGTCCCTAGGCCGCCACGTTCACCCGAGATGGAAATAAAATGGTAGTGAACTATCTCTTTTCTGGTCGCTATCCTCGCCTGCGCCGCGAAGATTCAAACGGAAACAGAAATGGCGGCGCGGGCTAAACAACCCAAGGACAGCATGAAAAGTCTCAACGATACGTTTCAAACGTTCAGCGTGGACTGTAGCGACGTCGAGGAGAAGCTGCTTCGTCTCAGTGCAACTGTGACAAAAGAGGAGGACGACGACGACGGTCCGGTGGTGTTCATCTGCGTCAAATGCAAGTTGCCCGTCGGGGATTCCTTGTCGTGGGACATCAGCCAAGATGGACAAACTCATATTCAGCTCAAGCGTAAGTACACAACTTCAACTGAAGTAAATAAATGACGTCACTGGCTCATACCAGTCCCAATGGCAGGGCAATACTTTTTCTTTTCTAACCAAAGGTTTTTATTATCTTACATGGCGCAGTTTGGTGTCCTTGTTCCCATCTACGTCCACGATTAGGGACCAAATAGAACATTCATCAGCACCACCATGAATGATTCCATCCCCATTTGACGCCATGCTTGTTTGTTTTTATTTTCAGGAGTTACCAACAACGTTCTGATCACTAAGGAGACTCGTCTGCATGAATCCAGCAAAGGTTGTCTTTGGTAAGACATGTTGGAGTTAATATAGCATATTCATGTGGCTTCCTTCCACATGCCAGAAACCGACCATGGGAAATTAGCCAAACTGAGACCTGTCAATTTTTTTCCCCTATACCAGTCTGATCGTGGATTTGTTGTGTGTGGGATGCCGGACAGTTCTCGGGATGATCTATAGGTCTACGCCCAAGAACTTGGACCACAAGAGATACACCTTCTGCTTGAACGTGGCCCGCATTGACAGGTAAGTTGCCTTGCATGCAAATTGTCACACACTGTATAAATGTGACGGTTGAAAACAGAAACAAAAAAATGTCTGCAACAGATGCAGAAAGAGGCCTCCGGTAAAAATATAACACAATTGTGTAATATTTGTAGTTACGTGCTGGGCTCGGCGAGCCAGAAGTTGTCAGCAGAGGGCCCCAAAGAGCAGCTGGTGACCCTCGAGTACAGAAGCCAGGTTGAGCAATTGCTGACTGAGGTAACAACAAAGACAAAAACAAATGTGGATTGTTCCAGCTTGACCACGCCTGAGTCGAACTTGACAAAAATGATGTCATGGCGTCGTTTGTTAATGATGACATCACTTGGGGAAATTTACCACAGAGCTTTGCCACAAAAAAAAATATAAAAATGAGGTCATCTCAACACATGGTCATCACATCCCCTCGTTTTTTATTTTAATCTTATAATAACCGTACCCCACAAAAATTGAGTCCGCAGGGTGTTTACCTTTTTTATGGCCTTTGTTTGGTGGGGAAATCAGTACTTGGATTGGCCTGTAGGGGGCGCCGTTGTCGAGCCTTCTTCCAGCAGGGAGACAAAAGGCTGAGCAGGAGAAAAACATGTTGTGCATGTGCTCAGCGTGCACATGTGGACAGGAAATGAATCGCTCATGGTTTCCATGAGGAGCTGTACCTAATGTAGTGGCCAGAGTGTTGACGAGCCACATTGTCCTTTTGTGGGAACGCAGCCTTGACATGACACCTCTTTAGCGAGCGATGGCTGAGCATGTGCGTGCCTCCCCTTTCTAAAATTGACCTTGCTGCCTTTCTTGCTGCTTCTTTTAATTTCCCACCTGACTCCCCCGCAGATGAAGCTGATGGTTGTTTCCATGGCGCGGCATGTGGAGGAGCTGCAGAGCGCTGCTCAGGACAAGGCCTGAGCGCGTGGCGAGCCTAAAAGCACGCCGACTCTCTTCCTCCTCCTCCTCCTCCTCCTCCTCCTGGAGGGCAAATGCATCCGTCAGCACATTGGACCTCCTTTGAGGTGTGTGTTTGTGCATCCACGTTTTCATCATGAGAGCTTTTGTTTTGGTTGCTTTGTTTTTGTTATTCAGTTGTTAAGCTAATAAAGTGTCTTGTTTTATATATATCTGCGGTCACCAAAGTTTTTGCCCCTTTTGTGTGTTTTATGAGTATACAACCTGCACTCCAAGCTCCTTGGATGGACGTGAGTCCTTTTTTGTGGCTGCTGTTTTGGTTAGCAACCACATGCAAATGTGTCAAAAAGCTCCGCCCCCTCCCTTTTGTTGTTGTCATTAGTGGAGAAAAACAGTGTCAAGCATTTTAAGTGATCCGGATAATCCCCGCGAGTCCGTTGCGCTTATCTGCTTGGGGCCGGATGGACTTTTGCTTTCGGGGTCTCGGCGGGCGTCGATAGGAGGACGCAGGCGGAGCCGTAGCGAGGCTCGCTAGACATTCGTCCTCCCGTCAACCTTTCCCTCGCCTGCCCATCCCGTGATGCTGGTGCCGCCCCGTCCAACCGGCGTGCCTTACCCTTGCAGCGGTCGCCGGGGCAACAGGTGCCACGCCGGCTGGCCCGTTGCCTCTTCAGGATGATGTCATTATGTGAGGTGATACCAAACATTTTGGGTGTGACCACAAAAAAAAGTTACTCCTCTCTTTTCTGTCATCCCCCTCCCCATATTTGAGAAGGTGAGGTCCTTTGCACGCATTGCACAGCTCGCTGCCTTGATTGCACCAGTTGGGGCCTGGACCAATCATCTGGGTCGTCAAGACCTCCTCGCCCCGTCCCCCCCCCCAAATGAATAATACAGGCAGAGACAGCATCTCCTCTCCGCTTCCTATGTTGCCATGGAGGCTATGAAGCCTCCGTCAGCCAATCGCGTCGCCTCCTGCCTGCTCCTGCCGACCAATGGCGGCTCCAGCTGTTGCCACAGACACCGGCACCTGATTGGCTCTCAGCATCTCTTTCATGACTTTTCATGGGGTAGCAGGGGAAAAAAAACATCTCAAGGGGTTTGGCACCTGTTTGACAAGTAGTCAAATAAAATCCATTAAATTTCGACTGCACACGAAGAATTGAAAAGGTGATGGTGGCACTTTTAGTGCCATTCAAGTTAACAACATGCTGTGTGCGGGAAAAAAAACAACAACAGGAGCAGCCACACCCAAAAGCTGGAAGAAGCGCGACATTGCTTGACAGGGATGCTTTTCACGAAGCAAATAAAAACAGATGGTTTCATCAAAATGAATACAACGGTTTATTGCATTTCTATTTAACAATAACCGACACTATGTATTTTTTTATTGATTTTATAATTTTATGTCTGTAATTCAACTGGTTTGGTTTGTTTTACAATAAAGTTCAATAGCTGAGAGGCATCAAATACAAATATTAGTCGTGCAATCTAAGTCAAAGCTTTTTGAAAACATCTGTCGGCTTTGTTTTTGTTTTTGTTGAAAAGAAGAAAGTGTCCATCCCCTGATAAGCCCAAATACGCTTTACACTAATCACCATCTCATAGTGCGTATGTGCATGCGTGTGTGCACGCATTAATTGCAAATAAGCTTAACTTCTTTCCGACCGCTCCAAGGCGTCATTTGCAAACATCGGCTTGTTTGTCCAACCGAGCCCGCCTTTGTGCTTACCTGTGTGTGTCTGCGTTTGAGTCTGTCTTTGTTTGTACGCGTGTGTATAAATATATGCGTGTATCTGCATCTCTGTGTGTGGATAAAATAATTTGGGATCATATGTAGGTAGAGCTACATTATGTTTATCATTGATTGTATCTATGCGTCAGTGTTTTTACGTGTGTCAATCCGATCTTTGGTTCAGCAGTGATCTAAAGTATAAAACAAAAATAACCTATTAACCTAAATTATGAAATGAATAATATAAGACAATAGATTTAAATGATAAAAATTAATAAAATACTTGTTTAAAAATTAGCATAAAATGAAAGAGTAAGAAGGAGGCTGAGCTGTTCACAAAAGATTACACTTAGTTGAAGTTGAAAGAATAAATTTAGCCGTCTCTCAAAGCGTTGCGATTTTCTCCTTGTCAAGTCAAAGTGCTGCGCTTTTCAAAGAACTACAAAAATGGCGGCAAAACTACGGGACACCGAAAGGACAAAACGTCACACTGAAACTCGCAGGTGAAACCGATGGAAAGTAATAATTAGCAGCAAACAGGAAGACGCCTCGTCGTCGTCAAGTTGAAAACTTCTCCTAAGAGCGGACAAACAGCCGGTAAGACACCCGACTTCTTTCACGGTCTCCCATTAATCGTTTGGGTTTTGCATAATGCTAACTGCTAGCTTAGCTGCGGGCTGGTTGCCTAGCGACGCGTTATCTTCGCCGTTTGCGCGTCTTGTCACTCAACACTTGAAGAGTCAGCACATGGCTTTATATCTTATCTCATTTTTAACCGCTGAATCCAAACTTTTTTTCTCTCTTTGTTGCCACTTCCACCCAAACAAAAGCCCTCCCCAGCCGGAGCCTGTCGCGCTTTATCCGCTTAAAAACAAACCGACTGTTTGTGCCATGTGTTGACTGGTGGGTGACATCCCACGCCCCGTGACCCCCCCCCCCCTCCCCCACCCCCCCCTTGTGTCTGGTTTGGCCCGTGTTGAGCCAAAGAGGTTTACGGGGAACACAGCTGAATGGATTAATGTCTACAGTTTGTGTTTATGACACCAAATCCAAGAGGGGGACTTCGGGGGGGGGGGTTGTGAAATAGGGGTGACCCCCCGGAGAGCCCCTTGTTTTGCAAAGGAAAGATGCCACGATTGCAATTGAATAGAAATATTTGAAACAACTTTATACAGCATAAAAATCTCTTGACAAACCAACAAAAGTTACAAAATCTTACAAAAGTCTTCGCCCAAGTCGGCATCGACTTGGACAAGAACACAATTTGAAAATTAAAAAAAGTACAAAGACTGCCGACAGACTGACAAGATTGCATGCAATGTTTTTTTTGGGTGCTTAACAGTGCTGAGCCCCCCCAAAAAACTTATTTACAGGTTTTTCCCCATCTTGGCAAATACTGGTTTTTGGTCATCGCCGTAAACGCTTCAGACTATTGCACACAAAAAGGACTTTTGACAATATTTTAGTTTGCCCATTTAAATTGCCAACACGATTTCCGTTTGGCTACAAACTTCAAATTGCGTAACAGTTTGTAAATTCATGTGGAAAACGACGGACGTAAACTAGTACAAAAAGCCGGGACGGAATCGCCGTCTCCATAAAAACGAATAAAACTTGGCACCTACGGAGCTCGTCTAGGGGAGCGTGAGGTCAGCGGTGTTCGGTTTTGCGCTTCACCGTTTTGGTTTTCCCGTCAATGACGTCACGAAAACAAGTAGCGGACGTCAAATCAAGCAGGGACGGGCGGGGGAAGAGGCGGGTTAGCTGGTGCGAATGGGTCGGTGGCGGCTCACGTTGTAAGCACGTCATTTATTGGCTGGATACATGTGTGGAGGTAGAGTCGTCCCAAGTGCCCCCCCACCCCCCCACCCCCCCCGGTCGAAATTCCGATTTAGCTACTGGAAGACGAGCAGCGTAATGTTAATTCAAATAAAAAGAGACGCTGTTTTCGATACCCCAAAAAAGTGACGGATAATGTTGAAGACTGATAAATCCAGATTTCCTTAAAAGTGCATAAAGTGAATGGCCATTTTCTGTTATTCGACTTCCTGATCATAAAAGAAGGCGTTATTAAAAACCTTGACGAATCTGGATAGGATGCGGTTCTCGGTTTTAAGACTCGTGTTGCGTTTGTGTTGCTGCTCCGTTGGGTTCGGACTGAAGAGAGTCAAACTCGGAAGTCATTGCTAAGGGAGCCATATGTCACATTTGAGTTCCATTTTTAAGTCTGTTATTTATAGTTCACAGTTGGTTGTCCAGGGTCTCAGCAAAGGGTCTTGAGCGCTCCCGAGGCGCAGAGTAGAGTCTGCATGGGGTAGGGCGGTGGCGACACCACCTCCTCCACCACTTGCTCGGGCCGGAAGCTGAAGGGTTGCAGCTGGGTCTTCTTTTTGAAACCCAGGCCCGCGCCCACGCAGGGGATCTTGGCGCGCTGCGTGGGGCTGTCGGTCTCGCTGCCGCTTCCGCTCGGGTTGGACGGCGGGTTGAGCGGGCTGAAGGCCGACTTGGGCGGGCTGAAGGCCGAGCCCGGAGGGCTTCCCATCGCGCTGGGCGGGCTTCCGCTGGCGTCGGACAAGAAGCCGCCGCCGCCCCAGTCGGCGGAGACGCTCTTTTTGGGCTGGGGGTGGACGATGAGCACGGGCGGACTGGGGACGGTGGCCTTCTTCAGGTAGGATGAGTCAGGCTGGAAGGCTGAGACGTGGCGGGGCGGTGACAGGGTGCCGTTGGTCAGCTTGTACCAGGGCGAGGCGGGGGCGTCGTCCAGGGCCTCAGCCTTGGAGAGCGAGCCGAACGAGTGCATGCCGATGGGCGAGGGCGCGGGCGGGGCCGGCACGCCGTGCTCGGGGCTGGCTCCGCCGCCGCCGTTATTGACGGGCGGCATGGTGGCCAGGCGGCGGCGCTGTTGCGGCGTGGTCGACGAGAACAGGGGCTGGATCTCCAGGTACTCCATGGATGAGGACGCCACCGTGCCCGGCGGCGCCAGCGGCGAATTACGATGCCCACCGGTCAGAGCACGTAACAGACCTGCACGGCGACATTAACACTTAGCTCCGAGCGTGGGAAGGAAAGAAAAAGTACAAAGAACATGCGCTGAGATGAGACCCTCACCGGTGCGGTGCTTCTTCTCCTTGCTGGGTCCTTTGCTCACGGCCAAGTAGACGGGCGCCTGCTTGGGCGGGATGGTCAGTTTGTCCACGTGCTTGCGCCACTGAGTCTGGAAGTACTCGTTCTTGGGCTTGTCGCCCTTCTTCTTCTCCTGGAACTGCATCTCCTGTGGATGGACACAATATATTCCTTCAAATTGTCTCAAAGGTCACAGCTGAGAATGCTTCTCCAGCTGACCTACCCGGTACTCTTTGGAGAGCCTCTTCATCTTCTTGTTGAGCAGGAAGTAGACAGCCAGGGTGTGGCAGGCGCGGTTGGTGAGCACGGCGCTGAGCACCTCGCTGTGCTTGTAGGCCATCTTCTCCGTCATGTGCAGGAGCACCGTGTGGTTGATCTCCTCAATGTGGATCCTTTATCAAAGAGTTGACGCTCAGAAAGAAGCACTGGAGAAAAACACAAGATGGGGGCGGCTCCTTCTTCTCAGTACCTGTTGAGGTAGGGCGCCCCCGTGTTTCTGTTAGCCAGCTGCAGCCACGAGTCGGCCATCACTTGGTGGATGTTGGGACGCTTGTTGGGGTCGGGCTCCAGGAGCTTCTTCAGCAGGCAGATGGCGGCTGGGAACACAACGGCAAATCATCATTTATTTAGACTCCTGCCATGAAACAGAAAAGGATGGACAGATAACCCGGCGACGCAAAACGTCTTACGGGTCAAGCCATCCTTACCCTTGTGGGTGTTGCGCAAGAGCGAGCGCACGTAAGCTTTTATTAATTACGCAAGCGGCTTAAGCCCCAAGGGTTACCTGTGGAGAGTGAGGGAGGCAGAGGGTTCATCTCCTTGTCCACCATCTTCTGGTGCAGGGCGCGTAGGCTGAAGGGCTCCACGGTGAACGGTAGCGTGCCCGTTAGCATGGCGTACATGTTGACGCCGCTGCGGGTCACCGCAAAAAACGTTAGCTTAAACGCTCTCGTTTAAATGGAGACCGAGTCGTGAAACTCACATGGACCAGACGTCCACTTTGGGTCCGTACTTCTTCCTGGAGAGCAGTTCCGGGGCAGCGTAGGCGGGGCTTCCGCACTGGGTGCTGAAGGGGTCCGAATAGCCCAGGATGCCGGCGCAGTTGCTTAGCCCGAAATCTGAAAAGGGTCGGTCGTTATTTCTCAGCTTTCCGAAAGCAAACGTGATTTCCTTTTTTTACCGATGAGCTTGATGTTGTCCTGCTCGTCCAGTAGAAGGTTTTCTATCTTCAGGTCTCTGCGAAACAAGAGTCACATTGACGTAAATAGCAATTCCAAGGTGAGAGGTGAGAATTCCAAAGCCTCACCTGTGCACCACGCCGGCCCTGTGCAAGTGCTCGACGGCCAGCACCAACTGGCGTATGTACTTCTGCGTGCGGCGCTCGTCCAGCCGCTTCTTGTCGTAGATGCGGTTCATGAGGTTCCCGCCGGGGCAGAGCTCCATCACCAAGTAGTAACTGTTCTCCGTCTCCAGGATGTCCAGCAGCTGCGTGATGTTGGGGTGGCGGATCATTTGCTGGATGTGGCCCTCGCGACGAAGGTTCTTGGTCACGTACGAGTCCTTCTTGGCTTTGCGCTTGTCGATCACCTTCACCGCCACCTGTCGGACGCCACGAGACGTATTAGGCGCGCTTGTTTCGTTGGCATTTTTTCAATCTCGCCGTGGAATTCGCACTTGTGGCTTGCGGAACAGCTGATGAGAACGTTGCTTTGGGTTTCTTTGCAGCTGGCACTGAAAGTGACCGAGGAGGGGGCGGGGGGGGTCAACACGCGTTTCAGTACAGAACGTCCCGGAGGACGACGTCGCAAACCGTCGTTAACATTCCCCCCGCCGTCGTTCCTCCTCGTCTAGACGCGGGTTCAAGAACACGACTTGGGTCCCGACCGCTCGCAAATCATCTTCGTTAATGACGTCGGCGAGCGGACGCGCCGCCCTTCGGCTGTTTGTCCTTTCTGTCTTTGCAGGCACGCTCACCTCCAAATGGAATTTGAGTAGCGCGGTTCTTGGCGTTCTTCCACTTCCGTTTGATTGCCGAAAATCGTTGAAAAGCACCTCGAACGATTTGGGGGATTGTTCCTTTTTTATTCCCCTTTATCAATTGTGCCTGCTGTGGATTTTTTTTAATCTGGACTATTTCCAGTTGCTAGATTTATTTTAGTCGAGCCAAGAGGTGGTTGTGATAAATCAGTGGTGACAGGTGATCCCACCAAATCATGAAGCGTCAATTTCACCCACATGTCGTGGATTTATTTATTTATTTTCATTTGATGGATTATATTCCTAGTTGTGTTCATTTGTAAATTGCAAGGTGGTGCGTATTAAAATAGCAATGCGTTGAATGGGTAGCAGGGGGCTTATTTTCAGTGTGGGTGGGGGGGGGGGGAGCGAGCGGGGGGTTCCCAGCCTGCCGGCTAGGGGGCTTTTGAGGGGTGGGGTTCACTTGTTTACTGGGCTCCCCTCAGACAGAAAAAAAAGGGTGGGGGTGGGAGCAAAACACGAAAGTGGGTTACACGACAGACCTCCAAAACGTGAACCTCGCCTCACTTTTTTCCGCGCGTGGTGTTAAATGTGCACTTTCCAGGGATGCTACCAGCGATAATAAACCCTCCGCCCCGCCCGCCAGCTCGCGCCCTCCCCTCCCGGCTTGTCTCGCCTCGCCATTGCATCCGTTTGCATCATCCGAGACAAAGAGAGCAGCAAGCTCCACGAGGTGAGCGAGCGGCTCCTCGACAACGCGCTCCCCTGACGTTGATGGATTGCGTCGCCGCGCACAATAGAGGAAGACAAGAAATGCCGTAATAATCACACTGAAATAGGAATTTTGCAAGATGACTTGTCCTGAAAATAGTATCATTTACATTTGCGGGAGAAAAATAAATGAATGACTAAACACATAAATAAAAATAATAATCTAAATAAATAACTAAAAATAAATAATGACAAATAAATTATTCAAAACCCATTTTTATAAATTTGTTGAGGTGTTAAAAAAGACATTTTAATATAGGGAACACAATTTATAATACATTTTTAATTCAATTTTAATTTTTTTATTTTTAACTTTTTTTCTACCAAAATATTGGCATAATACCACTTTATGTCAATATGACAAATCTAGAATGTAAAGATTTTTTATTAGATTCTTCTGAGATTTCAATTTTCCTCTCAAAAAGGACATTTTATCTCTTTGTGAAAAAAATAAAAACACCAACTTGTGGCATTCCTAAATTCTAATGATTTGAACAATAATATAATCAAGTAATTGCCCATAAATCAGTTTAAGTGTTGAGGCCACCGACAAAGGCAAGTGAAGGACTGTCCTCCACGCCTGTTGACGTGTCCACGCGTCCCAGACAAAGGAAAGTCAACGAGTGGCCTTCAGCAGAATCTTGATCAGGTCCATTAATCACACATACACGCACGATCACACCGCCCCGCCCCTCCCCTCCCGTTTGCCATGCGACGCACGCGCACACAAAGGAGCGAGAAGAAAGACGCAATGTTGTCAAAACAACAAACGTCAGCGGTCGTGAGGTCATCAACCGGTATACGACTAACACGTCACCTGGGGATTTTGGGAATAGAATAATGTCATCTAGCAAAATATGAGTTATGCTTATATATGAGTTCAATTACAATTTTGAAAATTGGCTGTTCTTTTTTAGGGTGGACAAAAAGTGATGTCATAAAGTCCGATTTCATTTAATCTCCCCACAATGAAATTCGTTTAAAAATTCGGCTTGTTTTTTTTTCAAGAAAAAAAGTTTCCCCAAAATTTCCAGCTCAATACCATAAGATTGAAGTAAAGGAAGAAATCGAAACTTTTTGGCGAGAGAATTTGGTCATAATGATATTAGTCATCTTTTTTTCTTTTAATCTTAATATTTCGAATTAAATTCTATCAGGTGTCGGTGCGGTCGAAATAGGAGGTTACCTTTTCCCCGGTGAGCGCGTGCAGCCCCTCTCTGACTTTAGCGAAGGAACCCTCGCCAAGCTTCCTGCCGATCAGGTAGTTGCCCACCCGCTTGGTGTGGTAGAACTTCTTGAGGATGTCAGCGGCGGGGCTGCTGCACAGCGTGGCCGCCGCTGCCGGCAGCAGGTCGCCCTCGTCAGGCTCGCCCTCCGGCGGCAGCACCTCACACTCGGCCACCGGCATGACTGTGTGCCGCTCGCTCGTCCCCGGCTACTTCCTGGGCTCCTCGTAAGGCAATTAGACGGTTCCCGAATGTGGCGTGTTGTTACAAGTGAATGCCACCTGTTCCATCCATAGGCATCCTACCAGCACATGAAGGCGTCGATCCGCAAAAAAAACAACCTGCCTCGCTCAGTATAATCTTAAAGGATTAATTCCTGAGCTAAAAAGTGGATAAATCAAAACGGCCTTTGTCTTTGTGCTTGTGAGCGTGGTGGACGCTGGACAGCTCACGCTTGTTTGCGTTTGCCACTTTAAAGAACAAATGACTTTCCCGGTTCGGGTGAAGGAGGAGAGGGCGTTCCGACAGTGGGCGGGGCTTGCCTTTGCCAGCTAATCGGCGTCGATGTAGGAGAGTGTTGAGGAACAGAGCCAATCAGCGCTGACGTAGGCGTGGCTTTTGGGAGTAATACAAAAACACACCCTGGTAAACAAAAAAAAAAAACACGTTGCAAGTCAATCGAAAATACCCACGCAATTCAGTTACTACACTAACATTTGGGTAATATTGAAATGTTTTCACAGAAAGAAAATTAGTTGAATTTCCAGTTTTATTTTGAGGTGGTGGTTGCATGTGTGTGTGTGTGGGGGGGGTCTTAATTGATAACAGAATATTAGTTTTGTTTTTGAAAATAACAATGATACCTCTTAACCAACAGGTGGAACAGCTGCCTCCAAAGAAAAGCGACGTGCTGCCAACACTGCTCTGATTGAGGTGAGTTGTAGACATATTGCAGAGTGTAAACATTACTGTACTTTATTCAGCAAAATTACATCAGGATTGAGCTGCTTTTATAGACATGAATTCACTATTTCATAATTTCCTCACCTATGATAGAAATACTCATGAAGTGCTTCACAAAATAAATTAACATTTAATACACTAACCAGCCACAAGCCATTTTGGCAGAACAGGAATAAATTGTCAAATCCTAGAGCGACACACATGGATGAATATTTGTTATCCTCTACAAATAATGACTAATACCCGTGGCTTACTGAGAGTCGTTACATCACCATAAATCTGCCTTATACTGCCCCCAAGTGGTCTTACAAAGCAGCACAATGTATAGCAAACAGGTACCCTAAATAATTGTATTCTTTAGTTTCTATGAACTAGAAAGGGTCCAGAGCATTTTAAGGTCAGGTGTGTGTTGCTATGAGAGTAAAAGTTCCAGTTCTCTGAGGGTCTCGTCCTCCATCGCTTGCTGAGCCTCCGTTGCCACCGGCGTCATGGACAGCAGCTCGTCCAGGAAATTTTCAGTTTGCATCGGCGGCTGTGGGGTATTGGGAGTCCCATCTTGGCAGCAGGCCAGCACGTCCAGAAAGCCCGAACTGTCAGGCGAGGGGAGCGGCAGGTCGGCCGGTAAGACGGCGGTGCGCGTGCCGGACGAGCTGATGCTGAAAGGCGCCGCGCTGTCGGGCGCGCGCGCCAGCAGCTGATTGAGCTTGGCCAGTTTCTTCTTCTTGGCCTTCAGCTTCTTCAGCAGCTTGTACCGCAGCGCTTCCGTGTCGCTAAGGATGGCGGGCGGATGAGGGGTCAGAGACCCCGTCTGGCTTTGACTATGCCAAGTTTTCTTTGGAGACGATGGCGGCGGGGATCGGACGGCGGCACCGAAAGCTCCAAACGTTTCGGCGGCCTTCAGGGGATGCCCGTCGCTGTCCTCTGTACGTAGCGGCTGAGGTTTGGGAGCGGGCGGCCTCCTGGCGGGAGTGGGTGTGGAATGACAGGGAAGGGATTTCACACGAGGGACAGGTGGAGGAAGGGGCTTGCTGGTGCTTGGCCTCTGATTGGCAAGATGTTGGCTGATCAGGAAGGACCAGCGGGAGTTGTAGTTCAAAGGTGGCGACTGTGGTCCAGTGGAGGATTCGGGCGACGCCCTCTGGACAATTTGTTGCGGCGGGTCGGAGGATTCAGCGGGTGCAGGGCTGGCTTGTATCAGCGTGCCATTTTGAGCTGGGCAGCTATCTCCATCGTTGGCTTCCTGTGGTGGCGCCGTGTTGGCCTTAGCGTTCTTTTTGTCGCGTTTAGGTTTGACTTTGGAGATCCTGCTGCTTCTCCTCGGAGCTTCTTTCAAAGCGGGGTTATAATCGGGATCTTTGTCTGTGGGGTCGCTGGACTGGATCAATTGCGGAGGGTCTTCGGAGCTATCCGGCGTGCAGTCCAGAAGTGCTTGGTGATCCGTCAATGTGTCGGCTCCGACCTGCAAGCGGAAATGTTGTGAGTCGATTGGAGGACCGCGAGTTCTCACATGCTCTGGCTCAGAATAAGAACTTTTCCAACCCACCTCTGTCAGGGTGAGCGTGACGAGGTCATCGTGGGACAGCCCGTTGAAGGCGCTTAGCAGCGTGGCGGAGCCGATGGACACGTCGCCGCAATCTCCCACCATCGAGGCGTTCTCCTCTCGGTCCAGAACTACGCTTTGGGAAGGCGGGGAATCCGGCCGCGTACTGGACGGCGAGCACGCTTCCGAGCCGGCAGAATCCTCCTCCGCTTCCCAAAAGAGAATGTGCATTTCTTGAGCGGGAACGGGCAGCTTGGCATGGAGCGCGCTCTGCGGGTGCTTCAAGTCATCAAACTCGAGCCAGGAGCCTGAAGAACAAGACAAAGAAGGAGCTAAGTTCAAACGAGAGCAAGCGCAACTTTAGATACAAGGAGGGCGACTCCAAGAGGACACAAAAAAAAAACTTGTCGTACAGAAATGGGCTTGTCTGCTTACCGTCGGGTGTGCGCGTCCAGGCCACAAAATGCTCGACCCGGTGATCATACTGGATGAGCGCCGTGACGGTGTGCGTGCGGCCCTCCAGGTTAAAGGTGAACGCGTCTATGTCGCTGTGCGGCACGCCCTCCACAAAGTGCAGCGCCAACACTGCAGCCACCCTGCAGCAGCGCCACATAACGGGTCAGCAAAAAAATTAAATAATTTGATTGGCACCGATTTAAGCACTTACCGTTCCAGCTTCATGCTCCTGCGCTGATGGCGGGCGCCGCAGGCGTTGCACGGCCCCAAGTGGGTGGCACGCAACGGGTGCCAATCCGGCACCAAGTCGGTGAATGTGGTGAGCGTTTTGGTGACTCTAAAACGAGTGAAATGCTGTTGAATATTCATTTTTTCAATCTGACATGAACAACATGAAGATGAACCTCAACTGACCTTTCCCGAGTAACCGTCTTGCACTCTGTGCACTCAAACTCCCAGCGAAAGGTGGTCCGAAAGAGAGGCTCCGCCCACGAGTCGGCCGCCAGCAGGAGGGGCAGAGCGAACACGGGACTTTCCTCCTGGCCTGTTCAAAACAACAGGTGAGGCTGTAGTGACATTTCCTTACGGCGAAGCTCCAAAACGAAGGCGGCACTTACCGAGTTGGCAGTGCAGCCGCGGCTGCAACAACTCGAAGACAGCCGCCCTGAGGCTCTGCAGACGCTCGTCGGTGCGGCACCGCACTCTCACTTCACCATCTACGCGCAGAGAGAGATGTGAGTCGAGTCAGCTGACGCATCTTCTGGTGCCATCACTCACCGCTTTCTGCTTGGAGGGCGCGGCACACGCTGTCATAGCCGTTCATGAGGCGCCAGATGGCGGCACGCTGAGGCTCGTGCTGGGCTTTGCGCCTCCTCAGGCTCTGGCAGTTGACCAGTACCACAAGCAGGACGTCCAGCCAGCACAGGTTGTGAGCATTCTTCCAGAAGAGATGCCCCGGCGTGCCGCTTTGAGCCGTCCCCGCCGCACTGACAAGTTCGTCGACGGATTCTTCGCCAGTTTCCGCCGTTATGTCGACACATCCTCCTGGAGAGCTGACGGCTTCCTCGCGGGCGTCGACAGGTTCCACCAGAGAGGCAATTGATTCTTTTGGAGCGTCACCCGGTCCCTCGGGAGCCCGGTCGGACGATTCCAAGTCGCCATTGTCCTCGTCTCTCGGTGGCGTCAAGTTCAACGAAGAAGAAGGTTCTTCCTCTGGCGGCCGGCATTCACGTCCAGAGGCGGGCGCCTGATAAGGAAGGCAGTCTTGGGGCAGATGAGAAAGCTCGCTACAGTGGCCATTTTGAAGCGAGCTTCGTGCATATGATTGGCGGGAACGCAGACGCTTGGCTTTGACTTCCTCGCAGTCGTCTTTGTTTGACAAAGTCTTTCTCTTCCTGTTGCCGGCTGCCGTCTCCGACGGGATTAAACTCGCCAAAACATCCTCCAGAGGACGGCCGACCAGAGGAAAGAGGCACTGTGGAGAGGAGCCCAAACAGGATTAGCAGCTAACATTGGCAGACGTGGCGTAATTGTGCGAACAAACGTTGACAGAGCGGCCGGCGGCTGACCTGAGGCTCAACGCACAGCGTGACCGATTCGTGCAGGTTGAGGCGGTACAGGCGCAGGGACGAGCGCCGACCTTTGGAAGCGCACCACGGGCATTGGTCCAGAGACGCTGCTCTCTCCTGGACCTTACAAAAAATGCATTTCAGGAATTACCGACAGATGCAAAGGTATTCCAAGCCTTCTCTTTCTGAAAATGCAACAGCTCGAATCTTTTTAAGAGGTCTCATTCATAAAATATGAGCATCAAGACACAATATGGGTCGTTATTCATAAGACCTTTGAGTGGTACCTTTTTGGAAATTCTAGAATAATCATAATCTTAGGAAAATAGTTATGCTTTATTACACACTTTTCATATTTCGCTAAAATTGAACCTTTCGCCTTTTACCAAAGATTTCCATATTGTCTTTTTGATCTGTCTTCTTTAAACGTGTTTAATAAACCACGTCAAAGTCCAAGATTTCTCAGACTTTAATTGAGAATGGCACTGTTGATCACAGTGGCGGTCAACCACAATTCAGCTTTGCGCAGGTGACAAGCAAGTTGAGAGGAGAGCAACCAAGGGCTCACACTGACTTTTCCCAAATACCCCACCGGTGGGGAGGCAAGAGCCCCCGAACCGGCGTCTTCACCAGGCATTGCTACAGCGCCGCTCCTCCCGAGGTCCGCCGCTGCTGCTGATGCTGCCCGCTGCCATTCCAGCAGTATCACCATGACAACCTGGCTCACCTCCCAGGTAACTAGAGGACAGTAAAATGTTATTAACCAAAATATATCGCATTTTTGTCTAAATAAGACAAAGAGGGCGTGCTGCACCTGCCGGTTAGCATGCTAGCACGCTAGCACGCACGCGGCAGTACGAGTCGTAGCCTAGTAATAAACAAAAGCGACTTCAAATAATACATACCGTTCTCGCGTTTGAATTAAAAGTCGCCAAGTTCATCCTCAAAGTAATGAAAATAAGCCGGCGTGTGGAAAAAAGTGCCGAAAGCAGCCTTGACCGATTAAGTCGTGCTGGGAACGTCGTGCTTCCTGCCGCGTGTGCTGCACTATTTATATTCCCTGTCAAACCACGATCAACGACGGTTGGTTCCACATTGATGACTTTGATGTCGCTCCAAAACGAGCATAGAAGATTGTCATGGCAGCAGGGATCTCAAACTTGCGTTCATTTTCAGGCTGCAGTAAATAACTAAATACCAAACTTGATTTTTTTTATTATTATTATTTTGTTCTGTGTGCAAGGCTTTCAGGAAGTTTTCCCAAAGTGACACCAAACGGAAGGAAACGTTAACCTGCCTCCCAGTCCCAGCGACATATTTTGCTGTGAAGAAAGAACTCGATGACAACGACCAATTTCAAGAAAAACAGGAGACGGAATGTTTTTTGTCGAGCACAGGGGAGATGCATCACGGAATCAGACAACGCCCCCATCGCCTATCCCAGATGAGACCCTTTTTTTCCTTCATCATGACGAATCAAAAAATTGCATATATTACAATTCAGGCGAGCGCATTAGCATGCACAAACATCAGCCCGATCTATCTATCTATCTATCTATCTATCTATCTATCTATCTATCTATCTATCTATCTATCTATCTATCTATCTATCTATCTATCTATCTTTTTTTCTTAATTAGGATTGTGGGTGAAGCTCATGGGTGGCGTGTGTGGGTGACTCAGGGCAAATGATGGGGTACACGATGGAGTCTGGACTGGTCGCCATTCAATCACAGGACACAGTAAGCCTTCAAATCAATTCATTTTTTATTGCAGAGTCATCCCTTCCTTTTATTCTTTTTTTTTTACGCAAGTATCTGTACTCCTACTCAAGTACAGAATGACAATACTTTAGCCACCTCAGGTCTTTTGTGGAAAGAATAGATGGTAGCAGGGGGTCTCTGTGACGAGGGTGCGCCCCCACGGCGGGCTCAACTCCCGGTCCGATCGCTTCGCCTCTTCCACTCGGGCACAGTGGAGCGAAGAGCCGGGGAAACCCTCACGTTGAGTACACAGTAGCAGCAGTGCGAGCAGCTCCGGCGTGCTCTGCTCCCACACAAATATTTTCATATCCACGCGCCCCCGGAAAGCTCCGTGACGTCGCAACACCATCTACCAATCACCGCTCGTCTTCTATTAGGACAATGAAAAGTCCGCGGCCAATCAGGGGAGCGTCAACCCGAGCGCCGACCAATGGCGTGGGACCTCCGTCGAGAGTAATGTTAGAGAACGGAGGAGTGAAGATACTGCGTATAGCCTCACACAACAGCCATTGCCGTGCATTGAGAGCCCAGTCACAGTCGTTCGGTAAGTACCGCACGCGGCAGCATTTTAAGGCTTTTAACACCGGAACGAACGGGGCGATCGGGAATAGCTGGCCTAACACCCGGCTTTGATAGTCGCTCGACGTCTTGTCGTGTCAAAATCGCAGAAAAATAGACGACAAATACAGGCAGAAGGTTAAAGAGTGGCTGGGACCAGCCGCGGTGGTAAATGTGAACAAATCGAAATATTCGCGTGGGGCAAACTCGACGGTAAAGTGCAGATTTGACCAAGGCGAAAAATTTTAACAAATTTTCCGATGTCGCGTGTACAAAATGGAGTTTGGATGTCTTGCGGTTGTCGCGTCCAAAAATCCGAGAAGAAGATCTCGTCATTGGCGACAATGGTAGTAGAATCGCTGTTAACGTTATCCAGCGCTGCAAGTCACGGAATAAAAACATGACGAGAATGTAGGAAAAGTGAAGAAAAGAAAAAAAGGCGTGAAAAAGACACCCGTTTGTGTGTTTTTCGACTCCTTTGGCCTTCAAAATGGTGTTTAGGGGAAAAAAAAGAAAAGAAAAAAGGACGAGGCTCCTGCGCTTTACTGTAATGGCTGACTGTATTCGCGTAGGAAACAAGGCGAGCGTCGCGCACAACGGCGACAAGCAACTTTTTCCAAGCGGCTTTTTCCGCCCGCGGAACACGCAAGCAATGCGCCCGACAGCGGCGAATACTAGACAGGACCTTCGCGGTGCCGACAGTGCCTCACAGAGCTCCGTACGGCTCGGCGGGACCGCGCTGCAGGCGTCCGAAGCGAGCCGAGTCTCGGGCTGCCCCCGCCGCCACTGACACAAAGAGAAGGGAGCCAGCCAGCCATATTCCCTCCATGAAGACGAGAGCGGCCATTAGGAGCCGTTCAAACGCAAGCCAATGCAAACCAATGGAAGAGGCTGCCGGTGAAGGAAGAGCACCGGGACAGCGGGCAGCGCAACGAAGCCATCGTCGGGACCCCAAGAGCTCGCGGCAGGGCGGAAGGAGACATTTGAGGGGCACTTTCTTTCATCGCGAGGCCATTTTCACAAAATGGAAGAAGAAATAACGCTGCCGTCGTCGTTGTTGTCTGACCTCTTTTTCCGACCTGCCCGAGCGTCACGACCACCAAACTCGCCGACCACTCCTCCTTTTACGCAACTTTCCGCCGCTTTTTATGGCGACATTTTAACGAATAATAATAATAAAAAATTAAATTGAAATTTAAAAAAAAATGTCAATTTTTTTTTTCTTTCGAAAAACGAAGATTTGCTGAGACAAGGCTTTCATAAAGAGTTTTATAATAAATTAAACCTTTTATGTGTGGTTTGTTTTCTTTTCAAGTGTGTGATGTGAGCGGAGCCGGATTTGTTTTGATCGTAGCTTCGCACGTCAACGAAAGAAATACCCGCATCACAAAGTGTGTTTATGTGTGCGCGCTTTGTTCCGCGCAAAAATGAATACGTCGCCATAATTAATGAATGCATATTTCCATTATCAAACCGGTTGCGCACCACCTTTCCCCACCCCGCAATCCATCATTCATTATCGTCCACATTAGACGCACTTCTAATTGCCATTTTCGGCTTGCAGATTTAGTGTTTGGCTTCAGGTGTTTTCCCGCGCACCACGATGAGGAGAGACCGGTCCAAGCCCAGGGGCAAGATGTCCTCGTACGCCTACTTCGTGCAGACGTGCCGGGAGGAGCACAAGAAGAAGCATCCCGACGCTTCCGTCAACTTCTCCGAGTTTTCCAAGAAGTGCTCAGAGAGATGGAAGGTACCAGAGCGACCGCGCCGCTGGGTCCATTTGACATGCGCTCGCTGAATGATTGACAGTTTTTTTTTTTTTTTTAACAAATTGGCTTGGATTTGGATGACAACATTTAGGATTTGGAATTTGGCAAAGATTGCTGCACTTCAAATATTCTGTGCACCTAACTTTTTTAGGGTCAGTGTGATCTTCCCAGAATATTATATCAGGGATGGGTAACTGATATGGATGGCTCTGATTCATAAATACATTTAAATTGGGGGCAGGGTTATTATAAATTTGGTGCGGCACTTGGCCCCACATGTAACTTGCCACCTGTTAGTTCAAAAATTGGGGGGGGGTCGGTTCACCCAAAAAAATCTCAGATCATTTTTTTAATGGGTTTAATAGAAATCAAATGTTTTTTGTCATCCATCTGGTTAGAGCATCAAAGTTGACCAACCGTCATCAACAGTGACAAGTGACACATGTTTGTATGCATAATTTTAAAGTTTTGAATTGCTTCGATCATTTTGACTTAGTCTGCGAGAAATATATTTACTGCATTCTGCAGCTTGTTTGTTTTAAATTATACTACAAAGGTTGTCAGAACTGTGTTTGCTAAAGTATTGTGGCCAAAGGTTTTCTCTTTGCTCTACTCCCACGTGGCAGACCATGTCGGCCAAGGAGAAGGGCAAGTTTGAGGACCTGGCCAAGTTAGACAAGGCGCGTTACGAGAGGGAGATGATGAACTACGTGCCGGCCCACGGAGGCAAGAAGAAGAAGTTCAAGGACCCCAATGCCCCCAAGAGGCCCCCGTAAGTGAGACCGCTCCGCCCAAGACAGTGGAGATAGACCCTCGGGAAAAAAATTTGCAAGCTGACAGAACGCTTTTGTCACAGGTCCGCCTTCTTCATCTTCTGCTCCGAGTATCGCCCCAAGGTGAAGGGCGAAACTCCCGGCCTGACCATCGGCGATGTCGCCAAGAAACTGGGCGAGATGTGGAACGGAACCTCGGCTGAGAACAAGCAGCCCTTTGAGAAGAAGGCGGCCAAGCTGAAGGAGAAGTACGAGAAGGTGAGACTGCACCTGCGTCCCGGAAATGAATACTAAAAATTATGTTCTTTAAAAAAAAAAATAATAATTTGACAATCCAATTTATCAACGATGCCCCCAAAGTGGTCTAAAAGATCAATTGGTGACCAATCATTGTCACGTTGCATGTTTTAGGACGTGGCAGCGTACCGCGCCAAGGGCAAGCCGGGCACCACCGCCCCGGCGCCCAAACCAGCACCCAAGGTGGTGGAGAAAGACGATGACGACGAGGATGACGACGACGAGGAAGATGACGAGGATGAGGACGAGGATGACGAGTAGTTGCGGGCGGCGATGGTGATGATGTCGTTTGTAAAGCATTTAAGATGCCCCGTGTACACACATCACTTACAAAAAAAGCAAATCCATTAGTTGCATCTGAGGGGCGAGCGAAGGGGTTGTGGGGGTGGGGGGTGGGTGCAAGCTTAAAAATGCAGAAAGAGGCTGTGTATATCACTTGTTTTTATGCTGTACAGTTTGTTTCTCCTTTTTGTAAAGTTAACACTACACGTCTGGTGTCCGTGTCCTATTGCTTTTCTTTCTCCTCTGAATCCTCGTCCGACGGGTCGAGGCTTACAGTATTTAGCTTAGCTAGATGTGCACAGCACATAAAAAAAAAAAAAAAACGACAAATGTTAGAAATCTGAGTGTTTCTGGTTTTTTTTCTGTGTTTTGATTTTATCGCCGTTGACGTATCACTTACTGATCTTGCGTACGTACCACTGTCATAGCAACATGAGAAGATATGGGGGGGTGCCTCGTTTATTGTTAAAGTTTAAATTGCTTCTGATGTCAATAAACTTTTTTTTTTTTAATGTGTTTTTTTTTTTATTTCTGTAACCTGTGTTCAAAAACTATGTAGCAGATTGACAATGAAATGAAAGAGTTTTTGGACACTATATAAATGGTAGACAAATTTTAAAAGCTTAAGTTACAATGTATGTGAAATATGCAACTTGTATATTTAACATATACATTCTTTTAATAAAGTTTATTCTATCATTTGATAAACCACCCATTCTTGTCCTTCCGTCAGTTTAGTCAAGTTGGTTATCTGAGTTATTTACACAAATGGAATTATTTGTTATCCGGCAGAAGACCTGAATCGTCATAATTATTCATGGACAGGAGAATACATGTCACTATTTGTGTCGATCCCTCGACCGACCACTAGATGCTGCAATTGTAAAGCAAGAACGGCTGGCAGGTTTTACGTGGAAATCCGACGAGACTTTTATTTTGAAACCCCAAACCGGATATGAAGCGGGTTTTAGCGTCTGTGTGACAGCTAGCAAGCTAACTCGTCAATCAAGTATTGCTGTGGGTCAGTCCGGGCAGGCGGTGACGTCGTCGCTCAGTCCGTGACGACGCCGACGAGCGAGCCCGTCAAACGCCGAACACCTTATTTGTTTGCTTTTCACGTTCTTTTTGTCATCTTTTTCTCCAATCCTCACACGTCGTTCGACTTTTTCATCGGCGAGCGAGCGATTAAAAGAATGCGCGTATGCTGGTTCCTCTTCCGCATGGCGTAGCTTTCTCCTTTTTCTCTTGTCTCCCTCCGTCGTTTTCTTGCTTCTTGCGGCGGAACCGTGTTTGAGTTTCGGGGTTCCACCACCAGGACGACGGCGGCGGAATCCGAAGAAGGTTGCCTCCAGAGCGGACCCGGTGGTTAGACATAGACATGTCGAGGCTTGCATTTCGAGCTAGTTAGCAGACATGTCGGCGCAGTAGAGGACTGATCTGGACGGACCGAGTGTGGCTCGGGTACTGGTCCTGCCTAAGAGTCGGACAACCGAAGATTTGCAGCCTCCCCCCCTTTCCGACCGTCATAACTGAAAATAAAAACATTCACTGGCGGACATTATCTGACAGTGGCCGCTACCTGAAGTTGGATCACTGGGTTTGAACGAACCGCAAGATGACATCCAGCACGCCAGAAGATATGGTGAGCTTTAACCCTCCCCAGTTAAAAAAATAATTTCAATATCGAAATCAGAAATGTGTGAAACTCAAATTGATTCCCCTCTATTACCTAGAGAACAGTTTGTTCTGGGAAAAAAAAGATGATTTAAACTTGTCCAGTCATCCATTGCTTTGTCATAAAGAAGATATCTTGAAATGTTTTCCCTCCCTTCTCTGAAGATTCTTATAATCTCCTAAAACCAGTTGGTAGGTATGTATAGGGGTTAAATAAACATGGATCCATCCACACCTGTAATTTGCCGTTGTTGCCCTAATGGAAGTATTTTCTGCCGTGTTATTGAAACGTGACAGCAGCAAAAGTCATTTGAATTTTGAGAGAAAGCGTGAGGTGGCGAAGGAATGAGGGCTGTTGAAGCAGACCCCCATATTGTCCTCCATGAAAGACTCTTCATTTAATTGATACGCATCTTCTATGGGCATTTGCGTGTCTTTGATGTTGGAGCTCAAGTTTGAAGGGAATTCCGTTTTTTGGGTCTTACGAAGGACAACCCACCTTGTTAAGTCAATTCCCTTTCCATTGAGTCCAGCCACGCAAGTTCCGCGGCGCCAACCTTCTATGAACGCCTTTGAGGATTCATCTTGTACTGAAGAGGTCAGAAATAAGACTCGTGATTATCACCATAATCCATGCCGGCGAGCTATTTTTAGACACTTGAGCCGCGAGTGGACACGCTGTGTGTGAGCACGACGGCCGCCTTGCCACTTAGCTTCCCCCGCACGTCATCCCGGCGACATAATGGACTCGCTGTGTTTCCCGAGGACCGGCTTCGACGCTCTCGAGAAGGCGCCGCTCAACGAGGGCAGAAGGAGCAACCTGGCCGTTCCATCGTCAAAGACACAGCTCCCTTGTGACATGATTTTGTTGTAACTTTTGAGTTGCGTGTCTTTGAGTCAACGCTTGTTGGGAAAGTGCAAAGAAGTGTGACATCATTCAGCAGCTGGGTGGAGCGGCTCGACGACTCCCTGTCTCGACGGCCTGGCTTGACATGTGCATGACATCACGTTGACCCCGCCCCAAGGGATGGTGCGCTGTCACGTGTGCGACTGCACGTTGTCGGACACGATTGATTGATTGTCATGTGATTGCGTGAGTTGAATAACAACTCGGTGTTGACTTCCTCCTGGCTCCCTCTGTGCTTTTGAGCAACACAACTTTGCGTGTGTGTCTTTAAGCGGAAAATCCGTGAGTGAGCATTGGCAGGTGTGACCTCACTCGTGTGTGTGTGTTTTGTGCCCTTTAGTTTGTCTTGCTGTGTAAACATGGAGCTCTAGGGGCAGGTGAGGCTATTTGCATCAAGGTTTCCGCAGCGAGGAGTGATTATTGCTTCACGCTTCCGTTCATATTTCACAACAAAGTTTGGCTTTCACACGTAGTTTGGTGTTTTCCAAAGTGCAGAAATGTGCTTGTACGTCTCCGGCCCCCCCAAGAACAGGAAGTCATTAGCGTCTCGCTTCTCAGGAAGCGGTCACGGACGATCCCGCCAGCCCACCCATCTCACTGTTAATGGTTGTCAAGGTCCGGCCGAGTACAGGAAGTGCGCTCGAAATTGATCCGGGGGGGGGGGGGGCTGGCGTCCGGATTTTCCAGAAGCAAATATCGATATTAGCCTAACCTCACTGAGCACCGGTCACATTGTTAAAGGACACACACAGTAAAGCAGCAACGGGGTCAAAGTTCTGTGTTTTATATTTGTGTTGGATCAGCTGCCTGATGATGTCACCATCGACCCCCCAGGGTGCGCAGGCGGGCTTGGGTGCACATTTGCCTTCACGCGTGAATGCGTGACACCCGCCGGTAGTTACCCATTGACTGCATTGCGTGTGGAACATGATGATTAACTAGCTAACAGGCTAACAACTCGCTCATAGAAGCTAAGACAACCGAAAATATCCCCCGGTCAGCACAGGTGTGCCCCAGGGCTCAATCCCGTGTCCCTTCCGATTCTTCATCATACATTATTCCCGATGATGTGTTACACAACATCAGAAATGATTGTTTGCGGTTGTGTCATTTTAGATTAACCTGCGACTGATCCTGGTCAGCGGCAAGACCAAAGAATTCCTCTTCTCTCCTGACGACTCGGCCGCCGACATCGCCAAACATGTTTATGACAACTGGCCAATGGGTGAGCCGTCTTCCTTACAGGTGTTGTCCTTCGGCTGTCCTCACCGCAAACGACCGCATCGTTTGAGCAGCCCCGTGTGCAAATGTGTCCGCACGGCATTGTTAAGAAGAATCAAATGAAGCTTGATCTTTGCAGACTGGGAGCAAGAGCAAGTCAGCAGTCCCAACATCCTCAGGCTCATCTACCAGGGACGCTTCCTGCACGGCAACGTCACGCTAGGAGGTACGCGGCATGCGTGCACCTTCAAACTCATGAATCACACGCACGCTGTGTTTCTGGAAAGCTCTTGGCTGTGTGGTGTGTGTATGGGGGGGGGGGGGGGTATGCCCCCCCACCCCCCATGCAGCAGAACAGAGGAAGCTCAGTCCTCATAACAAGCGTCCTTTGAGCCAGACCGGAAGTCGAGAGGGAAAAGCAAGCGAGAGAACTCAGCCGGCTTGACTTTGAGTTTTGGGGCAGACGCTTCCTTTCTCACGTTTGACCGGATCTGCACTGAAAAGTTGTTTTTGTGCAATGGCCTACAAAGAGCTTCTGGAACCTTCTTCATTCAGCCACATTTTGGCCAACGAAATTATACATCAAATTGTGTTTCAACGGGTTTTCTTTGCCATGGAAATTGGCATCAAACCGAAAGATTTGTTTATTAGAAGATCAAAGTTGCCTAATTGGGCAGAACAGAGGCACAAACTGTTCTATTTTGTCTATCAATGGAATATGTTGACACTAAAACACAATCATTTTTCATTTTTGATCACAGATTCCACAATTCATTTAAAATTGCGACCCCAAGTGGACAGAAATAGTCCTGCATCTCACATGTGGTGTTCAATCAATTGCACAATTGCAGAGATTATAATACGGACCTGATGGCCGGGCTTGTTTTCCCCCACCAAAGCGTTTGCCTTTTTTTGCCCGGCAGGACTGAAGCTTCCCGTGGGCAGGACCACCGTCATGCACTTGGTGGCCCGAGAGACGCTGCCCGAGCCCAACTCGCAAGGTGAGCAACTTTACATCGTGTGCAAAGATGAGATCTTTGCGCTTATGCTGACCAATGTTTTTTTTTGTCCTCAGGTCAGAGGAACCGTGAGAAGAGCGGGGAGCGCAACTGCTGTGTCATCCTGTGAACGCGTCCCTCAAACATCTCCATGACAACAATCGATCCACATTGGACCACTCGGCCGGATTGACATCTTGACTTTAATTTGTTCCCTCCTTTTTCTCAACACTGTAAGCCTCCACACACACATGCAAACACACTTTAGAACTGGCTGTGAGCTGGTTGCCATGGTAACCCTGCCTTGTTTTTCCTCTTGGCATTCAAACAAGTGCGCTAATACCACAACACACACACACACACACACACACACACACACACACACGCTTGCCGGTAGCCATCATGTTGCCAAAAGAAAAAGCGGACGAGCCGCTCCGCAGCAGTGTTGCCCGCACAGAAACAGTTTGTCGTTCTTTTCTCGCCGTGTTGAAGTGATCAGCAATTATTGACGACGTCCATTTTGCACAACAGGAGCATGTGCTACTCGCGTCAGTAACGAGTCTATGATTCTAAGTGTACGTATGCTATTTGTATGGAAGACTCGCTATGTCACTACGTGTACAGTGTGTACGAATTTGCTTCTGGCCTCAGCATGATTAACAGATTAGTTTTGATATGCGCTAATCGTTTTGTTTGGTTGTCGGTTTTTTTTTTGTCGCCGTTCATTGCAATCAAACGTGTACAGGAAATCAATATTTTCAGTTGTAAATAGCTACGCACACATCTGTAAACTCAATAAAGCTTATTGAAGTGTCAAGTTGATGAATTGCTGATGTCGGGGTGAAATCTTGATTATGCTGCCATCTTCTGGGAAAAACACGTAACTGCAATTATCAGCGGTTTTTCTTTTTGTCCAAGTAATTAAATTATTTCAGTATCCTGAGCAGCTAATGTTGTTAGCATTTTTATAAGCCACAGCAGTAAAATTACTTATGCTAGTTATACTAACGTGAGTATTTATTCAGATCAATCAGTCGTTTTCATTTATTTTGATGTATAACGTTAAAGACATACGGATCTTTAAATAAAGAAACTTTCATACAAGTTGAAAGTTTGCCACTCAAGTATGACGAGCAAATGTTTCAAAACAAACAAAGTGTCACGACACGGGCGCCACCAGAGGATCAATTACTGAGTTGGCAAAAGCCGGAGGGAGCACAGGTGGAAAAACAGTTCCGTCCCACAAGGATGGGCTGACATCTTTGTTTTTTATTTGTCTTCTTTAATGACTCGCTTCATCTTTATTACTGTCATCAAGTGGAAAAAAATATAGTGAATTTATTTAAAATAATTCCCCAAAATTTAAAAGCCTTGGAGTTACATTTAGAATTTATTTAACTGTATGATCAATATTTTTTTTATCACAGTCTTAATGTACAAATATTAATTTGCCAATTTTGGGGGTAGTGTGAGTGCTAAATAAAATCAACAAATATGACTATAGAAGGCTCTTAATAAAGTAATCAAGTCAAATGACATATTCATATTTCAAAGGAAATAACATCAGAAAGATGACCATACAATAAAAAAAAAAAAAAAAAAAAATTCAAAAGCATTTAATGGCCACTTTATTAAATACCCCATGTGATGCCTTAAACTTTTTTTTTGCGGATGTCACAATTTTACAAAGAGCTTTTGGTACATTCCAAATCTCTGCGGGAATGCTAATTATTCGCATTAGCTCCTAATAATAAATCCCATGGCGGCTCAGACCGAGTGCTGTCTCGGGTGACTCTTCAGTAAATTGAATTACAAGAAACCTTCCTTTGCGAGATATCACAATATTATGAATATTAATTGGATTTGATTGCTGTTTAAATTTGAACAATTTCAAGAGTTTGTTTAAGCTAAGCTAAAAATTAAGCTTTCAATAATACTGCTTCAAAAACGACATCCGAGTTGACATCAGTTACGGTGTACCACAAGGATCAATTCTTGGCACTCAAACTATTTTGATTGTACATTAATCATCATTAAAGCTACCTATCTAATCTATCCATCCAACTAGTTCTACCATTTTCTGTCCATCTATCTCACCTATCCATCCATCCGTCTATCTTCTGGTTGAAATTTGGTGGCTCAGTTTAGAGTTAGTGCTTGAGTAAACTTTTGGAATATACTTCGTCTTTCTTAGTGAACAACTGAACAGATTTGTTGTCAAATGTTTGCCAAGGTTACGGCAAACCAGCCTCCTTGTGGGATTAAGAACTTGTTGTTCTAAAGTTGCTTTTGTGCCAAGTGGGAGTGTCTGTAGGGGGGGGGCGCATCTTCTTATTGGCCACACTCCAGAGTCAAGAACCAGCGGGTCTCGGCGTTCCAGACCATGAACCTGTTCAATCCGGCCGAGGATGAGAACGTGTCCATGGTGCACCCCGAGTACTTCATCATTAGCGGTTTGTCGGGGGTCCCTCACATCAAGCTGTACTACGTCTTCTTGTTTGTGGTCTACCTGCTGTCTGTGCTAGCCAACAGCGCCGTGATGGCCGTCATCTGTCTAGACCGCCGGCTGCAGACCCCCAAGTATGTGGCGGTCTTCAACCTGGCCTTCGTGGACCTTTTCGGGAGCTCGGCCCTGGTCCCCAAACTCCTCGATGTGTTCCTGTTGGGCAATCGGCGCATTCCTTTTCGCAACTGCCTGGCTTATATGTTCTTCTGCTACACCTGCTTGTCCATGCAGTCCTTCAACTTAGTGGCTCTGGCCTATGACCGGCTCCTGGCTATCATTTTCCCGCTGCACTACCAGGTGAGGACCAGATTGCTTCATCTTCTCCTATTTCTATTTTCATGCAGCTGAGTTCAAATGATTGTGCCCGCAGGTGAAGATGACCCACCGCTTCATGTTGAGGCTGATCTGCGGATTTTGGCTACTGGTGGTGGTTCTGGTGGCGGTGGCGGCGGGCCTGCTGAGCCGCCTGTCCTTCTGCCGCTCGGTGGTGATCAACAGCTACTTCTGCGACCACGGCCAGATCTACCGGCTCTCCTGCAACAGCCACTACCCCAACTATATGGTGAGCTGCATCTATCCGGTGGTGATCTTCTGGCTGCCGCTTGCCTTCATCCTACTCAGCTACGCCGCCATCGGCTGCACCCTGACCAAGGTGGCCGCCGTCCAGGAGCGCCTCAAAGCCCTGCGCACCTGCGCCGCCCACCTCTCATTAGTGGCCATCTACTTCATCCCGCTGCTCATCACCTTCACACTGATGGAGAACATTCACCCCAACGGTCGTATCATTAACCTGTCGCTCACCTCCGTCTTCCCGCCCTTGCTCAACCCCGTTATCTACACGCTGCAGACGCAGGAGATCAAAGAGTCGTTCGGCAGGCTCATCAGAAGCGCACGCCGCCGCCACGGCAAACACGGCGCCCGTGCTAAAGTATGGACGGCGCTCCACTAGGAGCACAACGCAAGCCCGAGAAGATAGCGGCCGACACTCAGTCTTTTGTAAATAATTATTTATTCACAGTACAAGTTTCAACATTAATATCAAATAATTTTGGGGGGGAGTCAGAAGGTACAGAGAGGTGAATCCAACATGAGGTCCAAGCTCTGCTTTAGCAAATCAAGACATCTTGAGTGTCATCTCAGGTGGACGTACTGTCGGCCATCCGCTGGCTCAAGTGTTCCTGCCGTGCCTTGTGGTGGTCGCTCATGCATTTTTTAAAAGCGCCCACGTAACTCTGGCACACTCGCCAGTCCCGATGCTCGGCCATGCAGTCCTGCAGCGCCTCGTGCTGCTCGGTGCAGCCCGTGCGAGAGATCATTTGCTCCACGGGGTCTTCTTCTTCGGCGTCACCGCTGGTTTTCGATGTCCTTCGGTCGTGAGGAGATGGGGATGTCATTCTGTGCATCAATATTGTCATTAGAATTTGATTAAATGATGCAATTCATCTCAACTGGGTTATCAATTCAATTATGCAGTATAGTAAATGCAGTCAAATTTTTATCCACAATTCCAGTTATGATAAATACGTGATGAATAATATAATTGCACATGTTGGTGATATTTATCACAAAATGTTTATGGCCCAAATGTGTTGAACTGTAATGGTAAGGTCAACAATACTTGAGGTGCTTGGCCAAGTAAGTCATCTTTAAAAACATATTTTCCATACCTGTTATCTTTTCCCCGATTGGCTGCATGTATCTAGTAGTTAATGTCCTAAAGGCACAATAGCACAATTTTAAATAATATTTTTTTTTTAAGTAACAACACTGGAGTGAAATGGGTTGCTTGTTTACTGATCGAGGAGGAAGCATTTCAATGTAGGACCGAGTGCAATAGTCAAAAAGTTCCCCTTTTTTATATGACGTCAATAAAATGCTCTTAATAATGCCAGTGCTGTCTTATCTGTACAAAATAATTAAAAATGTATTTTGCATAATAGAGGAGTAGATACTTGTTATTTTTGCTGTATTTTTTAAGCGATGAGATCAAGACCTGGGGTAGCAGTCAAATAAGTCCCCTTCAAACACAATCATTGGTTCCATTCGCAATTAAACATTTTACACGTGCTAAAAGACAATTACATGACGGTATAAATCTTTTTTTTTTCATCCAAATTTAATGTTCAAAATATTAAATTATTTGTACACGTTTGTAAGGAATTAACCGGCAAAATGACGTGTTATTGAAGTAAAGAAACTCAGATCAAAACTAGGCTTGCATCAAGTTTTTTATTTGGGGAAAAAAGAGCAAAAAGGAACGAGATTTTCACCAACAAAATATTCAGGATGTTAATAATAAAAAAAGCTCATTAAAGTAAAGATGGTGTGCCTAATGCAATCTCGTGTTGTATTGTACCCAAGTGTCCACCTGGGGGCAGCACGCAGTTATGGGAGAGCCAGTGGAAAGAATGACAGTAAGGGGTGCATGCAAAACTTTTGTCTCCTAAAACAATCTTACCCGATTGTATCTGATTTAAAAATGTTTACAATGATCGTTTCTGAGTGTTCGGACCAGCACATGTGTGGCTTTGATTGTAACAGATGCGCTTAAAAAGTCCGGACAGGAAACGTTCCGTCTGTTTCGAGTCATATTTTGGAGATTCACTGCGGCTACTTTCTTCTCGCCATGTTCTTTAGCGAGCGGACCCGTACGTCTCGCTCATCGGCGCGCACAAAAGGAAAATGACGCTAAACACGAGACACGCAACCGTGGCGCACTTGATCACTTTGACGGCAAAGATATTTTCTTCCGACTCCAATCTGGGTTGTCTTACGCTCTCCTGCTTCAGCACCTTCTTGGACATTTCGAACTGGAAGTTGTAATTGCCGCTGTCGGTGGAGCGCACGTCCTTCAACTTCAGGTTGCCGGTGTAGTAGTCCAATTCGATGCGGTCAACGTAGCCATCTTCCCGGTATTCGGTGCCGCCGCTGTAGGTGACGATTGTGTTGCCATTGAAGGTCCACTCGATGTAGGGCAGCTTATTGGGACTGGCGGGGCGCTGGGTGCTGAAGATGATGTTGTCACCCGGGTTGACCTCTGTCTTCTGTTCCTTCGGGTAAGAACCTGCCAAAAAAGCACAAACCCAAATCCACATATTTGGAGATTTTCTATATGACATTTCACTCAAGTTTCTGCCCTCAAAGCAGGTTTTGATATTTCATTTTAAATCCTTATTCAGGCCTAAAATACTTTACAGGAGAAGCAGCCGACGACGTTTACCAGGTAGGAGGAACGCAAGAGCCATCCACAGCAGAGGGTTCATGAGCTTCTTCATCATCGTCTTCTGGAACCAAACGCCAGCTGCTCAACCAAAGGTACGAGTCGGAGCCGACGGCGGTTCTTAACTTGAGCCGGACGTGATGTCACAAACGCCGTGCCTTCAAAGCTTCACACCGATGTCACAAACACACTCTAAAGACGTCTTTAACATTCTCAGTTGCTTTATTGAAATGTTTTTTTTTTCAGTGTGGCCCTTTGAGCTTGCTAGAACATGACGAAAGTTTCAGACCGACTTTGCAATCTTTCTTGGCTCGTGTGTATCTTTATCTGAATTTTGAATTTATGAACCCCAAAGTACAGGAAGAGCTTTGTCACAGTCGTCGCTCACATCGAAAGCCAATTTCGATCAGTGCTCATTGTCGTCTTTTGTTAAATAGACGAAATGTTCGTTTGGGCCCAACGAGCATGCCGGCGTCTGACCTTGCGTCTAAGACAAACTAAAGCTACTTCTTTCCTAATCTCCTAATCTCCTCTTTTGTAATTAGCAGCAGAAGTGATGATGAAAACGTCGTCGCTGTCAAGAACAGCAATGGAGGTGACCCAACCGATTATTTTTTTGGTCATACGAGCCTCTCGGGAACTTCTTTTGTCTCTAATCCTTCCCGCGTTTTCCCCCGTCGGACATAATTAAGTCTTCAAAATCGGGAGTACCTAATGAAGCGTCCGTTGGCGCTCGTTAGCCGGCTGATTAGCTTCACGTCGGCGTCCATTGATTTTGCGAGCGAACGCCTTCCCTTGTTAATTACGGTCTGTAAATCTCGGGATCGATGTCGAGCGGTGGGAACGGACGGCCGACCGAGTCTTTTACGTGGATTTGGTTTTGTCTGTGCGCCGGTGTCAGCGTCAATGTCACCTTGGCCGACCTGCCGCAGCAGCTGCGCTCCGGTTCAACCGGAAAATGACTTTTGCGTGTGTGTATGTGTGTGTTTGCCCTGAGAGAGAAAGGTCACGCCGGCATCATGAGAGTCGAGTCAGCTTTAATGAGGACAGATTGCATACAAACGCTACAAACATCTCAGGCCTTTCTGAGTCCGACCGTTGAGGAACCTGTGAGAGCAATTTGGCGGCGGCTCTTGTTACTCTGGAGAGAATATAAGTTGATGATAGTCACAAAGTTCAGACTCGGATCCAATGTAGTAATCGTTCCTTCTTTCGAGTGAAGGTGCGCTCAAGCCACAGGGCTCCTAAGAACTATTTTGTGGTCACAAACGAGTATTTGGTGGTCGCAAGCATTTCCATTTGATGATGACAAGAGTTGTGAGGAGTAGATACTTTGTCACTCTTTGGCGCCCCCCCCTCAACCCCCCTTTTGTTGGCGCTCAGACGGCCACGTTGGCGAGCCGCGGGTCCGAGTCCTGCTCGTAGCGGTAGTGGTAGACCTCCATCTGGTCCCGGCAGGCCTCGCGGATGTTGTTAAGCCAACGCTTGATCCCGCCGCGGTTCAAGTAGAGCACCATGAGGAACACCAGTCCGATCAGGGCCAGCACGATGCCCAGGAACACGTAGGAGACGGCCTCCAGGTTCTCGTTCAGGCAGTCCACATCCTCGGGGCGCAGCTGCTCCACCTGCAGCCCACGCCGGGCTTCAGGTTCAGCGCAGCGCAGCAGAGCGGCGTCGGGGCACTGTGAGGCGTTCTTCAGCCACCAGTATAGGGCTTCCAGTTCGCATGCGCAGCGGAAGGGGTTGCGTGCCAGGTAGACGCGGGTGCGCCTCTGCCGCTCCAAGCCGCCCACGTCCTCCCGGCCCAAACTCCGGATGGAGTTGTTGACCAGAACCAGCTGGTGCAGCAGTTGGAAGGCGTCCAGGCTGGCGGGGGTCAAGGGCGGGCTCCGGAGCCGGTTGCCAGCCAGCTCCAGCCGGTGGAGGTCACGCAGGTCGCCGGCGCCCAGCGCGGCCGCCAGCTGCCCGGCCGCCTCGGGGACGATGGACTCGTTGAGGCACAGCGTGCGCAGTTCCCGCAGGCCCTTGAAGGCGCCGTCGGACACACGCTCCAGCTGGTTGTGGCTCAGGTCGAGCAGGTGTAGGTGCGGGAGCCCCGCAAAGGCGTCCGACTCCACCGCTCGGATCAGATTGCCGGACAGCGACAGCGTGGCCGCCTCGTCCAAGGCGCTGCCGTTGGGCGCTGTGAACGCCCCCCGCTGCAGCGTTGTCACGTTCCTCCCGCGTAGGATCAGCGTGGAGGTCCACGCTGGGACGCGAGTCGGCACCCCCGACGCGCCACCGGCGTGGCAGCTCACCGTGCCGGAGTCCTGGGAGCACGCGCACGCCGGCGGGCACGCGTTGTCCGCGCGGGCGCACGCCAGCAGCGCTGCCCAGCTCGCGAGCACGCACAGCCGCCGCGGCTGCGAGCAGGCGCGTGTCCGCATCTCGGCTCTCGTGTGAGCGTTCGCGCGCCGAGCGCAGACACTTATCTTCTCACTCCCTCCCTCGTGCATGCGCATCCCGCCGCCGCATCTGCGCGTGCTTGCCTGGCGTTCGCGGCGCCTGCCAGGAGGAGAGAACTCATTTGCCGGTTCGGTTGGCAGCCTGTTTTTGCTTAGAAGGCGGGACTCCAATTGGCCGTTACGCACGTTACGCACACATCGGTAATTACGTGCTGCAATTGCTCTGCACGCCTTTGGCAAATAGTTGGATTAACTGTACGTACATGACACAATTACAATATTTTTCACAAAACTTTTCAGTGAATGAGTTGTTCACGGCTTTTTCATGCATTTCAATCATGCAGGTCTTTTTTTGTGTGCATTGTTCCTCCGATATGTGTGGCGAGGCGCTTCTGGGTGTTTGCGATAAGCGTCCTTAAACACCATAAAGCTCCGCCAAGATCGTGGCGTGACAGCGGCCCGTTGTGCCGTGTCCAAACATGCCAGGCGCCATTCGGGACCGCGCGTGATTTACTAGACACCCCCCCACCACCACCACCACCACCACCCCCCTTGCCCCCAGCCACCCCTGTCACGGTGGCCTGCAACTTGACTCTCAGCCGCTGAATTGATTTCCACGGCAAAAGGCTGCATCGCGGCTAACAGCCATGACCTTGGCGTCTGGAAGCTTTGCGCCAGATTCTCCCTGGTGTGATTTCTTGACATGGTTTCTTGAGCCTGCCTTAGCCTCAAATCATTATCATGTGATAATTTTGCCTCCCATCATTATCCTTAATAGCTTCAGTCACTTGTCCTTCAATCTCCAGCCTTGTATTTTACATCATTTGAAATATTCCATCTGTTATTTTATTTATCGGGGAGCACTGATGATCATGATGAAGTTAATTTTAGCTCCACATTAAAAAAAAAAAAGAAAGTGTCAAGCTAATAAATTGCAGATCATCTGCGCGTCCTCCGACTCGTCCATCTCCGCAAACGTTTCTCCGCTAATGGCGGAGTATTTTCAGCAACGTGAACGATGCGCCGCAGTCGTACTTTATCACACTTTAGCGACATTGCCGGAGGCGGCGCGGGGCGTTCAAGGACGTCCTCCGCGCGGCCGATGGCGCTAAATTTGACCGGCATCATAACGTTTTGTCCGGCCGAGTTTAATTTTGCAGGTTTTTGTGGTTGGGTGCGCAATGGGGCGTTGGTGGGAAATCAGTCAACGCGTGTAAATAAAACAAAGCGTTTTGTGCCATGCGTTCGTCGTGGAAGGAAAAATCCTCACTTAATCTGCACTTAGGAACTCGATCCGGTTGCGGACGGCGTCTAAAAGCTCTCGGCCGCCTTCTCCGATCTCGCGCTGACTCGGTCGCGTGTCACCGATACGTCGGCGCGCCGCCGCTGACCACGCAGCAACGTTTTGTCATCCGATCCGCTGAGAGAAACCCAAAGTGTGTTGCGTTTAAAATCTTCAAGTCTTCTGAACTTTCTAGTATGCAGAACGCTTGGGGGTGATTTAAAAGAACCCACCCCGCCTCGCCCAGAAATGACTTATGAAGCCTCAGTGTGACGCGCGATTCTTCATAAACATTCTTCATCTCGCCGTGTGAGATGGAATTTTAACTTTTTATGCCATTCGGAATATTTTCGGGCAAGATGGAAATGGAATATTAGATGACCCGTCATGACTAAATATTAGATGACACTAAAGGATAGGACAAGTCAATCGAGACGTGGATGAAGCTTCTCGAGTTTTTGCCAGTGTTTCCGCTGATGCTAAGAAACGAGTCATTCTTTGCAGAGGATCAAGAATATCCGCATGTTGGTGTTTGTCCCGTCGTCCCCCCCTCGCCCAAATGACTAATTGATGGCGGACGGACAGACGACACCGTCCCTCGCGGATGCCTTTCCAGTCCTCGCCACCGACCGGCCTCCTTCCCCCGCCGGGCGCCGACAGGTCGTTGGTTCGCTCATAAATTATTCATGTTAAGCAGGAGAAGAAAGCGCATTAGCCGCAATCGTTGAAATAGCAAATGGGCAGCATTGTGGTAACAGCGGTTTACAAATTCCAAATCGGACGTCCAATCAATTGTCTGTTAGGTTGTCGTGACGCAATTGTTGTGATGACAAACGTGCAATTGAGACATCCATTTTTGTTGGGCTGCCGATTGACATCATTTCTCATTTCCCCCAACAGAGGACTGCCGATGCGGCAGATTTTGTAAACAAACTAACAAACACCCCCCTGGGGGATTTTCTTCTCAGATGATTTCTTTGTCAGTGTGTCATCTTTTGTGATTGTCTTTTTTTTTTTTTGTCGCCGCAGGGAGTCAAAGAGGCAATTTCCTGCCTGGTGTGGAGCCAAGTGATATGCAGAAACGGCGGCGGCGGCAACTGCATGTGTGTCAAAATGAAATAGAGTCAAGGTGAGCGTACGTAGCATTAGCACGCTTAGCGTTTCCTCCGATTTTTATCACGATGACAGACGAGCTTGTCAGTTTGTCCCGGCGCATCCGTCATGTGCACGACATCCAAGACATTTTGACTTCATCTTTTTGGTGAGTCAAATCCATTTTATTAGTGGCGTAAGCAGTCTTCCATGGCTTGCAGTTCCTGCACTTCAGGGCAGAGGGCGCCGCAGTGCAAGCTGAGGATCCGGCGCGCCTCGGGGATGACGGTCAGGGCCGAAGTTCTTGACCCCCTGCGAGCACGACGCTGCGAGGTTAGCGCAGGAAGCAAAGTATTTTTGGGAGTGAGGCGCCACTCACGCGTTGAAGTGCAGCTGCGCCAGTTTGGCGACCTGTCGGCCCATTTCCAGGCTGTCCGCTCCGAAGCGAGCGGCCACGGCGGCGCCGCTGCGCTCCAAGTGCTGGGTGGCGCGCGACCAATCGCCTGCGCCCCAAAAAACAAACAACAGTGCGAATGTGGCTGTCAAAGTTTGAATGCATCAAAAAAAAAAAACTTCTTCGTGGAAGCAGATGCCTTTAGTGACCTTTGTGGGCATGCGCCCTGGCCCAAGTGTCCTCGGTGCGGCCGCGCAGCTCGTGTGTGTGTGCCAGCGTCACGCCTGTCCGCCGCCACCGCATCTGCAACCGCAACAGCAGGGCTTCCGCCTCGCCTGCGGCAGGGGAAATTAACAAACGGATCGGCAGAAGGGAGCCAGCGACCGCTCACCCACCGGGTTCATCTCTCTCCAGGAGACAGGCCGCCTCGTCTAAGTCGCACCCGACATCCCGCAGCATTTGGCTCAGCTCGCCGCCGGACCAAGCGCCGCCGCACGAAGCGCACAAATGGTCGTCTTCGCCAGAAAGCTGATTGACAGGTGATATGCAAGCTAAAGCTGGACGCTACAAATAAGGGAATCCCTTACCGAGAGGGAAAGGTCGCACCGGGCACACAAAAATCCAGATTGTCTGTCTGGCGACCGCTCCTGGTCACCATCCTCGCAGGCCTCACAGCGACATTGGAAGAAGTACTGCTCCTCTAGCAGGCGCTGCCGCTCCCCAGCGACCATTCTACCGCAGTGGGGACCTGAGTGAAAACCGGTAAGACAAAAACATTGGCCGCTCTCAGTTGAGTTAAGTAAATGCAAACATTTTTGGATCAAAACCCGGTCCGACCATAGCAGTGGGCGACTTCCTGTCCGGGACGGATGCTTCGGGCCGCTCGCAGCGTGACGGCGCCGCCGGCACCGAAGCTCAAGCTGGTGTTGGGCCGGCACGAATGGTTGAGGAGACTCAGCGTCGGGAAAACGGCCGTGGCGAGCCTTCGTTCCTCAATGGACTGCACGGGATCGTCTGACAAACCTGAAGCCAAAAAATCTTGATTAGGAGAGGTCTGAAGGTCTTCATCGCAAAATACTCTGCAGACAGGTACGGGAAGCGACTGGTCGCCGGGCGTCACCTGGTTGCTGCAGCACGGTTACGGCCTGCGCGTTGCAGCGCAGCTGCAGCAGATGCCTCAGCGCCGCACCGGCCAGCAGCCGCCACGCTGCGTCCTTCTCGCCGCCGTCCATTTGCCCCCTCGCCGGCGGCACTCCCGTCCCGTCGAGCTCTGTGTGTAGCGTCGCCATGGTGACGGCGCACAGAAAGCACATGCTGGCGCCCTGCCGATCCGCATGGTGCAGCAGGTGGAACACGCCTGCGTAGGCTGTGTCGGCCGGACCTCCAGTGACGGCGGCGTGGATGTTGACCGTGCCCGCCTTGAGCGCCAACCTCAGTGCCAAGTGTGACAGGACGCCGGTGGACGTCAAACGAGCGCCCAGCGGGCACTCCCAACGATGGTGCTCCTCCCAGGCGGCATCCCTGCAGCGGGCGTCGCAGTAGCGGGCATAGGAGCACCCGTCGCACGGGACCGGTCGCCACGTGGCCTTCAGGCACGCGTGGCAGTGACGGCGCTCTGACCCGAAAACGCCGCCACTTGCCACCAGGACCAAGCCGTACGGCCTCTCGCTCAAGATCACCTCCCCAGCCGCAATGGCGTCTGACGCCACCACGTGGCGTCCTTTCTCCGGGTTGAAGCCAACAGTCACTTTCGGAGACATGCCCGAGTGGCGCTCGTCTCGGTCCACGCGGGCGGCCTCTGAGGATGGAAGGTGCGCCAGGCATTGCGCACGGCGTTTCTCCAGCTTGTGCGCTAGAGCCGGCGGGTAGCCACTCTTCTCGGCTTCCGACATGTCATCCAGAGCGTCCTGAGGGGCAACACTAATTGGCCACCAGTCCAGTCTTAGCCTCTCTATTAGCGCCAGTTGAACTGCTCTTACTTGGTAGCGCCGCAGGTGGTAAAGTGCCGCAGAGCGATTGGCGTAGCACAGCGACAGCTGCTCCGAACTTCGGGGGGACAAGCAGATGCCCTGCGGTGGCGGGAGGCAATTCAAGGCCAGTCATTAAGTCGTAAAAGACAAATAATGAAGACATAGTGATGGTATAAATGAGCAACCTGTGAGAAGTGTAGGGCCGCATCAGTGTACTTCCCGCTCTTGAAGTCAGCATTTCCGTTCTCTCTGCACGAGGATGCCTCTCCAGCGTCCTTTCGTGTGTGACCATGTCCTTCCGCCGAGATGCGACGCAGACACTCCACATCGTCCTCCCTGAAAATAAAGTGGGGCATGGAGACGGTAAAACGAGTCATGGGGCTTTACATTGAAAGGCCTTGACAAATATGTACTATAGAATGTTGTGTTATACTGCCCCCTGGTGTGCAAAACGGAAAGAGCAGCACCATGAATTTTAACATGACGCGCAAGCAAAATTAGTCTGAATCTCCAATGGTTATATAGTTTGTCTCAAAAATTTAAATAAAATAAATCTACTGGATCCGACAAGCAACTCACGTTGTTACACTCAGAGCGCTTTCAAATATATCTTCAATTTCAAGCAGGGACTTAAAACGCTCCTTGAACTCGGGTTCGAGTCCGGCCCATTTGCGAGCAACGTGATCTTGCCACGGGACGCACGGGAGATCCATTTAGGAGAAAGTCCGTGAAACTAAAAGTGTGTTTACATGCTGCAAAGCATGCGATCGGCCGCCATAATAGTAGCAGTGTCACGTGACAAGTTCGGTGCCTACGGTAAACGAGAAAGCTCAATTAAAATACAACCAAGCGCGTTCTTGCCAAGATTTTTTGTTTTGACTTGTCACTGACACAGCAGATATTGAATTTCAAACTTTAATATTTTTCACAATTTTGCCCACATTTACAAATGCAATGGCCCGTTATAAGGTGTAGGTGTCGGTAATGCGCATTAAAGCAGGTGCTTTTCTTCGTAAAAAAAAACGAAGAAGAAAAATGACGTCCCGTTACTAATCTTTAGCCAATCACGCGCTGAGATTTGGAGAGGTGGCGCGGTGCATTGTGGGAGGAAACAAGATGCGGCCGTCATACCCGGAAAAAGCCCGCGGACAGCATCCAATCAGCGAGCAGGCAGGAAGGAAAGGGCGGCACTTCGGAAGAGAACGCACATTGTCGTTCAATAAGACAGCCAGACATACTGCTCATCTGCGTGTGACATTTCTACACTACAATTTTGGAAAAAAAAAGGTACGTTTGCTGGGGTATATATGTTAAGTCAAGACGGGGAAAGCCACACAGATTGCTCTTTTGGGAAAAAAGTGTTCTCACGTGACACCTCACCTGTGATTGCGGAGCGATTTCAATTGTTTAGTGTAAATATCGTTGTGCACTCAAGCACAATGTCGTCACATACATAGCGAATTAATGAGTGATATTTGTTGATTCATGAATAAACCCTAGCTACGTGCCTAAATAGATTGCACTTTTGAATTGAGTGTGGCACAATTATTTTATTCCAGATGTTTTGTCAGGCAAAATGATTTAACCCATCTGTCTCGTGGGGTTCTTGATTCCAGTCTCGACTTCGGCCTTATGTGGAGTTTGCATTTTCTCTGGGTGGGTTTTCTGCACCTACTCCTCACCCAAACGAGGACAAGTCTTATCAAAGATGGATGCATGTAGTTATTGTTTTGTCTTTTAAATTTTTTGCAGTCTACCTGCCAGTATGTCTGACAAGAAGGCCGTGATCAAGAACGCGGACATGTCCGAAGAAATGCAGCAGGATGCCGTGGACTGTGCCATGCAAGCCATGGAAAAGTACAACATAGAGAAGGACATCGCTGCCTACGTCAAAAAGGTGCAAATACTGCTCTTTAAATGTGTGAGACTCCAGCAAAATGTTTTCTTGATATTTTATGTGGTGTATTTCGCATGACTGAAACAGCACACCATGTATACAAGAAAACTCACTCGTAGGATAATCATTTGGGATATTGTAAATGCAGGCCAAGAAAATAAAAAACAAAGTGTCTGTTTTGGTCTCCTGCAGGAGTTTGATAAGAAGTACAACCCCACGTGGCACTGCATCGTGGGCCGGAACTTCGGCAGCTACGTGACGCATGAGACCAAGCACTTCATCTACTTCTACCTCGGCCAAGTGGCCATCCTGCTCTTCAAGTCGGGCTGAAACATTTCTTCCCCACCCCTCATCCCCAACCATTTAAACAACTCCATGCTGTCCGTCAGCCAGTCTGCAGACAGGACTCCCTCAGGAGGTCCTTGCTCTGACTTTTTGTTCCTAAATGAAGGAGAAGATGGTGCTGTGTCGACCATATGATGGGAGGTATTTGTTTAGCTGTTCTGCGACAGATGCTTGTATGTACATTTCATCTGGATGTTTCATTTTTCACGGAATTCAAAGAAGTGACCATTTTTGTTACATAAGCATTCATTTTGTGTGCCGGGCTGTTGCACCCATGCCAAATTAGGCAAGTTTAGTAAGTGTTTGAACTTAACTGTTGTTTGTTTCATGTCTGTGCATGTTGTAATTTTGCTATCATTCTGCACAACACTATTAGAATTAAATATATTTAACATGTTTACTGGAAATTGTTTGTTTTTCCTTAGAATAAATTAACAAATCAGAATTTTGTATAAAGAACTCTGATTGCTTATCCTTACTGAGTGGAAATGCAGTGATTTTATTTTTTTTCCCTCCATTGTCGTCGCTGCATTTCCTCACCAAGCCTTTAGATGGCAGTACAACAACGTGTTTCGCCAACGCAACACATTAAAACCAACGAAAAAAAAGAATACCGGAAGATAAACCAAAATGGCAACTCCGACCGCGTTACCGGTGTCGTCTGCGCCGTTCACCCCCCGCGATGTACCCGTTTTCCCTTCGGTTCCTCTGTCTGCTGATGCCGCTCCGTTCACGCCTCAGGGGGCCGACGTGTGGCAGCGTGGCACACGGTCACAGACGGAGGCAGAGCGCCTCTTTTGCCGCTGCGCCGCTAAGCTCCGAGGGCTGCGGGCGGACTCGAGCCACCTACGGGAGGAGCTCAACCTCCTTTTCGACCAGCTCATCTCCGAGAACTTCAACCGCAATTTGGAGCCCAGCATAAACATTCGGCCGGAGGTAAAAGGAGAACATTTGGTTTTATCCGTGATGCGCGGTGAGGTACTAATATAAGTTTTAAAATTAAAATGGTGGGAGGGTGTCACTTTTAATTCCAGGATGTTTGCATCCTCCTTGTGAATGCCAGCCGTCTGGTGCCGATGAGTCAAGAACATTTGATTGTCAAACTGTGCAAGCTCGTGCATCACCTCCTCAACCAGCTCAAAGTAAGTGACATTTCCTCAAATAATTACAAATAAACATCTCAATCCAAATTGATCCTCAGAAAAACAGTGACAGTGGTACTAAACTGATTTTTTTTAAGGTAATCATGGATGAGCAGACGCTGGACATCCTGCTGAAGTACATAACGGCGGGATTGGAAACGTGCAGCACGTGGACACATCCCGGGATCCTGCAAGCACTAGCCACCGTTGTCTATGGCAACGGACCACAGTGCCACCAGGTGCCACCTGACTCTCACATGTTCTCCATGACCACCAGTCCCCCCCCATACCAACATTAATTGACCTTTTTAGCACCTCGACAACCTACTGGGCAATGGTGGAATCCTCCTGCGCTACAGTTCCCCCTCTCAGCCAGATATGGATCTACGCCATGTGGCCCTCACTTGTATGGCCAACATTTGTGTCAGGTGGGCCTGACATCCACACGCACATGCAATAGTCAGAATCAAAAACAAAATGGCTGTCAATTGCCTCCTGAATCCATGAGCAAAAATAATAATAAAGATATGTACAATTATTTCAATATTTACTTCATTTCCTTGAACCCCTCCTAGAATTTCAGGTCAGCCGCCGCTGGACGACAGGCACAAAAGCGTGTGCTTCTCAGTCTTCCTGCAAACGCTGCAGGAGGCCCGACCGGACGACGCTGACGAACTCTTTTACTGCATTGTAAGGATCATTTATTTATTTGTAACTTTTTATGGTGAGGTTGATTTGTTTGAGTCTTGGAAGCTCTTCAACTCGCTGAGAATGCTTGTTGCATGTCCAGGTGATCCAGGCTGCCCTGAAAGGACTCCACTGTTGTCTATTGGGTGGCAAGTGGAAGTTTGGCGGCGACGAGGTGGTCGGATCGGTGCTGGCCGCTCTCAAGGTGATAAATGGAATTTAACAATGCGGTTTGCAGCTCCTCTATAAACGCAGCCTGTCTTCCCTCAGAGGCTCATGTTCCAGGGAGCGCCGGGTGTAAGTGTGGAGTGGCCCGCCGTGCTTTACCCAGCACCTCTCCCGCACTACGAGTCCCCCTCTGCACCCAAACCCGACCACGAAGCCCCAAAACCGACAGAAGCGGCGAAGGACGGCGGCGGGAAAGCGTCCGCGGTGAGGACGCCCTGCTGGACCTCCAGCGCGGTACTTCGGACGTGATGACTGACAATGTTGAATCCCATAGAACAAGAAGAGGCGGTCCAGAGGGAAGGTTAATAAGAAGGCCACCGCGGAGGAGAGCAGACGTGACGACGAGGACGACGGCGAGACGGCGGCGTTGGCGCCTCACAAAACAGGAAGCGCCACGGTTTCTCTCTACCCCTCCTGGAAGCGGAACACTTCTGATTCGGAGTTTTCTGACCCGGAAGGCAGCGCGCAGAGCAAGCTAAGGTAATGAGAACTAGAAGCTTACTTTGAAAGTGGGCCCATTTGTGATCATGCCTTTGCTTCCTCGTCAGGCTTAGTCATGCTCGCGTCCGCCAGGGGGCGCTGCACTGCCTGCTGGCCGTGGTCAAGTGGGTGGAAAAGCGGACCCTGTACGGTTACTGGTCCTCATTCATTCCGGAAGCTCCTGTCGGAAACGGAGCGGCGCCTACGCTCACTCTGCTCACCATCATACTGAAAGACCCTTCACCCAAGGTGGGGACATCACTTCTTTGTCTCCTTGTGATTGTGAAACTGCTTTCACTCCCATGGTGTGTTTCTTAGGTCCGTACTTGCGCGCTCCAGGCGCTGTCCGCCATGCTGGACGGTTCCCGGCAGTTCCTGGCCGTGGCGGAGGACACGGCGTCACCGCGCACCTCCTTTACGCCCTTCTCGTTCACCCTGGCCGCCGCCGTTCGAGAACTGCACCGCTCCCTCAGCTTGGCGCTCATAGCCGAGACGTCGCCGCATACCCTCACGCAGGTCATAAAGGTACGAGTAGACAAATTGCCAGATTTATTTTTCGCTTCTTACGGTCACGCCGGCATTTTGTTGCGTTGTCAGTGTTTGGCCCATCTGGTGTCCAACGCGCCGTACCACCGTCTGAGGCCCGGCCTGCTCAGCTCACTCTGGAAGCAGATACGACCGTATGTGCGCCACAGAGGTAACGATTCCATTTCTGAAGTCTCCACGGTCCAAAGTGGCCAATTTAGCCTGTAGACTTTAAGCAAATGACACCAATTTCTTCTTCCTCAGATGCGAACGTGCGCGTGTCGGCCCTGACGCTCTACGGCGCCCTGGTGACGACTCAGGCGCCGCTTCCCGAGGTGCAGCTGCTTCTCCAGCAGCCAGAGGGCAGCAGCACGAGCGGCGGCTTCACGCCGCAGGACTCCCGCTCCCTAAACTGGCGACAGCCGAGCGAAACATCCTCACCTCGGGCACCTCGCACACCTAAGGAGGCGGAGGCCGGCCCGCCGTGGCTGCTGAAGCTTTGCGCTGCGCTGGTGACGCAGCCCAGGGAGGAACAGTCGGACGGCGAGGGCGTCGGAGGCTTAGCCTTGGAGCCGTCGCCGGTGCGACTGGAGGCCTTGCAGGTTCTTTCCCACCTGGTGCGAGGTTACATCTCGCTGACCCAAGCTTGCCTGTGCGAAACCGGACGGCTCAGTGCTCGCTGCTTAGCCGAGAGCGACCCTTCCATACAGCTCCACGGCGCTAAGGTACCACTCGCTGGTTTCAATTTGGCAAGAATTTACATGGACAGGTCATAAAATCACAATGAAATTAATAACAAAGTGTCTCAAGAGTGGTGTACCCCTTTGTGCAGCTGCTCGAGGAGCTCGGAACCGGAATCATTCAACAGCACCAGGCGGACAGCAACGTTCCAGAGGCTGCACGGGTCCCCCTGAACCAAGTACGTTGAGGCACAAAAAGTTGGGATTTCAGAATGAATCTAAAATAAAAATGAGCTTTTCATGGGTGTTTTTTTATTTTTTTTGGAAAGGTGGTGCAGTTCTGGACGGAGGTGCTGAGTGGGCCCCTGAACGGTGCGCTGCAGAACCAGCAGCATCCCACGCTGCAGACCAGCGCGTGCGATACGCTCGCCTCGATCCTGCCGCAGGCCTTCGCTCAGCTTCCTGTGAGTTATTCATTTTGTTTTTCATTTGATTGGAGTTCATTTGTCAACTTGACTCGAACTTGTGTCCCAGGACAAGATGCAGCTGATGTGCATCACCGTCCTGCTGGGCCTCACCTACAGCGACAGCGACCTAGTCAAGATGGCTGCCGTCAGGGCTCTGGGCGTCTACGTGCTCTTCCCTTGCCTAAGAGAGGTACGGACAGCGTTTAACGATCCTGTGTGATTGACGGAATTCGAAACAATCATTTTTGTCTCAATTGGAGGACTTGATGTTCGTGGCGGACACGGCCAACGTCATCCTGGCCGCCCTGGACGACCGATCCTCCAACATCCGCGCCAAGGCCGCCTGGTCTCTCGGTAACCTGACGGACACGCTCCTCATCAACATGTAAGACCTTCTCAGAGTTGGTGTGTGAGTGCGTGTAAGTGATGCCTTGTTTCCCGCAGGGACTGCGTGGAAGTCGACTTTCACGCCGAGATGTCCGACATGTTGCTGCTGAAGATGCTGCAAGCAGCCACGCGAGCAGCGGCTGATAAAGACAAGGTGACAACAATTCATTTCCAGATTCAAGGCAGTTCAGATGTTCTTGCAGATGCACTTGGTTTCACCAAAGAACCCAAAAACTTTTTGCGCAGGTGAAGTGCAACGCTGTGCGAGCCCTCGGGAACCTTCTGCATTTCCTGCATGAGGGTCAGCTAAGCCGTGCAGCCTTCCGGCAGCCTCTTGAGGATGCAGTCAGAGCTCTGGTCAAGACGGTGCAGTCTGTGGCCACCATGAAGGTGCGCTGGAATGCCTGCTATGCTCTGGGCAAAGCCTTCAAGAATCCAGACCTGCCACTTGGTAAGTGGACCATGAGGAAGCCACTGTCAGTAACACTCCTTAAGGGTTTGCCTAAAACGCTGACCCTTCCACATAGAGTCCGCTTGCTGGTCCGGTGACGCCTTGGCCGCCCTCTGCAACGTGGTGGCCTCTTGCAAGAATTTCAAGGTCCGCATCAAGTCGGCCGCCGCCCTGGCCGTGCCCGCCCACCGTCGTTGCTATGGCGACGTTGAGCGCTTCAGCCACGTATGGTCCTCGCTGGCTGCGGCGCTCCAGAGCAGTGAGGACACCAGCAACTTCCTGGAGTTTCGGTATAGCGCCAGCCTGCGCCACACGCTCTCGCGGGCCCTGCTGCACCTGCTGCGTCTCGGGCTGCCATCGGACCTACCCGCGATCGCCGCCTCGCTGGCTGGCGAGGAGGGCAGCGGAGTCAGGGAGCACCTGCTCAAGTACCTGCGTGCCGAGGGGACGGCGGGGGAGGAGAAGGACGCGGCGGTGGGGGATGCTTTGGACCCGCAGCAGAGAGTCGATAGCCTGCAGCAGACGGTTGAACGACTGAAGGCTATGGAGGCCGATATGGAAGAGCAGAAGAGTGGGAAAGAGGTGGTGATTTGCTTCCTGGAAGATTTGCTGAAAGCCTGCGAGAAACCCTGAAGAACCCACAAAATGGACACCCACGTGCCTTAACAGCGGCATTTCATCATACGCTATGAACAGAATGCCTTCTATTTTTTTTTTAAATGTCATTTCAATTAAAAACTCATGTCACCGAAACCATTTGACGTTGGAAGCACTTTTACTCATTTTTCTTTATTATTATGTTATTCACTGTAAACGTTCCACAATGTAAGCAATATTGTAATCAGACTAATGAAATAAAGATTAACTGTTTCAGACTATAAAAAGAGAAAAGCTTGAGACCGCTTATTTTACTCAAAGAATATGGATTAACAAACACGATATATAGATAGTGTGATATAACTTAGTGACTTTAACCTCCAATCCAGTTTTGGCAGTAATGAACCAGTTAACTGTGTGGCCGACCTTTAATACCACAGAAGAAGAGAAGGCGGAAGCACGCATATGCACCGCGCATGCGTACTCGGACTACAAACGAAGATGGACTCCTACGAGTTGTTTCGGAAACTCGGAGCTGGGGCTAAATTCGACCTGAAAAGGTTCGGTCAAGACGCTTCTCGCTTTAAGGTACACCTACTGTGTGTATGTTATGACTTGTTGGACGAAAAAAAAAAAATCGTGGACGAACAGAGCTACTTATCGCTCCGTTTGTGGCTACTCGTGTCAACCCGGTGTGATCATCATGCACCGTAATGGTTTACGAATGGTATAATGTCACAATTAACTCAGTGTAACATCGAATTTTAATTTTTTTTTAAAGATTGCCAGGTCGCATGCGGGAGACGCTTCGCTCGAGCGGCTCTCTGCGATCAATTACTTTGGCGCAGACATGACGAGTGGAGTGAAGAGTACAGACAAGGATCGAGCAGAGGAGGATGAAGAAGATGAGGAGTCAGATGAGAGCGACGCGGCGGCCAAAAAAAGAAAGCTACAGGATGAAGAGACTACGGCAAAGAAGAAAAAGATGAACAAAAAGACAAAAGGTAACATTTGCTTTTATTGTCTTCCAGAACCACTTACGTACAGTAGTAGTAATAGGTAAGTGGGGTCACTCAAAAGTCTTATTACTGTACTTTTTAAATTTTCAATTATTTTTTTTAATGTATTTAATGCTTAAGTGTCAATGATTTCCAGGTAATGTCAATGGAGAGAACAACTCAAAGCAAGGCGGGATCACCTGGACATCCTCACTGGAAGGGAAGATCCGGAACCTTCCAGGCGATGGGAAGGAGAAGTCATTGCTGAAAAGGCAGAAGCAGCTTCATCGGGAGAAGGTCCGATTCTTTATTTGATGGATAAGCAAAACATAATATAATTTATTATACAATATTATGTGGTTCAGGTGAACCGTCTACGTTCTCGTCACCGCATCAACGTACACGGCAGTGACACGCCGGACCCCGTGTGCACTTTTGAAGAGCTCCAGTCCGAGTACCAGCTCAACCCGCAGTTCCTTCAGAACATGCGCGACGCCGGCCTCAGCGTGCCCACGCCAATTCAGATGCAGGCCATCCCGCTCATGATGCACGTGAGTAGCAACTCAGTGTGCACCATGTGTTTTGAGTGAGGTCTGTGACATCACGACGGTGCCTCCATCAGGGTCGCGAGCTCCTAGCCTGCGCTCCGACTGGATCGGGCAAGACTCTCGCCTTCTGCCTCCCGCTGCTCGCTCACCTCAAGCAGCCCGCCAAGCTCGGCTTCAGGGCCGTCATCATCTCCCCCACAAGGGAACTCGCCAGCCAGGTATCTCGGCAGAATCATCTTCATCACATCAATTAATAAATAGTATAATACCAAAATGTTTAAAAAACAAAAAAATTTTTTGTCAGACCCACAGAGAGATGGTGCGCTTGTCTGATGGTGCCGGCTTCCGGATCCACATCTTAAACAAAGCGGCGGTGGCGACCAACAAATTCGGACCTCGGTCCAACAAAAAATTCGGTAATGTACTGAAAGGCAAAAAAAGTAGGAACGTGCAAAGTTGATTTTCTCACGCACTCGTGTTTCACCCTGCACAGACGTCCTCATCAGTACCCCCAATCGACTAGTCTTCCTGCTCAAGCAGGAGCCCCCTGGCATCGACCTCAGCAGGTAATGCTCTCACCGGCAACCATCTTGTTTTTTTGCAATTACTTTTCCGTCTTTTGATTCTTTTTCTTTTAAACGGCTTGTATTGCTTATGTGTGTGCTTAGCGTGGAGTGGTTGGTGGTGGACGAGTCGGACAAGCTCTTCGAGGACGGCAAGACGGGCTTTAGGGAGCAGCTGGCCGCCATTTTCTTGGCGTGCTCCAACGCTAAGGTGCGCCGGGCGTTCTTCAGCGCCACCTGCACGCAGGAGGTGGAACAATGGTGCCGTCTCAACCTGGATAATCTCGTCTCTGTCAACATCGGACACAGGTTAGGTTGCACAACTTTGAAAAAGAATAATCCTGTCTGACACAAAATGCGTTTTATTTGAAAATGCATGAATGTTATTTAGGAACACGGCGGTGAATTCCGTGGAACAGGAGTTGCTTTTTGTCGGCACAGAGACTGGCAAGCTGGTGGCCGTGCGTGACATCATCAAGAAGGTTTGACCCCCATGTCCTCCTGTCAAACTAATTGTCAAAAACATCAAATCACTGACGCTCCAACGTTGCGTTTCAGGGCTTCCTGCCTCCCGTACTGGTGTTCGTGCAGTCCATCGAGCGAGCGCGGGAGCTTTTCCACGAACTCGTCTACGAGGGCATCAACGTGGACGTCATCCATGCTGAGCGCACGCAACAGCAGGTATGGTAAAAGCAAACATGTCACCAACAACATCATGGTCCTAACCATCCTCACCTTGTAGCGGGACAACGTGGTGGAGAGTTTCCGCTGCGGAAAGATCTGGGTGCTGATTTGCACGGCGTTGATGGCGCGAGGAATCGACTTCAAAGGCGTCAACCTGGTGCTCAACTACGATTTCCCCTCCAGCGCCGTCGAATACATTCACAGGATAGGTCAGCCATCTTTGCAAGGATTTCAATTCATCAATAAGATACTTGGAGTGTCAATGAGAGTTTGTCTATATTCAGACTTTTAAAAAAATCATAAATCTAATCCCTCAAATCCTGTTAGGTCGCACGGGCCGAGCGGGACATCGAGGGAAAGCCATCACTTTCTTCACAGAGAACGACAAACCTCTCCTGCGAAGGTACGACTGCCGCAAGATAAATGATGGAAACAAAACTGTCACAGGTTCCTCATCCATAATAAATGTCATATTCCACTGCTAGCATCGCAATCGTTATCAAACAGGCCGGCTGTCCGGTACCGGACTACATGGTTGGCTTCAAGAAGATACACAGGTACAAACCATACGCTGATATTTTTTTTCTTTGATATGTTGACAGTTTTTGCTTTTGTTTAGCAAATTGAGGAGGAAGCTTGAGAAGAAACCTCCCAGTAGGACAACCATTTGCACCACGCCACGTTTGCTGATGAAGAAACCGCCTAAAAAAGTGCAGAAAAAAACGCCCAAAAAAGTGCAGAAAAAACAGCAAAGTCAAGGAAAGGCAGAAAAACGGGAGATAAAAACAGCAAATTCCTTGAAAAAACAAGTCAGGTGAGACAAACATTTGACTCTGATTTTTTTTTTTTGGCCCTGATTTATTTGCATAATCAATGTTTTGTCATCTGTGCAGAAAAAAGAAGAACAAGCCACAGGAAGAGTAGAAGATGGATTTTGGAAACATTTCTATTTTATTTGTTCTTTGTACATTATTAAGATAATCCATTTCAGTCCCGTTTTTGCTCATTTTAGTGTCAATGTATGGAGAGTCGAATAATTGAATAAAAATTCTTTAAATTGTATTTCTTTTGTAAATGAAAGTGACAGTTTTTGAAAAAAGGTTTTAGACAGTGTAAGGCAGGGGTGTCCAAGTCCAGTCCTCGAGGGCCGCATTCCTCCATGTTTTCCAAGTTTCCTGATTCAATGATCAGGCTCCTGCAGAACGTGAGGATGAACTGATCATTTGACTCAGGTGCATTTAACGAGGGAAACTTGAGTGCCAAAAGTCCTAATGACCGTGGGCAGCAGGGGGGGCCCTATTTCAACCCCTTACACTGAGTGCCAAGCAGGGAAGAAATGGGTACCATTGTTATAATGGTCACTGGTATGACCCGGCCGGGATTTGAAACCCCGACCTCCCAAACTCAGGGCGGACACTCTCCTCTTAGGCCACTGAGCTGGTAAACACTTGCATCGTAGTATAACACTTATAGTCGTTTTTAAATAACGTGTAGCCTAAATATTGTTATCCAATATATCTACTGCAATTTCACATTAGATTGCTGGTTTGAAATTTGCTTTTAATATTATTATTTTTAATAAACATTTATGTTAAAACTTGCCTGGCGTCTTATTCCTTGTTTTTATATTCGCCAATTAAAACATAAAAATCTGACATTTGGTTAACTGCTTTATATGACAATATGTGTAGGAGTTAACCAAATGTCTGATTTTTATGTTTTATGGGAAACACTGAGTTAGAAAACCAGCTTCGTCACTCATGCAAAATTGTGGAAACTTCGCCATCTATAGGCGAGGAAACGCAACTGCATAACCCTCCATCCACATCCCTCTCTTGGTCTCCCTCCACCCGCCTCCTTCCCAGCCCTCCCCGTCTCTGCAGTGCCGAGACTTGCTTCATCATCCTGCACCGAAACGTAGGTAAGGCTCCCAAAAATGTTAGATTTTACTCTTGTAATAGGAAATTAGAAATCTGAGGAAATAAAGAATAACATTTTAAGAAAAATATGTATTAGCAGCGATGTGGCCGTTTTGAGATTATTTTGATGATTTGCCATCATAACTTTTTCCTGTTTATTTAGTTGGATGGGTGCTTTCCATCATGCTCCAGCATCTGTTTGTGTTCAGCGTGTTCGGAGGTGAGGGAAATATTAAACAGGAGTGTCTGCAACTCTACAAGGTTAAAGTGTCTTTTTTTTTTTTTTCTTCACCAGTGTTGCTGACACCGGCACGCTGTGACCTCATCACTGTGTGTAAGGAAGATGACGGCGACCTGCGGGTGGACTGTCTGGTCCAGGCCAAGCCCAATAAGATCAACACCTATGAGTTCTCCTGGTCATCAGGTTCCAAGCAATCACTCATCAACGCCAACGTGTCCGGCCTGGCGGCAGAGGCCGAGTTCAAGCAAGTGAGTCACGTGACTCAGGTGGATCCGCATGGCTACAGGCTGACATTGAGCGGCTACCAGGACAAGCTGCCTCACAACACCACCTATATGTGCAAGATAACCGGGGAGGGAGCCAGCATTAACTTGGAAAGAGGTGAGTACAGGCAGGGAGGACATTTGGAATCAAATGTCTTCATCTTTGTCTTCTTCGGTAGATCATCTCATCCCATGCGGCGCTGTCAACGTATTTCTGCAGAGCTCCTGGATTGTCACCGTCTTGTGGTGTGTGGCTCACTTGTAATGGTACTAGAAGAAATCACTAAATGTTAAACTGTGCATAACCTTGCAGTGCTTAAACTGTGTGTGTGTGTTTATTTTACAAATCCAGAACTGTTATTTGTGCTAGATGGCTGCTTTAGTAGCATGACTTTAGAAGAATGACATTGTTTGAATTCAAATTAATAAAAATTTGAAAATATCAAAAAGGGACCTGTTTTCATATTTAATATATGTATTGAGTTTTATGCAATATAAAAAGTCAATCCTTAAAATGTGATACTTCAGTGTTAAATATGTTTTATGTATTTAATAATGATATTAATTTTCTCGTAATCGCGCCGTCGCTTGTATGACCCTCCGCAGTTTCCGTAGTTGTCACTTTTCAAAATGGCTGCCTCCGCTGCTAGCATCAAAGGAGCAGAATTATCCAAAGCGGAGTATCTAAAGCGCTATTTGTCCAACGATGATGACGCCAAGAAATCTAAGGGGAAACTTAAAAAGAAGCGGCATAAAGTTCCGGGGAAAGGGTGAGTTTTTACGTCGAACTGTTACTCCCCTGATAGGTGTATGTAATTAGCAGCTAGTTGCTACCATACATTAGCTATGCATCACGTCACCCTTTTCTCTATGAATGAGGTATGGAGGTAAGTTTCTAAGTCCTTTTTTCTTCATTCTCTGTCTTATTCAAGACTTAAAATAGTCGACGATGACATAGATTGGAGACAGACGACAGAAGAGAAAAAAGAGGTGGAAGAGGACGACGAGGAAGCGCCTGTGGTAAGAAGGGATTGATTTGACACCCAGTTAATTTCGAATCCAGTTATATGACCATTTGAATTGACCCACCCAACACCTATTATCCTTCAATCAGATTGCTGAAGTGATTGATGAGCGCCCCGATGAGGTGAGGATGATGGAAATCTATCGAAGCAGCTCCAGATGGAGAGTCATTGGAGGTCAGCCATTTTGATTTGCAGGAGGAAATACAAATATATTTGTAATTATACTGAATGTGAGTTGTGTTACTTTATAGAAGATGAAAAGGAAGAGGAGGCCAGCCAATCAGGAGACTTACCCACGCAGTCATCAGACGGAAAAGGTCGCCACGATTCCCCCGACATCTCACCGCCGAGGAAGAAACGCCACGATTCTCCCGACATGTCACCACCAAGGAAGAAACGCCACGATTCCCCCGACATGTCACCACCAAGGAAGAAATGCCACGATTCCCCCGACAGATCGCCACCCAGGAGGAAACGCCACGATTCCCCCGACATGTCGCCACCCAGGAGGAAACGCCACGATCCCCCCGACATGTCACCACCAAGGCAGCGTTCTGGAAAGTCAGGCAAAGCACAAAGCGCACCTGCCACCAGACGCGGTTCGGATTCTGATCAGTCGCCACCAAGGAAGAAGCAGCAGAAGGGACGACGGGATTCCGACTCTGACCAGTCACCGCCCAGACGGGGGCGGCGTGGCGAGCAAGTGTCAGATGACGACCTGTCGCCTCCTCGCAGGACGGGACAGAAGGTGAAACCAACAACCCTATCTTGAAACCCAAATTCTTGTGACAAGTATTTCCATTGCATTTTGTATATCTCTCTTTTTTTTTTTACCAGGGCAACAGTATGCTCTCCGGCGGAAAGGCGGGTCTGGTTTCCTCGGATGTTCTACGTAAGGAGAAAGAAGAGGCACGACGCAGAGAGGGAAACAACAAAGAGCTTGAAAGTCAGCATTACGTTACTCCTATTTATGACTTATTCGTTTCCAGAAAAAAAAAAAAAGTATGATGATGACATGATGTTTACACATACTCATTCCCAGATGCATCCCGCCACGCTCAAACTGTGTTTCGAGACAAAAGCGGCAAAAAGCGCGATCTGGAGTCGGAGCGTGAAGAACAGAAACGAAAAGCGGAAGAAAAAGCGGCTAAGGATGAGAAATACGCTCAATGGGGGAAAGGGTGAGTGAGCGGCCATGGGAAGACTCATTTGAAGGAAAGTGTCAACGAAATGTGCTGAATTTGAGTGGAACCGACCGGTAGGCTGGCTCAGGGTCAGATGCAGCAGCAGCGTCTGGATGACGCCGTGCGCGAGGCCCAGAAGCCAATGGCGCGTAACTATGACGACGAGGACCTAGATCGCATGCTGCGGGAGCAGGAGAGGGAGGGCGATCCCATGTTGGCCATGTTGCGGCGCAAGAAGGAGCGCAAGACGGTTAAAGGTAGCAATGGAGATTTATAATGGTGCTTTTCTATGCATGTTTTAAATTCAAATTTCAATTATTTTTCAGAAAAACCTAAATATAGAGGCCCTCCACCACCTCTCAACAGGTTCGACATTTTACCAGGATATCGCTGGGATGGGGTCAACAGGTACAATGTGTGAAACATAAACATGGTGCATTTAGACAGGCTATATCTCTCGTCTGTATTATACTGCCCCCCGGTGGCCAAGGCGAGAAACCATAAAGTGCAGCCATTCATCTAATCAGTTTGAGTTGCTGCTAATTGTTTTTGTCTATGCGTTCGGCAGGTCCAATGGTTTCGAGCAGAAGCGCTACACGAGGATTGCGGACAAAAAAGCACTCCAAGAGGAAGCCTATAAATGGAGTGTGGAGGACATGTAGACAAAACAATACCGTAAAGTTGAACAAAAGACACGGCCTGTACATAGAAGTGAACTGAGAATCATTTAGTGATTATGTAAATAATTAGAACGAAATGTGGAGTTATTTTTCAATGCTTTTATTAATAAATAAATCATTTCACTTTGTAATGGGTCATTATAATAAGAGGAACCTTTGACGGAACATTGTTTCCCTATCGGAGTGTTTTTATGGGTGCACGGTCAAGCGGAACTCCTATAAAAAAAAGCTACGCGGATGTTCTCCGTTCTGTTCTAGTTGTAACGAGCCACAAGTAAACAAAACAGCCACGAAATGGCCATGAATGACTGGAGCCCCATCGCTAAGGTGTACGATCCGCTGAAAGCCGGGAGTATTGACGGCACCGATGTGGAGCCCCACGACCGGGCCGTATGGAGGGCGATGTGCGCCCGCTACAAGCCCAATAAAGGCGTCGTGGGAGATCCGCTCCTCACTCTCTTTGTAGCTCGACTCAACCCGAGCACCACCGAGGATAAACTACACGAGGTCTTCTCTAAATTCGGCGACATTAAGCGGCTCCGGTTGGTTCGTGATGTGGTCACGGGCTTCTCCAAGCGCTACGCCTTCGTCGAGTACAAGGAGGAGCGGGCCGTGGTGCGAGCTCGCCGGGACGCCAACAAGCTGGTGGTCGACCAGCAAGAGTTGTTCGTGGATTTCGAGCTAGAGCGAACCCTTACAGGCTGGATCCCCAGGCGACAAGGTGGAGGCCTAGGAGGCAAGAAAGAGTCCGGGCAGCTGCGCTTCGGCGGCAGGGATCGACCTTTCCGGAAGCCCATCAACCTGGTAGCTGGACCACCGCAGCAAGAGTGGCAGGGCGGCGGGCGCAAGGAGTGGGAGAGATCCGGATGGCGAGACCGGGACAACAGAGACAACCGGGACAACCGAGACAACAGAGACAACCGGGACATCAGAGACAACCGGGACAACAGAGACAACCGGGACAACAGAGACAACCGGGACAACCGAGACAACAGAGACAACCGGGACAATAGAGACAACCGGGATAACCGGGACCGAGACAGGGACGAGAAGGGGAGCAGAGGATGGGAGGACAACCGCTACCGAGACAGGAGCAGGCACCGAGAAAGGAGATGAAACTTAAAAAGTGGACCTGGATAACTTTATTTTTCGTTGTTTGATTGCAGCCACCCTATTTTTATTCCCAAAAAAAAAGCAAAATGTTGTGTTCTTTGTCATATTAAAACTTTATTATGAAAGGTGTTTAATCACTCATCTTGGCGTTACATTCTGGAAAACGCATCAGGTCATAGGTCATATTTGATCCCAATATGCCCCCTAGTGGCTACTAGCAGCATAGCTACTTGATCACTGGGTGACTGCTTTTGCAATGGTTTTATCTTTTATCTGACTTGAAGAGGTTGGTTCAGTTGGATGAGGTGTTTCACAGGTGTTACTGGAAGGTCATTCAGCAATGGTGGACAGGGGGGCTTCAGTTCAAGGGTCATGCCAGTTGGGGTAAGTCTCTCTCTGGATCGTCCCGAACTCGATCCTACATCACTCAAAATGTTTGGAGACACTAATTAGCAAGCATAGGCAAGTGTCTCCAAACTTATGACCATAGTCCTCACCTGAAAGCCGGGTTGATCCCAATGTTGTCCGGCTGCGGCAGGGCAGGGGTTCTCCTCCTGCACCAGGAAGACCGAGGTGGAAAGTCCTTCTGGTACTGAGACAGCATCTTTGGATCTTGGTTTGGCTCACAGATGTCTGCTTGCTCATCTATCTCCAGATGCTTGCTCTTTCCACTTTGTGTTTGTCTCAAGGGGACTGGACGGCAATGGCGAGTCTGCTGTGACGTCTGGGTAGCTGGAACGGAACTTTGACTTTTCACGCCGTCTCGTGGTGGGACGGTCCTGAAGCAGAAAGCCTCCTGAGACGTGGTCTCCATCTTGGCGGGGGTGTCCGGGTAGAGGAGAAACCCTGCAAGGTCAGAAGGGCTTTGACCGATGCAAGGTAGCTCAACTTATTCTGACTACAAATCCATCAATTGCATGAATCGATGCCTGACAAAAGAATTTTCCACTCCAGACATTAATTTTCCATATTAGAAAAATAATCTTTGGAGCAACAAGACCTGCCAATCTCACCTGCCATTGTGGGAAGTTCTCCCCTGTATGGTCGAGCCCGCAGGAAAAAGTGGCGGTGGTGTTTGGCATGTTGCAGGTTTTCAATGAACACTTTTCCCGATTGATCCATACCGTATCATCTGGACCTCCAGAGTAAATTAATAAAACGATTGAGCTCCAAAGTTTCTTGCATTAGTTGCGCTCCTTAAGTCCTGTTTACTGCTGTCGTCATGGCATTGCAGGTACAGTAACATCTTTGACATGGCGAGCCAAGAAAACATTCAGTGGTTTCCTTGGTGCCTCTGACCATCTGACAGTAATGCGTTTTTCTTTTCCACCGAGCAGCTGGCATTGATCCCAACTCTATTTATTTACCAGACCTGCATTATTGTAATTTTTTTTTTTGTTCTGGTCAGAACCCAAGCTGCAATGTTCTGAATGAGCTGTTTGATATTCTTTTGAGGGAGTTCAGTCAGAGGAGCTTTGCAATAATAGGCAGTAAAAGTAGTTTTCAAGTGTCTTTAGTTCATGTTTCATGAGGCGCCAGCAGGAGTCTCCCGTCCCCATAGTAACGAGCCTTCCGCCAGACCCTATTTAGCTAGCAGCGTCGCATTCCTTGCCAAGCGCTTCTTTGATTTATTTGAAACCAAACTGCTTCTCTTGCACTCATCTTGCTCCCTCACACATTCAGCATCAAGGAAATCTCCGAGAACATCCTCAACGCGGTTTATAGTTTATGTTCGTCTTTTTTTACACCCCCCCTCAAAAAAAAAAAAAAAAGGAGCTTCCAGTCTGTCAACGCCGCTCCAGTGTCCGGAAGTGGCGAGTGGAAGGGGGGGAGAGAAAAACGCGGAGAAAGGCATGAAAAAAGAGGTCGAGCGGAGCAAACTTCTCACCCGGATATTCCCAGCGAGCCTCGGCGCCGTCCTGACCGGAATCTTGGCGTCTTTTTTCGGCGTAATTTGTGCTCCCCTCCTCGCCATCCGTTGAGCTAGGATGGGTCTCCCGACGCTGGAGTTCAGCGACTCGTTCGTAGACAGCCCCGAGTTCCGAGATCGGCTTCAATGCCACGAGATCGAGCTGGAAAGAACCAATAGATTTATCAAAGATCTCATCAAGGATGGAAGCATGCTCATCTCGGCACTCAGAAGTAAGATCTTTGGACAATAAGATGTTATTTATTGCCAAGTGGTTTCTTTCCAGGCTTCATCATCAGCCATGCTGACTTTAACTGCCTCTCCCTCGGAGTGTTTTATAGACTGAAAGACATTTATAGTCTTATAAAACGTGATTATTACATTGTTCTTTTTATTGGAATAATTATCATCACACCATGTTTATTTGACGTTATCAACATATGGGAGGCGGGCCACTGGTGGTCCCCCAGAGAAATCACCAGAGAGGTCTGCAAAATGATTTTTGCTACATAAATGCTAATACTCAAATGATACTACGTGTTTTTCGGACTAGTTTTGCGATAAATACTTTCATTTATAGTACTTTGTAATTCATGGCCGCCTAACTCTGGGAGCCATTGCTGAAATTGTTTGTTGTGCTGCTGTCAGGCCTTTCGCAGGCGGTGCAACGTTTCTCTCAGTCGCTGCAGGAGTTCCAATTCGAGTGCATCGGAGACGCCGAGACAGACGACGAGATTAACATCGGTGGGTTTGATTCCAGCGCACACCTTTATTTTATTTTTTTCACATGTGGTAAAATGATCCTAAAACTCTGAGAGTTCCACAAGCCAGCAGAACAGGCTTTTTAAGTAACGCTGTTTCCATAGCAACAGCCCGACTGACTTGTATTTGCACTCTGGTTGCAGCTCAGTCTCTGAAGGAGTTCTCTCAGCTGCTGAGCACCATGGAGGAGGAGCGAAAGCGTTTGGTGAGTAAGCAACTCCCTTCATGAGTATTTGGGTCCACCTGTTGTGTCTAAACCAAGACTTCCTGCGTGAACCTTTTTCTACGGAACCGGGACTTTTGGCTCAAGTTCCCCTTCTGCACACAAACACACTTCATCAACCTTTGTGTCGGAATCATTTTGTGCTTAAGTGTGTGACCTTCTCTACAGGGCCCCCTTTGTGTGTGTGTGTGTGGCTTTTGTGAAAGTGTGCACGGTCTACTGGTTGAGGAACCATGTGGAACCTATTCGGACTATTCCCCAGTGAGAGCCGAGCCCCTGGCTGCCTGGGAAAGTCCATAAAAGACTCTTGTGTGTGTGTCTGTGCGTGCGTTGTTTTAATTTTGTACGCCGAGCACAGCACCGCTTTCCTATTCCACCGCTAATGTTAGCTCCAGGCATCCTGATGGGCTTGTGGTTAGCACAGTTCTGGGTTTGAATCCGGGCTTAGGCCTTTCTGCAGTGTCAGTAGTGGCCATAAAGCAGGCCAGTAATCAGAGTTTGTCTCGTGGTATCCAATTTCATGGTGAGTGTCGCAGTTTAGCGGCGAAAGCAACACAAATAGAGCGCTCCCTTTCAATACGGGTGACCTCATGACACGAAAGTAAAGTCGACGCATGTGACCGCAGAGTCGTGTGTTCACTAAAGTGAGCTAGCTGCCTTATCACACATCAAGATCTAGATATTGCTTTTACAACAACATCATTTGACAGATTGAATGCCATCCATGGAACTATAAAAAACTTGTGACCTTTATTCAGTTCGGCGTGTCCGCTAAAACGATTTGCTACGTTGAATAGCGTGACATCATCAAGTGGTGACATAAAAGAAGCGTTTATGTCTAATTCTGGCTATTATTTTTTATTTGTTTTAGCCTGGAAATCGCCAAAGAGTTGGCCGAATAACGGGAATGAGATGTGTAACAGCGATGATTGTGACATTTATTACTGTTGCAACACGATCATCTGAAGGCTGCCGCCTTTCGTTTTTGACTCCCACAGATCCAAAACGCTGACGACGTACTAATCTCGCCCCTGGAGAGGTTTCGCAAGGAGCAGATCGGAGCAGTAAAGGTACAAAATGCCCCCCCTCCCCTTTTTTTTTCTTTTATGAATGAACAAAAGTCACTCAGTACCCTGTGGAAACTTAAAAAAAAAAAAAATGGACGGATAACCCGAAGTTGCGTAACATTTTTATGTCATTGTGCATGGGTGGAGCACGGTGGCCATATTTGATGACTTGCCATAAAACACTAAAAAAGTGTGTGTGTGGAGGGGTTATCTTCCAAGGCTAGCAGTAAGAATTCTGGTTGGCAAGTTGAACCACCCAAAAGTCTCAAGGACACAATTCTGCCATTTTGTTTTTATTTTTTTCAGATCGCTTTGTTTGAATTAGAAGTGAAGCCCTTATGAAATGAAACAGGAAGTCGGCCATTTTGGTTTTTATCCCATATGGGATTATTTTTCTTCTGTCATTAATTAATCTAATTGAACTTTCTTGGCCAAGTGATAATGTTTGACGAGTTATTTAGTGCAATGGTGGATCCCGCGGTGGCCCCCGGCCGGTCTTGAGCATTATTCCGATAAACTGCAAGACGTGTCAGGACGGAGGTCGTGGGAACGGACGCTGGGAGACACGTCACACACATGCAGTGAGGCGATGTGAAGGAGGCCGGTGTCTGGTTTCAGCAGCCCACCTCTCCTTCACGTTATCTTACTCTAAGCTAGCACACAAGCAAGACTGACTTATGAGACCTTTTTGAGATAACCTATCAGAATTGAAATAAACTCACCAGAAACTAAAAAAAAGAAAATGAAACATTCCGTGCTTAGTTTCTCCCCCCACAATTCCCTCGGCCATCTTGTGTTACGCACCAATTAAAAATCAAGACGAACAACTCTGATGATCCTGTGGGCACGAGTGGCCGAGTCCAGGGGAGAAAAAAAAAAAAAGTCTTGGCAGCTTTTTGTCGAATGTCGCAGCAGAGTGTGAGTCGCAGCTGAACTCCAAAACTTTTTTTTTTGCCGAATTCCGTTTCAGCAGGACGGTTAAACCCTAACAGGCAATTTTATCTTTATTTTAATCATCAATCTCACTCAGGAGGGCAAGAAGCAGTTTGACAAGGAGACAGAACGTTACTACTCCGTGTTGGAGAAACACCTCAGCCTGTCCTCCAAGAAGAAGGAATCGCAGCTACATGAGGTAACACACACATGCACACACACTCACACACACACACACACTGATCTATGATGGTTCTTGTCCCAGGCTGACTCGCAGATGAGCAAAGACCGGCAGGTGTTCAACGACGCCTCACTGCAATACGTCTTCAAGATCCAGGAGGTGCAGGAGAGGAAGAAGTTTGAGTTTGTGGAGCCGGTGAGGACACATCAAACATGGAAGGAGAAGAAGCAACACCTCCTGTCCAAAGGAGCCCCTTTTTGTTTGTTGACTGTGTGAAAGTCGCATGAAGATTGAATGTTTCCTCTGGGGGACAATTCAAAATGTTCTTGATCTTTCCCAACGAGATTTTTCACTGCGTCATTGCTTGTGAACTTGAGCGTCATTACCATCACGGCAGAAAAAAACCCATACGCTCTGTTTCTGCTGCCGATAATCATGTTTTAATGATACATATCAGTGAAGGCCACTTCCTGTTTCGGCCGCGCCACTTCCTGCGTGGAGATCTTTTCCACCGGGAGCAGAAAAAGTCTTTGTTGTGAATGTCAACAAAAAGAGTAACGCAATCTGCGTCCTGGCTTTTTTTTTTTTTGTGACAATAAATCTGTTTTTGTCACTTTTCAGCTGCTGGCCTTCCTGCAAGGCTTGCTGACGTTCTACCACGAAGGCTACGAGCTAGCTAGCGAGTTTGAGCCTTACAAACAGCAGCTGCAGTTCAACTTGCAGAATGTAAGTGAAATATTTTATCGTAAAAGATGGAACCCCCTGTTCATTCGGCGCCTTTTAGGCCCGCAACAACTTTGAAAGCACTCGGGCCGAAGTGGAGCGGCTGATGAAGAGGATCCGCTCGGCCGAGGAGGACTTCAAAGCTCCTGGTTGCTTCACCATGGAGGGTTACCTGTACATACAGGAGAAACGTGAGCCAGACTGGACGGCTTACTCCCCCCTTTGCAGACGGCATCCAAAATGTCCGCCGGTGTCTTCTCTCAGGTCCGCTGGGTAGCGTGTGGACCAGATACTACTGTACATATGAGAAGAGCTCCAAGATGTTCACCATGAGCAATACAGAGGCTCGGCCGGCCAGCCGACAGGTGAGCCCCTCCCCCTAAGTGTGATGATGAAACGATCGGATGACAAGACAACTACGCTGACAGAACGGCGCGGTGAACGGGACGCCGGAGATGTTCAAGCTTCGTTCGTGCGTGCGGAGGAAGACGGACTCCATCGACAAGCGCTTCTGCTTCGACATCGAAGTGGCTGAGAGGTGACGGCAACCCGGCTGTTTAGCCGTGTTTTGGGTTCCATCTTTTTTTTGCTTTTGTGCAGACACGGCGTCATCACTCTGCAAGCGCTCTCCGAGGCCAACCGGCGACTTTGGATGGAGGCCATGGATGGCAAGGAACCTGTACGAGTCATAGTTTCAACTTCTTCTTCTGTTGAGTGACTTTGCGTTGACCTATTTGTGTCTCCTCAGATCTACACTCTGCCGTCTCTGCTCAGCAAGAAGGAAGAGAGTAAGAAACCAGATTTCATCTCAATTCAAGAGCCGCCACTTTTTTGTTTACTTTATTTGATGGCTCTTGCTTTCCAGCGTTCCTCAACGAGACCGGCTTCAGCTTTGTAAGGAACTGCATCGCGCTAGTGGAAACCAGAGGTAGATATGATACACGGAGGAGAAAAAAAAAAACTTCACAGTTGATTAAAGCAGCAATAAATGTGAACGTAGGCCTCAACAGTCTGGGCCTGTATCGGACCGGGGGCGTCAACTCCAAAGTCCAGCGGCTGATGACGAGCGTGTTTGGTAAGAAGGCAGGGCTCCAACTGACGTGATTTCCTGCTTTGAGGATGACTCGTGCTGAAATCATGTCTGCTTTCCCCCGCAGCCTCCACTTCTGCTTCGGGCGCTCAGCTAGACGCAGACGCTTGGGACAACAAGACCATCACCAGCGGATTGAAGAATTATTTTAGGTGGCTGGATTTGAAAATGAATGTCTTCAACTATACATATTTTATATTATACTATTGACATCATACATTTGCAGGTGCTTAGCAGAACCTGTGCTGACCTACAGACTGCACAAGGAATTTATCAAGGCTGCAAGTAAGAAGGCTGCCTCTATATTTTGTGTCGAAAAATCTCTAAAAACGCTTTTCACAGAGTACGACGATCAGAACCATCGCGTGAGGGCCATCCACGCGTTGGTCCACAAGCTCCCTGAGAAGAACCGAACCATGCTAGACCTCCTGACCAATCACCTCCTCAAGTTAGTACACAGAAATAAAGTTGGATTCCAGTTTTATTCAGTTGTTATGATTTTTTTTTTTTTGGTATGCAGGGTGTCATCACACTGCGCCCAGAACATGATGACGGTGTCCAACCTGGGCATGATCTTTGGTCCTACACTGATGCGGTCGCAGGAGGAGACGGTGGCCGCCATGATGAACATCAAGTTCCAGAATATTGTGGTGGAGATTATCATTGAGAACCACGACAAGGTCCGCACACACAGAGCTAAACACACACTCGTAGATGTTAACACTCTGCGCTGTGTTTGCCTGGCAGATATTCAACGAGGCTCCCGACCTGTCGCTACCGTTGCCCCCAGCGCCATCCTCTCGGGCGACCCCTCGAAGGAGCAAGGCCATCTGTCTGTCGTCGGGGAAGAGAAAGGCCCGCCTCTACCCGCCCACGCTCTGCTTGGCGGACAACGACAGTGAGTGCTTGACGAGAAACAGAGTAGACACTTCTGAACATGACGTCAAATTGTTCTTGCCTCACCTCCAGGCGACACTTTCAGCAGCAGCAGCCCCGGCACTACCCCGATGGGCAGCCAGGAGTCGCTGTCCTCACACTCCTCCGAGAAGAACGTTGCGTCGCAGACGTCGCCTCCTGCCGAGCCCAACTCCTCCGCTCAAATCCATCCGCCTCCTTCCTGTTCCTCCAACGGAGACAATACAAAATGGCCGACAGGAAAGGAGACACCTCCCGTGGCGTTATCCGCGTCCTCGTCCGTGGCGTCTCTGCGCTCCACGGCCGAGCGGACGGACTCCACCATCTCCCTGTCCTCCGCTAAGGAGTCCAAATCCTCCTCATCCACCGTGCAGCTTTCCTCCTCGGGGTCTCCGGCCCGGCAGGTTCGCTCTGTCCCGAGGGCATCGTCCGTCTTGTCGCTGAAAAGCACCCAAGACAAGACGAAGAACTCTTCGCCACCTCAGCTTCACAGGACGGCAGCGTATAGGAGGGCATCTTCATCCTCATCCTCCTCCTCGTCCTTGTTCCCTTACCCGCTTTCCACATCGTCCTCACTCACCTCCTTGCACATCTCAGAAGGTACGCAACATCCTCCACTTAGACTTTAAGAAGTACCTTTGACTCGTGTTTCCTGTTTCAGACTACCGAAGCTGTCACGGCTCAGTGCAGAGTTTAGCGTCACTGGATCCGCGAGAGGCCACACGAATACGGAAAGCGCCTCACCTACGACGAGACTCGGACGTCTTGACGCCACAGTCCATGTCCACCAACGGCTACCAGAGGCCAGGATCAGTGTAGGTGTCCAGTTATTATGAGTAACTGTCACGTTATGCCTGAAGTAGTGTTACCATGGCAACTTGTCTCACGTTGCCAGTGTTTGTGTGTGTTCCAGGTTATCCATCCGGGCACAAAAACAACAACGGGAAAGCTCTGTGTTCTCCTCAGCTTTGGACATTTGTGCTCCTGGAAGGTTTGTGGATTCATGAATGTATCTCTTTGTTGATAAATCAAAAAAATATATATATTTTACTGATCTCGCAGGGATGCAAAAGCTCTGTACTCCTGTGAGGCCGAACACAGCCACGAGCTCAGCTTCCCACAGGGGGCGCTCTTTTCAAACGGTAAGAAATGACAGCTCTCTGTTTTGGTTAGCAACTGCAGTCATATTGCTTTACCTCTGCCAAGGAAGCTTTCATCACCATTTGTGAATTAGCAGGAATATTCAAAAACCTTTTTTTTTTTGTTGTTGTCTTGGCAGTGCACCCATCGGTGGAACCGGGCTGGCTCCAGGCAACCTACCAGGGCAGGACGGGCCTCATCCCCGAGAACTACATCGTGTACACCTGAACGTCTGTGATGTCATCACCCCACTGCTAGACTTGAAGACATCCATGAAGCGTATACTGTTTATATTTAAACATGTAGCTGAAATCACTGAACAGTGCGTCTCGACTGATTCTCATCCATTTACTGTACTCGTCTCACAGCAGTGTTTTTATTTTTTGATGAATCGTAATAATTTATGTGTTGCTATTGGTCAGATCAACAACCGTCATTGTCCACACATTTGGGATATGTGGAACTCAACTGTTGTTGTCTTTCTACTGCTGCCTGATGTGCCTTTGAGTCCTAATAAAGGACTCATGCATTCTGTAGAAATACTTTGTGGATTATTTTTTATATTCGAAATGTGCCCTACCTCACCCATCAGATTGCTTGTAAACTTCAATTTCTCTCTTTTTAATTTTGAATCTAATAATACACAATATGAACTACTCAAAATGTATTGGCCCATCTCATGCAACTTTTTTTTCAGGTTGTTTTAAAGTCATTTAGGGTTACCTGAGGAGCTAGTTTGTGGTATACAATTTTAAAAATATGTGAAATTGACGATCGCCATATCGTGCGGAACTGTGCACCGCGCGTTGCTGTTTCACATCGGACCCTTTTCAATGTGAAGCACGGTGTGACTGCGAGGCGCGGTATATGTAAATAATACTGCTGAATGGCTAAGATGGATAAGAAAAACAAAGAACATTTTGAAATGGAAATTTCAGAAGTCGAACAAAATGAGGGGGAAGACGAACTTGTGACGAAAAGAGGAGCCGTGTCTGTGGTTTGGAGGTATTTTGGTTTCAAAAAATACGACTACGACCAAAAAAACATTTTATGCAAGATTTGCTTTACTAAAGTTGCTGCCACTGGCGGGAACACGAGCAATTTGCTCCACCACCTTTGCCGTAGACATGTTTCGGAATATGAAGAATGTATGAAGTTAAAAACGGCGCCCTTAACATCGGCTGGCAACCAAAGAACCATTCAAGAGACGACTACCAGAGGAGCTCCATACGATAGGAAAAGCAAACGCTGGACCGACATAACTAACGCAATCACCATCCACCTAGCAAAAGACCTGGTTGCTCTGAATACAGTCGAAAAAGAAGGCTTCAAGCACATGATCAAGACTTTGGATCCCCGCTATGAAGTACCGAACAGAAAGTACTTCAGCCAAGTTGCAATTCCGAACTTATACGAGAAGCGCCGAACGAAGCTGGAAACAGACATGGCGGCCGTCCGTCACTACGCCTTGACCACCGATATGTGGTTTAGTCGCACCATGGAGCCTTATTTCGGCGTGACAGTTCACTTTATCACTGACGACTGGTCGTTGCAAAGTCACTGTCTGCAGACCAGCTACTTTCCTGAGGACCACACTGGAGAACTACTCGCAGCAGGCCTGCAGGAGGCGCTTGAGTCCTGGGGGCTTTCTGAGGAGAAACTCGTCGCCATCACTACCGACGATGGCGAGAACGTCACGAAAGCTGTGGAACTGAACAGGTGGACTCGACTCCAGTGCTTTGGTCACAGACTTCACCATGCCATAGGTAAGCAACTGAATTTTTTAACCCGGGGAATATTTGATACCTCATATCTTTAATTTAGGCTGATACCAATACTTGGTACCTTCCAAAATTAGTATAAGACAATTCATGTATTTGTTGTTTTTATAGAGAAAGGCGTGAGAGACGACCGCATACAGCACGCCATTGGCGTGTGCAAAAAAGTTGTGTCCACCTTCTCGTACTCAAGTAAAAAAAGGAGGGATCTGGGCATTGTTCAGAACTATCTGGGTCTTCCAAACCACATGCTCACGACAGAGACGCCGACCAGGTGGGGCTCGCGTCAAGCCATGATCCAAAGAATTCTTGAGCAAGAGCGGGCCATTAATCGCGTTCTAAAAGACGACAAGAAATGCAAACACTTGGTCCCGAGCTGGCAAGATTTGGACGTTCTAGAAGCCGTCAACAAGGCGCTGAGCCCACTCCAGGACTTCACAGAAGCTTTGTCAGGAGAGCAGTACATCAGCGTCTCCTACCTCAAGCCGGTGCTCAAGCTCTTCAACACATCCATCCTGGCCGAGGACGGGAAGGACACCCAGCTGACAAAGGACGTGAAGAAAATCATCTTAGCCGATTTGAACAAGAAATATTCGGACCCGGTCGCTGACGATCTCCTCGACATGGCGTCGCTTCTCGATCCACGCTTTCGAACCAAGTACATTGATGAAGAAAAGGTGGAGAGGGTTCTGTCCAGAGCCGTCGAGGAGATTGTGTCACTAATGAAGACTGAGCGGGACAGGTTTCCTGGGGCTGCAGGTTCAGAAGCGGAACCCGATCCACCTACCAAGGTAAAACGAAGGAAGACTTTGGCCAGCTTTTTTAAAAGGCAGGGCGGCGCAATGACGGAAGAAGAGAGCATCAGAAATGAGCTGACAATCTACTTGCAGATTACAGAGGTGGACAGTGATGTGGACCCTTTCAAGTGGTGGAGATGCCACCAGACGAATTTCCCTCGCGTTGCTAAGCTAGCGCGCCAGTATTTATGCATCCCCGCCACCAGCGCGCCATCAGAGAGAGCGTTTAGCACCGACGGCAACGTGGTCCCGTGTCACAGGGACGCGCTCAAACCAGATGCCGTGGACCGTCTGGTTTTCCTGGCTCAAAATTTGTAAATATCGAAATGACGTTTTAACCGATCTGATAGGAAATCAGGGTCGATTGCGTTATAGTCGCCTGATCAGAAAGATTGTATTTTTAATGTTTTTTATTGGGATAAAATGACCAGATGAATGAGTGAATTTACAAACATTAACACATTACAATATAAAACAAAGATCACATTTAACGCCCCACCCCAAGAAAAAAATTCAAAATAATCCAAATTGCAAAACAGGCAAATGTTCTGCCTGTAATTCATCTTTATTGTTGTAAGCTAAAAAAAAAAAAGTATACCTAGACAAATGCTATTTGTTAGCGGTGCATGATTGTGTTGTTTGTTAGCATTAAGCTAATTGGGCGTAAAAGTCAAATTTAGGAGCTTCTCTTAAACGGATTTTGCCGTCAAGCCACACTTAGGCAAGTGACGTCTGCCTGAATCAATTAGGTATGCCTGGGCACTCAGAAATATATAAAAGTACACATCATGCTATTTTCCTTCCATATCATCCATGTTTCGCTGCTTACTTGTGAGTTGAGTTCAATAAATGAGGTCTGTGCCGTTTACATGCAATCCAAGAACAAGTTTGTAGAGTTTTTGTTAGACCCATGTCTGCAGGTTTGAGTTGCGGTGAGAAGTTGCTCTTTGCGGAGGATAAAGAAAATATACCAGTGAGTATTTCATTATCAATTATGTGGATTATTAACGTAACAGCTTTTTTTCTCTTGACACTGAGCCATTTCAAACAATCTTTTTCCAGACTTACTTTCCGGATTCATTCCTCAAGAAAATTGGGTAAGTTTTTATATAATATTGGTGGATAATATAATACATATAAAATACACACTCGGAACGTTTACATTGCATAAATATATTAAAAAAAATAATCTTAGAAAATATCATCAGGAAGATGTAGTGATGTCCCCAAGTCTCCTCATCAGCTCATCCAACGTCTCTGTGTTCTGCGACTTCTCTTCCAAAAGCTCATAGCGGAGGCTGGAGATGTCTTGCTTGATTTCCTTCAACTCGCCTAAGCAAAAGAATATTTTCGTCAAACCTTTTCGTCCACTCTTTGCTAGCCGCTAGCTCACCTTCCGTGATTTCATCACTCTCCCGGTCAGCTCGAGCTTTGATGATGTAACGCTTGATCAGACGCTTCATGATTTTCTGCGTACACGAATGTTGACTATGAGCGTTTTAAAATGCTAGAACCGTTTGTGGTGTCGATACCTGGTATCTGGAGGGGCGTGCGGAATCACTGAATGCTGAATTTTTCCCTTCTCCCATCTAAAATATAAAAAAAAACATATCGTGACATCTCCAGGAAATAGGATTATTGAATCGGAAGCAATCACCTTATCAAGTTGTGTCTCATGTTTGTCCTCCTGTGGTCCTCTCACATACTGCAGCACCAGAGACTTGACGCCTTTAGACAAGCCCAGCAATGACTTGGGACTCGGAACCAGATTGAAAGGCACAGGTAAGGTCCTTCCCTCCTCAAAGTAAGAGAACCACAGTTTGGCCCGAGCAAACTTCCACTCCACGTCGGCGTCGTCCTGGTGGAGCGAGAAATGACACTTTGGTGGGCTTACGTTCAAAACTCTACTACCACCCTCCTTACTGGGTTTAGTTTAACATTTTTGTCCTTGTTTTTACTTCAATGCCATAACAAGTTTGACGAACAGCACTATCACTCGTTTTCCCCCTCCCTTTAAAATCTACTATTTCTCCCCAACATAAATATTAGTGAAAGTGACTCGACGTGTGATCCGTCAAACCTCGATCTCCTGGAAGGAGCTGTTGATCATGGCGATGAGCATGTTGAGCAGCACGATGACCATAGTGACGTTGTAAATGCCGTACAGGACGTAGCCGATGTTCTCGATGAATTTGTGTCCGTTGTTGATGACTACCGAGCGGACCTCAGACAGTCCGAATATGGCCCAGAAAAGCGTTTTGAAGCTCTCCTCCAAGCTGAAAAAAAAAAAAACACCACATGAATAATTTTTAAGCAGTTTCTTAGTGGCTTGTCGGATATTCGTCTCACGTGGTGAAGGCGTCGTTCTGCTTGATGCCCAGATAGTAGGAATATAGGTTGAACATCCCGATCATGAAAGCCAGAAATACCAGCAGGAAGATGACCATGAACTTCAAAATGTCCTTAACCGTCCTGCCCAGAGAGATCTGCAGAGGCCCGAAGCTCTCGTTGGCTGGGAGGATGTAGGCGATCCTGGAGAAGCTCAGAACCACAGCCACTGCGTACAGACCCTCAGAAACTAGTTGGGGGTCTGACGGCAACCAGTGGATCCGTGCTGCAAAAAAAAAACCAAGGCGGGTTATACTGGGTTGGAATAACGGAAGTCTACATACGGAGCTGGCGAGAAAAAGTCACCGAGGGTAAAGTAGAGTATCTCTGGAGGCAACGTGACGTTTGTCAGGTTGGTGTAATGCGCGTCTACGTAAGTCTGAGCAAAGCTGGCGTGTCTCAGGGCAGAGAAGCGACAACCGAAGGAGGCCAGGAAGATTGCCAGCATGGCAAAGTCCAGAAAGTTCCACGGTTCCACCAGGTACTCCCCTGGCCCTAGACTCCAGATCTCCTTTACCTCGGTCCAGATCATACCTGCAGCAGGAGGACACAAGTCGAATGTCCGGCTCCATCTAGCCATCAATTTACTCCTACCCATGACCCATGAGATGATAAGGATCTCCATCCAGGTGAAGGGTGTGGTGGTCATGCGGTAGAGCAGCATTGGGTCCGTGTTGGGCATATTTCGGTGGGTCATGTTGGGCAACAGCGCCGTTCCTGCAAAACGGTCTGCGGCATTCAAAATCAGCAAGCCCAGGAAGATAGTGAAAGATGAAGCATGGGCCACGAACTTCATGAAGGGGCTTCTCATCACCCGCCCAACCTGGTCCACAAAGACGGTATGATCAGAGGGAGCAAATTTGGCTTGATGGGAGTTTTGAGATGATTGGCAGAACCTACTCGACTGCACGGCGCGATCCAGTAGGCCAAAGCCAACCCTGGTAGCCCCAAAGCCACGGCCAGGACCACCAGGAGTTTAATAGCGGTAGTCTGTTGCCTTAACCCGGGCAGGTTCTCGTACCAGATACTTAGCAGCTGCTGCTGACAGTTGGGATGGGCCACAAACTGAAAAAAAGGATGAGTTAGTATTACTGCGACCGATCCCTCTTAGTAGGTTCCGACCTAACCTTTTTCAATTCGTATTTGATGGCTAACTTGAGGCGTGCGAAAGACGGGCGACTGGGCGGGTCGTAGCTGTCTTCGTCGTCCGTTCCTCCGTTCAGTATGGCCTCCACCTCCTGGGTGCTGCGGCACAGGTCCAGGAGGCCCACCACAAAGTCCTTACACTGGCTGGATAAGCGGCAATAGTCGTTCTTTGCGAGAAACCATGTGGGTTGTATCAAAACATGAGCGAGTTAAACACTTGTAGAAACTCTTACGTCAAAACAAATGTCACTCCCGAGATAAGATCGAGGCCTTTGTTGACATTTCGGCCTCGTCAAAAGTCGTTCGTTTACTCGCTCGACTGGTGATATAGCAGAGGTACCTTAAACTCTTTTTCGATGTTAGCCAGCATGGCCAGCTCGTTGCTGAGCTCCAGAGCAGCCAGCACCGGATCCTCATTGGACAGGGAGAGGTAAGCCGGACTGGCCAGTCCGCGGTAGGCGTTGATTCGAGAGCGCGAGTGGCTGAAGGAGTCAAACTGTTGCTGATAGTTGCACGAGTTGCAGCCGCAGAAGTAGTCGTGCGGCGGGTCGATGCGAGCCCCTTTATTCAGAAGGGTGTGGACGATCTCAAATTCTTGGCAGTGCGCCGCCAGGATCACAGGAGTCACGTCGTGAGAGAATCTGCAGATTATTTTCCAGGTCCAAGACCAATGACAACACCCAGCAGAATCCCCGCACCCCCCTTCTGTATGTCTTACCTCGTCCCGTCCTCGTCATAAGCGTAGAAGTCATCCAGCATGTCCACCTGAGCGGGGCTGGCCGTCAGACGATGGTCGTCTTGGAACGAAGGGTGCCCCAGCAGTGCCTCAGTGATGCGGATGTAACCCTTACCTGCAATGTCCACAATGTTGTCTCCATGTGGTTGGATCTAGTTATTGCATTTTTTGTTGTCTTACTGATGGCCAATAGAAGGGCGTCGCCCACCCGAGCCAAGTCCGGCCTCCCCAACAGCAGCTCCGTCACCTCGAGGTGCTCGTTGGCCACGGCCAACTGCAGGGCGTTCTGGCCCATGTAGTTAACCGTGTTGACGTTCAGGTGCGGCACCTGCAGCAGCATCCGCCGCACCTCGGGGATGTTGCCGTACTCGGCCGCCTCCAAGAAGCGTTGCTCCACCTCGGACGGCCCCACGGATGGTGCGGTGAACATGTGGGACGGGCCCCTCAGGGCCTGCCGCCGCTTGACGGCGCTGAGCCGAGCCAGCAGTTGGCTGTGGCTGCCGCAAAGTCATGACAAAACTATCGGTCATGTTTTACACCTTCAAGCTGCAACCCTGAAGTTCGTGAAACTCACCCAAACCATCGGTTATCCTCGGGGAAGTCATCAGATGTCAGCAGGTTGTCGCGACTCCTGGCCCGCGGGGTGTCGGTTGCTGACGCCGCCTGCCTGTGGTTCATCCCGGGAGGAGATCAGACAAAGTGAGCTGTGAGAGCGTAGTTGGACTTTTTCCACACTCCCTTCCTTCATCCCTCCCTCCCTCTGTCCTGTTGGACTCCTTGAGAAAGAATGCATCCTTCAGGGTCCTGCTTCACTTTTATGTAGATTGGCTAGGACATTTTAGTCCACTTTATTTGTGGGGTAACTTTTTCTTATTCAATAAAAATAAACATAATTTTAACATTTGGAGTCGTCACATTAAATATATTAATATAACATTTCATATTTGAACCTACACTGTATTATTTTAGTGTTGATTTCATCGACAGTCTCATCATTTCGAATTGTTGACAACGTGTCGATTAGCGAAAACAACCCCCGAAATGTTCTTTTTACGTTGAGACGTTGTGCAGCTATTTAAAACCGCTCTGCAGTGTGTGTGCGTGCACCGACTGACTGATAGATGATGAACAGCAGATGAGATTCCTCGGGGTCCAAATTCCCAGCAGACTTTGCTTCCTGTGTCCTCCCACCCTGCACAGATCCTCGTCCACTGTGGGAAAACGGCTTCCCATTTTTCGCACATACACAAATGCGTAGATATGCAACGTTTCAACTGCACTTCGTTTTCTTCTGGTTACCGAGTTAATTTATGTTACTAGAGCGCCTCGTTGAGGACATGGCACCTCATGACGTCAACATGAGCATATCTGATAAGGCCTCTGATGTGCAGATTGTGGCCCCCAGTTTCCTTTTAAGGGCCCAATGGGTGAAGATTAATCACTTTAGACTTTTTATGGCATCAAGCTTTATTAGAGGAGAGGTGCGCACGAGAATGGTGCAGGGAGGGAAGGTGCGAGAAGAACGTATGCTCCTTGTCAATGTAAACACTGTAAAAGGCAAGTGTATACATTGTTAATGTGGCGAGTCGGGTGCAATTTATTCAACCTCATATAGCCTAACTTCATGGAACCGAATTTAATCTAACGGAAAACTAACGAGGCATTGTAGTAGTTACACCAGTTGTGTGAAAACAGTTTTTTTTGTTTTTGTAATACATTTAAAACTGAATTATTTACACATTATGACCCCATGATGCAAATTTAACCCTTCACGTCAAACACAAGGATGGTAAACAGCACCACCTGCTGGAGAAGAGTTGCCATAAAGTTGTGAGTTGTGGTTAGGGGTTTCGATTATAGTGAATTCAGAAGTTTGGGTCGCATTTGTTTTGGGTTTTGGCTAACTGCAGTTAGAATTTTAGGGGTTACGAGTATTGCGTGTTAGGGGTGATCAATTAATTTTTACAAGGGGCCACATGAAAAACCTGAGTTGTGTCAGAGGGCCACACCTACGATAACGAACAACTCCGAGTCAGTGATGGCCATCGCCAGGGCCGTCGTCTTAACATGCACCTGAGCAAGACGACCATCGTGATAAATTTATACATACTGTATCTCCTGCGATGTACATTGCTTGCATCGAGTTTCCTTTAAGTATGGTTCTTTCCAACATTCCAAACGCATGCATGCTAGGTGAAATGGAGACTAGAATTGTTCAGTTCCACGATCACGCAACGTATCGGATGCACTGGTCTCGTAGGGCGGAACATGGCCGCAACAGCTCCAAGCTTTGGAAGCCAACTCTCCATTTCTTACATCTGCTCAGATCGCTTTGTGGAAAGTACGTCATTTTGTTTTATTGATGTCAACATTCATCTGTGAGGTATACTGGATGTAGTGCTATAATACACATCCACCATCAGAGGACGCTGGCATGAGTGCCTCTCATAATATTTGAAATGTACTTTTTTTATTTATTTTAATGTATGTGATGTTTTTTTTTTTTTTTTTTTTTTACCCTGTCGGCCAAGCGCCTGTAATAAAATTTATAATTATTCCTCGGATATTCCCTTTTTCCCTCTGGTGGCGTTCTTACTTGGTTTCCACAGCGGATTATATTTTTATTTTTTTATATATTTTTTTTCAACTTTTCAATGTATGTCTTGCGGCTTTCTTGGTCCAACTGGACGAAACAATCACTCACGACACCCACCCACCCAGGCCGCCATCCTCACGAGTCTAGTGGCAGCGGAGGCTTTTTTGCGCCGAGTAGTAATGGCCGCCCGGTCATGTGACGTTAATGCATTTCGGCCTCACTACACCCACCCAAGGCCCCCACCCTCACGAGTCTAGTGGTAGCGGACGAGGCTTTTTGGCGGCAAATAATAATGGCCGCCCGGACTTGCGACGTTAATGCATTTCGGCCTCACGACACCCACCCACCCAAGGCCCCCACCCTCGTGAGTCTAGTGGCAGCGGACGAGGCTTTTTGGCGGCAAATAATAATGACATGTGACATTAATGCATTTCGGCCACTGATCTTCCCGCGCTCCCTTGTCCATATAGTATGCATTTGCGCGGGGCGCGTTACACCCCTCAGTGAAAATAACAGGCTGCCTGAAATGTCAGCGTTTACCTTGGATTATCGCGGGGATTTAATCGATTCTCCGCCCGCCTGCTGTCTCTACGGACGGTGGACAGCAAATGCAGCTGAAGCCTGAACACGGTGAAGGCTTTATTCTAGTTTTTATTTATCGGGGGATGCGCCGCGACGGCGTCGTCCCTTTAAATATTTCTTATCAGTTGACGCACGGAGGCGCAGCTGCCGTCGGCGTTCAGGCGATCGCCAACGCTACATTACAGTCACGAAAAAAAAAAAGAAAAGAGGAATAGTTGAACAACAACTGTGACTTATTTAGATCGTCTGTCGACGTGTTACTCCACGCTTTGCTCACGGTGTGAGCCCCTCAGTGGCGGATTCCATGATGTGTCAGCTCGCTGGGGCAATCCTAAAACAAATTCAAACATACAGACACAAATGAGAACTAGTGTGCTACTCCACGCTTTGCAACAAGAGTTTTTATTTGCCATGTCTGAGGCTGCCAAAGAAAGAATTCGACTTTAGTAAATCACAGCCTCTGTTCAACATTTAGGTGACTAACAACAACACTCATGACATGTGAAAAATGGCAAATATTCTCAAACATCCCCTGATCTTAAACTCCCAAGAGGGCAAAGGAAAACTCAAAACTCCAGCTGCCTTGCGCTGCCTTGCGCTGCCTTGCGCTGCCTTGCGCTGCCTTGCGCTGCCTTGCGCTGCCTTGCGCTGCCCTGCGCTGCCCTGCGCTGCCTTGCGCTGCCCTGCGCTGCCCTGCGCTGCCCTGCGCTGCCTTGCGCTGCCCTGCGCTGCCCTGCGCTGCCCTGCCCTGCGCTGCCCTGCGCTGCCTTGCACTGCCCTGCGCTGCCTTGCGCTGCCCTGCGCTGCCCTGCGCTGCCTTGCGCTGCCCTGCGCTGCCCTGCGCTGCCCTGCGCTCCCTTGCGCTGCCCTGCGCTGCCCTGCGCTGCCCTGCGCTGCCCTGCGCTGCCCTGCGCTGCCCTGCCCTGCGCTGCCCTGCGCTGCCTTGCGCTGCCCTGCGCTGCCTTGCGCTGCCCTGCGCTGCCCTGCGCTGCCTTGCGCTGCCCTGCACTGCCCTGCGCTGCCCTGCGCTGCCCTGCGCTGCCCTGCGCTGCCCTGCGCTGCCCTGCGCTGCCTTGCGCTGCCTTGCGCTGCCTTGCGCTGCCTTGCGCTGCCTTGCCTTGGACTCGCCTTGGACTCGTCTTGCCTCGCCTCGCCTCGCCTTGTACTTGCCTTGTACTTGACTTGTACTTGTACTTGTACTTGTACTTGTATTTGTACTTGTACTTGTACTTGTACTTGTACTTGTACTTGCGCTTGTACTTGCGCTTGCGCTTGCGCTTGCACTAGCCCTTGCCTTGCCTTGCCTTGCCTTGCCTTGCCTTGCCTTGCCTTGCCTTGCCTTGCCTTGCCTTGCCTTGCCTTGCCTTGCCTTGCCTTGCCTTGCCTTGTACTCGCCTTGTACTCGCCTTGTACTCGCCTTGTACTCGCCTCGCCTTGTACTCGCCTCGCCTCGCTTCGCCTCGCCTTGTACTTGCCTTGCCTTGCCTTGCCTTGCCTTGCCTTGCCTTGCCTTGCCTTGCCTTGCCTTGCCTTGACTTGACTTGCCTTGCCTTGCCTTGCCTTGCCTTGCCTTGCCTTGCCTTGCCTTGCCTTGCCTTGCCTTGCCTTGCCTTGCCTTGCCTTGCCTTGTACTCGCCTTGTACTCGCCTCGTACTCGCCTCGCCTCGCCTCGCTTCGCCTCGCCTTGCCTTGCCTTGCCTTGCCTTGCCTTGCCTTGCCTTGTATTTGCCTTGCCTTGTACTTGCCTTGCCTTGCCTTGCCTTGCCTTGCCTTGTACTTGCCTTGCCTTGCCTTGCCTTGCCTTGCCTTGCCTTGTACTTGCCTTGCCTTGTACTTGTACTTGTACTTGTACTTGTACTTGTACTTGTACTTGCCTTGCCTTGTACTTGCCTTGTACTTGCCTTGTACTTGCCTTGTACTTGCCTTGCCTTGCCTTGTACTTGCCTTGCCTTGTACTTGCCTTGCCCAGCCTTGCCTTGCCTTGCCTAGCCCTGAGTAACTTTGCCTTGCCTGGCTCTGTCGTCTCGCCATGCTTTCGCCTTGTACTTGCCTCGCCGTCTCTTGCGGTGCCTTGCCTGGCTTTTGCCTTGCCTTGCCTTGCCTTGCTGCGCCATGCCTTGCTGTGTCATGCCGTGCCGTACCGTGCCGTGCCATGCCAGCTTGTGCTTGTGCCTGCCCGCGCCTGTGCCGTGCCGAGCCTTGACGTGCCGTGCCGTGCCCGTGCCTGTGCTTCCGCCCGTGCCAGTGCCGTGCTCTCCCGGGCCGTGCCTGTGCCTGTGCTCTAGCTTGTGCTTGGCTTGTGCTTGTGCCCGTGCCTGTGTCGAGCCGTACAATACTGTGCCGAACCTGGGCCTGTGCCTGTGCTTGTGCCTGCTTGTGCTCCGCCACGCCTGTACTTGTGCCACTGCTTGAGCCTGCGCATGCCTGTGCTTTGCGGGTGCCAGCGCTTTGCCCGTGCTCGATCCTGTCTGTGCTTGTGCCTGTGCTTGTGCCTGTGCTTGTACCTGTGCCTGTGCCTGTGCTTGTGCCTGTGCCTGTGCCTGTGCTTGTGCTTGTGCTTGTGCTTGTGCTTGTGCCTGTGCTTGTGCCTGTGCTTGTACCTGTGCCTGTGCCTGTGCTTGTGCCTGTGCCTGTGCCTGTGCCTGTGCCTGTGCCTGTGCCTGTGCTTGTGCCTTGCCTTGCCTTGCCTTGCCTTGCCTTGCCTTGCCTTGCCTTGCCTTGCCTTGCCTTGCCTTGCCTTGCCTTGCCTTGCCTTGCCTTGCCTTGCCTTGCCTTGCCTTGCCCTTGCCTTGCCCTTGCCTTGTACTTGCCTTGCCTTGTACTTGCCTTGCCTTGTATTTTCTTTGTACTTGCCTTGCCTTGCCTTGTACTTGCCTTGCCTTGCCTTGCCTTGCCTTACCATGCCTTGCCATGCCTTGCCTTGCCTTGCCTTGCCTTGCCTTGCCTTGCCTTGCCTTGCCTTGCCTTGCCTTGCCTTGCCTTGCCTTGCCTTGCCTTACTTGCCTTGCACTTGCCTTGCACTTGCCTTGCACTTGCCTTGTACTTGCCTTGTACTTGCCTTGCCTTGCCTTGCCTTGCCTTGCCTTGCCTTGCCTTGCCTTGCCTTGCCTTGCCTTGCCTTGCCTTGCCTTGCCTTGTACTTGCCTTGCCTTGCCTTGCCTTGCCTTGCCTTGCCTTGCCTTGCCTTGCCTTGCCTTGTCATGCCTTGCCTTGCCTTGCCTTGCCTTGCCTTGCCTTGCCTTGCCTTGCCTTGCCTTGCCTTGCCTTGCCTTGCCTTGCCTTGCCTTGCCTTGCCTTGCCTTGCCTTGTACTTGCCTTGCCTTGCCTTGCCTTGCCTTGCCTTGCCTTGCCTTGCCTTGCCTTGCCTTGCCTTGCCTTGTACTTGTACTTGTACTTGTACTTGTACTTGTACTTGTACTTGGCCTTGCCTTGCCTTGCCTTGCCTTGCCTTGCCTTGCCTTGCCTTGCCTTGCCTTGCCTTGCCTTGTACTTGCCTTGTACTTGCCTTGTACTTGCCTTGTACTTGCCTTGTACTTGCCTTGCCTTGTACTAGCCTTGCCTTGTACTAGCCTTGCCTTGTACTTGTACTTGCCTTGCCTTGTACTTGCCTTGCCTTGTACTTGCCTTGTACTTGCCTTGCCTTGCCTTGTACTTGCCTTGCCTTGTACTTGCCTTGCCCAGCCTTGCCTTGCCTTGCCTAGCCCTGAGTAACTTTGCCTTGCCTGGCTCTGTCGTCTCGCCATGCTTTCGCCTTGTACTTGCCTCGCCGTCTCTTGCGGTGCCTTGCCTGGCTTTTGCCTTGCCTTGCCTTGCCTTGCTGCGCCATGCCTTGCTGTGCCGTGCCGTGCCAGCTTGTGCTTGTGGCTGCCCGCGCCTGTGCCGTGCCGAGCCTTGACGTGCCGTGCCGTGCCCGTGCCTGTGCTTCCGCCCGTGCCAGTGCCGTGCTCTCCCGGGCCGTGCCTGTGCCTGTGCTCCAGCTTGTGCTTGGCTTGTGCTTGTGCCCGTGCCTGTGTCGAGCCGTACAATACTGTGCCGAACCTGGGCCTGTGCCTGTGCTTGTGCCTGCTTGTGCTCCGCCACGCCTGTACTTGTGCCACTGCTTGAGCCTGCGCATGCCTGTGCTTGTGCGGGTGCCAGCGCTTTGCCCGTGCTCGATCCTGTCTGTGCTTGTGCCTGTGCTTGTGCCTGTGCTTGTACCTGTGCCTGTGCCTGTGCTTGTGCTTGTGCTTGTGCCTGTGCCTGTGCCTGTGCTTGTGCCTGTGCTTGTGCCTGTGCCTGTGCCTGTGCCTGTGCCTGTGCTTGTGCCTTGCCTTGCCTTGTACTTGCCTTGCCTTGCCTTGCCTTGCCTTGGCCTTGGCCTTGGCCTTGGCCTTGGCCTTGCCTTGCCTTGTACTTGCCTTGCCTTGCCTTGCCTTGTACTTGCCTTGTACTTGCCTTGTACTTGCCTTGTACTTGCCTTGCCTTGCCTTGTACTTGCCTTGCGTTGCCTTGCCTTGCCTTGCCTTGCCTTGCCTTGCCTTGCCTTGCCTTGCCTTGCCTTGCCTTGTACTTGCCTTGTACTTGCCTCGCCTCGCCTCGCCTCGCCTCGCCTCACCTTGTACTTGCCTCGCCTCGCCTCGCCTCGCCTTGTACTTGCCTTGTACTTGCTTTGCCTTGGCCTTGCCTTGGCCTTGCCTTGCCTTGGCCTTGCCTTGCCTTGCCTTGCCTTGCCTTGCCTTGCCTTGCCTTGCCTTGCCTTGCCTTGCCTTGCCTTGCCTTGCCTTGCCTTGCCTTGTACTTGCCTTGCCTTGCCTTGCCTTGTACTTGCCTTGCCTTGCCTTGCCTTGCCTTGCCTTGCCTTGCCTTGCCTTGCCTTGCCTTACCATGCCTTGCCATGCCTTGCCATGCCTTGCCTTGCCTTGCCTTGCCTTGCCTTGCCTTGCCTTGCCTTGCCTTGCCTTGCCTTGCCTTGCCTTGCCTTGCCTTGCCTTGTACTTGCCTTGTACTTGCCTTGCCTTGCCTTGCCTTGCCTTGTACTTGCCTTGCCTTGCCTTGCCTTGCCTTGCCTTGCCTTGCCTTGCCTTGCCTTGTACTTGCCTTGCCTTGTACTTGCCTTGCCTTGTACTTGCCTTGCGTTGCCTTGTACTTGCCTTTTACTTGCCTTGTACTTGCCTTGCCTTGCCTTGCCTTGCCTTGCCTTGCCTTGCCTTGCCCCCTGCGCCTTGCCCCCTGCGCCTTGCCCCCTTCGCCTTGCCCCCTTCGCCTTGCCCCTTGCGCCTTGCCTTGCCCCTTGCGCCTTGCCCCCTTGCGCCTTGCCCCTTGCGCCTTGCCCCTTGCGCCTTGCCCCTTGTGCCTTGCCCCTTGCGCCTTGCCCCTTGCGCCTTGCCCCCTGCGCCTTGCCCCTTGCGCCTTGCCCCTTGCGCCTTGCCCCCTTGCGCCTTGCCCCTTGCGCCTTGCCCCTTGCGCCTTGCCCCTTGCGCCTTGCCCCTTGCGCCTTGCCCCTTGCGCCTTGCACCTTGCACCTTGCACCTTGCGCCTTGCCTTGCCCCTTGCGCCTTGTGGCCTTGCGCCTTGCCCCTTGCGCCTTGCCCCTTGCGCCTTGCCTTGCCACTTGCGCCTTGCCCCTTGCGCCTTGCGCCTTGCCCCTTGCGCCTTGCCCCTTGCGCCTTGCGCCTTGCCCCTTGCGACTTGCGCCTTGAGACTTGACTTGGACTTGGACTTGGACTTGGACTTGGACTTGGACTTGGACTTGACTTGCCTTTTACTTGCCTTGTACTTGCCTTGTTCTTGCCTTGCCTTGCCTTGCCTTGCCTTGCCTTGCCTTGCCTTGCCCCCTGCGCCTTGCCCCCTGCGCCTTGCCCCCTTCGCCTTGCCCCCTTCGCCTTGCCCCCTTGCGCCTTGCCCCCTTGCGCCTTGCCCCCTTGCGCCTTGCCCCTTGCGCCTTGCCCCTTGCGCCTTGCCCCTTGTGCCTTGCCCCTTGCGCCTTGCCCCTTGGGCCTTGCCCCTTGCGCCTTGCCTTGCCCCTTGCACCTTGCGGCCTTGCCCCTTGCGCCTTGCCCCTTGCGCCTTGCCCCTTGCGCCTTGCCCCTTGCGCCTTGCCCCTTGCGCCTTGCCCCCTGCGCCTTGCCCCTTGCGCCTTGCCCCTTGCGCCTTGCCCCCTTGCGCCTTGCCCCTTGCGCCTTGCCCCTTGCGCCTTGCCCCTTGCGCCTTGCGCCTTGCCCCTTGCGCCTTGCCCCTTGCACCTTGCGCCTTGCCTTGCCCCTTGCGCCTTGTGGCCTTGTAGCCTTGCGCCTTGCCCCTTGCGCCTTGCCCCTTGCGCCTTGCCTTGCCACTTGCGCCTTGCCCCTTGCGCCTTGCGCCTTGCCCCTTGCGCCTTGCCCCTTGCGCCTTGCGCCTTGCCCCTTGCGACTTGCGCCTTGAGACTTGACTTGGACTTGGACTTGGACTTGGACTTGGACTTGGACTTGGACTTGGACTTGGACTTGGACTTGACTTGGCTTGTACTTGCCTTGTACTTGCCTTGTACTTGCCTTGTACTTGACTTGACTTGACTTGACTTGTACTACTTGCACTTGGCCTTGTACTTGCCTTGCCTTGCGCCTTGCGCCTTGCGCCTTGCGCCTTGCGCTTTGCCCCTTGCCCCTTGTGCCTCGCGACTCGCGACTTGCGACTTGCGACTTGGACTGGACTTGGACTTGGACTTGGACTTGGACTTGGACTTGGACTGGACTTGGACTGGACTTGGCTTTGCCTTGTACTTGACTTGACTTGGACTTGCCTTGCCTCGCCTCGCCTCGCCTCGCCTCGTACTTGTCCTGCCTCGCCTCGCCTCGCATCAAACTTGTACTTGCCTTGTGCTTGCCTTGCCTTGCCTTGCCTTGCCTTGCCTTGCCTTGCCTTGCCTTGCCTTGCCTTGGACTTGCCTTGCCTTGGACTTGCCTTGCCTTGGACTTGCCTTGCCTTGCCTTGCCTTGACTTGACTTGCCTTGCCTTGCCTTGCCTTGCCTCTCCTTGCCTTGACTTGACTTGACTTGACTTGACTTGACTTGACTTGACTTGACTTGACTTGACTTGTACGTGTACTTGACTTGACTGGTACGTGTACTTGCCTTGCACTTGCCTTGTACTTGCCTTGTACTTGCCTTGTACTTGCCTTGTACTTGCCTTGCCTTGCCTTGCCTTGCCTTGCCTTGTACTTGCCTCGCCTCGCCTCGCCTCGCCTCGCCTCGCCTCGCCTCGCCTCGCCTCGAACTTGTACTTGTACTTGTGCTTGTGCTTGCCTTGTGCTTGCCTTGTGCTTGCCGTGCCTTGCCCCTGCCTTGCCTTGCCTTGCCTTGCCTTGCCTTGCCTTGCCTTGCCTTGCCTTGCCTTGCCTTGCCTTGGCCTTGGCCTTGGCCTTGCCTTGCCTTGCCTTGCCTTGCCTTGCCTTGCCTTGAACATGTCTTGCCTTGAACATGTCTTGCCTTGAACATGTACTTGCCTTGAACATGTACTTGCCTTGAACATGTACTTGCCTTGTACTTGCCTTGCCTTGCCTTGAACATGTCTTGAACATGTCTTGCCTTGAACATGTCTTGCCTTGCCTTGTACTTTGCCTTGCCTTGCCTTGCCTTGCCTTGCCTTGCCTTGCCTTGCCTTGCCTTGCCTTGCCTTGCCTTGCCTTGCCTTGCCTTGCCTTGCCTTGCCTCAATTGGTTCAGATTCAATTGGTTTCAACAGAGCCCTCAGTCATAAAATTGGCATTTTCATGAGGCCGTACGCGAGACAACACCATCGGCCATGAGCAGAAGCTCCTGGCCTCCCCTCGCTCGCCAGGGTGGCGACAGCTACGCTTCCACAAGTCCATTAAACGCTTGAATAAATAAGATAAATAAGATAAATCAGCCATTTTCCTTGTCCCCAAGAAAGGAGTCATTCAATGGCCGCATTAGAAGTGGGGGGGGTGTGGGGGCTCCCACATCCCGTCCACACATTCTTTTCTTAGGGCCGGAGGATTTACGGATGCTCCTTTAGAAATTAGTTTGAGGAAATGCGGCAGACTGGTGCTTTTCTTTCCACTGTCAACGGCGTGCGGCTCAGCGATCAAATACATGGATGAATTAAACAACGGTCTTACGGAGAATAAGCTGCGCAGACGATTTGCGCTTATGTGCCGGGAGCGAGACGTGATTTCCGATCATGGAAACCAGATGTGAAAGGGGAAAGATGGCCGCTTGGATTTTACCCCACGACATCCACGCGTCACGTTTCCTCATTATGACAGAAAAGACGCCTCCTGCAGGGTCAGAGCAATTTCTTCCCTGAACTGTTAAAACGGGAAGCAGGGAGAACATTCCGGAGTCCAGATGGAGACGCTCACCTCCTTGGAAAAGAAAACAAGTGAATGAAAGATGGCGAATGCTGTGGAATGTGCACCAAGTGCAAGTCGATAGGGGCCACAGTTTAGGGGGCCCCACAAACACGGGGCGGGGGACAGGGGTGCACAACTACATGTGTCCTTTGTTATACGGTGGATGAGCCCCAGCTGTTAGCTTAGCATTAGCCCATGGACTAGAGGCAATGGAAAACACGTAGTCAAACTCTAGCTAATTATAAGATTACTGTAAAAATTCCTCCCATCTGTAGTAATTATAGACAGTTGGAGCAAAATGTTTAACAATAATAAAATGGTGCGCGAGTTTTTTTCTTTTTCTCCCCCCATAACCCACAGTGTGCAGTACGTGTGCGCTCCACGAGGAGGCGCACATCGTTGCGTGGTTCACTCATACCGGGCAGATGTTTTCTTTTAGTGCAACTTATCTCAAAATAAAATATTGAATTAAAAACGTTCAGTTTTGACTTGAATCTTGTCAAGTTTTTAGGATGACATCAGGGGGTTTGTTTGTCGGGTTTCAAAACTATTTCTTGCTTATGTTTCTGTTTTGGCCGAAAAATGCCACTATATTATATAATTTGTTGTGTGTATTAGGTGCAACTGTGGTGAAATTTGATATTTTTAGTGCGAATGGCTGCACAGGTTTGGTGCAGCGGAGACTTTAAAGGCTGCAACCCCGCCCATGCGCACTATCGCAGGAACGTGGATGTGCACGCGCGCGCACACACGCACAAAAAGTTTGGATTTGTCGTCGTGATTTGTTCCACGCACTTTGTTCCACTTCAAGCTCCGTGGATTGCTTTCTCGAGGAGTCGTGGGATTCTGTCGGAGTCTTATTCTCGCCACTGAGCGTGGATTTTGACGAAAGGAGTGGGGGAGACGGTCTGTCTGCGTGAAGGTATGTGGAAGGCATGTTGTGTGCTCTTTTCCCTATTTTTTTCACCCCCACGCACCCGCGCGCTTTCTCGCGTGTTGATTGCGTGTTTCTAAATAAGTTTGAGAAGTTCTGGTAAAGTTCAGCTGGGGTGTGGGGGGACAAGAGGAAAGTGGGGGAGTAGTGTAAACAATCCGAGCACCACGTCACGCATTGTCTTGCAAGTTTTGCACCCCCCCACCCCCACACACACCACAACGGCGTCCACGCGTATTCTTAATGTCGGATATTGTTTTGCAGCTTTTTGTTATTGTCAATCGTGTGAACCACAAAAAAGGCCCCCACATGGACGCGCACCGCGGCGGCGGCAGCGCGCCCCCGACTGGCCAGCAAGTGGTGCACGTCCGCGGCGACTCCCAGAGCGAGTTGGAGGCCCTGTTCAACGCCGTCATGAACCCGGCCAAGGCCGCCCGGCAGCCTGCCTCGCTACCCATGAGGATGCGGAATTTCCCCGACTCCTTCTTCAAACCGCCCGAGCCCCGGACGCACTCCAGACAGGTAAGGAAGTGTTCCAAACCTTTCCTGGAACCCGGATGATGTCTAAACTCTAGACAATTTCACATTGGCTGTTCTTTCAAAACAAGCATCTGATGTATTGCCCGTTTTTCCCGTCAGGCCAGCTCGGACGGTGGCGCGTGCGCGTCCCTCACGCCTCACCACGTGCGTGCCCATTCCTCACCCGCCTCGCTACCTGTCAACATTCCCGACGCAGCGACCATGGCCGCAGCCGTGGCGGCAGCGACCGCCACCCCCGTCATCCCCGATGACATGCCGCTCCCGCACGGCTGGGAGATGGCCAAGACGCCGACCGGACAACGATACTTTCTCAAGTAAGAGCAGCTTTACAGTCCCTGAAGCCCTGATCTAGTCTTCCCAGGCAACCTCATTGTTAACCCGAAACCCCAACACAGTTTTGAAACTACTCTGAAACCCAAATCCTGTCTTGAAACAAAATTTTAAACCCTCTGCCTGTTTTGGAACCATTACCTGGCCCCTTAATGCGGTCTTGAAACCCCAAATTTGAAGCACTAAAGATTTTTGAAACACTGTCCTAAAAAAGGACCATCATCTGCAACAAAGTAAAACAACTAAAAGGTGCAAATAACAAAATGGAAAGTTGTTGTTGTGACTTGCTAGTTTCTTACACATGTGCGCATGCACCTACACTTTTGTTGTCGTACTGGTCAATCCAGTCCCGCTCCTTCAAGTCATTGTTCTAACTTGCTGTGTACGTGCATATTTGTGTTGTTTCTCCAGCCACCTGGACAAGACCACCACCTGGCATGACCCCCGCCTGACACAACTCCAGTCTGCCGCCCCGCCGCACCCCGGCCCATCCCCGGTCCACGCCCACTCCCTTAGCAACCCTGCCACGGCCACCACGCCGCCGAGCTGCAATCCAGATGCAGGTATTATTCATAAATAATTGCATTAAGTGCTTAATTCCGTGCCAGCCATTTGCAGGTCTTCCTTCACCCACTTGAAGAAAAACAACAACAAAACAATATCAATCAGTAGAGCCTACCAAAGAAAATAAATGTGCATGGAATGCTAGCGAGCTAGCTCCAGCCATAACGAATCGAATCGCAGTCCCACTATTAGCCGAACTGTCTCTTTTTGTGAAGTGAGTTCACTGTCACCATCTCCGTTCGTATGTCAAGGTTAGCCTGACTCCTATCTTGTCGTTTAGCTGGGTCTTTTTTATTTTTACCCACAATCCTTTGCTCAGAGGACCTAAAAAAAGGGGCTCCGATTGTGCGTCTTCTCCTGCTCATGTGTGCTCTCGCTGCTGTTCAGGTGGGCTGCCTGAAGGCTGGGAGCGGGCCGCCACTGCCGAAGGGGACGTGTACTACATCGATCACGTAAATAAGAGCACCACGTGGCTCCACCCGCGTCTAGGTAGCGCCGCCACAGTCCAGTATTATTTGGGGGAGGGTGTGGGCTTCTGCACAGGTGCTTGTTTGTCCACTAACATCACCGCAACCGGGAAGATCGCAAAAAAAAACAAATCAAAGAAAACTGTCGACTTGGACCTCGAGGACATAAATGAATTTTTTTTTTTAGTTATTCTGTTGCATGTTTTTTTTGTGTGTTACAGGCCTACTAAGCTTGGTCATGCAGCAGCGGAAGGAGAAAGAAAGACTGCGATGCAAGCAACAAATGCAGCTCAAGACGCAGGTGATTATAACTGACAGGCAAGACTCGGAAAACTATTTATCCATGAGGGGCGATTCAGCACGGCGCAGTTATTGGCACATGTTTACAACATAAATGGGGTCATGAAAAAGTGCAAAAATGTGTGCATTCGTGGAATCTTTCCATTGATTTACAGGATGTATTAATGCACTGATACGCTCATTACATGTCATTTATCACTTGTGGTGTACGAGCTCCCTCTAGTGGTATGTAAAAGAAATACTCCCCAAGTACCGTTCAGTTGATGAATTGAATCACAGGCTGTTTCAAAACCTAAGACACACCAATAACACCAAATAGAAGGCTAGATTGTGTCAAATGTGACATGCATGTGTCGTGTAGGACATATCTGGAGGAGGAAGCAACCAGATGTCGGCTGCCGTTGATCTTGACAGGAACACACTTGCCCCACCTGTGGATGTCAGGATTCGAGCGCCCACCTATGAACCCACGCTGAACGGGTGAGTGTCAACATCATCGTTATCATGTGATGTTTTGTTTATTATTTGTTCTTTCGCAGCGGCGCTCACTCTCGCAATGAGAGCACCGACAGCGGCCTGAGCGTTAGCAGCCTGCCACGCTCATCCGACCTGGCGCTCGCTTCTGTGGACCACATGGACACCGGTAATGCTCAGCGCTCAATAGAATCAAAATGGCTAAGATGCTAACATGCAAACCGTGTCGTAGGTGAGTGCGTCGAGTCGCCGACTTTACAGGACTCGATGCCCGTGATGAACGAGAACGAAGAGCTGATGCCCTGCATCCCAGAGGGTCTGAGTTCAGACCTCCTGATGGACATGGAGACGGTCCTGTCCGGCTCACACATGGACAGGGACAGCCTGCTCACCTGGCTATAGAGACACCATTTTGTGTCCTCTTCGAGAAGACTTTGTGTGGATTGTTGACACTAACACGACAGAGGACTTCATTTGCCAACACGTGACCAACGCCCAATGCTACACCCTTGAAGTAATCTCACCTCAGGTGGTAAGATGCCGGAATTCTTCCTTTTTTGGGGGCTTTTGGAAGAATCCACATGGTCAACAGCCATATGTATTGTGCTGAAGCCTATTTGAAAGTCAGTTTTTCACAATGGAAATCGAGAAAATGACCAGAAGTAATCCACAAGGTCAGAAATAATACACACAATACTTGAGTCATATTCTTCATACCATAATAGTCACCACATTGCACAGTCGAAATAAAACAGCCAGAAATAATCCACAAAAGATTTATAACTGCCACCTTGCACAAAATAGCAGAATGCAGAAACACTAATACACAGTAAAAAATAATATCTTGAAATGAAGGGAAGGTGTTAAAGCATTTATCTAGTGAAGTAATAGTAAGCATTTAACATAAAATATGTTGACTATTGTGGTTTCTCATACTGAGAGCCGTTCCTGATGTTTCCTTCACCCAATGAGCCACACCGGAGGGTCGAAAGATTAGGAACGGCTAAGGAAGCAAATGCACTGTTCTTAATATTATGGTTTAGCCTTCTTGTGTGGGATTTTAGGAGACGGCCATTTTAAAGTTGTTACTATTAAAGGTACTACAGTACAACCTTTTATCTTGCCAATGAACAGCAAATGAAGACTTTTTTTTAAGGTCGCTTAATGGAGCATCAAAATGATAAATGTTGCGGTGTGTGTGATTTAAAAAAAAATATATATATGTATATTTACATATATTGCTCATACCCTTTCTGTGCAACACAAGTTTATTTATCTTAGGATGATGCATGACACTCCCCGTTCTATGAATTTATGTGTAACATAAGCTTTATCTATTTACAGAGTTTTGTACCTTTTTATGCATGCGCTTCATGTATACATTTATTCTCACTAATTGTTTGAAATACATAATAAACATTTAATAAATAAAAACATGGAGATATTTCTTCAAAATAGTTTCATAATTAAAATAAAATTTAAAAAAAACACGAAGTAGATTGTGCACGAGTATGTGGGTGTTTTTTTAACCTTTACCTCAGCTGGCTAGTTTAGAACTGAAAGGGGATTTTGTATTTTTCATGTACACCCGACTTGAAATGAATAACTGAATAATAAGTTTCGATGACTCGTAGTATTCACGTGTTTTTGAGTTACTTTTCGTGTTTTTTTTGTGTTAAATTAGCCTTTTACTCTTATTGTACAAAATAAAACGACTGTACAATCTGGGGGTGAATTTAATCTGCACTCGTTTTTTGGAATAGTGGATATGAAAATCGTTGATTTCGCTTTCGCTCGAACCCGGAAGTGGCCTAGCTAGCTTGTCAGTTAGCAGCTCGATCCTTTCGGGACTTTCCGGAGCCTGACTCATTGACGTAACCCGCGGTGAGTGTACCGACAATCATGGGATTTTCGATAGACGTATTTTTTTCCCACCCCCATAACATATGACTACATTCGTTGTACTTTTATCTTTTATCAGTAAGACCACCCCTGAGCTCGCGGTAGCTAGTTGCGTTAGCAGGGTATTTTCTCGTTTTACAGCGAACGTGAGTGTTGTACTTTACTTTTACGTGTTATTAAATTGTACAATCAGTCAATTTCTCCCATGAAATACTGAAAATGATTATTCAGCAAATATTCTTTAACGGTTGGATATTAATGCTAGCGTTTCTACACATCAAAGAGGAACCGATTTGAGCATTTTTGTTAGGGAAAATCTCACACAATTCCCCTTTAATTTGACATTTTTTTCACATAAACGTATGTATCGACAGGGTATATTGTCTTTAAACGATGTTAATGTGGCACATTTGAAGTTCCTGTTCCATTTTGAACGAAACATTAAGAACTCCACTCTCTCGTGATACCATGTATTTTCACTCAAAGGCAGCAATTTATTTTTCACTGAACTTTGCGTAGATTTTCTGTTTTATTGCAATATGAGCGCGAACTTCTTTGTAGAGGCGTGGGATCTCAGTCACTTCTCTTTCATAATGACAGGACGTATTTGAAATTGAAAGTGATTCTTGATCACACGATTTCACATGATTTGACACTTCATCTTGTATTTCTCCAGGTGCTGAAGGAGGGGGGAGAGGTTTGAGATATAATTTTTTAAAATATATAGATATATATCTATATATATAGATATATAGCTATATCTATATATATAGATATATATCTATATATATAGATATATAGCTATATCTATATATGTAGATACATAGATATAGTTTTTTCTTTGCTCATCGGAGCCATTTTGTTTAATTGAGGATGGAAAGACGCACTGAACTGGCTTTCGGCTCATCAGTTCCATTTTTGCTGTCTGCTCTTTCTGAGTGAGCCATTTCAAACTTCTTCCCCTCACGAGGGGCACCTCCAACTGCCTACTTGTCTCGTTCATCCCAAAAACCATGGACACTCTGGTTCAACTGAAGAACAATAAGTTTTTGATGGAACGCTGTCGCAGCGGACCTCCGCCTGACCTGCAGTATGACAACTCCTCAGGTAGCTCACCTCAAAAAGCCTTTCGCTAAATCCTTGATATTGAACAAATGCTCTTCAGATGTTTCCTTATGTTGTTTTTTTTTTTCTGAAAGAAAATGGTGTATTCTCCTGAATGAAATGAATTGTTGACTAAAAAATGGTCCTGTCCCGCAGAACTCTTCCGCATCTCCACCTTCGCCCGCTTCCAAGCGTCGGCCGTCAGTGAGCGCAGTCTTGCGCGCGCCGGATGGTTCTACACGGGCGTGGGGGACCGCGTGCAGTGCTTCCGCTGCAACGTGACGGCCGAGGGCTGGCTGGTGGGCGATTGTCCTGCTGAGAAGCACCGGCAGCTGTCGCCGTCCTGCCCCTTTGTGCAGAGTCTGCCGTCCGCCGCCAACCTGCTCTCCTCCTCGCACTCGGCCTTCTCGCCTCTCCGTGTCGCCACCATCGTACCGGTAAGGTACCCGCTCACCTACAGTTTTGTTAGGATATTTTATTCTAACATTTTACTTGCCAGATATTTTGAAATACTCATTTTGATTTCAACATTTTCTTAAATATAGTTTCTCTAGTATATTTATTATTTTGTTTCTTTTTCTTTTAGCTTCCTGGTCCAGCCGCACCGAACCCAGCGGCAGGTCCAGGCGAGGAGCCGGCGGGCTACCTGAACATGGGCTTCTCGGGGCCGCCGCCGCCTTCTAGCCCGCTGAGCTCCCGCGGCGTGGAGGACATGTCGCACCAGCGGCCCGCCTGCCACAACCCGGCCATGCGGCGTGAGCAGGACCGCCTGGACTCGTTCCACGCATGGACGGTGTCCACTATCACGCCGGCTGAGCTGGCCAAGGCCGGCTTCTACTTCCTCGGGCTAGGCGACCATGTGGCCTGTTTCAGCTGTGGCGGGCAGGTGAGCTCACACAGAGACCAAACCGTGTTATTTATTTATTTTTTTCTTCAATGAGATGCAAGTTGTTGCTAACCGCGCGTCATCTACAGCTGAGCAACTGGGAGCCGGGCGATCGCGCCTCATCAGAGCACCAGCGCCACTACCCCAACTGCCGCTTTGTGCGAGGCGACCGCACCGACAACGTGTCACTGGCAGGGCCGGCGCCGCCCTTGTCGTCGTCATCCTCGCAGTTGTCGTCCGCCGCCCTCAACAACGTGTCCAACCCGTCCATGCGGCAGAGTGACGAGCGGCTGCTCACCTTTGTCAACTGGCCCACGCGCATTCCCGTCAGGCCTGAACAGCTGGCCAAAGCCGGATTCTACTATGTCGGTGAGTCAACAGCGATTAGTTTACTATTTCTTTTTCCCAAGAAAATTTACGAAATACTTTCCTCTGAAAAAAAAAACATTCTGTGCTAAGGTCGCAACGATGACGTGAAGTGCTTCTGCTGCGATGGAGGTTTGCGCTGCTGGGAGTCAGGAGACGATCCCTGGGTGGAACACGCAAAATGGTTTCCACGGTAATGGAAATAACTCACAATAATTTTAAATGTTGAGCCTGCAAATAAATGTTGTGGTTGCTGTTCAGGTGTGAATACTTGCTGCAGGAGAAGGGTCAAGAATTTGTGCATCAGATTCAGGCGCGCTTCCCTCGACTTTTTGAGCAGGTTATATTGCCAAAGCACCAATATCTCTTTTTTTTTTTTTCAAATTTAAATCTACAAATCGCTCATGGTCCGTGTTTGTTTCCCCCAAAAGCTTCTGACAAACGGAGACAGCAACTCCAGAGAGTTTGTGGATCCACCAGGTGAGTTTGAACTGTCCTTCAACAGAGTGAAGAATCTTTTGTCATTTTTAAGTTTATTTTTGGAGACTTAAGCCAGCTTTTATTAATAATTGCTTTTATTTTCTGTGTTAGTTGTGCATCTGGGCCCGGGCGACGAGCGTTGCGAGGACGCGGTGATGATGAACACGCCGGTCATCAAGTCGGCCCTGGAAATGGGCTTTGAGCGTGGCCTGGTCAAGCAGACGGTGCAGAGCAAGATCCTCAGCAGCGGCGAGAACTACCGCACCGTCCAAGAACTGGTCTCGGACCTGCTCAGCGCCGTGGATCAGAAGAGGGAGGAGGAGCGAGAGATGATGGCCGAGGCTATGGCGTCGGGTATGTCTCCAGGAACACCGTTTCGAGTCCTCTCAGTTGAACGTGCGTCATTGTATGTTTTCCTCCAGACGGTTTTACGTTTGTCAAGCGACACCAGGCGGCTCTGGTGCAGCGGCTCAAGAGCGTGGAGCCTGTCTTGGAACATCTCCGAGAGCAAGATGTGCTAAGTACGTAAATGTGACGCTAAGACCAATGACCATCTGGGAAATTACACCCATGATTATTATGTTCTTCGTATGAGCAGGCGCCGAGGAATACAGCGGGCTTCAGGCGCAGACGTCGCCGCAGCAGCAGACGGCTCGTCTCATCGAGCTGGTCCTCACAAAAGGCAACGCGGCCGCAGAGGTTTTTCGCAACTGGATCCAAAAGAACGACGTGCATCTGCTAAGAGAGCTCATGGGTACGAAAACACCATCAGTGGATAGAATAAGTTAACACACCCAAATGTCTGTACAACTTTTTGTTCTTTTAACAACACAAAAACAGGGGTGTGTAAAAATGTTCTATCCACTGTGCATGTTCTCTGCTACACTATAGTGATTTTTTTTTTTTTTTAGCTCAGTCCAACGAAGCAGCATCTCCTAGCCAAGACCTGTCAGGTCTTCCTATGGAGGAGCAACTGCGGCGTCTCCAGGAGGAGCGAACGTGCAAAGTGTGCATGGATAAAGAGGTCAACATCGTCTTCATCCCGTGCGGACACTTGGTGGTGTGCAAGGACTGCGCCCCGTCCCTACGCAAGTGTCCCATCTGTCGAGGCTTGGTCAAAGGCACGGTGCGCACCTTTCTCTCATAAAATCACTGTGGTCTTGTGTTATGCCATTGATGAATGTAACACACATCTTGCTAGTTGCTACAAAAGCTCCTCACACACCACATCTATAAATATGTTAATCACTACTCATGCCTTGTGTTGAAAGTGACTGTCTTTAAGAATCACTCGGTTTGAGTTTAGACCAGGCATGTCCAAAGTGCAGCCTGACAACTTTGCTTTACTTATATCTATATTTTAAATTCATATAAATTTAAGGTATTTCATAGTTTGTTCAATGTTGACTCTTCAGATATGAATAAAAGGCAGAATTTGCATTTTTAGGGTTGTTCACATCTGCCTGAGTGGCTTGTATTTGTCATAAAGACATTTGTGACAATGAAAATTGTTTTACAACATTGTGTATTTGCACAAAATTTTTGTAGTTAAAAAAATGTCTGAAAAAACTATTGGCCCCCGGGCCCCTTCGCTAATCTGGTCCTTGCAAAAAGTTTCGACACCCCTGGCTTAAGACAGTCACTTTCACCAGCGCACCTAACTGCTTTCAAGCAACTCTGCCATCCCAGTAAAACTTAATCCAAAATCACCCACGTGAAAAGTTAAGTTAAATAGAAAGGTTGTTTTAGAATGAGAATAGATGGAAACTGATTTGTATCGACAAAATAAACATGTAATGATTTTGAACAATGTGTTATGAATGTAAAGAGCAGACCATATTCATGTTTGGTTTATACAAATATTTATTAGCCCACAAGTCTCTTCCACCATTTTAGATGATTCCAATCTGTAAAATATAAAGAAAAAAAGGTCGCATTAGATGAGGAAACAAAATGGTTAATAGCTGCAATGGCAAAGATTTGTCCTGGCATCAGTGGTTCCTTTGAATTGCAATCACTAATATTCAGAATTGGTTTAGCATCATATGCATAGGACTGATTCTCATAATTGAACCTTTTTCGAAGAAATGACTCAAACTTGCCTTGTTTGCAACGTCCAACGCGTCATAGTCTGGCGCCAGGCGGACGTACGCCTTCTTCTCGCCGTCCGGCCTGCAAGGGAACCATTATGATTTAAAATCCCATCTTCCGGCACCCTTTCACAAAACGCAGTGTGAACGTACGCACCTGATGAGCGTGTTGACTTTGGAGACGTCGATGTCGTAGAGTTTTCTAACAGCGTGTTTGATCTGGTGCTTGTTGGCCTTGACGGCTACAATGAACACCAGCGTGTTGTTGTCCTCAATCTTCTTCATGGCTGACTCGGTGGTCAGTGGGTACTTGATGATGGCATAATGATCCAACCTGGACAACATTGGACATTTCTTAGTGCTGAAAATCTCTCGAGCAAGATGTTGAGCATGACTTTGGTCATCTTATCATTGGTGCATCAGTCGTTATAAAAGCTGGACACATGGCATGTTCATACTTTGATCGCTATTCAGCATCACTTGCACCTTTGTCACCATAAGGGAAGTTCTTACTTGTTTCTGCGGGGGGCGCTCTTGCGGGGGTACTTGGGCTGCCGGCGCAGACGGAGGGTCTTGGGGCGATGGAAGGTGGGAGAAGTCCTGATTTTCTTCTTCTTATGGCTGTGGACGCCTTTGAGAACGGCTTTCTTGGCCTTCAGAGCCTTCGATTTGACCTCCGTCTTAACGGGAACCGCTAGAATGTTAAAGGAACAGCATGCGATATTAAATAACGTGTTGAAAATCATATGACCATTTTATTTACTGGTGCTCGTCAGCAAACGATTTGGTTCAGATAGCATGCTTAGTCTTGTGAAGCCAACATGATAATCTTCATGATAAACAAACATTACTACGCCTAAAATCGACGACTAGAATAAACGCGATCCAAATACTGACTATAAGATAATCGGGGAAATCTTTCGACATAATGACTAAATAGTCAGATCGGTGCTATTAGCTTAGCCTTGGAGTAGCCGAGCATGTTCCGGCAGACGCACACCGGTAAACTCGCACGCGTTAACAAGGTTGCGGGCATATGTGGGAAGTAATCATGAAGACTTTTGTTTTCTTGTTGTCTTTAGAATGTCGATGTGCCCTAAAAGCCAAATGTTTGCTGAAATTTGACACATGGAAGTGTTCAGACACGAACCTGCCTTCTTCACCTTCGGTGCCATGTTGGGGAAAGGAAGTTTAAGTGGGGTTTCCAGTGCTATAATGCAAGGGCGAGATAAAGTGTCGCGATATTTGAGCTGTGGCGAGACTTACACGTCATCGCAATCGCGTACAGGCGGTGGCTTTGACTTGCTGTGGAACTTTACATACTCGCACGTTAATTTTAATTTTTTCCGAACACTTCTAGTTTTAACGTTGTTTTACGTTGTTCTCTTAGCCGTCCATCACGTTCGATAATGATGATGGGTAACACCACCACTAACAAGACAATAACAAGATATGAACGACGTAAGTAATTTATTTTTTTAATCAAAACACAAATCATTAAATCATCATTAAATACATTTAAATTCGCAAAAATAAATAATAATAAACGATATGCGCCTCCCGCCGACTAGTTTTAAAATGTCCGGTTAACCCGGAAGTAGTCTCTTCTCCAGAAGTAGTTAATCACACCTGCGTGAACTTGGCCCCACCAACCTCGCAAACGTCGTACCAGAAGGGAACCAGACCGTTATTTGTTTGTACCAAATATTCAAACTACAGTGAAGGTCGTCAACATTTTTGAAATACATCTCAAAATGTATACAATGTATCAGTGAAAGTTAACAAACTTAATAATTTAGCGGCAAACTTTGTAGGTACTATTTCAGACTGAACAACGAACATGGAGGACAGACCGGGGCAAATTGGGGCATTTCTCCACTGGCTGAACGACGACGGAACGTTGGTTAAGGTAACGACTTTATAATTTTAATTAATTCTATATAACTTGTTTGAATTTATGAATGAAGTCATATTTAATTCAGGTTAAATTTAAAAGTTTCCAAAGTTGTGTGTTGCCAGACGTATTTGGGTGAACTCGTCTTACAGGTGTCAAATGCTTCGCTGTGTCAGCTGTGTGCGAGGCGTTATTAATTAACTAATGGCACTTTTTTTGAGTGTTATGAATGATTTTATGACATATATAAGTTTTTACCGTTCTTTGGCTTATCTGTCGTTCTTTCGGAGGCGCTTTTGTCATGGTTGCACCGTAAAATACATGAAAAGAAGACAGAACGCAAAGTAAACATTTTGTCATAAATATAAAACTTTTATTGCAATGGTTTTCTTACGGCGTTGGCTTTACATACATTTCTTCTATGTTTGCTATGTAGGCCATTAAATTCTCCAACCATGAATTAAAAAAGCAAAAGCTAAGACTGTAACAGATATATTTTTACTGTCAAATGTGTGTTTAAGTGACTGTACAGCAGCTGAGCATGGGTTATTTGTCTTGCATTTTTTCCAAGATGGGCACAATCATGTCAAACTTGGGCCTCTTGGCTGGGTCCTCGTTCATGCACAGCTTCATCAGCTTGCAAATGTGAGGCGAGATCCCTGGTGGGATTTTCGGGCGCAGGCCCTCCAAGGCCACCTGCAAATAGGTTGCTCGGTTACCGCAAGTATGACAAACGAGGTGATTTTTGGATTAAACCTGCTTGCCTTCATGCCAATCTCCATGGGCGAGAGGTGGGCAAATGGTACCTCCCTGGTAACCAGCTCCCACAGGAGTACGGAGAAACTCCACATGTCGGCCGATCTCCTGTTGATGTCTTCCGAGCGCTTCTGGAGAGCTGAAATGTCACAGGATGTGTCTTAGCTTATGGAAGGTTTTATTGTATTCGTAGAGAAGTGAAGCGATACCTTCTGGGGCCATCCAGGCCGGAGAGTACATGCGCCCGGCACACTGGAAGGAGAATTTAGCATCCGCCATGCTTATCCTAGCAGTCATGTCTTCATCAATCTGCCAGTTGATTAACACATTTAATTTAGCCTACCAGAATCCTATCTAAATATTATTTTTTGTACAGATAAATGCATCCTAATTGTCCGTGGCTGCCTTGAAATCCAAGTCATAGGAAAGTGAAGTATAATCGGCAACCTCACCATGATGTGTCTGCTGTTGAGGTACAGCCTTGCCACCAATGGCTCGAGCGTGTGGAGAAAGGTCATGGCGCTGGCGATGTCCAACGCAAACTTGACCGCTTGGCTTTGGTCTACCACCAGAGCTGAAGACCACACGGGACAGATGCACAAAATACTCATTGCTGCGTTGTTTTGTTTGTAACATCCGAGAGGAGGAAGACTCACTGGTGCCCTGGTGGAGGAGGTTGTAGAGAGATCCGTACCGCATGTGTGGGCTGATGATGATGGGGTGAGGGGCCGGGGGGGACTGACACGCTCCCAGAACTGGCAGGATGTTTGGGTGGGAGAAGATCCTGCACAACAAAACAAAACATTTTGTCCCTTCTGGCCACCGTACAGTGACTTATTGTCGGGCCATGCGGTTTGTTTTGATTTTTAATTTCAATATCGTACCTTCTTTGAGTTAGTCGAGTGCAATATTTTACCGTAATTTGGGATGCTCCTCGCTGAAGTCTCGGCTCTTCCTTGTGCTCCAATCCCTCACCTGCAGCACCTTCACCACCACCTCGTCACCCTGCCAGCGACCCTTCCAACTCTGACGTAAACATAAACCTTACAATGCAGCATAAATACAAACAACGCACACACACGAATAGGCGGAGCGAGACGCAAACCTCTCCTGAGTGGTTTTCATTGATTTTAGTCAGCAGTGAAAGTTGTTTGTAATCAATGCCCGCCTGCTTGTTGAGGGTGCCGTTACCTGAAGGCAAAAAAATATGAAATAACAGATATTAATTTACTTGTCAAGAAAAAAGGGTTCATATCAATTGTGCGCTGACTGACGAGGCTTGGTCCTCATGGTGCCCTTCCAGAAGGTTTCCTTGTAAGGAACCTTGGTCAAACTCTGTCCCAGTTTTTCTGCCTTTTCTAAATCAATCAAACAGAGCGACACATTGTCAGTGCTTCCTTAAAATCGGAATAATTTATGAATGATTCCGATCTGACCTTGAAGCAGTTGCCTGAGGTGAGGCTTGGCCTTATCCAGTGGCGTCTGCCCGTACCGGTTGCACATACACACCTGAGCGCCGCTCACCACCAGATCCTATACACGTGATATAATTAAAAAAAGTAATATATAGCTACCATACAATAAAACTGAAAAGTTAATTCAAAACTCTTAAAATTTTTAGATATGCTGTAAAGGTAGTCATATAGATTGTGATTATTGTTGTTGCCATTTTTCTACAGTAGGGGGCGTACTCGGCGTGTAATGTAGTGTACCTGTGCTACTGCCTCTTGTCCCCAGAAGCACGCGTAGTGCAGCGGCGTGTTCCCGTGCTCGTTGACCGTGTTGGGGTCCGCCTTGCACTGAATTAACTGCGCGCCACATGAAGACAATGATGTCACTCCACACTATGACATCATCGAATTGTACACGTGACGATGGCCCACCTTGGCCACAATGTCTGCGTGGCCGTGGCTGGATGCCAGATGCAAAGGGGTGTCATCGCCACGGTTCATGACGTTGATGCGGGCGCCCCTCATGATGAGCATGTCCACTAGGCCACTGCGCCCCTCCCGGCAGGCCCAGTGCAGCGGGCTGAAGCCGTGGTCGTCCCTGGCGAGAGCAAAGTTGTTGTTACGTGTCGGACATGTGTGGTCAAGATCCTTTTGAAGTGTGTAAAATGTGTGAAAGGGGCACAATAACTTGAGGTCAGATGATGTTCTTCACCCCTAATCTTTATTTAGACTCCAGTGCATGCTCTCTCGCACTGCGGGTGGTCTGAGGCTCACCGCAGGCCTGGCGCACTGATAAACATGCCTGTCAGTCTTTTTAAGCACACTTGACAACTGCCAGGCAGGCGGCCTGTTGAAATCATCTCGCGCACACATCCTGGATCTGTGTACTGTTTTGACTCTGTGGATTATTTCTAGTTGTTGTGTGTTGATTGGTCAGTTGACGGTGTTTATTTCCGTTTTGTTGAAGAACTAATGAGAGGAGTTATAGTATGGTTTGCATGCGCATGCGGTTTGGGAATCACTGCCGTCAAGTGATGTCACACTCCGAGGATTCCTGAGCTATAAAAAGAATCCAGGAGCGGCTGAGGGGCCGAAATATTCCCAAGCTGCTCATCATGAGTGCATTCCAGATGCAGTGATGGAAAACATGAAGAGTGACCAGTCCTTCCGTACTGGCTTGGCCCCGCCCACACAGGAAACGAGGGCTGTCAAAATACATATATGGTCTGGACTGAAAATGAGCTTCCTTTTCAGGGAATGCTGCTAGTGTAATGACCTCTCGATTGTGGGGCGATGACATCATTAAAACGACCAAACTGCATGCTCAATATGGAAACTATTTAATGGCACGAACACACTTCATTTTTTTTCTTCCAGTTTAATTTTGTCTACTCACCCTAAATTGAGGTCATTTTCTGTGTTGTCCAACCACAGGCGAACCGCCACCGAGTTGCCCTCTCGACATAGTGTGAAGATATCATCCATGTTTACACTGGGCTGTTCCTTGAAATCCCGTTTGGAGTCTGGGACGTGCGCTTTTAAATGCGGTGAGTAAAAAATCAGCTCAACAAGCACAGCCAAAGTTGTGGGGGAGACAAACAAACAAAGGAACGGAACAAGGCAATGAATTAAAGGAGCTTACCGAGAGTGCTCCTTTTCCGTTTTCCCAGCCAGTCTTTAAAAAGTTCTTCCCCATAAGCGAGGAAGCGCGGCGGGTGCGAGAGTTCGCCCCGCCCCGGGGGTCGTTATCCAGACTGCTGCGGTTGAATGGGCCGGTCCGTAATCGTGGAGCTCAGACGCCCCCTGGCGGACGACTTTAGCAGTGCAGCTTTCTCGCCGCCATGACGTCACTATTATCTCGTCAAACATACCCTCTCCTTATATGGAATTATAATGAGGAACTTTTTGCTATGAATGTTCATAATTTGGTGAAGTGGATTTATTGTTTATTTCATGACGTGACACGATACATGATTCAAATGTGCAAACAAGATGATATAAACATGGCAAGTCAAGTCATTTGTCATACTCTGGTAATATTTCCACTCATGTGAGGCCATGTTGTTTGCCTCATTGTAAGGCTGCCTACCCCCTTCTTGTCCTCCTTTTTTGTCCTCTGTCTTTTCTTCCACTTTGTTTTTCCACCTCCTTGTCGTTCCACCTGTTGTTGTTTCTACTTCTGCTCTTCATCTTGTTGCTTTTCTAGCTTTCACCTCCTCTTTGCTCCTCTCATGTTCCTCTGCCACCTCTATCTGCTATTTCTCTAACACATCCTGCTCACCCGTGAGTCTCTTTCTCCTCTCTCCTTATCCACGGCCACCTCCTCATGCTCACTTCCCTGGTTCTCCTCCCTGCCACTCTGATCTCCCCGCCTGACTGATCTCTGGGGTCTCCATCACTCGATTAGCCCTCCTCCTCATCGCGACCAAACTCCGCTTGGCCTTCTTCCTCCTCCTGGTGGTCATCCAGCGCCTTCTCATTGCTCTGTACCTCCTCCCCCTCATGACCACCCATCGCCTCCCGTTCTCTCTCCTTGACCTCAACCAGCGTTCCACCCAAAGCCTCCTCAGCGCATCGTTCCATCGGCCCACGGGCGCCTCCTCAAAGTCGCTCTCCTTGTCGTGGTCGCCCATTGCCTTGGTGTTGCTTTCCCTCCCCATCTCCTCCTCAACGTAGTTCTCATCGATCTCCATGGCCTCCTCCTCTTGCACTGCCCCGGTGTTTGTCTCCCTTTCCTTGCGGTCGTCCTCCTGCTCCTCCTCCTCTTTCTCCTCCTCCTTCTCCTCCTCCTTTTTCTCCTGGCCACCATCTTTCTCCTCCTCGTGATTGCAGCCCTCCTCACCGCCATTGTCGCCCTCGCTGTCACTTTCCTCCTCGGTGTCACTGTCGTCATCGTCCTCCCCCTGGTCCGTCTCCTCCTCTTCCTCCTCGCTGTCCGTGTCATCCTCCTCCTCATCGTTCTCGCTGTCCTCCTCCTCTTCGTCATCCCGGTCACTTTCCTGTTCGTTGTCTCTTTCTTTCTCCTGCTCGTCGCCGTCCCTGCCTTCCTGGTTTTCATTCCCTTCGGTTGCCTGCTCCGCCTCCCCCGCCTCCACCGCCTGGTGGCGCTCTTCCCCGTCTGGGTCATTTTCTCTCTCGTTCTCCTTCTCCTCCTCTGGGCCACTCTCCTCCGAGTCACTCGTGTCTTCTTCCTCTTCCTGGTCCTTCTGCTCATTCATGTTCTCCTTCTGGTAGCTTATTTCCTCCTCCTCCTCCTCCTCCTCTCCATGCTCCTTCACATGAGGACTCCTGTTTTCCTCCTCCTCCTTTTCTCGATCATTCTTTTCTGCCCCCTCATGGTAACAAATCGTCTCGTCATCCAGGTTATCGTTTTGCTCCTCCTCCTCCACCTGCTCACAGTCCTTCCCACAAGACATTTTCTCTTCCTCCAGGAGAACGATCTCAGTTTCCTCCCTCACCCAGTCAATCTCTTCCTCTTGCTCGTTGTCTTTCTTCTGCCTTGCCTCCTCCTCCTCCTCCCCCTCATCTTTCTCCTTGCAACTCTTCTCCTCCCGGTCGTTCTCCTCACCCTGGTCTCTCCCCTCGCTCTCCTCCTCTCCACTCTTTTTCTCTTCATCTGCGTGGTCACTCTCCTCCCGCTTTTCTTCTTGGCAAACCATTTTCTCCTCTTCAACATCTTCAGCCCCTTTCTCCTCCTCCTCCTTCATCCCCTCTTGGGTGGTCCTTCTTTCCTCCCCCTTTTCGTAACTCCTGTCCTCCTCCTGGGTCCTCTTCTCCTTCTCCTTGGTGCGATCATTGCTTTTGCTCTCCTCCTCCTCCTCTTGGCTGCTGCTTTTCTCCTCCTCTTCCTTCTGGTCCTGATCGCCCACTTTGTCTGTTTCAGTCTTTTTCTCCTCTTCTTCATTATCACTCCTCTCCTCTTCCTCCTCCTGCTGTTCATTCATCCCCTCCTGCTCCTCCTCTTCCTGACTGCTTTGCTTATCCTCGTGCTCCTCGTCATTCTGAGCACTGGCCTTCTCAAGCTCCTCTTCTTGTTGGTTCCTCTCGTCTCCATCCTCCCGGTTGCTCTTGTTCTCGTCCTCTTCACAATTGCCTTCTGTTTGCGCTCGCTCCCACTCCTGATCAACGCGACATTTCTCAGTCCCTTTCTCCATCCAGTCGGGTTCCTCCTCTTGGTCGTCACGCCTTTTCTCCTCCACCTCAGGCGTGCTCTTTTTCTCATCTCCTATGTAACAGCTGACTTTTGTCTCCCACTCTTCTTCCTGCTCGTGGCTTTTCTCCGCATCTTTGTCATCGCCTCTGTTCTCCTTCAGCCAGTCAATCATCTCCTCTTGGTCCTCCCTTCTCTCCGTTTGCTCCTGCTTGCTTTTCTTCTCCCCCTCTACGTGAGCACTCCCTTTCTCCTCCTTCATCCAGTCCATCTCTTCCTGTTGTTGCTTCTCCTTCTCCTGGTCACCCTTTTTCTCCTCCTCACCGTGATCACGCCTTAACTCCTCCTCCTTTTTGTCTTCTTCCTGACTGCTCTCTTTCTGGTCTTCAAGAGCACCGTCTTTGTCTCGCTCTTCCTCCAGCTTTCCATTCTTCTCCTCCTCCACCTCCTCACCTCTTTCTTCTGCACTCCCCACGTTCTCTTCCTGCTTGTCATTCTTCGGCTCATCTCCATGACCACTCTCCCTTTCCTCCTGCTCCTCCTTCTTCTTCTCAATATGATGAAGTTCTTTGTCCCCAGTCACCCAGCCAATTTCCTCCTCGCTTTGGTTCTTGCTTTTCTCTTTGTCAGTCCCGTCCTCTTCCTTCTGTTCATCCTTGTCCTCCTCAGAATGATCTCTCCCTTTCTTCACCTCACTGTCATTCCTTTTCTCCTCCTGCTGGACTCTTCTGTTTTCTACATGATCCCCCTGCTCCTCTTCTTCTTCTTCACCCTCCTCCTTCTCCTTCTTTTGCTCCCTTTCTTTCTCTTCTTTCATCCAGTCCATGTCGTCTGCGTCTCGGTCATTTCTCTTCTCCTGGTCACTCTTTTTCTCCTCTTTGTGATCTTTCTCTGGCGCCTCCTCCACTTGCTTCTGGTCATGTTTTTTCTCGTGTTGTTGCTCACTTTCTTTCTCCTTCTGGTCCCTCTTGTTCTCCGCTTGATGATCACTCTCTTTCTTCAGCTCCTGCTCACCTTTGTCCTCCTTCACCGGGTCAAGCTCCTCCTCCCGATCATTTCTTTTCTCCTCCTCCCGGTTGTTCATCTTCTGTTGATTGTCAAGATTTTCGGCCTCCGTCTCACGATCATGCTGTTTCTTCTCCTTCAACCAGTCTGTCACCTCCTCGTCATGCCTTTTCTCTTCTTTGTGATCTTTGTCTTTCTCCTCCACTTCCTCTCGGTCACTCTCGTTGACGTCTTGGCGATCACGCGCTTCCTTCTCATCCTCCTGGTTTCCCGTTTTCTCCTCACGATCACTCTCTTTCCTCATCTGCTTCTCTTCTTGATCGCCTTTTACCTTTTCTCCGTGATCATCAACCTCCTCTTGCTCCATCATCTCATCTTCACGCTCGCTCTTTTTATCCTTCCCCAAGTCGGCGGCCTCCTCCTGTTGGTCATTCCTTTTCCCTACCTCGTCCTCTTCATCAAGACAATCTTTCTGCTTCTTGGATTCCTCCTCTTCCTCTTGGTTGATCATGTTCTCCTCCTCCTCCTGCCGGTCAGCATTTTTCTTCCCCTCAACTTGCTCACTCTCATTTTCCTCCTTCATCCGGTCTCCCCACGCTTCCTCCTCATTGTAAGCCCTGATTTCCTCCTCTTCCTGCTCACCCGCTTTCTCCTCCTCGCTGCTTTTCTCCTCCACTTGGTCGTTCTTCTTGTCCTGGTTACTCTCCTGCTCCAGGTCCCCCTTCTGCTCCTTTTTCTCCTCCTTCTGCCAATCAATTTCCACCCCTAGGTGATTCTCCTTTTCCTCACTGTCACTCATTTTTGCCTCCCCTGCCTCATGATCACAACCTTTGTTCTCCTCGCGTTCCTTGGCTTTCTCCTCCGCCGCGCCAGTTCCTCTCTCCTCCCAATGTCTCTCCTGTGTTTTTCTCTCCTTCGCCTCCTCCTGGCTTCCGTCTAGCAAGACCTTTGCCTCGCTTCCAGACATTCCCGGTGCTTTTGAGCGTCTCACTGAAGTCTTGGAATTAGTGGCAAATATTTGACGTTGCGCCTCCTCCACACACATCAGGTAGAACTCCAGCCAGCCGTCACGGATGCAAATCGCGTGATGGCGGCGTTCTCCCACTCGGTAATTCTCCCGGAAGCGTCGCACTTGCAGACTCGACAGGCAGGAGGGTATTGGCAGCTTAATTTTACTCTCCATTTGGCGTGACTCCGCGTCACGCTGTTGCTCGCCGTAACGAGACTCGGTCTTCTTTGACGCGATCGGGTCAGCGCATTGCTTACTGGCGGGTTCTGTGTGCATGTGTGTGTTTTTTTTTTCTTCTTCTCTCTCTCTCTGATCCGGCCAAATTCCAGACTTCCCTGCCTCTGTCGACGGCAACTTTCCTGTCTCATAAAGGACGACAGGGCCATGATGTTTGGCGATGATCATTATGACACGTGGGAGTAAACAAGTATCGTGATTGTCAACAATTGTACGTTGGTTATTCCCGAGGCAATTTCACGTTCTGGAACTTAGACTTGGCAAATCAGCGTGTGACCCATTGAGCATTGCTAATAAGAGTGAGCTCAGTTTATTTCCCAGTTGTTTGTATTCTTAAAAGAAGTTCATTCTTGTGTGTGTGTGGCTTCTGTGAATATTGGCAGTGGAATCCAAACAGGCTCAAAGCCAGCAGAGGATCCATACAGAAGCCATTTTTAGTTATTGATTAGCTGTCAGTCTGCACTGGCTAGGTTTAGACGAAGGAGGTTCAAAACGTTTTAAACAACAAAGATGAAAAAAGTCAAAAAAGCAACAAAAAAAATGTCCATATTGTTTATTTTATCTATTAAGGTGGGGCACAATTGTAACCTGATTTGAACCACAAGTTTACATGCGAGCCAAATCTGGACCAGATCTGGATTCAGATCATGTATGGGGCAAATATCATGGAAGAATATCGCTATATCTTAGACACAAAAATGTTGGTAAACGTTTAGTTTGGATCAGACTTAAATTCAGAGCAAGTGGAAATATACATCGCACGGTGTATGTTTGTGCTTATTGTAATGATCCTGTTCAAAACGCATTGGCATCATCCTACCACCAGAGGGCAGACAACCCGCATATCCCTGCAACATCATCAGGGTCTGGGGTGGAGAATCATTTTAACATTGCAATTCATTTTCATTTAAGTTTTAAGAAATGTTCAACTTAAATCGAGCCCCACCTTTTTATATTTTTATTGAAATATTACTCAAGTACATTTTATTTAGAATTTTCTGATCATAATACTACAAGTGGATTACAATGCTTTTTGGAGAGGTGAAGTAAAGATCAAACTTGATTATAGATACTAAATCGAAATTGTGCATTTTGAGCAGCTGACCACCTCCGGGTTCAACTCCCCAATCCTCAATTTCACCTTTTCTGCAGACTGGCCTCTTGCCTGACACTCATCACTGATGAATCTGGACCGCCGAGACGCGCAATTACTCGGGAAAGCCCAATTTCTATATTTTCATTGTTTGGACTATGTTCCCTTGAGAGGATTTAAATAAGGTGGAATAAATTTATGAAGGTGGATTATTCCATCAAGGGGACATTTGTACCAAAGGACCCCTTAAGCCTTGCTGTTTTTATTAATTAGCGCAGAAGGGAATGGAAAGCGGTTGTGAACAAATGAGCTGCCGTGCGTGATAATACAATTATTATTCAACCAGCACGATCAACGCAAACTGATTAAAAATATTATACTGGACAAACTTCATTTTTAGTTTCATGCATACGCTGTAAGAACAAAAGGGGCTTCCCCACATATTCAAAAAAAAAAAGTTTCCCAAACTAAATGTCCCTTGTCTCCCGACATAAAGATAGAAGTAAAAGCTGCTTAACAAATCGTGTTCAAGCAAACAACTTGCTTCCTTTGTTGTTTCTAATCATTTCTATTTTCCAATCTAAATGACTATTTTAGAACCCGAAAAGTTTTTTACAGTGTAGTCTCATGAAAAAAAATCTAAGCAATTTTTAATTTAAAAAAATTGTAATCTTATTACATTCATATTGCAATTAGAGTAAACTATTTTTGGAAAAATTGAAACAATACGATATTGAGTCCTTTTTTTTTAAATTATTTTTTAGAGAAGAAAGTTTTTATGTTTTTCACGCAATTTTTTTCAAGGGAACAAAGGGTGTAATATTTAACATTAGAACCAAGTGGTGAGGCAGCTAATATCATTCCCAAGTGCTAAGTCATGATTCCGGCCACCCGCCAACGTCTGCCAATTAGCATGTGTGCTAAAGGTTAGCATTAGAAGCTTGACCTACTTGTGTGCTTGTGTGCTGTTCTTCAACTTATGTTTTCCAACCCCTCCAACCTAATGGAGGCGAGTATTGTTCCGCCACGTCAGTTCGCACTTGGTGTTAGCTTGGCGCTCATTAGCTGCTGATGTGTCCTACTTTGTCTTTGCCATGTAGGCACGTTAGCCCTAGCATGTGCAGTGTGATTCCAGGGATGTAACCGTGTGGGGCCAATAACTTTTCACTTCAACAGATTTTCAAGCACCAAATATTGCTTCTATTACGTCAATAAAATAGTATTTTTAAAATTGTTCTTAATCAAGAAAATCATTTGTTGGAATTCAATGATTAAAAGTTGCAACAAAGAGTATTTTTTTTGCAAAGAACACAATCTTATGAGAGTTTTTCTTTAATAATAAAAAAAAAATGTTTTCTCAAATAATTTCGGCAAACTTTATGCGTTAACTCTTATTAGGTGGTCAACCCAGACAATGCGTCCAATTAAATCAAAGCTTTGTATCCCCAAATCCTTGACTCGACCGACCTCCACATTCGTCTTACTTCCTTCCTATGTCGTTTATCGTGTTTGCGGTGGGCGACTAAAAGGAAGTCGTTAGCGTTGCGTACTTATATAACCGCGCACACGTGCACGCGCGCGCACACATACGCAGCATCCACACAGCAACGTCAAAGGCGATTACACATGTCGTTGATGATTCTTCTGCCCACATCGCGGCGAGGGTTGCGTAACCCAAACAAAGCAACATCGCTTGTGCCATTTATGTTGTCATATATGCACGTACAGTATGTTTGTGTGCACATTTCTCCTGGATGCAGAATTTATAGCAGCATCTCAGACAAGTGGAGCCAAGATTTTGTTTTGGGGGAGAAAAATATATATTTTTTCCCTCAACAAAAATAAACGAAACTCTTGCATGTTCATAGTTTCAAGGAGAATTTCTTGGCTGGGTCGCCACATGCCAAGGTTAAGGAGCATTCCAGCATCCTCAGTGTTATGTTTTTGTAAACAAATCAAGGCGTGAAAACACAAGCATGGTGTCGGAACTTCACGATCATACTTGCCAAACACGTCGTCATCAGAACCCCCGGCGTGGAAAAGATTGTCTCTTCTTTCCCATTCCCCCGTGTGGGAGCCAGCCTAAAAGAGAAAGAGGGGCGGAAAAAGGGATAAAAGTCTCCCTGTGGTAGACGTGAGGTCAAAGCAAAGTTAGTGTGGAAGAGTCAATGTGGACTGACTGTTGGATCTTTTGACTTTGTCTTACAGGAAGCATCTCTTTCTTATTTGTTCAAAGACTCCGCATCGACTGTTCTCGCTATCGACCGCGCACGCGGCAGACGGAGTCGTCCTAATTGGATCCCGCGTTTGTGGAAGAGCTTTCACGCGTTCGGGAGGTGAGAGACACTTCTTTGAGGTTTTAATTGCAGAAATATAAAAAAAAATATTTTTTTAGAATGTTAAATTACACTCATCCATTCTGATGTTCCCCCCCCCCCCCGCTTCCCGTTTTCATACATAAGTTGTTTCAAAAAAGTGAATCCCTATTAAGCAGCACGGGTAATTCATAAACAATAAAAGCCACAAGGAAAATATTAAGGTTCACCTTTCAATCATGCAGTCTATCATCGGAAGAAAATTGTTCTTTTAAAAAAAAAAAAAAGTTTCGAAATGGCCATTTTCTACTCATCCTTCAAGGACAAACTTATTCTGAAGATCCAGTGCCACCGAGTGACCTTTCAAGGCTCCCTGAACAAAACTTGTTGTCATCTTGACATGCATACAAAACACATCAGTACTAATCTGATTTATAATACAAAAATATGTGACGTGTGCAAAATCAATGGCGGACGACCTTTGCATGTGCACCATTCTGTGAAGGTCTACAAGTAATAACTCGCGCCAAGGACTGTTCAATCAAACAATGTGCTATTGTTATTCTATTGTGTAGTCATACGTACATCGTTCAAGAAAATATACACTATGAACGGGACACACCGTGAGTACTCGATCGATTTTAATAGCCAAGAGGCTGTGATGTCTTATATTATCTAAACTCGTAATCTATTTTTACCCCCCATTTTTTTTTCAATATGATTAAATAAAAGCAATCTTCCTCATTGGAAATAATGGATAATAAAACTAATTAACCCCTACAGACACTAAAAAATGTTTATGAAATAGAGAGTAATATCTAGATGAAAAATAAAATGAATACAAATAATGAAGTGGGTGAGAACACATTGTCATTATACCCAATATTTTATTCATGATTAGAAAAACTACACTTTTCTACCAAACAACTTTTGCCCACACAATCTCACTTCTTTTCAAACCTTTTCGCTTTCACATTGGATAAAACTCGCTTTTAAATAATCTCACGCCGGCAAAGAAAGAAAAAAAAAAGTAACAATGGCGCATTGGAAATGAAAAGTTTTGAGGAGCGCCGACATCAACCATTACCTTTTTTTTGATCGTCTCCATACACAATTTGTCATATTTGATATGCCGCGTGCACTCCCGCCCCTGCAGTCACACAATCCTCCTTTGACGTAAATTGCCATTTTCATTTTTAATTTTATTTTCAATGCCCAGACGGCCCTCAGAATTTTACCTGCAAGCAAACTGAAATTACATTTGACCATTTTACTTCATGCAACAATGTACTTTACTATTGTAGTTAGTTTCACGGTTGGCCTAGCAACAGGAGTTTTGGTAGGCAGCACTATCATATCAAACAAAAAAAAAATATTTTGGGGAAATTCAGCCCCAGAAGCTAGTTAGACTTGGCAGTGTGACATTGGCTAGGCATGTCTATCAAGAGAGCATACATTTGAAAATATTTGCGCTATTGATCTGTCATCCCGCGCCACATAGTCCAAATTCAATCGGATTCTTCCTTCCACATGGGATTTGAACTCCTAAATATTTGACGATTAGCAATCATAGCTTTGCATATCATTCAACATGAATCCAAACTTTGCTCATAACCTCCCTCCTAATGAATTGGACGCCGCACAAAAAGAGGTGCGATGACTCTTTATTTCCACACAATAAACCGCCAAAAAATTATGCAGTGAAAAGGTGGCCGTCATGGGGTCCACGTCAGAGGAGCGTGGCGGTGCCAACACCAAGGGCCTTTCAGAAGGGCCGCTTTTCAAAAGTTCATCCATATTTCATGTGAAAAGCTCGCGCGGGGACAAAAGGCCGGGGTATTAATTCAATGCACGGGGCGCTAATTAATTCTCTTAAGGGTTTTAAAGATGCCCACGTGTCGATTCACCCACTGTGAGAAAAACGCAGTCAGCAAAGCTACGCCAAATTGAGCCCAAAGTAAAAAGCTAATGACTTAAAAACTTATACAGCTGGATCAAATGTCAATACAGTGGCGCCTTTTACTTTCTTTGCATTCTAATCACGCCACGACTGTATGTTCTTAAAAAGATGAAAAAAGTAGCGTGCTGATCACCCTGAATAAATATTATCCTGTTGTGAATCACATCAAATTCCTGTCCTAACTTCGTGAAGTCCTCTCTCTCTCTCTCGCCATTACACTCCCTCAAACTCTGCTTGAACTTTGCGATGACTCATGAAATAGTCATAGCTCGTCCTGCGTCATTCACTCAAGTTGCAGCCAGAGTGGACAATATCGGAATGTTAAAAAAAAAAAAAAAAAAAGAAAGACGTCACTGTCGTTGGAAGGATGAGAACTTCAGGTGTACCTAATCAAGTGTCCAACAAGTCCAATCACAACAAGTAAATCCAACATTGGGTGAATGTTAATCCGCCTGGCATTTGTCTCATCATATTTGCAGTTACATAAAGCAGACTCGGTCACAGTCGTGAACGTGTGTCCTTTCCCTCAAATGAAACCCTGCCGTATTGTTTGGACCAAATGAACTCGCCGATTCAAACCGGTTCTTCTAATTCGCCCTATAAATCGTTAATCTGCGCATTAGACGCAATTAAAGTCGAAGATATGAATTTATTCATCCACCCGCGTCCTCTGTCACGCTCTTGACCAAGCTCGAGATCATTCACTCCCGACATAACTGCATCACTGTCGGGCGCTAGAAATGTGCTTTTACTCACAGAAAATTATTTACGACATTAAATATTCCCATACGTAGTTAAGCGAGTAGGAATATCTATCACAATATCATAAAATCATTGGGGAGGGGGGGGGGGCTGCCTGTTTTACTGTGATCCTATTTCAATGTCTCCAGATGAAGCACAAGCAGATGAAATATTCCAAATGAAGTCCAGGGCAGGCTTGGATGGGTTTTTATTTGATCGAATCTTTTTCCAGGCGGCGGCCCGTAACGAGACTCGCATTATCAGGCGAGCCTTTGAACCCGTCACATCACGTCCGAGCGCATCACGTTCCACACCCCTGGTCCGTGTTTTCGCTCGGAGTGTCCTGCGGGCATCCGGGCGCCGCACCTGTCGGAGAATTCGTGTCAGTGAACATCAACCGAGAGCGGCGGCAGTCAAGCGTGATGTAAGTACTTCGACACCCCTCCCCCAAAAAAAACATCCCTCACCCAGCCTTTCCAGTGGGAACGCGACAAACATTTACCTCCTCCCCAAAAATGAATAAAAAGCAGAGGCTGAGAATGCTGATTAGGTTGCCAGACATGTGCAGCAGGTGGCGCTCTAAGTGCCCCAACCAGTTTATCCAATCAAAAACTAGAAACTACTTTCGAGGAAAATTACATGGCGAAATTGAAGTTCGATGTTTAATAGCGGCATTGTTGTGTATGACCACAATCAGATAAAAATAAAATCTAAACAAAATTTTAATGTGATTAAATTACAAAGAAAGTAACAAACAACAAAAAATATATAATAGAACAGATTAGATAGAAAAATGAAACAAAGTAAAATAAAACCTAAAATAAAAATAAAGAAATAAAATAAATACAATTAAAAAATTAAATAAAAGCAAAAAAAAACCCCAATGAAAATGGATTGTCATTTACTTATCTGGATTCATTTCCCACTAACCCATTTCCGTTTCTATATGATCTAAATGCATCGACTTGAACTAAATATTCCTGTTCCATAGCTAGAGGGCAATCAATAATAACTCATTTACTGTGACCACTTCATAAATTCCACTGTGTGGCTTTAATAATTCATCTCTAATTATAAAGTAGGCGTGTTGTGCCGCTCGTCATAAGCAACATTTGACTCGCGGCGTGCAGATTGAAGGCATCCGCCGCACGCTATTTGTCTATAGCCGCAAACAAGGCGTCAATGAGCATTGTTACATCACTTTGGCCGTGGGCGAGCTGCATTAACAGCAACAGAGAGAGAGAGAGTTCATGTCGGTTCATCCTCCTCCAGTGTAAATCGTCCACAACATGTCAACGAGGACACGTGCAGCCCGAGTGGATGCGTCAAAATGTGACAGCGTTGCGTTGAGTGTCAGCCATTGCCTCTCCGTTGGAGAAGAAAACAAAAGACCTCAGGTGTTTGCAAAGTTTGCTCCATGAAATGCTAATCCCCTTAGCTTAAAGTCTCTACTTTGGCTTCCAAAAATAAAATATACCTCAGAGGTATTGCACATGCTCGTAGGAACGCCCTTTTTTTTTAAAGTTGATCGTATTTAGCACGCTAGCATGTTTGCATTTACTGTTAATATTTTGAGATCTAAAATTAGCGCTTTATCAATTATCAATGAAAAATTTAAAATGGTACCCAGTCATAGGTTGGTGATCAGCTTTATTTATTTATTTTTTGTCCTCAGGTTGCTATTTTGTTTTTCATGATTCAGTTTCATCACGTTAACTCCATTTCCCAGCATTTCTCCGTCCCCCACTGAACCTTTCGAAGACATCCGACTCTTTTAAACACCCCTGCTTTTAACGTGACCCTGTCCCTTTCACGCATGAACGTCAGATGTTGCGACTCGTGATGACTTGCGCCAGGCGCTGCGATCAAAGTGCAGTGCGCTCAAGCGGTGGTGACACTCGGTCAGCGGCCGGGACGCCTCTCAGGCAGCACAGGTCAAGCAGAAGCCAATATCAAACTTTTAATGGCGTGACATGAACTCCCGTCAGCGTGTGAGAGCATTTTAAAAACAGTTCCATAAAAACATCCATTGACATCAATTAAAAGTCCACAGTGACACTAATTTACAAAATATTCTCGTTACATTTTTTGAAAAAAACAAAAAAGGGCGCCCTGAGATGGCGAGAAGAAGCGGCAATGAATGTCATTGAATAACAACAAGAACAAGAGACGCTATAAATTACACGGAATATTTCCTTCATATGAAAATAAACTACCCACAAAAAATATAGATATGAGTGAACTGCGTGTGATGTAGAAGAAAGCGAACCCCCCCCAACATAATTTTACCAATTTCATTATGGGATTGCGTAGCGTTGATGTCCAATTAAAAGCCGATTCAGTGCTATGTATAATATCTGATTTTAATCTAGTTATTAATGTACGTAAAATATAAATTAATGTACTACAGTCAAAACTACAGTACTGATTTTTTGTAAAACAGAAAATTGTCATGTAATTTAATTTAGTTGGTTACTACTAAAAAATTAACTAGATTACATGAAGCTATTATTTCTGATTACAATACAGTCCAATTAAAATGCAATCAAATAATCTGCAATTCTCATCTTCAATTGACAGATTGTCCAACGGGAGGCGTCCTTAAGATGCTACATCACACGCAGCACGCGAGCAGCCAGCCATGTTTGCTAACACGTGGTGAGTGGAGAACAACTTTACTAAGTTTGTCTACATTTTGGCTTCGTATACGGCAGTATACAACAGAACAGGCCGTGTCATTTTCCCACTTTTGCCGGAATTGGATTTTGAGGCTCATATCAGGTGGTCCCAACTCAACGTTGACTATTGTTGTTGTGTTTCCTGCTTAAATTCCGGTAAGACACCCTGATTATCATCTCTGGTTTGATTTTTAAATGATATACAGTTGCAGGTAGTTAGCATTTTATGTTAGCATACCAACTCTAGATAATCTTTCAATTTACAGTCCCATTAGGCAGGTTAATCCAGAGGCACGGGATATTTCCTAAATGAAAATTAGGATTCCAGTGCAGGTTGACAGCATGCTAACTATTAGCATGTTCGTTTTTTCATCAATTTCCATTTGAAAAATGACCCGACCAAAGGGCATGATAGAAAATATCGATTCACATGAACACTTTTGGACTTGGTGCTGTTTTTTCAAAGAAAACCACAATGACTGTTCGCATGCCGGCTGTTAGCCTCTTGTTAATTCTCACTTTTTTTTTTGTCTTGTGCTATCCTGCTATATGCTAGCAGAACAGCTGTTAACATTTTAAAATTTTCCATTAAAAAAATACTGTGAACAGGGCAAGCCGCTGTCACAAATGTTGGGCAAGGAAATAGCAAGAACTAAAAGTTCCTGGAATATTTCTTTTGGTAGCAATTTCTGCTAAATACCCTGATTATCAGTTCTGTTTTTACTAAGTTGGCATTCAAGTGATGCAAGTCGGACATATTTGAGGCTTTGGAAGTTTAGGCCGTTCATGACCGACGGGATTGTTCTGTTCGTGTTATGACGGCGACGCGTTCAGTCTTTGTTGTTGACTCGATCCCTTATCGACTCGTTGTTGTTGAGCGGCGGCGGCGGAGACTGCTTGCTGCGCAGGCTGCGGCCGTCAGTGGCGGCCCGTGACGTCTCGGTGACGAAGAGGCGGGTCACCCACACTGAGGTGACGATGCGCTTGTACTCGTTGCGAAAGTTCCGGTTGAGCAGTCCGTAGATGACGGCGTTGAGACAGCTGTTGAAGTAGGCCATGAAGTAGCTGACCACAAAGAGCCATTCGGGGATCAGCGGCACCACGCGCGACGGGTCCAGCGCCACCGCCAGCCCGATCAGGTTGAGCGGCGCCCAGCAGATGGCGAACAGCACAAACACCACGAACATGGTGATGAAGTTGCGCAGGTCGCTCGGGCGCAGGCGAGGGCTCTCCTCCGTCTTCACTTTGCGACGCACCTAAAAGCACCAACCGGGAAAACTTTCAACATTTTTTTTTTTCTTTTATTTGTGAGATTTAACATTACAATTTTTTGCATCCTACATGCCAGTCATTATTCAAGTGTTAGTATAAATCAATCAAATCAAAACCAATCATATTTCCACCTAACAGTACAACTGTAGAATTTTTTTTATTTATTTTTTTACCCCCTTGCACACGTGCGCTGACATTTGCGCACGTGCTCAACGACGCTCGTAAATGAAGGCTTTTACATTTTGGCTGGTTACGGATCATCATGGTCAAGTTAAAATGTTAATATGTCAGGCAGGATTGTTGTGGCATTTAAGGAATTATGCTGACTGCTGCGGCAGAAGGCTCACATATTAAAAGGTCGTCATGTCCACATGGCGACAACAGACCTGAATCACGAGTATCCAGATGCGCAGGTAGCAGAAGGTGACCACGGCAATGGGCACCAGGAAGTGCACCACCACCACGGCCACCGTGTAGGAGCTGCTGACGTTCTGGGCGAAGGTGCAGGAGTAGACACGCGGGTCATAGCGCAGCGAGCCCACGAAGAAGTTGGGCACGATGGCCGCCACGGTCAACACCCATATTAAGGCCACGAAGAGCAGCGTGTTGCGGTAGCTGTACAGGCGGCCGTAGGAGAAGGAGTGGCAGATGTAGCAGTAGCGATTGACGGCGATGCCCGTGATGTTGAAGATGGAGCCGATCACACTCAGGCCCATCAGGAAGCCGCTCACCTGCACGCAAAACCACATCGACCAGTCAAGACCACGCTGAAGCGGACCGGTCAGATTTTGCTCGCTTGGGGCCTCACCATGCATTGCGTGTTGCCTAGCGCCCATCCGTCATGGAAGAGAGCGTAGAGGACCAGAGGGTACGGGTAGAACGCCACCACCAGGTCAGCGAAGGCCAAACTCACCACAAAAACGTTACCTGACAGAAAAGAGGTGTTTTTTTTTATTTTTTAGTCTTTTGAAATGACTAACCCCGCTCCCCTCCCTCCTCCCCTGCTGTTGATTTTGGCACATTCATCCGCAGCGGTGATATTTTTGAACCGAGGCACTGCTTACTTTGCATTATCGCACGCTCAGCCAGTCTCATTCTACGGAAGAGCGCCGCCGCTCTCCACGTGCGGCGGGCACATGTCCAGTGTGAGCCAGCGCGTAGGCGGATGGGGCTAAAAAAAAAAAAAAAAAAAATTCCCTGCGACGCAGGCAACACTTTTATCAGGAAATGGCAGATTTGCTGCGGGAGCGTGGGCACAGTGGGGTGTCGCCGTCCTGGGCTTTTTTTCAAATCACCTTTTAACCTTAGTCAGTATGGGCTCCGTGTAGGCCGGGAAGCGGACCAATCGTATTGCCAGGATTAAGTTGTATATATTTCATTCAAGAAAAGGGTAGTAACAATCTAAGGGGAATAAAACCTAATTTAGCATGAGAATAAAAGTATATATTTCTCAGCAAGCAAAAACAACACCCTGTCTAATATAAAAGTATTGCTTTGGCGTCATCTTGCTATTCTTAATAGGATGGCTGAATTTTTGAACTCTTGCTTAAACTGTTGTTATTGAGTAGACTGCTCCACGCAGCTGACATTATGAATTGTTCATTATATTTTCACAGGTCCGCATGACAGCGCTTGCCCGCCTTTCTGGTTGCGTGCATGGAAAATGCTTTCACGGCACGTTCTCCAAAGTTCTACAGAGGTAGGTGTAAAGCCAGAAAAGATACAACCATAAAATAAGTCGACGTGCTGCTGCAACCTGTAACCACTCGGGAAATTTGCTGAGTAAGGCAAAAAAAAACAACACGCCGGTCAATACAGGAGAGGGGAAATGCATGGATGAGCATTTCTAATGTTGGAGCACTACATTTAAACGTTATTTCGGGACAAACCTGTCAAAGTGAGGACTTCCAACTTTCTCAGGGGCTAATGTGAGATGGATGATATTTTTAGCGGGGTTTGCAGCCGACCGGTCCCCGGAGGCACCCAGACGATCGATAAGCAGCGATAGCTCGCATATATCAGCTCTGAAATCATCCGCACGGCTGAAGGGAGATAAGGAAAGAACGGGAGGTGCCTCGGGAGGGTACCGTGGGGCACACCGAGCTGCCCGACGTGATAATAGATGTTTTAAACCTTGTTTGAAACCTTGAAATTCAATTCCCGCCCTACCTGAAACCTTAATTTGAGCCCTAACCTTGATTTGGAACCTGAATCCCAAAGTCTAATCGAAAACCTGCAAAGTATTAACTGGCCTCTCAACTCTTGGCAACTCCTTTGTCTAATTTTCTTGCAGCCTTCCGCCAACTTTGAATCCACATTGAAAAGGAACTTTTTTTTTGTGTGCGCAGCTCGACCGTAGCGCGGTCTTCTTTTCAAATCGGAACAGTAGCTGTCGGGTTCCTCGTTTTGAGCAGAGCCAGCGAGAGTGCGTAACGGCGAGTAAGAAAGACTACAAGGACGACAATGAAAAGGGACGTTTTATTCTGTATGGAAAAAAAAAAGGCAGTCTTTTTTTAATTATCGTGTTGGGCTAAAAGGCACAATTCCGCCGGCTTCCTGTTCATTAACTTTGCTTTGCGAGCAGAGAGAAAAATGTCACCTCGAGGCCAGATGAGATTAGCGGCAAACGTCACTTGAAGTCAACCTGGCGGTTAAAGTTCACCCGAGTAATTGTGCTTTTATCTTCCTCTCACTCCAGAAGTCATTTTGGCGCTTCTTGAGGAAATAATGATGATGCAATTATCTGCTGGCCAAACGACCGGTCAAATGACGTTTTATTTTTGTTCGATCGTTATTGCAATTGCCGTATTTTTTTACTCCACTAACTCTAATGATTCATGCTAAGTCGTATAGTGAGGAGCTGGAGACTGCACTATGCACAAAAAAGCGAAATCACATTTTCCACCTGAGGCAAATCCAGCGCCTCAGTGTTAAAGTTTAAACTCTTAATCTGGCGTGCGTGGCAAGGACCAATATCGCCTACGGTGTGGAAAACTTCTACTCGCGCACAGAAATATAATCACAAAAGCTGCATTTGCTTTGCACCCAAAGAAGGCCAAACTATTCAGAAGGCCGTCGGACAACGTCGACACCCACCCAACTCGCCCGCCGCTTAATTGCTGGCAACAAGTTGAGGTTTTAATTAGAGGAAGTGTTGATCCAGGAAGTGCTGACTTGAAAAAAAGATGAATCTCTAGGCGGTGGTGGAAAGTGGATTAGACGAGAGCATCCGAGTAAAGCTTGACATTTGCAATACTGGGGGGGAAAAAAAACTAATGAGATTTTGTCGTGCTCGTCCGCTCGTCTTGCTCATCACTTTTCCGATGACGAGTCCAACGCCTCGCAATACGATCGGTTCCACGCTGGCTCGCCAAGCCAGGCATGAAACCCGAATTCAACTCCCCATCCTCGGCTTACAATACTACTTTGAAAGTTCCCTGTGTTGTATTAAACCGCCGCTAGTAAGTTCCGGCACTGACAAATGTGTTTTCATGTGCATACAGATTTTTTTTTTTTAAAGCCATGTGTGGACATAAAGCTTTTCCCCCGTGCCTGTGTTTGCCGAAGCCCACCTGGGTGAAAGCCGTGACAAAATACAGTTGATTAGATCTTTTGAGCAAACGTTCGTTTTCCTCATTTACATATTCAACTCTAAAGTCAACACAGTTGCAAGGTCGCGTCGCATTAACTATTCTCTGGCGCCGCTGTTTGTAAGCATCAGCATAATTCAGCGTGCGTGCTCAATGCCGTACGTATGCTAACAATGCACCCAAGGAAGTCAAAACTATTTGAATGTGTTGAGTCACAACGAAGCGGCCCCAGAACACAATTGTGCTTGCTTCTTCACCGATTTCATTTAACTGAACTGATGTCATTCTACCCAGCACAGATTCGAGACAAGCGGTTTTGGATGGAACCGATGATGAACCGTCACCTCCGTATTCTTCAGCGAGCTCGACAATAATGAGTCATTTCATCTCCTCCTGAGAAATTTCAATTCCTCCCTGTCACACCTCAAGGTACATACACACCCTGTGAAACGTCAGCTCTCGATCTGAAATGAACTCTCCCCGCTTTCGGATCGGTCGTTACGAAGAACATCTCTCTCGCAAACGGCGTCGAACTGCCAAATGATTCCTTGCGACGCGCCAAAGACAATGAGAAATTGGCTGGATAAGAAAGTGGCGGGTAAGAGAGCAGCATCTTGCGTAACACGGCTGGAGCCAGACCAAGCCACCGACGTGCCAGCCATCGACATTAGCGCCGTTCCCTGCCAAGGATGTGGCGGAATTGGAGCGGCAACTTTAATGCAAAATAAATCCGTCCAGGTGTTACATAAATCTTACTTACTATAAATGCTAAATATTTCCGACAGGGGATGCAAAGATACACTCTTAGTTTTTGTCAAAACAGTCAATTTGCTTTAATAGGCGCCGGGTTCCGTTCCACATAAGACTACACAGTTAATATGATGCCATTCATTAGCATAAATCATTCCTAAAAACTCTGCAACGAAGGCCGCAGAGGTTTGCAAAATCAGCCTTTCATTCAGGGACATCGTTAAAAAACAAAAAACAACTCTTGGAAAGTTTCAAGGACGGACGGCTCTGCGAAGCACAGCCCTCTTTCTTTCCCGCTACGTCGGGTTGCGGGGCGGGTGGGCGGTGCTGAGATGTAATCAAAGAGTCCAAGATTAAAGCGGATCTTGGGGGCTCAGCAGGTCAGCCGATGATACAATAACGGCGTCATGTTTAAGAGCGGCGTACCCAGCGCCGCTCATCAAAAAGGCTTCTTAAGTAAGCTCCTTAGCGGCGTTACGCACACAAGCGGCGCAATGCCTGACTCTTTTCTGAGCATCAAAACACAAGTTTGACCAAAAGTTTGACGGTCATTTTGAAGCATCCTTCATATAAAAAAAAAAAAAAAAAGAAAGGTGTCGCTAGCTAAATGTTGTGCCTGATATTTCCTGACTTGACTTAGTCATCATCGCTAAATCTCCAAAACTGCTTTTTTTAAAATGCCTCCATTATGCATCTCATTAAGAAACAAAAAATATTACACAAAATGAATCTCATGTCGCCAAAGTTGATGAAATGCTCAACTCACCTTGATTAGATTCATTTTTTATGCCGACGTAAAGTTTGTAAGTGCTTTCATTTTAATAGACTACTTATGGCCAGGCTGACACCGTCTTCTCGTCACCGACTGAAGCACCAGTTTTGTTTTTTGTATTTTAAATCCGGCGTGATTTATTGACCCGACATGCACGGGTGGCAATGCAGGCATCTCGTTGCCTCCCGACGGATGAGAACTACACGTGAGCGGCTGTCGGGTTAGGTTGAGGATATTTGGATGCGCCGCGGGGGTCATGGGCAAACAAATGTGTGCGCTCGCTCGCTCGCCCGTTTATTTGCTTGGCTTGAATGCAACTCGAGCAGAATAATCTTACTGCCCTGCAGTCCGAAATGTTCCTAATATTTTGTGGCCCAAATGGGAGCGCAAATTCAATAATCGTCGTTGTAGATCTAATAAACAATCGTACTGGGAAACAAATCGAGGACTGCGGTCGGGTCATAAGTTTTCTTGAGTTCTGTCCAACATGTGGACTCCTGTCACCTATCAATTTCAATCTGAATAATTGATTAGAATTTTACAATATTTTTTGGTTTTTTTTGTTTTCAAATGGTCGCCGACTGCTAGTTTCTCTCGCTGATGTCATCAATTTGCCATGTTTTCGCCTCAAGTTGTGATTTAGCGCAAGTGTAAATATTTTAAACACGGCATTTTTTAGCGAGCGACAGACGTGGCTGCCGGGAGGCCGTTAAGATGGCTTTTAGTTCCCTCTGGAGGCTTCACTTGGTCTCTGCCAGTCTGCTAAAGCAAGTGAAGCAAATTATTGGGGAGGGGGGGGGGCGTACGAGTATTTAGTGCCAACTGCATGGCCCCCTCGAGCCAGATGGCATTTTTCCGAATGTGTTGCGCCGCCTCGCTCCAACCGCCAATTGTGTGCTTTCCACAGTTAAATAAAAGATCGTCTTTGGCTCAGAGGGCAAAGACGATGTCGGGCGAGTCAGGGCAGCGCTCATGCCGCATGCACTTTGCCTCGGGCGCGTAGGCGGGACGCTGCTTTGGCCCCCCCCTTCTGCCTACCTGCACAGCACTTAAGATTCCCAAGAACAATCTGCCAAATTTGAGCTGAGGCGTTTTTGGATTTTCTTTAGCCCTATTAAGAGAATTTAATACCAAATAGCCTTTATTATCATTGTTTCGTGATGAAGCAACCAAATTGAGGACATTACCAGGCGTAGGTCCTTGAAACTTTTTTCGTGCTTTCTATCATGCTGAGCATTTTGGATGCACAAGAAGAACGTCAGAGACTGTCGAACTGTTCGAAACGCTGCCAAATCCAACTGGCGGCGAGTTTGAAGAGCAGAGATGCTCTCGGCGCGGTTGTTTGCTGAAGCTTTCAGATGCCAGCTGCTGCCACCGTCTCTGCTATGGTCTCAACACGGCATCCTCCGGTATGGAGAACGTACGTTCATGTCTTTGTAGTACTTTTTATTTCATTTATTTTTTTATTCATGGGCCTCCATCTGCACTAGACTGGCTTTAATGTGGACGCCAGCAGACCAGACACCCTTTGAACTTTGAGAACTAAGCAGATGATAGAGTCGGAAGGCTGTCGTGGCTCGTGGTGTGAGCGTCGGAGATGATAATCTGGATTAAAGGGGCATGCTGATGAGCGGGCCTTCGGGCTTGTTGTGATGACTTGTTCGCTAGAAGAAATGTCCCTTTCTTGCTGTACTTCTGAATTTTTTTTTTTTTTTTTGAAAACCCTTTATTATTTCTTTTCTTTATCTTCAAGGGAAGACATCTGGGGATTGTAAATACTTGCTTGGCTTTCTGCGCCTCGCCACAGTGTGCTTGCAGTCTTTTACATTCCGCACGCAGCTAAGGAAGCATCGGAAGGCAAACATTACATTCGCCTTGTTTACCGATTCAGACGGAACGCGGAAGAGGTGGCGCACCATCCTCGCCCTCCCCTGGTTTCTTTTCTTTTTTTTTTTGGCTCTCCCTCCCTCCCTCCTTCGCCTTCCCACCTCCTCACCCACGTCTGCCTGGAGGTTGGCAGGAGCCGTTACGTAACTCACTTCAAATTACAGCCGCGCATCTATTATGGATACGTGTTCGCATGCAACAAACGACTTTGACGGATTTCATTGAGGAGGATGACGAGGACCCATACAGGGTCAGTCGTCCACGCTGGTGGAGATTCGGGGGCCGTGGGGCACCACTCTGCAGCGGGATGGACTGAATCATCCACCCTCCGAGTCGGCGGCAGAGTGCACACGAGTGCCGCGTGATTGTGATGTTACATGACAGCGTCGGTAGGGAAGGCACTTACGTCATGCTGCGGACCTCAGCCGGTGTTTCCCAACCTTTATTGACCCGAGGCGCACATATTACGGATCTTAAGAGCGCTAAATGCTGACCGTGACCTCAAGTCAACTCATTTTACGACATGCAGCAAATGACCCAACAATTCTTCCTTTATTGCCATTCTTCTGTTAGCTTCATGCTAACACACAATTAAAAATGTCATAGACCGGCTTAGCATTGATAGCCACGGTGTTAAAACCTTTGAAGCAGCAGATATGTGGTGCATCAAAATATGCAGGTAGACAATTTAACAATACTTCGAGGCACATATTCTTTATCCTCTGTGATGAACTCGAGTAATATTGGCGCCTCTAAAGCCTGGCGCGCTCTCTGAAGCATGCATAATAAATAAACGGCAGCCCACGACGGGACGTATAATGGCGGTGTCGCGTGCAATTTTCACATGCGTCTCCAAATCATTCAATATCAACTGCAATGAATTCATTCTCATCAGGCCCTGCGGCGACTCCGCCACTCTCCCCACCCTTCTTAAAAGCCCCCATTTCCATTGCGCCCCGCTCTTCCTCATCTCATTCAAGAAGAGCTTCCAATCGGGTCCCTGCCTTCAGCTGTCATGAGAAACCTTTTTCACACTCGGCCAAATCTCCCCCGGATTAAACGGATCCCATTGATCTGACAACCTGCTCGCTCGGCTGATTTGCGTTTTTTAAAATCCCGACGGATTCAAATCAACTTCCCCCCGGTCTCCCCGAGGCGGTGAAAACGGCCCCCAGTGGGGAGAACGCATTAGCCGAGGAGGAGCCCGGTTCTTCTTCAACGGTGCCCGCCGAGTTGTAAAAAAAAAAACTGGAATGCAATGAAGGGCATAAGTAGGTTTTTAAAAACTGATGAGGAGAATATTAAAAAGCACTAAAAGCAAAGAGCGGCGAAGCAAGGCTGGGAAATGGGGTCGTGGGATTCCTCTTTTATAGCCAGCGCACTTAGCGGTCCCACCTCCCACTGACATTTCAGCTCCCCTAGTGCATTTGGCCTTCACGTTAAAACAGTCGAAGATGCCGGTCGAACTTTTCAATCACAAACTTTCATTTGCGACACAGTTGAGATCAAGCCCAATGATTGGCACTGTACGATTCATTTATTATGTCTTCAATTTTGTGGAGCTTTTAAAGATTTTAAAGCAATCAAGGTATTTTTTTGCCCTCCTCCTGTGTTTAGACAAAAATGTGATTTTTCTTGAACCTTTTGCTTTTCAAATCTCCAATGCCTTATTCCCTTTTGTATCGTGACTGCAAACAGCTCGAAGCAAACGCACTTTACTTTTCTTGACCTCGTTAGATTGGCAATATGGCCGCTGAGGAATTCTGTTACGGTTGCTGCCGTGGAAACGGCACAGCTTCTCCGTCTTGTGAAAAGTCTTTCATTTGACTTCATTAAAGCCGCCGATGTGGTGTCATAAAAACGCGTAGAAATGTATTCTGTGCAGTGCAATGCTAAAACAACCAACCCCCTTTGAGATAAAACACACCTTCAAGAGAAAGGTGGCTCGCTTTCATGTTGAAATAAATTGATTTGAGCTTTTTTTTTTTTTTGGTTAGATGCGCATGACTTTTTTTTTTTTCATTTCCTTTTTGATTATTTGAAACGCTACCTGCCTCTCGTCTGTTGTTTGTGCCCCAAGGCCTGATAGCGACGGCGTGTCTCAGCGCTCTCGCTTACAAGCCGTCGAGCGCCGCATGACAAACGATGTACATAATTGGTATGGACGTGAGGAAGCGTGAGAGGATTCCTCGCAAGCGTGTCTTTGAACAACATGCCCAAACATCCCCCCCCCCCTCCCCCCACAGCGGATTAAGCGGCCCCGGTGTCAAATTAACCGAAATTGCGTTGCCTTACAGATGTAAGGCAACTTCCCTGCCTCGCTCTGGTTTTTGATGTGAATTTATGGGCTACGTCGACGCGTTGACTCGGGCGAACGCTTCCCTGCTGTGCGTCAAACATCAGCGCCGCACGTAGCCATTCGGAAACACGGCGTCAAGCCGAGCCATGCGGCAGCACAAAAGCTCTGGTTGGGTGGGGGGGGCCTATTTGTGAAGAGACCATGTGGGATTTTGGGTTCTTGTCCTCCTTAAATGATTTTTGGGCATGGTAGGAACCATCTGAATTTCAGACAAAGATTAAAGGATAGCCAATCGATGCCTCCTTCTGGATTACAAAAATTGGAGTAAATTGACAACTAAAGATCATTCTAGTTCTCAATTGGGTCAATTGACGTCCAAACATCTGGATCCATCATGACATTCTTCATAAATGGGTAGCCATTTTGTTTCAGTGAGCTAAATTCTGGTTGACGCATGTTTGGGCAGTGTGACAAAAACACTCTTGATGGAGCAAATTTTGAAAAGCTTGGCCATTTTGATGACAAAACAGTTCCCGAATTACAATGTGTTTATTTTTACACGCGTCGTTCCAAGATCCGTGTGTGTTTTTGTTTTTTTCGTTGAGACGCATGAGAGCTTTGGGGAAAAGTCGCGGTAGTGGGGCAGCAAGGAGTGGGGGTGTTGAAGATTTGAAATAAATAGTCTCTTTGAAGCGACTAACGTGTGATCGCTCTGACGTTAATCCCCTTCAAAGGCGGCGCTCCAGAAAAAAAAACTTCTGACCTACGCAGGGTACATGCACACAATTTGGTGCGCTCAAGCAGCTAGGCCCACAATAGCGGATTATGAAGTTGGACGGAAAAAACCTATCGGCTTTTTGTCATCGCGTCCAATTCAATTCTCCGTAACGCTCATTTTCCCTGTTTGATGTTAATGATGTTGCCATCTTTGCTTTCACTGTTGAAAATCAACAGGGATGTTGTTTTGTTTGCCAGAATTAGTCAGCTAAAATCCTATAAAGTTATCTCGCTATTGTGGAACAAAACAAGTCCGGAAGTTGCTGACAGAGGACTTGTTTTTCTGGATATCATTCAAAATCAATAAGCTTCGCAAAAAAACAGCAATCCCCTGATAACCGTTGAAAATCACTCAATAGTTGTCTTGCTTTAACAATTGAGTTTTGAAGGCTTGTTCAGGAGAAGTTTAAAATCAATGTATCGACAAGATGGTTGGATTTAAACACTAGAATTCTTCTCCGGCACGGACCGACAGTTCAAACTAGCGTTCAGAATCAACCCACCTGTTAACAATAGACCTTCAGCCAAAGTGGGCTGCTGCTGTGTATTACTTAACTTCCCCGCTGCAGCTATTTTTATGCTAACAATATGTAGGTGAGGGCAAAGCCCGCCGTTAGTCATCGTCCAATGAGCTTTGCCCACGTAAACCGCCAGTGGCCTTCAATCGGGTCTTTTCCCACCTGAAGCGCGCCGAGGGCGGAGGGCGTCACCCTCGCCGACGAGTGGGCCCCCACGTAACTGAGCGCGTGTGGCTAAAAGCGCTACGCCGCCTACTGTTAATGCCTCTTCAAAAAAAAAATACACGGTGGGCTGTGGAATAGAGTGTAATGGTTAAGAGTTGGGAACAGCAGTTTACGGGTGACACAAGTTGCCGTGGAAAAATGCGTTAAAATGAAAGATGTACTTAATTTTTTTTTTTTTGTGAGTGGACTAAATATGACTCAATATAAACTAAATATCACTTGGCAGAATTCTGTTGCTAACCAAAACAGCAGCACCTAGTCTCAGTTGAATGACGCAGGTGAAGGAGAACAATTTCTGCTGAACAAGCGGGTTGAAAATGCCTTTGAGGAGGTTTCAAGAAAGTTTAACAAGAATTGATTTGAGTGCTGCGATCCATTCAGCAGGAAGGTGATTCATTCATTCATTCAGAGCAACCCATTGAAGAATACAAAAAAAGCATTCATAAAGAAACTGTACACCGCATGGATTTAAACCAGAAGTGAGTTTTCAAAAGACAAAGTCAGAAAAGAATTAATTTCAGTACAAATAATGGGAATGAAAGATGTTTTAACAAAAAGTCCCCCGTGTGCCAGGTCAGCATTTACACAGTCCCAGAGGACGCATTACATGACGCCCAAGGGAAAACATCCCAAAATGAAGCAAGCGGAAATGTTTGCATGTCGTTGATCTATTTGCAATTGGTATGACGCACACACGAAGGGGCAGCACCCTTTCCATGGAAATGTGCTTTCATTTTGCACCACTGTATTCTTTTTTTATTTTTCAAGCTGCATTGATAACACTGTCAAATCTCAGACTAGACTGTTATTAAACATTATGGCTCCCCCCCCCTTTTTTTTCATCTGGCACTTTTGTGCTCTCTTCACAGAGTACTGAAGTGGCTGCCGGCAGAAAAGGAGACATGGAGCGCTTGGCCAGGCGGGCATCAATCAATGCTGTCAATGCGGAATCATAAGAGATGCTCAAGGCTTCATTAGCCCTCCGACAGTTCTGCTTCATAGCTGGTGAGTGAGAGTGTGTGCATTTATGTCTGTGTACACCTGAGTTCGAGCCAACCATTTGCCCTGATTTCAGGCTGACAGGCTCGACTCACACACAAACCCCCACATGTGATGTTGCGTATTTACAAGCGCGTCTCTCTTACATAATGTCACGTACACAAAACAGACGTCAAGGAGGAGAGCAATGGGGAACACATTTTGCTGCCACAAATTCATGACCAAAGTCACACTAAAAAATGTTCAATCAAAAATAACCCAATTTGCCTCGATCCACTTCTTGACCCACCTTGCTGGGTTGTCTTTGACCCAACAGTTATTAAACATTCCCGTACCTTAAATTGGCTTTGACTTGAGTATACAACAACTGTCCAAAAAAGCCACCACCTTCTGCCTGCCCAAATCCAATTTTTTTTTTTTTTTTTTGGTGGGTTAAAAGTTTGGGGAGCGCCAAAGGAGACAAAGTCAAAACAAAGGCGTCTCTTACCCGAGTTCCTCAGCTTGCGGTTGCGGAAAACGCTGATGATGACCAGCAGGTTGCCCAGCACGTCCACCACGGTGGTGAAGATGAGCACGCTGGCTAGGATGCCGATGACCCAGGCAGGCCGCCCGCCCCCCTGGGGGCCGCTGCCGCCGCCGGTCAGGACTCGCGCCTCCTCCGAGCGGTTGCGGAGGAGCGCCAGCGTGTCGTCGGGCATCACGTCCCGCCGAGCATCGCCGCGCCTCTGCCGAGCCTCCTCCTGGTCGTCCTCCTCCTGCTGCTTCTTCTTCTTCTTCCTGGTTGTTGTTCTTGCTGAGACACTTGACAGGCAGAGGGAAGTGCTCACGTGTGACCTACATAAAGTTACACCAGTCTTTTGTTCACTCCAAGTCATTCATCCACAGTGCGCAAGCTTCTGCTCCTCAGCTGAACTGCTCACGTGTATTGTTTCTCTGAGGTGGGGGTCTCTCTTCCACTGCTCTCTTACATCTAAAAAAAAAAAGAAAGAGAAGCAAACACAGGGGATGTCCGCCCTAAGGCGTTGTGACGCCTCGGCACGGAGGTGGCGATGTGCTCAGCATCCTGGAGGAACGCCCCAGCCCGTCGCAGCCTTCCTCACTCTCCGGCCCCCCCTCCCCACATGCGCACGCACACGCACGCTCCCCCTGGTGAGGCGCATGGAGTCACCCCGCGAGTAACACATCACCTTCTCCCACGCGCCTTTATAGCTTGATGCGCTCTCTCTCTCTCTCGCTCTCTCTCCCGCTCACTCGCTCCTTCTCTTGGCATGCTGAACGATGCGTGGAAAACATCAGTAACGCGTGGCAGCACACTCTCTGTTTACTACCTTTTTACTACTAGACATATTCGAATATATTAAGTTAGTTGTATTTTTAGTTTTTCCCACCTTCCAAAAATGGGCAAAAGCGGTTGGTTGGATTTTTCACAAATGTGGTCATTTGTGATATTCATATATTTTGAACCTCCAAATTATTTTGAAGCAAAAAAAAATCTGGGAAAAATGCAAACCATTTTTTAATTGAAATTTTCTTTAGTTTTTCCAGACATAAAATGTCATAAATTTTTTTTTAAATATTTTGATCTGGAAGTATTTCTAATGTCTTTGTTCTGAGTGTAAAGCACAATGTGAACGTGTTCCCCAAGCATTTGTGGTAAGATTAAAAAAAAAACAAAAAAACATCCAGGCTGTCAAAAGCGTGCCGTCTCACATTCCGGCTTCATTACAGAACGCTCAATCGGAGCAGACAAATCGCATCATTGCGCCCGCCATTGATCCCCGGACCCTTGTGACGTCCGTGCAATTATTCAGCATCGCTTGCATGGATTTTTTTTTTTTTTTTTTTGGGGTGGTGCTTCGTGTCCTCATGTGCGTCTGACACCAAGTGGAACGCTTTCATCTGCCGAGGGCCGGCTGTCGGACGGCCAGTATCGCCGGCCTCAATGTGTCATTGCTCCAAATGTGGATGGCAGGGGGGGGGGGGGGGGGGGGGGGGGGGGGGTGTTGTTAGGACATCCAGAAAATGTGACTGATGCCACAAGAGAGAGCGGATGTAATAATTGGAGACAATTGATTCAGTGAGAACTAGAATGAGCAAAGACCGTTTTTGTGAGTCATTGTCAAATTAGGTAATGGAATTTAAAAATGATATAATTTTTCATGAAAACTTGCCACCTATATTTTCCCTAATCTCAGTTGATTTATTTTTTGCTTTCAGGCAACCTAGGACTGAAGATGGTGACTGTCTTTCGGTCGTGGATGAAAGTGCAGGTAAGATGATCCAATATGAATATCCAATATGCTTGAATAAGTCCTAAATCATTATTTCGTGAAATGCCAAGCTCTGAGGAAAACCATGTGCAAACAAATATCCAGGAGTCATCACCGCCCTATAAATCACCAAATTATAAATCTCGCAGATTTTATTGCAGTCTTAAAAGTTAACACCGCTTTCCCGTAAAATAACATGGACGATATAGAGTTCCAGCCGTCACGTGACTATTCCCACCTGTATTTGTTTACGCAGCCGCATTGGCAGTCGAGTAGCGCCAGCACGCCAAGCGCTGATAAAACGGGCATTTATCCGGCAAAATTCCGTCCAATTGAATTCGCATCTCGCTTTGATGAAATGAGATAAACCGGATTTGGGGAAAAAAAAAAAGAGCCGTTTAGTCTGACACAATAAAAAAAAATCAGACGCAGGTTGGGTAAAGAAATCCCATCTGGGTCAGTCTGTAAAGCAAGCCATGGTGGTCCGGCTGGTCATTGAGATCCTGAGCTGCCATTTTTATTTATGTACAGTTTTAGCTGCAGTTGTTTTTCTCCCCTCTGTAAAAGTTAAGTTTGCAGCACCATCAGAGTGCAATTCATCGAAAACAATATGCTTCTTGTGCACTCTGTTGATAATTTGGAGTGCTTTCTGTTTATGCCGCTAATGCGTTTGCTTTTGTTTGCTTCAACGAAGCGTTGGGCCACTTAGCGCTCCGCTGCCTGTTGATGTGCGCCGCAACCCCCTTTTTTTTGGCCTTGACGCTGTCGATTATTTGGCAGGGGCGTGCAGTGACCTCAGGAGGTGCAGGTGCTCAAAGAAAAAAAAAAAAAAAAAGAGGGAGGGAGGGGAGTCAATTGTAACGGCATATTCAGGATGACTATTACATCGAAGTATAACATACCAAATTTAAAGCTTGTGCAACTTGAGCAACCCCGCATGTGTCTGGTTAGTTAGAGTGAAGGTTAACGTTAGCTGCATAGGATTCCGGTGGGGAAAAAAAATATTAGCATTCCAATGCTAGTGCCCAATGCCGTTTGCTGACCGACCGTACTTGTGATTGTGCATGCGGCAAACGAACAGGCAGGAGCAACAGTCGTAGCGTTCTTGGCATATGTCAAAGGATTGTCCTCCTAATCATCTAGCAGACACGCGTGTGCACACGCATGTGCGCACGCACACGCATGTACGCACACACGCCTCACTGCAGCTGATTACGCCGTTGAAATGAATGCATTGGTGAATAATACATGAGCGTCACTTGCGTGAGATGCTGTTTGTGTCCGTTCCAGCTGTGCATGTCTGCGCCAGGCAGATGTCGGCCACCCAGATTAGGTTGCGCCCCGTGCACGTCGTCCTGCTGTTTGTGAGAAGACCCCCGCCCTTTTGCTCAGTATGATTTCTCACTGTAAACTTCATCCGACATCATCGCCACTGAGCAACGGTGGGAAGCATATTTTTTTTGCTTTGACGTGAACCCCTCGAACGAGGTGAAGTGCAGCCAAAGATGACCAACGCCGCTTGCGCACAGTGTACACGATTTATTCACAGTGATAAAACACAGCATTGAATTGGAGGCAGCGCGTTTGTGTGTGCCCGCACCATCTTAAAAGTGTCTTCCTTTAATTATCTTGCGCTTTGATGCCCGTGCTGCTCGGCCGCCAAACGACCTCCTTATGAAATAAATAATTGGTGAGTAATGTAATGATTAAACAAGGACGCCGTTAATCTTAATAACATCTTTGCAGCGACGCGCCACATGCGGTGAAAATCAAGCGCCGCTAACAGGACGAGAGAGGCATCACTGGGCCGCCGTGTATCTTGTCTGTCATTTGAAACCGTCCCAACCTGCCGCAGGTTCCGACCCGGTGGAGGTTCTGTTGGTCCTCGTGGCCCTCCGGGCGCGTAGCGACACCAAGTTCAAGAGTCTCTCCAGCTCGTCTCCAGAACCGGTCACGGGGCCGGAGCCGAGATTTCCGCCGTCGTCCTCTCGGGTCGAAGAAGCCCAGGCCCGTAAGGGGGGCAGCAGCTGGGCCGGGTGTAAACTGAGGCCGGGCGGGCCCGGTGGGTAGCCGTCATAGGCTTCCCGGGCTGGGGGCAGGGTGTCGTAGAGAGACTCAGAGTCTTGGCTGCCATCAGAGTCTCGTCGGGGCTCCCGGTACTCCTCGTAGACGGGTGATTCCTCACTGCTCCGTTGTCGCCCCTCCCCACCCAGCCATCTTTTTCTCTGCCACTCGCCCGACTGGTTCTTCTCCCACTGGAAGGCCCTCTGCCGGGACTCTGGCGCCGGCTCCCGGCCTCTGTCGCTGTTCTGAACTTGGATCGGGTAGTCCAGCTGCAGGGAACGGGTGCTGCCGCCCCGCCGAATGTTGCTCTGGGCGTCGCTCACGTCGTAGTGGGACCCAAGCTCGGATGGGCGTAGGCGGGAGGGTGAAAACCAGCTGGGGGTCTGCCTGGGGGAGTCCCAGGGGAAGGCTGCAGAGACAAGAACACACTTTTAGTTCATGAGGAACTTTACCCAGGTAGTTTTGGCCCCCGGTTGAGGGTAGGCATAAAATAGGGGGACATTGCTTATGTGGCAAGTCTTGTTTTGAAAGCAATTGTCTCTGTCAGTCCATATTGATAGTCTCTGAGAAAAAAAATATTTTCTGAATGTTCTCACATTTTGCCCTTTAGCTAAAGTCGCGCGCATAATGAACGAATATGAAGATGATTAAGTTTGTTATTGCTAATTATGATGGCTCAGATGCACACTAATGATGATGATGATTAGAAAAGATGCCTTGCGATAAAAGAAGTCAAGACTTGTTTCTCTGTCATCTTTGAAGTTGAACGCCCTCAGAATCTCGTTTTCTGTCTTTTGTTTGCTCCTGCGCAGGGGGAAAAAAGCTCGGCGATATGCACTGTGAGAAGAAGTGGCATCGGTTGCTAGGGAACAAGACATAAAAGTCGATAACCGTCGTCTGAGCTCGGGCCATTGCGCCTTCCTGAACCTGATGGGAAAATTCCAGCGGTTGACTTCGTGTGGCTGCCGGTAAGACCTGTTCTCTCATTTGTTAACAGGTAGTTGGTACCAGCTGAAATGTAGCCCCCTCTTACACCATTTGTCAATTTTAAGGCGTTTTCCCTCATTCCCAGAGCCACTTGTGCGAAAGATTTTTGTCACGCAAGTTTAGCAAATCATTAGCATCAGCACGGCTAGTCGCCGATGTGTAATATCAGATCGCATTTGTAAAGTTTAACACGGCTCAAACTTCTAAAAGTTGACATCATTAGTTGCACATCTGAGTCTAGCCTTAGCGAGGACAGCCCAAAAAAAAAAAAAGTAAAAACAGTCAAATGATTGACGTTAATCAAGTGTACTTACCAGGGCTGTGCTGCCACCGCTCCTTGTCCATGTTGGAAACTACAAACAATAACTTTTAGATGATATTGATAGATTGACAGAGTAGACTCAATGCAGTGTTTCCCTACCTTCGCTCTCAATGTGGTCCACCGTGTCATTGACCAGACGGATGACAGTCACAATGGAGGCTGCGCACAATATCAAAGTAGGCTTTAAAGCTAAGGTTAGGGTTTCATACTAGGGTTAGGCTTTCAAAGTAGGGTTAGGCTTTCCAAGTTGGGTTTCAAACTAAGGTTATGGTTTCAAAGTAGGGTTTCAAACTGACCCCGACCTCCACTTTAAAATCCTAACCCGTGCTCTATGAAACCCCAACCTCAATCTGAAATGTTGGTGCCGGTGCGGTCTAGTGGTGCGACATCGTGGGTTCATGCTCGTCAGCAACGTACCGTTGTCATCAAAGGACTCTGACGTGTACGAGCTGAGCTCTTCTGACGTGGAGTCTGACGAAAGACCCATCGTATGGCTCTGCACAGGTGGCGACCGCTCGCCTGGGTGCACACGCATACAAACACATGTTGCCCAATTAGCCATTGTTAGCATCTAAATTTGACGCGGGTTGACACGAGCTGGAGTCTTTGCTTTTCACAACTCTCTCTCTCTCTGTGTGTGTCTGTGTGTACTGTTTCAAACAAGGGTTAGGATTTCAAGTCTGTGTTTGGGTCTCGAGTCAGGGGTGAGGTTTCAAATGCGGGTTCCTGGTACGGTGAGGGTTTTAAAGTGAGTCACGGTCAAAAATAATTTATGTGAGTGCTCATGTTTTGCGTGTTGCTGCTCCTAAATTATTCATCATATGCTAATGAATTCATAATTCAGCAGGCGCCGTAAATGACCAATCGGCTCACCTCAGCCCGTCGTCAACCAGCGCGCGATTATACCTTGGCCGGCTGCCGCTTCGCTTAGCGTGGCACAAATAAACAAAGTGCAGTGGCTAACGAGGGCGTCCGGCCAGCTCAATCACACACTAATTAGATGTTTTTACTCCTCAGCAAGGGAGCGCAGTGCCCCTATGAGGACATCCTGAACCCCGGAGGAAATCGATGATGCGAGCAGGGAGAGGACGATAAACAGAGATGCTTCCGACTGACTTGTCGCTCGAGCAAGAAGTGAAGTTTTAAGGCAGGCTATCTCGGCTTAGGGTTTCAAACCCATGTCAGTGTTTGAAAGAGGCTGTTGGGGTTTGAAGAAAGTATTCATTTTAAGGTTGCCATTCAAGTTATTGTTTAGGTTTCTTAAGGGTGTTAAGGCTTCAAATTAGGGTTTCAAGGTTCGGTTAAATTTTCAAAGTTGGGTTTCAAGCCAGGGTTTATGTTCAGGTTTTCAAAGCCTGGGATGATGTTTCAAATTGGGGCTGGCTACTTACTAGCCATTCTCATTGTGGAAGTGGTGACTATCGCTGACTATCAATCATGGTGTCGCTGTCTGTCTGGCTCCGCCCCCTCCCTGCCGTATCGCCGCTGCAGGCCGAAAAAAAGAGGACCAAAGGGTTCTTGTCAGTTGTTGTCTTTTGGTCCTTCTTTCCAGCTGGAGCTTTTAAAGGCCAAAGTAGGACAAAGTCGTAGAAACTCCAACATTCATCATATTTATTATTCATATTTATTCATCGTATGGGTTCATTAGAATTGACAATGAAAAAGTTTGAAAAAGTGTATTGAGGTCAGCAAGTACATCTGTCTCCATGGCAACCATGGCAACACACTAAAGTGGCCCCAGCATACATTTCTTTGAACCCGTAGCCCTTGTTTGAGACTATATCCAGCATACATTTGAAACGCCGTGTCTGTCTGTGTGTCTGCTTGCAGTCTGACCGTCACTGGCATCCGTCCGCTGCATCTCAAAGGCTCTTTGACTCCACTCGTCCTCACGTTCGCCCCGCCGCCTCACTTCCGCCGCATCGCTGTCCCCGCCCTCCCAGGACACCTTGTGAGCGGGGCTGTGCTGACTGAGGCGGTGGCAGGGGGACGGCGGCGGCAGGTTGGTGGGCGCCACGCTGCATACGGCCACACCCCGACGGTTGCTGCGCACGTTGGACGTGTCAGACAGGAAGCTGCTAAGCTGTCAACGAAAAGACAAGAGGTTGTTGAGGGATGGATGCGTGTACAAATTCGGATGATTGTCAAATGGATTATGGATGAATCAAAGTAAAAGGATGGTATACATGGATGGATGGATGTTTTTTTTAGGATGAATGCAAGATGACTGACCCTATTTCCGTCCACGTCCCTGCTGTGTCTGTCCCCAGCCGAGTGAGCGTTGGGTCTCACCAGCACCTGAGGAGGTCTTGTCAGGCCGCCGCCCACTTCACCGTCTCCTCCGACGCCCGCCTTCCCCGGCGAGTTGGGCACACGCACCGCCTTGAACTCGATGCCTTCTGCGCCCATGCCGGTCTTGCGCAGCATGTAGCTGGTCTCCGTAATGGCCGACACGGCCAAGACGCCCGAGAGCCCCGGTGACGCCGCAGAGTCCTTCCGAAATGGGATCTTCTTTCGGAAGATGACAAAGAGGATGAGGAGCAGGACGATGACAAAGCCTAGGACGCCGATTCCAATGATCTCGCCGGGACCGACGTATGACAGCGGCTGTGCCTGAGACATGACAAAGATGTTGACAAAGATACTTGACACTGAGATTGGCAGCTAGCACAGATGAGTGGCACTTGTTACAGAGCTTCACATGCCAAGTAATCGTCGTTTACACTGACTCATACTGACGGTGGTTGCTAATACAATTATTATTATTGCCTGTTAATTTCCACGTTGGCCTCTTAATAAGATAGACATGTTTAAAGTAAAAAGTCAAAGGCTTGGATGGTTGGCGTGTACGTGTTTGCACCTGCGTGTCATTGCCTATGTTGCCGTCACCCGGCTCACCGCAGGCCCCATCCTCGTATCCCGGCGTGCAGTTGCAGTAGAAGGATCCCGGCGTGTTGATGCACTCACCGCCATCCCCGCAGTCGGCCTGCTCACACTCGTCCACATCCTCATCGCATCTGGAAAATCAAATATCCTTTTTATTAAGATTCTCATTGCCATGTGTGAGCAAGGACAGTAACATAACAGGTTCTACCCGGAAAGTTCCTCAGTTAAAAAAAAAAAAAAGGGTTTACACCAATTCTTTTCCAGCTCTGGAATTGTATGAACAAGGGTATGAACACACAGCGAGCTGAAATTCCAACAGCATCATGGGGGGCGTTTCATTTATCAATAATGGCCTGTGCTGCGGAGATGAATTCAAGGTTTAAGACACTTTTAGCAGGCGAGCGTTTGGCGATCCACCCCCCGCCAACGCGGGTGCAGGCTTCTGCTTTGAAATGCGGCTCCCCACCGTCAGCCCCCCAGCGAGACTCTGTCGTTTTCTCATTTGCAATGACTTGGAGCACGCGCACACGTCTTCATTTTCCTTTGCATAGCATATCGTTTCTTTCTGATTTGGATGACATTTGTTTGATATTTACACACATTTGTGCGGCAACACTTGGAAATGTCATCACGTTGAATAATATCTGCTGAGTGAGCGTTTACACCTGATTATTATGCACTGATAAGCCGCAGCCTAGAACAATTACAACTCGACTTGCTTAATACACATTTAACCCGTCCACTCACTAAATATAATTTTAGTACAACTTCATTGTTGGATCTATATGTTTAGTTTTTTTAATTATAGAATGTTTTATATCAACAATTATTTGGATTATACTTGTGTGAATTTAAAAATATAACTTACAATATAATATTACATTTGTTTTTGGTGGATTGAGTGGTACAAATCCTGCAATTTATCTGGAGGCAGTCTTTTTTTTTGTTTTTTTTAAATATACTGCGTTATTATTAAGTATTAATTACAGTTTTTTTTTTGCTGATTTGTTTTGAAAAGTCATTTTTAGGACAAACCTAGGTCCTTAATTATTTAACAGCGTCAAACCAAGAGTATAAAGGAGTGCTGCTGCCCTCTTGTGGCGATTCTTGGTAGTAGCATTCATACACCAAGTTGTGTGACATGATACTAATGATCATAAGTCTAGGGTTAGGGTTTCAAAGTAGGGTTTCATACTAGAGTTAGGTTTTAAAGCTAGGGTTAGGGGTTCAAATACATTTATCTGGGTTGACAGTCATAATGGCCCTCCGAAAGAAGCTATGACTACAATGCGGCCCGCCAAAAAAATGAGTTTGACACCTCTGCATTAATGCAAAAAAAGCTTTTTGAACCTACCTAAGCCCGCTGAGTCCTGGTGGGCAGCCACAGACGAAGGCGCTGCCACCCTCAGTGACTTGGCACTCGCCACCAGCCTGACAGGGGTTTGGCGTGCAGGGCGTCACTGGGCTCTCGCAGCGTCCCCCGGTGAAGCCAGAGATGCAAGTGCACTCGAAGCCTGTTAAGAAGTCAACAAGATCCATGTAAAAAAAAAAAGAACAGACATGCAGCACTATCCTGCTTTACTGAGTTATGCAACACAACAGGTGAAGCCCTGTTTTTCCATGACAACAGATGACCCAATTTTGCAGGCTTGATGATTTTGCTGGGTCTGGGCAAAATGTTATTTAGTACAAACAAAAAAAAAAATGTAAGAATGAATGTGACCGACCTCGCAAGGGCATGCTGGTGCACATAGCTCCGTTGAGGCAGGGGGCGCTGACACAAGGGTCCGGGTAGAGGACGCAGCCCAGCTCCACCTCACTCAGCCCAGCAATCTCGGCGTAGCGACTGCGTTCATTTTGCAGCGGCAGCTCTCTACCGTTGAGGGTCAGCCGGCCCAGGCAGCCCTGGAAGCCATCTTGGGCCCTGGCCCCTTGGGCTCCTGCTGCCGGGGGCCTCACCTGCGCCCCGAAGAAGAAGGTGGATTCCGGGGCGCCGGGCCAAAGGCGGACGGGTGCTCGGGCGGCTCGCCGTCGCTCCACGTAGCTGTCGTCCAATGACAGGAGGGTGTAGTTGCTGGTCAGCTCCAAAGCTATGGCGTGCCACAGCCCATCGTTGATCTGACGTCCGGAGATTCCCATGATGCCGAGCGTGTTATCGCAGTCCAGCTGGAACCACAGGCGGCCACCTTCAATCTGGAACGCAGAGACAAGAACCAAATCATAAGGTGAGAACCCATCGCAAAAGCAAAATCAAGTCGAGCCATTTGATAATTATTCAAAGACTTTGATGTTTACCTTGAGCATGGTGCAGGGATTCACTCGGGTGAACATGATGACCCCCCTGGTCTGCAGCGTACGAACGCTGAGGCCTAGCTTCATCTCGCCGCGCAGGCCACTTTCAGTCACTTTGTACTTGATGTAGCCGTTGCCAGAAAAACTCAGAGACCTTTGACCTGTGCGGAGACACAGAGGATTCAACACAGAAATGTTTGGACATGGAAAAGAGCACAAAGTCAAGAATAAAAGGTATGAACCATGTCGGTCGACAACAAACCAAATCTTGCCCGGAACCAGTCAAGAAACCTCATGACATTTGCAACTTGATTCTATTCCGTTCAGCAATCGTAGAAGCAATCCTACCGGAACACTCGTCCAGGCGCTCAGGTAAACACTGGCAGACAGATGGAGCCGTCGGGCCGGAGCGAACGCACTGCATGTCGGCAGGACATGACCAACCTTCACACAGCTCCACGGAGGCGGGGCACGCCCCACCTGCTTGGTACATGAGCAAATCACACAATAGAAACAACATTAGGAACCCCAAAAGAAGACAAATAACGTCAAGGTGAGTGCAACCCGTATAAACTGACGGGGGCAGGTGCAGGTCTCAATGCGTCTGAATGGCAGCGACACCAGGCTGAGCCTCTCTGTGCTGTATGTCAGTAGGGAGCCAGCTTCCATGGCCAGCGTCTGCTCGCACATCTTGTCACCACATGCCAGCTCCCCGGAGCAAGCGCTGCCCACCGCCTCCGCTCCAGCCAGGACACCTCGGAGCCGCCCCCTCGCCTCCTGTAGCTTGCCGACCACTTCTTGGGGCGCGTAGAAGCCCCCCAACCGCCCAGCAGGACCTGCAGACACCTCCGGCCTCTCGATGGCCACCAGAAGGTCCACGTCGGACGTCCCCTGCACTGGCTGCACGCCAAGGATGTGGAGAGGGTCTTGTTGTCCAGCCGACCAGTTCCAGCCAGCGAGCGCTCGCAAGGTCAGCCGGATCTGGTTGAGGTAGCGGCCCAGCAGGTCCTCGGGAGACAGGGAGCGGAACCTCAGGGTGACGGCACTACGCAGCAGGACGTCCGTCACCTGTTCCACTCGGACGGAAACGTCGGCGATCACGGCAAAGCGTCCGTCGCTCACGGTGGCGTTCATCTGGTACCTGAGAACATCAGAAAGATTCAAGAACACCAACGTCCAAAAGTCAGCGTTAAGTGAAGTGTTGTTTACCTCCCCGGCTCGAGGCCCGGTAGCGCGCTCACACTTCCGTCCTGCCTGTTGATGCTAAACATGCTCTTATCCTGCGGCCTGTGGGTGAAGAACAGCGCGTCGCTGGGGTCGCGGTCGGTGGCGTGGATGCGACCAATCGGGCCGCCCTGGAACGTGTCGGTCGCCGTCACCACCAAGATTTCCAGGGGCGAGACGGCCGGCTTGTACTGACTGTTCCCGATGACCCGCAGAAAGACCCACGAGGACGAGAGAAGAGGAGGCCGCCCGGAGTCGCTCACCTACCCGACAAGAAGTTCATTCCTGAGGCAGGTGGTTCTCAAACTATTTCTCGTGATAGAAATGTTGATTTGGCATTCGAATTCTGACCTGGACCTCAAGGGTGAACTCCCGGGGGGACTCTGGGCTGAACTGGTGGTTAGACCTGAGCGTTCCCGTCTGGTCCAGTGTGAAGAAACCACCCTCGTTGCCAGAAACGAGGGCAAACTCAAAGGGTGGGCCGTTTCTGGGGGAGTCTTTGTCGCTGACAGACAAACGTAGGACGACGCTGCCAGGAGCTTGGCTCAGCTTCAAGTTGGAAAAACAGAGTGTCACAAGGTACAAATACTTGAACATAATGTTTGGTTTGCTTCAGCAGTCATATCAAATAGCAAAACCTATTGAGTCACCTGGACTACAGCAGTGGCGTTGGGCGGGTTGAAGACTGGCGGGTTGTCATTAACATCGGCGACGTCCACGTTCACGGCGACGGCCGAGGACATGGCAGGAGAGCCGCTGTCGAAGGCCTGGACTGACAAAGCGTAGCGGGACACCTGCACAGGGGAGAGCAGACACATCTTTATGCATGAGGCTATGCGGCCGACACGCATCGTTACGGCCGCATAATGTGAGCGCTCGCTGACCTTGCGCCGACTCCGAAAACGACTATTGATTTCTTCCTGAGTTATTTTGCACTTAAAGGCGCATCCTTAAGCTGGCTCCACACATACCGGCAATCCAGCCATATCGGAGCATTTTCCTTTCAAAAGGCCCGATTATCGACGGTACTGAGCGTTTACGCTGAGGTGTGTTGGGTGTTAATAGCTATTTGCGATCAGTCAGCTAAGACCAAACTATCGGATGTTTGTAGATGTGCGTAGTTTGCTTTACCAGCTCGCGGTCCAGACGCTTATTGACTTTGAGCAGGCCTGTCACCGGGTCGATCCAGAAGTGGTTACTCCGGTCGCCTTTCAGGATGGAGTAGGTGATGCGTCCGTTAACTTGGCTGTCCAAGTCCTCCGCCAGCACCTTCAAAAATCACACATTCCTTCAGTAATTACGATTCCAGCTAACGGCGCCATTAATGAACCAATCAGACTACCCTGGTTACGGACTGGCCAACCGGCGTGTCCTCGCTGATCAGGACGTTGTAGACATCCCGGCTGAAGACCGGGGCGTTGTCGTTGACATCCATCAGCTGAACGGTGACCACGGTGGCGGCGCTGAGCGGCGGGCTGCCGCCGTCCCAGGCCTCCACTGTCAGGTAGTAGTCCTTGCACACCTCAAAGTCCAGCTCACCGGCCACGGAAATGGAGCCTAGGAGCAAGTTATGTGTTAGGTTTTTGGGATCCAAGCACCTTCCTATTGCACATCGAGATCTCCACATTCAGACCAGAAAGCTCACCTAGAACCATGTCAATAGAGAACTTGGCCATCTCGTTGCCCGAGCGGATTCGGTAGGAGATCTCGGCATTGGGCCCGATGTCGGCGCTGGTGGCCAGCACCCGCAACACTTCAGCGCCCACCGCAACATCCTCTGGCACGGTGACAGTGTAGTCCCGCCTCTGGAACACTGGCGCGTTGTCGTTCACGTCCAGGACCAACACAGTTAATTCGACCTGGTGGACGCAAGTTGGAATGAGTTAGGGTGGTTCAGATTACTTGGTGAAGCTAACACAGCTAACAGACTTGTTTGTGTAAATGTCTCTTTGTGTGTCTTCATGTACTGTATTTTCCACCAGTAGGTGACAGAGAGCTGCTGGCCCCTCAGCTGTCACCTCTCGTCATCTTTGCATCTGGGTGCTCATGGGATAAGCATTGATCTTAATTAAAATCTACATGGCTTGTTATCGCGTCTCCTCGCGGCACATCTCAAGGTGGCCTCCTTAATCTCCCAGTGGGACCTAAAATATTTTATCATGGAAAAATTTGCAACACAGTTGCTCGTGTGCTGATCCATAAAAAAGGTTGGGGACCACTGATCTGTAGTCACTTAAGCTGCTCCATAAAACCATACCTTGGTACAATTACGTGTAATACAAGCCAGGGTTCAATAGTGTAGTGGTTAGTATTCTGGACTCTCAGCCCAGTGACCCGAGTTCAAATCCCAGTGGGACCTAAAATCTTTTATCATGGAAAAACTTGCAACACAGTTTCTCGTGTGCTGACCCAGAAGAAAGGTTGGGGACCACTGATCTATACTAGTCACTTGAGCTGCTCCATAAAACCATACCTTGGTACAATTTCATATACTACAGGCCAGGTCTCCATAGTGTAGTGGTTAGTGCTCTGGACTCTCACCCCACTGACCCGAGTTCAAATCCCACGGACCCCTAAAATATTTTATCATGGAAAAATTTGCAACACAGTTGCTCGTGTGATGATCCATAAAAAAGGTTGGGGACCACTGATCTAGTCACTTGAGCTGCTCCATAAAACAATACCTTGGTACAATTACATCTAATACAAGCCAGGGGTCAATAGTGTAGTGGTTAGTGTTCTGGACTCTGACCCCAGTGACCCGAGTTCAAATCCCAGTGGGACCTCAAATCTTTTATCATGGAAAAACTTGCAACACAGTTTCTCGTGTGCTGACCCAGAAAAAAGGTTGGGGACCACTGATCTATACTAGTCACTTGAGCTGCTCCATAAAACCATACCTTGGTACAATTTCATACACTATAAGACAGGTCTCCATAGTGTAGTGGTTAGTGCTCTGGACTCTCACCCCACTGACCCGAGTTCAAATCCCACTGACCCCTAAAATATTTTATTATGGAAAGATTTGCAACACAGTTTCTCGTGTGCTGACCCAGAAAAAAGGTTGGGGACCACTGATCTATACTAGTCACTTGAGCTGCTCCATAAAACCATACACCTCCCTAAAGCTTAGGGTGAGGGCTCGGGCTGTAGTTAGGAGTAGGGTTGGGCCGAGGGTTACGGTTGGGTTTAGGGTTGGGCCTAGGATTAGGGTTGGATCTAGGTTTAGGGTTGGACTAGGGTTAGGGTTGGGCCTAGGATTAGGGTTGGGGTTAGTTAGGGTTAGGGTTGAGCCTAGGGTTGGGGTTAGGGTTGGGCCTAGGGTTGGGGTTAGGGTTGAACCTAGGGTTAGGGTTGGGCCTAGGGTTAGGGTTAGGGTCTAGGGTTAGGGTTGTGCCCAGGGTTAGAGTTAGGGTTGAGCCTAGGGTTAGGGTTGGGCCTAAGGTTAGGGTTGGATCTAAGGTTAGGGTTAGAGTTGGAACTAGGGTTAGGCCTAGGGTTAGGGTTGGCCCTAGGGTTAGGGTTGGGGTTAGTTAGGGTTGGGGTTAGGGTTGGGGTTAGGGTTGTGACTAGGGTTAGGGTTGGGCCTAGGGTTAGGGTTGAGCCTAGGGTTAGGGTTGGATCTAGGGTTAGGGTTGGCCCTAGGGTTAGGGTTAGGGTTGGGCCTAGGGTTAGGGTTGGATCTAGGGTTAGGGTTAGAGTCAGAACTAGGGTTAGGCCTAGGGTTAGGGTTGGCCCTAGGGTTAGGGTTGGGATAAGTTAGGGTTAGGGTTGAGCCTAGGGTTAGGGTTACGGTTGGGCATAGGGTTAGGGTTGGATCTAGGGTTAGGGTTGGCCCTAGGGTTAGGGTTGGGGTTAGTTAGGGTTAGGGTTGAGCCTAGGGTTAGGGTTAGGGTTGGGCCTAGGGTTAAGGTTGGGCCTATGGTTGGGGTTAGGGTTGTGCCTAGGGTTAGGGTTGGGCCTAGGGTTAGGGTTGGGTCTAGAGTTAGGGTTAGGGTTGGGCCTAGGGTTAAGGTTGGGCCTATGGTTGGGGTTAGGGTTGTGCCTAGGGTTAGGGTTGGGCCTAGGGTTAGGGTTAGGTCTAGAGTTAGGGTTGGATCTAGGGTTAGGGTTAGAGTTGGAACTAGGGTTAGGCCTAGGGTTAGGGTTGGCTCTAGGGTTAGGGTTGGGGTTAGTTAGGGTTAGGGTTGGGCCTAGGGTTAGGGTTGGGTTTAGGGTTGGGTTTAGGGTTGGGGTTAGGGTTGGGATTAGGGTTAGGGTTGAGGTTAGGGTTGAGCCTAGGGTTGGGGTTAGGGTTGAGGTTAGAGTTGAGCCTAGGGTTGAGGTTAGGGCTAGGGTTGGATCTAGGGTTAGGGTTGGCCCTAGGGTTAGGGTTGGGGTTAGTTAGGGTTAGGGTTGAGCCTAGTGTTGGGCTTAGGGTTGAGGTTAGGGTTAGGGTTGAGCCTAGGGTTGGGGTTAAGGTTGAGGTTAGGGTTAGGGTTGAGCCAAGAGTTGGGGTTAGGGTTGAACCTAGGGTTGGGCCTAGAATTAGGGTTGGGGTTGGGCCTAGGGTTAGGGTTGGATCTAGGGTTAGGGTTGGCCCTAGGGTTAGGGTTAGGCCTATGGTTGGGGTTAGGGTTGTGCCTAGGGTTAGGGTTGGGCCTAGGGTTAGGGTTGGATCTAGGGTTAGGGTTAGAGTTGGAACTAGGGTTAGGCCTAGGGTTAGGGTTGGCTCTAGGGTTAGGGTTGGGGTTAGTTAGGGTTGGGGTTAGGGTTGGGCCTAGGGTTAGGGTTGGGTTTAGGGTTAGGGTTGGGGTTAGGGTTGTGATTAGGGTTAGGGTTGAGGTTAGGGTTGAGCCTAGGGTTGGGGTTAGGGTTGAGGTTAGGGTTGAGGTTAGGGTTGAGCCTAAGGTTGGGGTTAGGGTTGAGATTAGGGTTAGGGTTGGACCTAGGGTTAGGGTTAGGGTTGGCCCTAGGGTTAGGGTTGGGGTTAGTTAGGGTTAGGGTTGAGCCTAGGGTTAGGGTTGAGGTTAGGGTTAGGGTTGAGCCTAGGGTTGGGGTTAAGGTTGAGGTTAGGGTTAGGGTTGAGCCAAGAGTTGGGGTTAGGGTTGAACCTAGGGTTGGGCCTAGAATTAGGGTTAGGGTTGGGCCTAGGGTTAGGGTTGGATCTAGGGTTAGGGTTGGCCCTAGGGTTAGGGTTAGGCCTATGGTTGGGGTTAGGGTTGTGCCTAGGGTTAGGGTTGGGCCTAGGGTTAAGGTTAGGGTTAGGGTTGGGCCTAGGGTTAGGGTTGGATCTAGGGTTAGGGTTAGAGTTGGAACTAGGGTTAGGCCTAGGGTTAGGGTTGGCTCTAGGGTTAGGGTTGGGGTTAGTTAGGGTTAGGGTTGGGGTTAGGGTTGGGCCTAGGGTTAGGGTTGGGTTTAGGGTTGGGGTTAGGGTTGTGATTAGGGTTAGGGTTGAGGTTAGGGTTGAGCCTAAGGTTGGGGTTAGGGTTGAGATTAGGGTTAGGGTTGGATCTAGGGTTAGGGTTAGGGTTGGGCCTAGGGTTAGGGTTGGATCTAGGGTTAGGGTTAGAGTTGGAACTAGGGTTAGGCCTAGGGTTAGGGTTGGCTCTAGGGTTAGGGTTGGGGTTAGTTAGGGTTAGGGTTGGGGTTAGGGTTGGGCCTAGGATTAGGGTTGGGTTTAGGGTTAGGGTTGGGGTTGTGATTAGGGTTAGGGTTGAGGTTAGGGTTGAGCCTAGGGTTGGGGTTAGGGTTGAGGTTAGGGTTGAGGTTAGGGTTGAGCCTAAGGTTGGGGTTAGGGTTGAGATTAGGGTTAGGGTTGGGTCTAGAGTTAGGGTTAGGGTTGGGCCTAGGGTTAAGGTTGGGCCTATGGTTGGGGTTAGGGTTGTGCCTAGGGTTAGGGTTGGGCCTAGGGTTAGGGTTAGGTCTAGAGTTAGGGTTGGATCTAGGGTTAGGGTTAGAGTTGGCACTAGGGTTAGGCCTAGGGTTAGGGTTGGCTCTAGGGTTAGGGTTGGGGTTAGTTAGGGTTAGGGTTGGGCCTAGGGTTGGGCTTAGGGTTGAGGTTAGGGTTAGGGTTGAGCCTAGGGTTGGGGTTAGGGTTGAGATTAGGGTTAGGGTTGGATCTAGGGTTAGGGTTAGGGTTGGCCCTAGGGTTAGGGTTGGGGTTAGTTAGGGTTAGGGTTGAGCCTAGGGTTAGGGTTAGGGTTGAGCTTAGGGTTAGGGTTGAGCCTAGGGTTGGGGTTAAGGTTGAGGTTAGGGTTGAGCCAAGAGTTGGGGTCAGGGTTGAACCTAGGGTTGGGCCTAGAATTAGGGTTAGGGTTGGGGTTAGGGTTGAGGTTAGAGTTGAGCCTAGGGTTGGGGTTAGGGTTGAGGTTAGGGTTAGGGTTGGATCTAGGGTTAGGGTTAGGGTTGGCCCTAGGGTTAGGGTTGGGGTTAGTTAGGGTTAGGGTTGAGCCTAGGATTGGTCTTAGGGTTGAGGTTAGGGTTAGGGTTGAGCCTAGGGTTGGGGTTAGGGTTGTGATTAGGGTTAGGGTTGAGGTTAGGGTTGAGCCTAGGGTTGGGGTTAGGGTTGAGGTTAGGGTTGAGGTTAGGGTTGAGCCTAGGGTTAGGGTTGGAACTAGGGTTAGGGTTAGAGTTGGAACTAGGGTTAGGCCTAGGGTTAGGGTTGGCTCTAGGGTTAGGGTTGGGGTTAGTTAGGGTTAGGGTTGGGGTTAGGGTTGGGCCTAGGATTAGGGTTGGGTTTAGGGTTAGGGTTGGGGTTAGGGTTGTGATTAGGGTTAGGGTTGAGGTTAGGGTTGAGCCTAGGGTTGGGGTTAGGGTTGAGGTTAGGGTTGAGGTTAGGGTTGAGCCTAAGGTTGGGGTTAGGGTTGAGATTAGGGTTAGGGTTGGATCTAGGGTTAGGGTTGGCCCTAGGGTTAGGGTTGGGGTTAGTTAGGGTTAGGGTTGAGCCTAGGGTTGGGGTTAGGGTTGAGGTTAGGGTTAGGGTTGAGCCTAGGGTTGGGGTTAAGGTTGAGGTTAGGGTTAGGGTTGAGCCAAGAGTTGGGGTTAGGGTTGAACCTAGTTGGGCCTGGAATTAGGGTTAGGGTTGGGCCAAGGGTTAGGGTTGGATCTAGGTTTAGGGTTAGGGTTGGCCCTAGGGTTAGGGTTGGATCTAGGGTTAGAGTTGGAACTAGGGTTAGGCCTAGGGTTAGGGTTGGCTCTAGGGTTAGGGTTGGGGTTAGTTAGGGTTAGGGTTGGGGTTAGGGTTGGGCCTAGGGTTAGGGTTGGGGTTAGGGTTGTGATTAGGGTTAGGGTTGAGGTTAGGGTTGAGCCTAGGGTTGGGGTTAGGGTTGAGGTTAGGGTTGAGGTTAGGGTTGAGCCTAAGGTTGGGGTTAGGGTTGAGATTAGGGTTAGGGTTGGATCTAGGGTTAGGGTTAGGGTTGGCCCTAGGGTTAGGGTTGGGGTTAGTTAGGGTTAAGGTTGAGCCTAGGGTTGGGGTTAGGGTTGGATCTACCCCAACCCTAACCCTAGGCTCAACTCTAACCCTAACGCTGACCTCAACCCTAACCCCAATCCTAACCCTAGATCCAACCCTAACCCTAGATCCAACCCTAACCCTAGATCCAACCCTAACCCTAGGCTCAACCCTAATCCTAGGCCCAACCCTAACCCTAGGCCCAACCCTAACCCCAACCCTAGGCCCAACCCTAACCCTAGGCCCAACCCTAACCCTAGGCTCAACCCTAACCCTAACTAACCCCAACCCTAACCCTAGGGCCAACCCTAACCCTAACCCTAGATCCAACCCTAACCCTAATCTCAACCCTAACCCCAACCTTAGGCTCAACCCTAACCTCAACCCTAACCCTAATCACAACCCTAACCCCAACCCTAACCCTAAACCCAACCCTAATCCTAGGCCCAACCCTAACCCCAACCCTAGGGCCAACCCTAACCCTAGATCCTACCCTAACCCTAATCTCAACCCTAACCCCAACCTTAGGCTCAACCCTAACCTCAACCCTAACCCCAACCCTAGGCTCAACCCTAACCTCAACCCTAACCCTAGTCACAACCCTAACCCCAACCCTAGGCTCAACCCTAACTAACCCCAACCCTAACCCTAGGGCCAACCCTAACCCTAGGCCCAACCCTAACCCTAGTCACAACCCTAACCCCAACCCTAGGCTCAACCCTAACCCTAACTAACCCCAACCCTAACCCTAGGGCCAACCCTAACCCTAACCCTAGATCCAACCCTAACCTCAACCCTAACCCCAACCCTAACCCCAACCCTAGGCTCAACCCTAACCTCAACCCTAACCCTAATCCCAACCCTAACCCTAGGCCCAACCCTAACCCTAGGCACAACCCTAACCCCAACCCTAGGCCCAACCCTAACCCTAGGCCCAACCCTAACCCTAGGCTCAACCCTAACCCTAACTAACCCCAACCCTAACCCTAGGGCCAACCCTAACCCTAACCCTAGATCCAACCCTAACCCTAATCTCAACCCTAACCCCAACCTTAGGCTCAACCCTAACCTCAACCCTAACCCCAACCCTAGGCTCAACCCTAACCTCAACCCTAACCCTAATCACAACCCTAACCCAACCCTAACCCTAAACCCAACCCTAACCCTAGAGCCAACCCTAACCCTAGGCCTAACCCTAGTTCCAACTCTAACCCTAACCCTAGATCCAACCCTAACCCTAGGCCCAACCCTAACCCTAACCCTAGGCCCAACCCTAACCCTAGGCACAACCCTAACCCCAACCATAGGCCTAACCCTAACCCTAGGGCCAACCCTAACCCTAGATCCAACCCTAACCCTAGGCCCAACCCTAACCCTAATTCTAGGCCCAACCCTAGGTTCAACCCTGACCCCAACTCTTGGCTCAACCCTAACCCTAACCTCAACCTTAACCCCAACCCTAGGCTCAACCCTAACCCTAACTAACCCCAACCCTAACCCTAGGGCCAACCCTAACCCTAACCCTAGATCCAACCCTAACCCTAATCTCAACCCTAACCCCAACCCTAGGCTCAACCCTAACCCTAACCTCAACCCTAAGCCCAACCCTAGGCTCAACCCTAACCCTAACTAACCCCAACCCTAACCCTAGGGCCAACCCTAACCCTAACCCTAGTTCCAACCCTAACCCTAACCTCAACCCTAACCCCAACCCTAGGCTCAACTCTAACCTCAACCCTAACCCCAACCCTAAACCCAACCCTAACCCTAATTCTAGGCCCAACCCTAGGTTCAACCCTGACCCCAACTCTTGGCTCAACCCTAACACTAACCTCAACCTTAACCCCAACCCTAGGCTCAACCCTAACCCTAAGCTCAACCCTAACCCTAACCCTAGGCTCAACCCTAACCCTAACTAACCCCAACCCTAACCCTAGGGCCAACCCTAACCCTAACCCTAGATCCAACCCTAACCCTAATCTCAACCCTAACCCCAACCCTAGGCTCAACCCTAACCCTAACCTCAACCCTAAGCCCAACCCTAGGCCCAACCCTAACCCTAACTAACCCCAACCCTAACCCTAGAGCCAACCCTAACCCTAGGCCTAACCCTAGTGCCAACTCTAACCCTAACCCTAGATCCAACCCTAACTCTAGACCTAACCCTAACCCTAGGCCCAACCCTAACCCTAGGCACAACCCTAACCCCAACCATAGGCCCAACCTTAACCCTAGGCCCAACCCTAACCCTAACTCTAGACCCAACCCTAACCCTAATCTCAACCCTAACCCCAACCTTAGGCTCAACCCTAACCTCAACCCTAACCTCAACCCTAACCCCAACCCTAGGCTCAACCCTAACCTCAACCCTAACCCTAATCACAACCCTAACCCCAACCCTAACCCTAAACCCAACCCTAATCCTAGGCTCAACCCTAACCCCAACCCTAACCCTAACTAACCCCAACCCTAACCCTAGAGCCAACCCTAACCCTAGGCCTAACCCTAGTTCCAACTCTAACCCTAACCCTAGATCCAACCCTAACCCTAGGCCCAACCCTAACCCTAACCCTAGATCCAACCCTAACCCTAATCTCAACCCTAACCCCAACCTTAGGCTCAACCCTAACCTCAACCCTAACCCTAATCACAACCCTAACCCCAACCCTAACCCTAAACCCAACCCTAACCCTAGGCCCAACCCTAACCCCAACCCTAACCCTAACTAACCCCAACCCTAACCCTAGAGCCAACCCTAACCCTAGGCCTAACCCTAGTTCCAACTCTAACCCTAACCCTAGATCCAACCCTAACCCTAGGCCCAACCCTAACCCTAACCCTAGGCCCAACCCTAACCCTAGGCACAACCCTAACCCCAACCATAGGCCTAACCCTAACCCTAGGGCCAACCCTAACCCTAGATCCAACCCTAACCCTAGGCCCAACCCTAACCCTAATTCTAGGCCCAACCCTAGGTTCAACCCTAACCCCAACTCTTGGCTCAACCCTAACCCTAACCTCAACCTTAACCCCAACCCTAGGCTCAACCCTAACCCTAACCTCAACCCTAACCCTAACCCTAGGCTCAACCCTAACCCTAACTAACCCCAACCCTAACCCTAGGGCCAACCCTAACCCTAACCCTAGGTCCAACCCTAACCCTAATCTCAACCCTAACCCCAACCTTAGGCTCAACCCTAACCTCAACCCTAACCTCAACCCTAACCCCAACCCTAGGCTCAACCCTAACCTCAACCCTAACCCTAATCACAACCCTAACCCCAACCCTAACCCTAAACCCAACCCTAACCCTAGGCCCAACCCTAACCCCAACCCTAACTAACCCCAACCCTAACCCTAGAGCCAACCCTAACCCTAGGCCTAACCCTAGTTCCAACTCTAACCCTAACCCTAGATCCAACCCTAACCCTAGGCCCAACCCTAACCCTAGGCACAACCCTAACCCCAACCATAGGCCTAACCCTAACCCTAGGGCCAACCCTAACCCTAACCCGAGATCCAACCCTAACCCTAGGCCCAACCCTAATTCTAGGCCCAACCCTAGGTTCAACCCTAACCCCAACTCTTGGCTCAACCCTAACCCTAACCTCAACCTTAACCCCAACACTAGGCTCAACCCTAACCCTAACCTCAACCCTAAGCCCAACCCTAGGCTCAACCCTAACCCTAACTAACCCCAACCCTAACCCTAGGGCCAACCCTAACCCTAGATCCAACCCTAGCCCTAACCTCAACCCTAGGCTCAACTCTAACCTCAACCCTAACCCTAACCCTAATCCCAACCCTAACCCCAACCCTAAACCCAACCCTAGGCCCAACCCTAACCCTAGGCCCAACCCTAACCCTAACTAACCCCAACCCTAACCCTAGAGCCAACCCTAACCCTAGGCCTAACCCTAGTTCCAACTCTAACCCTAGATCCAACCCTAACTCTAGACCTAACCCTAACCCTAGGCCCAACCCTAACCCTAGGCACAACCCTAACCCCAACCATAGGCCCAACCTTAACCCTAGGCCCAACCCTAACCCTAACTCTAGACCCAACCCTAACCCTAGGCCCAACCCTAACCCTAGGCACAACCCTAACCCCAACCTTAGGCCCAACCTTAACCCTAGGCCCAACCCTAACCCTAACCCTAGGCTCAACCCTAACCCTAACTAACCCCAACCCTAACCCTAGGGCCAACCCTAACCCTAGATCCAACCCTAACCCTAATTCTAGGCCCAACCCTAACCCTAGGTTCAACCCTAACCCCAACCCTTGGCTCAACCCTAACCTCAACCCTAACCCCAACCCTAGGCTCAACCCTAACCCTAACCTCAACCCTAGCCCTAATCCCAACCCTAGGCCCAACCCTAACCCCAACCTTAACCCTATGCCCAACCGTAACCCTAACCCTAGGCTCAACCCTAACCCTAACTTATCCCAACCCTAACCCTAGGGCCAACCCTAACCCTAGGCCTAACCCTAGTTCTGACTCTAACCCTAACCCTAGTCCCAACCCTAACCCTAGGCCCAACCCTAACCCTAACCCTAGGCTCAACCCTAACCCTAACCCTAGGCACAACCCTAACCCTAACTAACCCTAACCCTAGGGCCAACCCTAACCCTAACCCTAGATCCAACCCTAACCCGAGATCCAACCCTAACCCTAGGCCCAACCCTAACCCTTACACTAGGTTCAACCCTAACCCCAACCCTAGGCCCAACCCTAACCCTAGGCCCAACCCTAGGCTCAACCCTAACCCTAACTAACCCCAACCCTAATCCTAGGCCCAACCCTAACCCTAGGCTCAACCCTAACCCTATCTAACCCCAACCCTAACCCTAGGGCCAACCCTAACCCTAGTCCAACCCTAACCCTAGCTCCAAACCTAACCCTAGGCCCAACCCTAACCTCAACCCTAACCCTCGGCCCAACCCCTCAACCTAAGCTTTAGGGAGGTGTATGGTTTTATGGATCAAACCTAACCCTCGGCCCAACCCTAATCCTAACTACAGCCCGAGCCCTCACCCTAGGCCTAAGCTTTAGGGAGGTGTATGGTTTTATGGATCAGCACACGAGCAACTGTGTTGCAAATTTTTCCATGATAAAATATTTCAGGGGTCAGTGGAATTTGAACTCGGGTCAGTGGGGTAAGAGTCCAGAGCACTAACCACTACACTATGGAGACCTGGCTTGTAGTGTATGAAATTGTACCAAGGTATGGTTTTATGGAGCAGCTCAAGTGACTAGTATAGATCAGTGGTCCCCAACCTTTTTTCTGGGTCAGCACACGAGTAACTGTGTTGCAAGTTTTTCCATGATAAAAGATTTTTGGTCCCACTGGGATTTGAACTCGGGTCACTGGGGTGAGAGTCCAGAATACTAACCACTACACTATTGAACCCTGGCTTGTATTACACGTAATTGTACCAAGGTATGGTTTTATGGAGCAGCTTAAGTGACTATAGATCAGTGGTCCCCAACCTTTTTTATGGATCAGCACACGAGCAACTGTGTTGCAAATTTTTCAAAGATAAAAGATTTTAGGGGCGACTGGGATTTGAACCGGGGTCAGTGGGGTGAGAGTCCAGCGCACTAACCACTACACTATGGAGACCTGGCTTGTAGGATATGAAATTGTACCAAGGTATGGTTTTATGGAGCAGCTCACAAGTATAGTTGAGTGGTCCCCAACCTTTTTTATGGATCAGCACACGAGCAACTGTGTTGCAAATTTTTCTATGATAAAAGATTTAAAGTCCCACTGGGATTTGAACTTAGTTCACTGGGGTGAGAGTCCAGAGTACTAACCACTACTCTATTGAGCGCTGATTTGTATCACATGAAATTGTACCAAGGTATGGTTTTATAGAGCAGCTCAAGTGACCAGTATAGTTGAGTGGTCCCCAACCTTTTTTATGGATCAGCTAACGAGCAACTGTGTTGCAAATTTTTCCATTATAAAATGTTTTAAGTCTCACTGGGATTTGAACTCGGGTTGATGGGGTGAGAGTCCAGAGCACTAACCACTACACAATAGAGCCCTGGCTTGTATTATCTGAAATTGTACCAAGGTATGGTTTTATGGAGCAGCTCACAAGTGAATAGTATTTTTTTAGGTCACCAACCTGTGAGAAGAGCGCCCCCTGCAGCCCAGCTTGGTCTGTGGCCCGAACACGCAGCCGGTATGAGTCTTGGCTCTCCCGGTCCAGGGGTTTCTCTAGGACCACTACCCCGGACACCGGGTCGATTGAGAAGAAGCCATCAGCAGAGTCCACTAGGGAGTAGACGATGGTCCGGTTGAGGCCTTGGTCCGGGTCGGTGGCCTGCAGCCGCGTGAGTAGCGTGTTGGGCACGGCATTCTCATACACGCTAGCCACGTAACGCGAGGTCGCAAAAGATGGCGCGTTGTCGTTGACATCCAGGAGCCTCAGCAACACGTCGCAGCGGCAGAAGAGACCGCCGCCGTCCGTGGCTTGGGCGATCAGCTTATAGGCGGGGCGGCTCTCGCGGTCCAAGGGCGCCACTGTGCGAAGCTCGCCTTGAAACGCAAACACTCAAGATGAACACTTTTAACTATCAGTTCACCTAACTTTGTTTGAAAACATCACAAACAATTTTGAGTACACCTAACTTAACTTACTACTACTTAACCCACAAATGGTTTCAAACTTTTGATACAACCAACAGAACATTTGTTATGGAGACAAAGCTACCAGTGTTGGCGTCCATGTAGAAGTCTTCCACGCCAATGCCAAAGAGCGAGTACTGGATCTCGGCGCTGGAGCCCGAGTCGATGTCAGACGCGCCCACCGTCAGCACGCCTGTGTTGGCCGCCACGTCCTCCAGAAACGAGGCGCTGTACACTGCCTGCCGTTCACACACACACACACACACACGCACACACACATCCATTATCCCAGCTGACAGAAGCTAACCCAACAAGGTTAAATGCTCTCCATCGACCGCATCCCAAAATGGCCTCCGCAATGCCCCACCCCACCACCACACACACACACACACACACACACACTCAATCTCAGGCCTTTTATGCATTGTAAACATATCAAGTGGCTGAGTTGACAAAGTTTGCAACGAAAATTAAAGCACTCAAGATTGTAAGTAAGGAGTAGAGACAGCAAATGCCAGAGCAGCAAAACATCCCCTGTCTGTAATGAGGCACATTGTTTACATAAACAAATGTCTTTTGGAGCATAAATTGCCCCAGAGGAAGATTTGCATTATGGGGGAAATGCCTGGGGGTGAGAACTGATTAAATATCAAATGAATAGGAAACTAGAATGGCGCTCAGTGGAGCGTCAACCTCCGCCAAGGTCTTTCTATCCCAGTTTGGAGAAGCACAAACGCAATCATGCAGTGCGAGGGAAGAAAAGATTGAACATTGAACAGCGGTTAAGGGATGGCATTTTGGCGCCACCTCACCTACCTGATTGCAGATGGGGCTGTTGTCGTTGGCATCCATGACGGTGACCTCCACGGCGGCGCGGGCCACGTAGAGGCCGTCGCTGGCCGTCACGTTGAGCAGGTAGCGGTCCTGACGCTCGCGATCCAGCAGCCCGCTCACGTACACCTTCCACTCGCCTTGCACCGGCGCCAGACCGAACACGCCGCCCACGTTACCGCCTGATGCACACACCAACACAACAACTGACCATTTTTGTCAGGTCTTAAAGGGGAAATCAGTAAAAACATTTCTTCACGATCATATATTGTATGTGCCCGACTAGTAAACACAGCATTTGGATTAATCACAGTAACGACCAATCACCTGTTTTCTGGGTTTGGCCATGTGCAACGATAACGCAACGTCTTCAACGTAGCTAACGTACGATTTTTGAGTACGGGGCTCTGACCTTAAGTTTTGTTGTAGACATCAGAGACTAGGCGTCGGAATTCAAAAAGGTCCAGACTGTGTCACCGTGGAGACAAGGCGTACACGGCATTTGGGTGTGTGACCTTTGATTATAGCGCCTCCATTAGGCCAGCGAGTACGCTAAATGGCAGGATATCAAGGCGGCGCAACGCCGCCCTTCATCCGGAATACAAAACACGTCCCGCCATGAATAACAACAAGTCTCACAAGACTGCCGCGGCCACATCGTCTTGATCCCAGGAAGGGTTTTAAACTCACTTCTCCTAATCCGAATGAATCCGTCTCGCTACGGCATAATAATCAGGTATACAAGAAATGAACGGCAAGTCTAATGAGCAAACTAGAAAATGCTAGACGGCTACAAATGAGGACAAATGAGAAGAATGGAAGCACTTGAAAGCTTTGTGTATGATTGATTTTCACCCCAACGCAAATAGAAATTGTATGAATTGGATATACGTGAAGACACTTAAGTAGTAAAGCAAAACATCCTAATATGAAAAATGCTGATGTTGTTTGCAACATTTGATTATGTCACGAATCTCACCAAAGTGTGAAAAGTTTGCAGCTCACCTGTGATGTAAAAGCTGACCATGCGGTTCTGGTCTGTCCCGTCATCGTCGCTGGTCTTGAGCACGGCCACCACCTCGCCGGGCGGGTCGCTTTCCTTGACGGCACCGCGGTACCGCTCCCGCTGGAAGCGCGGCGGGTTGTCGTTGACGTCCGACACGGCCACCGTGACGGTGGCGCCGGACCACAGCGAGCGCGACTCGCCCAGGTCGGACGCCAGCACACGGAAGCTGTAGCTGGAGCGCATCTCGTGGTCCATCTCGGCGGCGGTGGTGAGCCAGCCCGTCTTGCTGTCGATGGAGAAGGCGGACTTGACGCCCGACGACATCTCTTCCAGGCTGTACGTCACCTGCGGGAACGTCGACATGCATAAAGTGCAACCTGGATTTGATCTATTACAGCCGTCACACGTCGGTGACCCACCTGACCGTTGGAGCCCCAGTCGGGGTCCAGTGCTCGCACTTGGACCACCCTGGTGCCGACCGGCATGCCCTCCATCACCGTGGCCACGTACGTGTCTGTCTCGAAGGTCGGCTCGTTGTCGTTCACGTCCATTACCTGCCGCGGTACACAGAAGTTTTCTTTTTTTCCCGGTTGTAATCCTTTTGGTTGTGACTTTGCTATGCCTCCATTTTGTTACAACATGAAAAATCCGTTATCCAGCGTTCTCACCACCGACCTTGACTTCCACGTCCACGCTGACGATGGCCTCGATGAGGTCCCTGCGGGTGGCGGCGGCCACCTTGAAGCGGTAGACGGGCACCCGCTCATAGTCCATGGGCTTGACCAGGCGAACCAGCCCCGTGTCGGCCTCCACCAGGAAGGTGCCGTCTCGGTTGCTGTCGGCCGTCTCCCCACCTACGGCGGAGAAGGTGGCGCTCTGGCCTGGGCCCATGTAGACAGAGCCCAGCGCCGTGCCGGCCGGCGTGTCCTCGGGGACGGTGAAGGAGTACTGGGGCTGGCTGAAGGACGGGATGAAGGCGGCGGGGGGCACCACGTGGATGAAGGCCGACACCAGCGAGTGTTTGGCCGGCGAGCCGCAGTCGGTGGCTTTGACGAAGAAAGACAGCACCGTCCCCTGGAGGTGGAACACGGAGCTCTTGGTCATCATCCAGCCGCTGTCCGACTCCACCTGGTAACAAAGGACTTTGATTGCTCCAGTGAACAAGGTATGTATGTCACTTCCTGTTTTCATTCCGTTGCCATTGGCTCGACAGGCCACTCAATCATTATTTGCTGACATAATGAACTTAAGTGTAGCGCTAACAGACGGAAATCATGAGGGGCTTGTGACATCATCATAACTGTGTACATTAGCTGCTAATTGGGGCTGACCTCCAGGACATCAACCAGGGACAAGCGCGCTTCGCTGTAGAGCGAGTAGACGATCCTGCCGTTGGCGCCGGCATCGGGGTCGCTGGCCTGGATCTGCGTGACCAGGGAGCCTTTGCCCACGTCGGCCTTGATGCTCATGCGGTACTCCACCGCCCGGAAGCGCGGCGCGTTGTCGTTCTCATCCGCCAGCACCACTCGCACGGTGCAGAATGACGCCCGGCCTGGAACGCAACATATGGACTTATGACACGTGTGCTCATGCTGCCGTGATAACGTGATGACTCTAATTTATGGAGCTGACACTTGCTGGAACTAAAAGTGGATCATCAGAAAGTTCTGGACACAATGATGGCGGTTGGTGGTACCTCCTCCATCCAGTGCCATGACAGTAAGGAGGATGTCTTTGTTGAGAGGGTCCTCTCGGTCTAGCCTCTGCGCGGTGGTGACGAGCCCGTCGGCGTCCACGGCGAAGCGAGTCTTCCCAAAGTCGTTGATGAAGGAGTAAGTGATCTGGCCAAACAGACCCGAGTCCTCGTCGGTGGCGCGCACCTGCAAGGCAACACGCAGAGATTGATCAGATAACACGAAAGAAGATGAAGTCACAACATGAACGTACCTGGGTGACCTTTGACCCGGGCGGTGCATTCTCTGGGACTTCTGCCAGATAGAACCTCTGACTGAAGACCGGACTGTACAGGTTGGCTCCCAGCACGTAGACCACCACCTGTGCAACGCCGGCATGTGAGCATGTGTTGATGCGGATGCTAACTCCTATATCAATATGTCAGTTGGCTTTATCGTGCTATAAATGATCTATGATGTCACGTCTGCGCTGGACGTTTTACACTTTTTTTGGGGGGGGGGTGGGGCGATCGCTGCAGTGGAGCACCCTTGTGGCCCTCGTTGCGATTCGGGACGTGTTCCCGCTTAATATAAGCAATTACAAAACAGCTGATGGAGTAAAAACTACGAGACGGAGCGTTCCACTCGGTAGCCGCTCTCATCAGTAAATCCGACGTGACGCGAACACACATTAACCTCGGAGGACTGGGGCCGAGCCGCTCGTCAGACGCCGGGCGTGGACTAATTGAGGGAACGAGCGGGTCGGGACGGCGGCGTCACCTGAGCCGTGTTGGTGAAGACGCCGTCAGACACGGAGACGTTGAGATGATACGACAGCTTCATGCCTTGTCGCCTCTTGTTAGATAGACGTAGAATGCCGCTCTCCGCCTCCATGGAGAATGTCATGCGCTCGTTACCAGACAGGATGCTGTACCTGGGGAAAGGACGGCGAGTCAATAACTCTCACTTGATAATTGCACCACAAAGATCACTAAAACTCGGGCCACAGACAATCGATTTTCAAGAGAAGAAGTTTCTTTTTTGAAGAATTTTTTTGCTTGGCCTCCAATCATTTGAAAAGGGGTGTATTGACTTTTTTTCTACCAACTGACCTGAGCCTTTGAGTGTCGCCCATGTCGGCGTCCGAGGCCTGAACGCAGGTGACAAAGTGTCCCAGCGGCGCCAGCTGGCTGACGAAGGCCTCGTAGAGCGTCTGGCTGAAGTCGGGCGGGTTGTCGTTGGTGTCGGCCACACCCACCGTGACGCTGACGTCGCTGCTGAGCACCGGCTCGCCGCCGTCCGTCGCGCGCACCACAAAGTTGAAGCGCGGCCTGCGCTCGTAGTCCAGCAGCCGCGCCGTCAGCAGCAGGCCGCTGTCGCGCTCCACGTGGAAGTAGTCGCTGCTGTTGTGGATGTCCGACACCATCTCGTAGCTCACCCTGGAGTTCTTGTCCGAGTCTTGATCCTGAGCAGACACCTGGGACCATCCGCAGACGACGGTTTTGATCAGCAAAATGTAAAACGATGAAAAAACATTCAACTCTACTGAGTCAACTCCACAAGGTGAGAAATTGCCCAAACATCGTCAAGTGTGATGAAGGCGCTGCCCCGACGAGATTTATGGGCACCAACTATAAGTGGACTGGCAGAAATGTATAGCTGCAATAACTCTTGCCCTGATCTCCCAAAAAAATCAATGTCGTTCTTGATGGATCAGGAAAGACAAAGCAGATTTTTAGTGGGTGGAAGAAATGCTCAATTGAGCAAATGCTCTCTGTGACAACAAGAGTAATAATGAGCTTTCTCGTTGATGATTTATGACGTGGGCCGTTATAATTACATCGTCTCTGTGAGTCCAGACAGTTTAATTACACCTCGCCTTGAGTAAATGTTTCCACAGTGGGCTCTATTATTCGGCAAAGGTCAGATGCTTTCTCAGGGAAATTCGGGGGAAATTTGCACTGCTTTGGAATAACGTGCTGACTAAATCATCCAAGTTCAAAATCAATAGACCGATATTTTTGGGCCGGTATAAAGTCGTAAATATTTGAGATGAAATTTCTGTTGGGGAAATAATTCACAAGATCAAACTTTTTCCAAGATGAAAAAACTCATGACAACACAATATTTTTGCTTCCATGTTGAAAATTGTGCACCTGCAGGACACTGGTTCCGATCATGGCGTTCTCAGGCAGCACGGCCGAGTACGCCGGCTTCTGGAAGACGGGCGCGTTGTCGTTGACGTCCTGCACCACCACGTCCACGTCCACCTCGGACCTGGCGCCCGTCAGCGTGTCGGTGGCCCTGACCGTGAGGCGGTAGTACGGCGCCGTCTCGTAGTCCAGCGGGTACAGCACGCTGACGGCGCCCGTGTCGAAGCCGATGTCGAACTGCCGCGACGGGTCGCCGCCGGCCAGGGTGAAAACTATGGGCTGCCCTGTTGGGCTGCTGGCGTTGATGCTCAGCAGCGAAGTGGACACGGCCACGTCCTCGGGCACGGTGACGCCGTAAAAGGGCTTGTCGAAGAGCGGCATGGCTCGGTTCAGCACGCTAACAGGAAGCTCCACCTCACTGGACAAAGGGGGGGCGCCGCCGTCCGACGCCACCACCGCCACCTTGAACTCGGCGTTAGACAGGTCGGCCTCGAAGGCTCGCGTTAACGTCAGCTCACCCGTCACTGGGTTCATCTGCAAGGTAATGTTATGGGAACTGAAGTCCTGCTGCAATTTTTTTTTTCTATTTGTATCAGGGCTTAGTTGTGCTGCGTTGCATTGTTACCTGAAAGTTCCTGTGTGGCTCCTTCAGGCGGTAGGTCACCTGAGCATTCACGCCCAAGTCTCGGTCGGTGGCCGTCACCGTGAAAATGGACGAGCCGGGTTCCGCTTCCACCCGCACCGTGGCGTAGTATGGGAGGTTGACAAACTCGGGGGCGTTATCGTTGTCGTCCTCAACCTGGAAGCAGTGGAAGGCTTGTGGAAATGACCCCAAAATGGCCGCTTCAAATGAAAATGACTGACTTTCTCTTATTGAGACTTGATTTTGCGGGTTTGCTGAGATGTTATTCTTACCTGCACTCTGACTGTGACTCTGGCCACCTTCAGCACTTCCTCCTCCCTGCGGACTTCCACCACCAGCTCGTAGCTGTCCCGTTCCTCGCGGTCAAAGGGGACGCCGACAGTAAGCAAGGCCCCGCAGGTGGGCCTCACGGCGAAGAGCCCGCCAGGGTTCAGTAGTGCGAATCTCAGAGGCTCGTTGAGGCGCTGGCCGACGGCGTTGACCACGGCCAGGACGCCGGCGTTGCGGGTGTTCTCTCGTACCGTGGCGGTGTAAAAGGGGGCGGCGAAGGAGAGGCCGCTGTTTACAGTTTGGCGGATGAGCACTGTGACCAACGCCGCGCTGGAGAAACGACCGTCCCAAACCTGCAGCGTGGAAACATGGACAAGCGGAGCGTGTTCGTGGCCATTTTGCAGCTATTAGCTTGCGCCTAATGAAGCGTCGATTGGCCGACCTTCACGTTGAATCGATAACGGTCGTTGCTGAGGTTCTGATTGATGACCGTTACCACGCCGCTGCCGCGCTCCACTGAGAAGTGCTCCATGTTGCGGTCCACCAGCGAGTAGACAAGTTGGGGAGTCTTGCGCTCAAGGTCCGAGCTTACGTCCGGATCGAAGGCTTCCACGCGGAGGACCTCCACTCCGGGGTAGGTGGGCAGCAGGAGGATGCTCTCGTACATGTCCTGAGAGAATCTGGGCGGCGAGTCGTTGATGTTGATCACCTGAAATTCACACAACAGTGAGTGAAGATGAAGAGAAGGCAGAGACGTACACAGAAGGGCCACTCACCTTGATAAGCACCTCAGCAGGACGCTCGGCACTTTGGGGCGGCTGTCCACTGTCTCTGACGTGAACCCTGAAGACAAACTCAGGGAAGGTCTCATAATCCACACTGGCAATGGTCCTTTAAAAAAAATGAGATTCTTGAGACTTTTTTTAAACTGGCTTTGGGGACTCCGTGTCCAAAAACTTGGCACCTACCGGATGGATCCGGTCCCAGGGTCCACGCTGAAGAACATGCGAGCAGTCTCGTCTATGATTTGGAACACCAGCAGGGCGTTGTGATTGCGGTCGGCGTCCGTCGCCCGGATGACTAGCGGGTTGCCGTCGTCCCCCAGGACCACGCTGTTGACCGGCGCCGCCTCGCTGATGGCCCCCGTGTACCTGTCGCAGGAGGTCCGACAGCGAGATGAGGACTTCCGCTCTACAATATGCCCGAAGGGTTTTGAGACCTTAATTGCTGGAAGACGGGCGCATTGTCGTTGACGTCGCCCACTTGAACCACAACTGCGGCAGTGGCCTCTGTGCCCGCCATGCTGGAGGCGCGAACCATCAGGAAGTAGGAGGCCATTTTCTGACCAAAACAAACACACAAGACCAAGCATATATTTTCCTCTGAATTTCCAATATATTTTTGAGTAGGCTAACCCACAAAATGGCATACGCACTTCATCAAACGAGTCCACAAAATAAGAACTGACCTCAAAGTCGAAGCGTTTGCGCGTGCTGATGACACCCGTGTGTTGATTAATGAAGAAGCACCTTTCCTCGTTGCCCCTGGTGATGTCATAAACAAGTGCCGAGCGGCTCAAGGCGCTAACGGTGGTCACGTAAGCTCCGGCCGTGCTGTTTTCCATGATCTGCAACGGCGACAAATCTCAACAGGTTATCATTTTGCGGGTCTCCCACATCCCACCGTGCGTTACCTCGGCCTGGTACTCATTTTGGGAGAATTTGGGTCTGGATAAGTCGGACAGCGTCAAAGATACACGGGCGGAAGCGGTGGCCATTAGACGTGGAAAGCCGCCGTCAGTGACTCGTATGGTGAGTGTGTAAAAGCCCACAGAAGTGATGTCCACGTCCTTGGCGATGAAAATGAGGCCTGTGTTGTTATTGATGCCGAACACGCCTCCCGTATTGCCTAAGGAATCAAACACGTACACAATAGTGTATACTAACTTTGTATACTAGACAGCGAGATGAAAACCAAAAAGGCAAACTAAAACTAATCCCAACCTGCTTGTATGGTAAAGGTGAGTTGCCCATTAACGCCATTGTCCTTGTCCAGCGCTGTGACTTGCAAGACCGATGTACCGACGGGGGAAGATTCAAAAGCGACAGCATCGTAAACCGTGCTGGTGAAGTAAGGGACGTTGTCGTTGGCATCCTCCACCGCCACCAGGATTCGAGCCAGGTCCCGGTTGAATGGAAACTCCTGGTCTTTGACCTGAAACAGACCGCAAGGTATGATAAGATCAAATCAGGGAGGATAACACTGATGCTAGGAGCCCACCATGACAGTGAGGATGTGCTGCGTCCGGGCCTCGTAATCCAGCTGGTCGGCCGTGTACAGCGCCCCCGTGCTCGGGTTGAGCCGGAATAAGCGCATGCTAGCCGGGTCCACGCTGCCATAGATGGAGAAGCTGAGACGGCTGCGCTCGTCCATGTCGGACGCGCGAAGGCGCAGCAGCTCCGTGTCCACCGCCACGTCCTCGGAAACGCTGACGTCGTAGGCGGGTTGCGAGAACGCTGGAGGGTTGTCGTTGCTGTCCTGGACCCGGATGAATACCTGAAGCGGCACGGCGACATGTTCTAAAATAAATAAATTCCACCATGTAGGTTCCCTTCAGCGTCTACCTGTGTGGTGGCAACATTGGTGCCGTCTGTCACCTGCACCGTCATGTTGTAGAAGGCCTGCACTTCGGCGTCCAGCGGCTTGGCCACCACCAGGGTGGCCACGCCCACTTGGAGGTCAAACTGCATATCGAAGCTACCTGCGCACACACAAACACATGTAAGCATGTTAGCATTCGCGTCTCGACCTCACCGTGCAATTATTGTGGCCATCTGGGCCCGGCAGTGGAGCGCAGTAAAGTGAAGTGAAACGCGACAACGTGCCGCCCGGCAGCCGTTAGCGACCTCGCCAACATCTGCCTTATCGCTCGCCGAACACCGGGCACCTCGCGGCCTAGGCCAGCGTACAGTTTATAGGCTTCATGTTTGATTAAAGTCACACAGAGAGAGCGAGAGACAGAATTGATGTATCTTAGCTATTCAAGGCCATCCTCACTCTCATCCCCGCACATATCTGAGGACTCGGGCTTCACGCGCAAGCACATGAATACTGATGCCTACTGCAGTGATTGGCTTACTTTTTTTTTTTTTTTTTTGGTGGAGGGGGTCTTTGTTGTTGCTTCCTCCCTCAGGAGAAGATGGTCAATACTACACTCGGGGGTTGGCTGTCTGGGAGTATTACGGAAAAGAGATATCTTCAAAGAAGCGTTTTGACGCACACCGAATGAGTCGAGCTGACTTCATGCAACACCGATGCGAAGCGATTACAATATTTTGTCATTCAGTGATTTCAAAAATTCAGTTTGATTCTATCCATCTTGGAGTTTGAGTGAGTTCCACCTGTTCGAGCCTGGGACTCATTTCCATTAACGGATTGAAAAGGAAAACACGTTTTGAGATATTTTTCTTCATGATTTGATTCCGAATAGAACATCTCGGAATTGTATCATATCTTCTGCTATTCGCTGCCCCCAAATGAAATCAACTCGTACTGCCAAGGTTTGGGCTGAATGTACCAATTTCTTTTTCGCCTTACCCGTGTCAAGCGAGCAGTTCCTTCCACACGCGTTCTGAGGAATGTAGAACATTTCTCTGGCCACGCGTCCTCCTGCACATAGAGAATGTGAATTAAAAAGAAATGAAAAGACAAAATTATTTGGACGCCTATAGGAAGTGAAATGGGGGGGGGGGGGGCTAGGCAAAGTATGGCACGTGGGTCACTTGCGGCCCACCAAAGATTTGCATTACCAAGAGTCTCGAAATATTTGTTGCCCTGATTGAGCTGTTTTCTTCTCCCCTAAATCTGTTTGTTGAGATGCATTTATTGATTTCTCTACCAAGATGTAATATTCAAATCCCGATTTGTACCCCAGGAAGAAAATAATTTAGTCCCAAACCAGTTCCCGCAAATTTAGCCGCATCTAATTGTACAAAATGTCGAAATAATTTTGTTTCGCTATACAATGTCATTCGACACCAGTTGGGTTCTACTCAAATTGTGGCCGCTGAAGCGTGAAAGATGCAAACGACAATTCCGATGATGTTTTCTCTGCGCCAGTGTAGTATTAATCAAGTCCTTTTTAATTAACGCGTCGGCATGGTGTTGATTATTTTGAACAGCAGCAGCAGTGGTAGAGAACAAACCAGTGCAGTGAAAGGTCATCAAAATCAATTACATGCTGTCGCTGCACAGAGAGAACAAATAAATAAAATTGAACTCCCTGTGCGCGCCCGCTCATGTAAAACTAAAAGGCACTATCGATGCTGACAGACTGCAACCCGATGACGCTTTCGCAAAAAAATGGTCAGGGTATTTTCCGTCGATGTTTCCAAGTGGCCTCACCCACGATGTTGAACCAAACGGGGGTGTTGGATTGGCCCACGGCGACCACTCCCACGGGCTGAGCCACGGCGGCTGTCTCGGGCACGGAGAAGTTGTAGCAGCGCTGGGTGAACAGCAGGGGCAGCGGCGAGGGTGCAGCCCGGCTAATCCACTCCACGTGAAGCTTGACTGTAGACCACAGCGGGGGGTCGCCGCCGTCTTCGGCTTTGATCTGACAGACGAAATGATGTCATCGAAGCGAATTCTACAGCAATGAACTGCATGGCATTGACCAATCAGAAAAGACAAAGCGTATATATGCAGTAAAGTGGTGTTAAAAGAATAAAAGTGACTCCTTTAGTACGATATTTGTTTTTAAATGAAGGCCCCTGAACAAGCTTTGAGTCAGCGTGATTGAATGCAAGCAAACCGAAATAAAAAAAGCAATTCCATCGGCGGGTTATCAAATTCATCTTTGCCGACCGACTCATAAAAATGCATTGGGATGATAAAACGTGGATTGAAGCCTGAGGAAAATTTGCCCCAAAAAAGCGACCCGAGTTCGACCTACCGTGAGGACGTGATAGGTGCCGGCCGCCACCGCCTTCTTGGACACCACCATGGCAGTGCGTGGGTCCACGTTGAACGTCTCGTCACGGTTGCCGTCCACGATGCTGTAGCTGACGTTGGCGTTGGCGCCTAGGTCACGGTCGTGCGCGAAGACCCGGTAGACGGGCTCGCCGCGCCGATTGCGGTCGCGCTCGGGCAGGCGGATGCGGTAGGTGACCTCCGGGAAGACAGGCGGGTTGTCGTTCTCGTCCTCCACGTGGACCATGACCCACACGGTGGACTGGCGGGTGGTCACCGGCCCGTCGATGACCGTCACCTAGGAAACCGACACGGTTGTGTGTGCGGAATGTTTTTGTGTGCTTTAAGCAGATGCACGTCGGCGGCGGTGAGGAGTGAAGCTCATGGGAAATCTCTTTGTATTAGCGAGGCTTGCGGTGGAGGCAAAGGTCTCATCACAACATCGATTGGATCACATCACGAGTGCGAGCTGCCTGACTGCTGACTGGACTCTTGATTACACTCTCTTGCAGGCACACACCAACTACGGCAGCTCTTAGATGGAGAGCCCATTTCCGACTGTCTATTTACATCCACTTTCAAGTGAGCATGCAGAGTTTGAAGGAAGACGGCGCTCAAAGGAAGAAAATGTCTTTTGAAGGACCTCTGGCCAAAATACTGATGTTGGTCCATTCGGACAATATGTAATTTGTTGATACTTTTGGCGAGTCGACTCATTATATTCAAGGCTACCAAAATTCATGTTTTCAAATTAAACTGCTTCAAGGATGGAATTTTCTATTTTTAATAAAGGAATTTGATAGCGAGACTTCAAACTTTACCATCATGCTCTACACCGCATTCTTCCCCAGACTTCACAAATCTTTTTGGGCTTCCTGAGATTTTTTTTTGGTTCGACACACCTACCAGATTTTGTGTTCCTCTGGGAAATTAGCCGCAGGGGCAGAATTTTTTTTTTTGACTGTTGGTGTTTGATGAGGAGTCATTGAACTTTACCGCCATGTTCCACAGATTCCCCGAGTTACTTGGGTATAATTTTTTTTTTAAATGTCGAAACTTCTGATGGCTGTGACTACCAGATTTTATGTGGCAAAAGTGAAACGGACTCCATGGGCTAGATTTGGAAACCATTCCTTGGTGTCCTAATGATCTAAAGTTGGATTTGCAAAAATAGATTTATTGCTCCGGCTCTTCTATTGGCTCTCATTAAATTGGCTACCTAATGAAGTGAGCATCTATGATGTTATTGTCTTCCCCGGTGTCCTCTCACCGTGCTCGCTGAGGCTGAGATATCATTTGGCGACAGATAAACATCTTGGCGGGGGTCACTCGGGGGTTTTATTTCATTTCATAGTGGCGGTTAATACGTTGCGTGAAAAGTCTTAGCAAGGATAAACTTTTTTTCCCTTGTGAAGCGGCGACACCGCGATTATCCGCTTCATCTGCATGCAGCGCGGGCAGCGCGAATGCTAATCGCGACGCTATCTGGACGCCCAGTGTCTGCGCTTATCTAACACTCACACACAAACACACACACGCAAAGTCCTCGCCGGCCCGAGCCAAGGAGATAACCAATGATGAACGATTACATTGAAGAAATCCCCACGCCCGGGTCCCAACCTGCAGACATTCATCAGCGTCTGAGGGGGCCTGGAGGGGCTTGGCGTCTGGCTCGTCCTCCAGCCGGTGTGCTGTGTTAGCGGCGTGACAGGTGGCGACTAAAGATAAACAAATCGGAGGGCCCCCGAGTCCCCGCGCCGCTCGTACGTTACCTCCAGGAAGTGTTCCGACTGCTGCTCTCGGTCCAGCTTCCTCGACGTCGTGGTGATCAAGCCTGGAAGGACACAAGAGAGTCATTATAATACTTTGTCATCGTTCACAAATTTTCCAAGACATCCTTTTTATGGGGTTTTACAGGAATCCAAATTCAGAAATGTCCGTGTTGGGCAGCATTGAGGCGACTCGCCAATACTAATTTCTGTTCGTCCATCCATGATGTTTTCACACCTAGTCACACACAAGAGTATATCTTCACAGAACGTAAAGAAATTAGTGTATGGCGGACAGGCAGCAGACACCAGAAGTCAAACATGCAAATTTTTTTTTTATGCATGTTCACATTTAAACCAGTGCTCTCTATTAAATATGAAATACATTCGAGTAAGAAAAGTCACCCTTTATTGGGGCTGCTGGTTCCTTAATACAGATTGCCTATTAAGTGCATAATTATATTTCTATTTATTACACTCAAGAGCAGTAAAATCTCAGCAGTACGAGGACCTGCATTAACATTCTAGAGGTGCGCCGTACGGACGGATGTATAAGATTTACTTCCTAATCCTCCTCAAAAATCTCATCAAGTCTTCACTTTGAACCCTGCTTCACTTTTAGACACTTTTAGTAGTGTCTGTGTTCATGAATATGCATAAAAACATGTCAATAATTAATACGTGCAAGCAAAAAAGCACATAATCATGAAAGCCAATTCATTTACTTGATGGCAGTGGAATTAACGCACAAGAGTGTGTGCGTTATGAGGTGGAACGTGCATGTTTTAGTCACACACACGTGCCCTCATATGGAAGCGTCACCTTGAGAGGATTCTCTCACTCGAGCATTTGCACACCAATTTTTTGTACCCCGATTGACACTCAGAATTGTAATGTATAAACAAGTCATTGTGATACATCCCGCACAGTGTCCACTAAAAAATAAATAAATCTTGCACAGCCAGGGAGGACAAACATGGTAGGATTTTTTTTCCCCTAGTCTTGAACCTTGTGTCAACACTCATCTCTTGTGTTTACTTCCCTGCCGAGGAAGAAAACGAAGAGGAGGTTGGGTGGGGGTTAAGTGGTTTTTGGGGTTGTGGTGGTGGTCTGGGGGAGTTGTCAATGCACCTAAAGCAGAGAGCAGTGCTTCAATCTTGTGTTGCGCATGGCTACGCGCACGCACACCAAACAAATCAAAGCGTCGGGGTCGAACGGGACACATCAATCAGTTCCGCGCGGGACTACGGGAAGTTGCAGGAGTCCCGACACACACAAAAGTCCCGTCGCAATGTGATAACACGCCTATCGTATCATTCCGCCGCTTTAATAGGATCCTGGTCGGGAGGCGGCGCCGGGTGCGGTAAAAGTCCATTTATCAAGAGACGGGGACGTCAATGAGCAAGAGATAACAACAACAGGAAGGCTCAGACGACGGGAAAGGTGCGACCTCCTTTGGCCCACCAGACTTCCTTTTACGCTTAAAACCCGACATGTGAAAGACTTGGCTGACCTGTTTTGGGGTTGATGTAGAAGAAATTCTGCGGGTTGCCGGCGGTGATGCGGTAGCTGAGGCGGCTGGGCGTGGAGCTGACGTCAGGGTCCTGCGCCTGGATGCGGATGACCGTCACGTCCCGGGGCGAGTTCTCCATCACCGACGGGTGGTAGATGGGGTCCGAGGTGAGCGGCGCGTTGTCGTTCACGTCCTCCACCTGATCAGAGGGCAAATGTGATCATTCTATTAGGTACGCCTGCACACTTTCTTTCTATCTAGTTTATGAATCTCTCAACTGAGCGTGTGTACGGTTTATGTCGCACCCCACAATGCATTGCGAATGTCAGCTTCGCCGTGTACGTGTGCGGAATATTTACGAGCGAGGGCCGCGAGCGACACACCACCGGAACGCTTGAACGGGTAATTGAGGAGCACCTGTGTCTGATTAAACTTGCTGTTCCGGGGTGTGTGTGTGTGTGTGCGCGACCAATCACGACCCAAAGGCACAACAACGACGGTTCCATTCTGCAAAGTCTCTCAAATGTGTCATGTTTGCGCTCGATGCTGAGGCAGATCAATCAAGTGTATTTACACTCTGCAAATTATGACATTGACGGAGTTCCGGATAAAGCTACGTCATACGGGTCCACCAAAAAATCAATATGGCGGTTCCAGCATAAAACTGGATTATCCATAATCTATGATGTTGTTAGCGTGCGAGTCAAAATGTTAACTTTATGGTTGTAAGACAATGCTAGTTGATAATTGAAAACAAAGTTGATGCTATTATTGTTAGCTTGTATACTGCATTCTGCATTATATGTTAGCATGAAGCTAACTAGAGTCTAAATCAATGTTTTATTTCGACAGTAAATTTCCACTGCAAGCCTTTCTTATATTTCTTACAAACATTGCAGCTTTGAAGTTGACTTTCTCAAGGTGTTTTTGATGAACGCCCTGCTGTTCAAGTGTAATACTGTGGGGAGTGAGTATATAATCATACGTAGAGTCCATCCCTGCACTGCAAAAGCTCCGATTGTCATGCAGAGCGTGCGCGTCCTACCTGGATGAAGACCTCGACGGAAGCCGACAGCGGCGTGACCCCTCGGTCTGTGGCGTACACCGTCAGCCAATAGGAGTCTTCGCTCTCGCAGTCCAGGATGCCTGCTGTGTAAATCACCCCTGCAGGAAGGAAGACGTATTAATATCAGCAGGAACATATAACATTCAGGTGTGTGGGGGGTTGTCACGCAGAAGATTCATTCCCAAAGTGGGAAACAATTTAAGTGTAATTTCCCAGAGGACGTAAAGTCATAGCCTCCATCCTCACAGATCAGCGACAACAAATTTCTATAGCTGCTGTGACCTTCGCGGCCATTTTGGGGCACCGCTATGGTCACACGAGGCGATTGGGCCAATCGGAGCTCACTCGAGAATAGTAATAGTTATTTGAGAAAATGTGTTAATTATATCAAATTTAAACAAAAAAATCCTATATGTAATTTAACTGGTGTTATATTTATTTTCCCACAAAAGAAATCTTCAGCAGTGGCGGCTGCAGTGACATTCACGGCCATTTGCAGCGCCGCCGCGGTCACCTTCAGCACTTGGGCCAATCACGGCTCGCCCCTCGCTTGCTGCTACTTTTGTGCCAACGCCAATAAAGTCGCAAACACACACATACACACACACGATGTGTCAGTGGCCTCAAGTCAGACGAGGAGCTGACAGCTCTGCCGCGACCTCTTAATGGACTGCTCTGCTCTGCTCTCCATATCGGACTTTTTGCATTGAACGCGGGCGCTTTGACTGACAGCATTTGAATAGGCTCGTATGGACAAAAGAATTGAGACACGCTTCCTCGGTGGCCTCCACGAGAGAAGTTAACTTTACATTTCCAAAGCGTGTGTGGTCGAAAGCTTCGGCAAAAACAATTTAGGTGATTCTTGAAAAAGTGTTTTAAGCAGGGCTGAAGGAAATGTCAGTGTAAGATCCATTGACATCAAATTTTCCTTTTAATTTCCCTGTGAATAATTCATGACTCTTGCATTCACATGCAAGCGGGTGTGTGTGCCTACGAAGGTGCAAATGAGGATTGTTGAGGTCTAAGTCCAGTTAAATAATCAATAAATCATCAAATGCATACAGACCTTAATTCCGCCTGGATCGTGACTATTTATCGAGAAAATTTACAAGGGCCGTTTTTTACAAACTGCATTCGGGGAGGGTTTTATTTGGATAGAAATCAATTTCTAACACTCACAAGCAATTAATTCAGCATAAAATGCAATTATTAAAATTGACTTCCGTAGTTATGGGTTTTTTTTTCACATAAATATTCAGCATTTAAGAGATTCACGTCGACGATATGGTGGGCCAACGTTCACTCTTTAACAATCAAACAGTCGAAAGAAGCTTTATAGCAAATAACTTCTGACCCCAACTCCTCCGAAAAAAACGAATTTGCGAATGGAAAAGGATGAATATGCGGAGCTCGTGTCCTGTGCGTTCTTGGCGAGAAGACGTGTGTTCGGGGGTACGGCCGCCTTGTTCAAAGAGTGTTTTTGTCTGCGGTAGCGACGCGCTCTTGTGAGCTCGTCCTTGACTTTGTCCCTTTCAGAGTGCATCTCGTTTCTGTCGAGAGAGCGCGAGAAGAGGTGGCGGAGAGGGAGGTGGGTTGACGAGGGGGGGGGGGGGGGGGGGGGGGTGGCAAGAAATCCGCGCAAACCAGACTTTCTTCAAAAAGCTCTTTGAACTAGTGGAGGAGCACCCTGCCGATTTCACACAAATGTGACTTGACAGCCTTCATTTTCAGCGCAAACAACACGCTTCACAACAAACCGAGCTGTCGCCACACGTATTTTTGTATTTTTTTTCATCCCCTCGCAACACGTCTTATCCGTCACGCGTCACATTTCCCGAGTAGATGCACCGCGACCAATCTCGGAGCACATTAAAACGGCTCACTAATGCGAAGGGCGCAACAGATGATGTGAATACCAATGTTCTCGCCGCACAGCGGTTTAACAGCGGCGAGGATGCGGCTCATTGCCGATAGACGGGAGGAAGATCTTTGTTGCGTACGCATGAGTCATTTCGAAGGGAACGATAAGGCCGGACGTTCATGCGAGGGAGGGGCGGGGGTGCAAATACTCGGAGGAATTGCCTTGACGTGAGCAGACGTTGAGGAGGAAGAGAGGGAAGCGATGTTTGATTTAAGTCCACGCGGAAGAAAATGGAATGAAACGGCATGGAAAACAACCACTAGAGGGCTCATACGGCTTCGTAAACAAAACGCAGCTCAGTCTCTGGCTATTTCCGAATTGTTTTGTTTATTTATTTAATTGAGGGGGGGTTATGTTAGTTTAGCGTCTGGATTTATTCGAAATGATTTCCTTGTGTCACCGCTGAACGTAAACTTCCACGACACTTTTGGCTCAAAGTTTGCCTCGAACAATAAATAAATAAAGATAGGTCATATTTCTCCAAGGTGTGTTGTCGGACGGTGCCCTGTGCGCTTTGGAGATAAAGTTGGACGACGGCTATGAAACATGGCAAACTGAATCGTAAAAAAAATAAATAAAAAAAAGAAGTCTTATAAGGTATCTTTTTTTTTTTTCCCCCCTTGCAGTCCCCTGCAATTTTCTTTCACTATCTGCTTCGAAGGGTTCGGACCTCCCCCGAAATCATCTTGGCCTCACCCCCAGCTAGCTTTGCGCCTGGCCGACTTTGTACATAACGAAGCCGCGGGTTGTTAGACATTACTGCGGACGATCAGATAGGTGGAAAGCATCTTTAAGTTTAAAAAGAACTTTACTCTTCCGCCCGCTGTACCATGTAATGAGTTTTACAAATGTTTGCGCATTTAAGATATGAACAGGATATAAACCTATGCGGCCATCCTCAGTCATTTGAATCCCTCAACATGTTTGAGGGACATGCTAAAAAAAAAAAAATGCTAACGTTGCATTTTTCAAGTGTAAACTGTATGTTAGCGTAACAAGAGGGCAGGGGACCTAGCGAACATGCCGATCGGAGCCAACAGGCCTCGTCCGCGTCCTTCAATTGATTGCTCTCTTCTGAGCGGCAAGTCAATACTAATTAGCCTAGTTAAAGGTCAATACGGGCCTTCTGTGAACACCGAAGAGCGTCCAAGACGAGAAGAGCCGCTCGCCGCCCCGCCCACGCTCAATTTTATGAAGCGTCCCGGCGACGACTCTTATCGCTTCACCGACAAGAAGCTCGCTAACGGCCGCTGGTTTTACATGAGGAGACAAAACGATAAATTACGGCGAGCTGGCTATGTATTACTTGATTTTATTTGTTGTTGCGCTGCGGCTTTTGTTTGATGGCTGCGCGCTGAGCTGCCGCCTCTGCAACAAAGTTCCCCTGCGGGGATAATAAAGTTCTCCTTGACCTTGCACAAGTGTCAAAATGAGAAAGGCGCCAAGTGTATGTTATATAAGTGTTGGGGAGGGGGGGGGGATAAATATAAGTGTATATTACTTTGATTAGCGCAGATACATTTGATTGATTACATCATATCGCACAGACAGTGTTGTATCTCATCACGGTTCATTTTCAATCATTAATTGTGCAGTGTGTGATTTTTTTTTTTTTGTGTCATTTATTGTGTTTCGTATTTCACGGGAGATTATACTGTATCGCATCGCGGCTCGTAATGTATCGAATTGAATTATATTACACCGAGCCGCATTTTATGACGTTGTGTTTAATCTTAAAAGTATTGTATAGCGCTGTACTAAAGTGTCATTGTAAAGGCATGTCCGAAGCTGTCCCTCGTTGATCGTATCTTATTTTTTGTACATCGTCCCGTGAATCGCATTGTCGCCTACCATAGCGGATCATAACGCAGACTATCAAAACGAAGCTAGGACAATTCCAGCGCAGCAGAATCCTGATATTGCAGGTGTCCCAATATTTGCACATAACAAATACAGACAATGAAATGTGATTTGTTTGCAGCGGGAGCTGACAGAAAAGAAAATGAGCTCTGATAGCAGAGTGAAAGGTTTCTGCACGCTCCACTTTCATGCAAATATGGAATGTGCAGACATGGGTGGCATTTTCAGCAGGCGCTCGATGAGAAGTCCCAGGATTTCATCTAATCCGCGCGTGCCGACAGAGGTCATGTACAGCAAATGCCAATGTCGTACGCCGAGCGTGACAGAATTGCACTGCCTGAATACCTTTTGACTTTTTTTTTTTTTTTTTTAATTTTAGATGGGACAGAGTCACACGGATACAGGAAAGCCTTGATCCGCATTGTGCTTCAGTTGCGGGGCACGGCCTCAGGCTCTGCCAGTGCGGCTGCCATGCTGGCCTCATTAAAATAATGATCTCCCGACACACCACCACCCAGCGACTCAACGTCACAAAAAAGTATTGAGACACAGTCTGCGTATTATACCCAATTTTCATTTTTTTTTGTTCATCCAAAAGTTGAAAGTGTTATTATGAAAAAGAATCTATTGCTTATATTAATGTGATTAACCAATATTCACAAAGAGTGACTAGTTATTTTAGTTCGGGTTCAACATGAAGCAGGTGATCGATTTATAGTCTTATAGCGAGGCACATGACTCGGGGGTGTCAAACCTGTGTCTTCGTCGATGGTGAAGGCACCCAGGCCGCTGCCGCCTCGGATGGAGTACTTCAGTACGCCGTCCCTCTCCTTGTCGTCGTCCGTGGCGACCACTGACAGCACGCTGGTGCCCGCCCGTGAGTTTTCCTTCACCGAGCCTCTCACGGCAAAGTCGGCAAAGTAAGGCGCGTACAAATTCTCGTTGACGTCAGTCACCTGGGAAACGCTTGACCAGTTAGTAGTGGAAGTAAGGAAGTATAAATACTGTACTTGGTCACTGTACCTCAATCTCCATATAGGTCAGGCTGCTGAGCGTGGGCGACCCCTGGTCCTCGGTGACCAAGGTCAGGTTATAAAATGCCTGCTTCTCAAAGTCCAGCTCCTTCCTGATCCTCAGCATGCCACTCACGGCGTCCATCTGCGACAGACACAGGTGTCAGTAAATGCAGACTTGATCAAATGGGAGGAGCTAAGTTGTTAGTGGCGGTTTTGCAGAGTCTCGGCCGCATGTGCATGTGATAATCAAAGAATAACAAATAGATGACAGACCTCAAAAGTGCCGTTGAAGTCATTGAAGAGGGAGTACCGCACTTGCCCGCCGGACCCGATATCCGGGTCCTTGGCCTGGACCCACATAATGACAGCCCCCGGTGGGAGGTCCTCCAGCACTCGAGTGCTGTAGGTACTCGGGATAAAGGACGGGGCGCAGTCGTTGACATCTTCCACGATTATATTCAGCGTGGTCACTGCCGATCGCCGGTTGCCTCTTTCGGCTTTGTCTCTGGCCTCGATCCTCAGAGTAAACGTCGGGAAGCTTTCCCGGTCCAGGTGGCCGGCCACAAAGACACCACCGGTTTCGCTGTCGATGCCAAACTGAGGGACGCCGCTCAGCAAAAGATAGGACAGCTGCCCGTTCTGACCGGCGTCTTTGTCCAAAGCGGCGACGGTGACCACCTGCCTGCCCAAGGGGGTGTTTTCAGCAACCAGTGCAGTGAACGCATCCTGGGCAAACTCCGGGTCGTTGTCATTGGAATCTTCCACGATGACTGTCAGGAGCCTCCAGTTAGACATCTGGGGGACACCTTGGTCGTAGACGGTGATGTTGAGAAAGTAGCGGTCGGTTCGTTCGCGGTCCAGCGGCCGCAGAACGGTCAGCAAGCCGCTCTCCATGCCCACGGTCAAACAGTTCTCTTGGCTGCCATCGGATATGGAAAAGAGAAGACGCCCGTTGAAGCCAGTGTCACCATCTCGTGCCCTCACCTGGAACACGCTGGCTCCGGGGGGAAGGTCCTCCCGGACCAGAATACTCGTAGGCAAGGCCTCAAACTGCGGCGCTTCTTTGTTTACGGAGAAAACATCTGGGCTCCTGTCATCTTGTCTCACTCGAGCCATCGCTGAGGCCTTTGAGAGCATTTTCTCTGCCATCAACTGAGCCACCTGGGTTTCCTTGCAGCTGAGCCCTCGGGGCGATATCGATCCCCTCACGACGGATATGTTCACAAACATGGGCGTGGAGAACATCTCGCCATCTGTGGCAACGACTTTCAAGGTGAACGTTCCACTTTTTAAATTCGCCCCCGCTAATGACCTCTTCAGCGACAAGGCGCCAGATTCTGGATTCAACCTAAAGTAGTTCATCTCGTTTCCAGAGACGACCTCATACTTGACCATTCCGAGTTCGTCCATGTCCACTGCCGACAGGGTGACAATGGTTTGGCTGAGGGGGAAATCCCGGCCGATCATACCTCTGCAGGAGACCCTCTCAAAGACAGGTGGGTTGTCATTTATGTTTATCAAACGGATCGTTACGTTGACTTCGCTCTCCCGTCGGTAGGGCGAACCCCAGTCCGAGGCTCGCACAGCAAACGTATAGATTTCTTCCGAAGACTCAAAGTCCAGGTCTCGCGTGATCCTCAGCTCCCCCGTGTCTTGGTTCACGGAGAAAGGAAGAGACGGCTCGCCGGTAATTGTGTGAGTGATGTAGCCGTTCTCCCCTCTGTCTTCATCCGAGGCTGACACGATGAGAACAACGGTGCCGACAGCCAAGCTTTCATTGATGGAAATGTCATAAAATGGCCGGCTGAACACTGGGGCGTTGTCATTAGCATCCTCCACTGTGATCTGGACCTTTGCTCTCAGCTGACTGACAGCCTCTAACACTTCCATCTCCATGAAAATCTGTGATATCCTTGTGAGCCGCCTTGAGGTCATAATAACGCCGGTCGACGGATTGATATCAAAGTACATTAGTTCTGAGAGGCTGCAGAAGCTGTAATTGACACTCGTGGGAGCCGGGGAGATTCTGAGCACCTCGACAACAGTGCCCGGGGGAGCGATTTCACTCAACACCACTTCATAAACGTCTTTCTCAAAACTCCCCAGCGTCGGTTCGGGCTTTGTGACCAACAACTGAAGCAACTGAGTGTTGGAGAATTTAGGAGGGACGCCCCGGTCTTTGGCCTGGAAGGTTAAGTTGCAGCCGTAAGGATATTTGTCCCAGTCGACCTGCCGTGCGGCTCTGACCCAGTATTCGTTTGCAACGAGTGGTGATCGATCAATTGCAAACTGTTCAAGCGGGTCACCGTCAATGATGGACACCCACTCTATATACCCGCTCACCCCCTCGTCGTTATCCTCCACCGCCACTTTGGCAAGGACCGGGTTTTGTTCAGTCCAGGACGGGTCCACGGCGACCGCTCTCAGGATGGGGGCAAATTCATTTATCTGTGTCACGCTCACTACTAGCCGGGCCGTGCTGCTGATGTCATTGCTACCGTAGAGCTTCATCCCTCGGTCCACCACTTGTACCTCCAACTCAAAGCGCTCTTGTTTGTCCATCCTGGGCCGCCCAGTCAGCGTGACCACGCCACTCGTGGGGTGCACGGCGAAGAGGTCCACTTTGCTCTTGAATAAGTAGTAGAACTCGCCGTTAGCGCCAACGTCCGCGTCGGTGGCGGTCACGCGGCCGACGCTGGTGCCCAAAGGGGTGCTCTCGGACACCTCAAATGAATAAGAGGTTGGGGAGAAGAGAGGACGCAGGTCGTTGGTGTCCAAGACATTTATGTAGATGGTGGTCAGTGCCTCCAGGCCTCCTTGGGCGGAAGCCTTTACCGTCAGAGTGTAATTGTCTTGAACTTCTCGATTCAGCATGGCACCGGTGTTTGTTTGTATGCGTAGGAAGCAGAAATCTCCCATCGTAAAGTCCTCCGCCTGAAAGATTCCCTCGCTATCGCCGGACTCAATGGAGAACTTGACGTCTAATGGTCGGACCAGGACGATGCCCATTTTGACTTGGCTTCCGGTGTAGGTCCTGGCGGCAGAGTTCTCAAAGATGGAGGCATTATAGGCGGGCTGGCTGAAGAGTAGCAGCCCTTGGCCGGCCCTCACCGCCGGCCAGAATGTGAGCAGAAAGCAAATCCGACGGAAAAGAAAAGGGAAGCGCATCGTGATTCCCCTCAGATTGGGCTTCATGGCTGTTACATCACCCTCATCCTGCAAGAGGAAAGCATCGCAAAAGAATAAACATCTTTCACAGGCTGGGATTTTCACTGCTTGTTAAAATTTTGAAAGTGTGACGGCATATTCAAGTCTGCGCGACGGCGCGTCTCCATTCCAATGCAGCTCGAAGACAAAGAAAAAGGCTTCTTTGAGCAAACCATACATAACATGGAGCAGCCACTTTTCCTCGAACCGGTATTTCTCAGACCGAGACTGATAACATTGAGAGGGCCGAGAGTGACTTTTTAATTGCTTGTATACAAATAGTTGGGTCTCTGGAGGGCCTGCACTCCCATCTAGTGTGAAATTAAACAACCAAATAAATCTTTTGTTTGCTGCCCATTTACCACAATGTGAATGTGAGGGAAAACCCTCGTGAATTTTAATGCTGCTGCACCCACACTGGCTTTGCCACTAATAACTTGGCAGGCAGGTTGAGTGAAGATCTGCTAATTTCTAGTGATGGATACGAAGCACTATCAAGTCAAAGTCAAAAGGTAAGCAGCACTGCAGTGTCAGAACAGATTAGTGTTAACTTCCATAAGGGGCAAACACTCGAACGTTTGGCTAACTCAACACGTAGGGACGGTCTTTTTGCTTTTGTTGACATGTCCATTGCATGCACCACATGCGTGTGTATCCATGAGACTAACTTAGCTTAATCCATCATATAAATTGTCTGTTCCTTGTCAACAAAAGCCATGCTGAGTCTGCATTGGCCCAGCAGTGCATGGGGCAGGGTCAGCATCAAGTGGATCCCAAAATAAAACTGATTTCATCCACCGTTTTAAAAGTGAGTGTTAAGTGTGCTGCAATTCACACACGCTTGCCTAGTCACAACACGAGCGCCTTCTACTTGTGGAAACAGAGCAGTGTGTATGAATGTGCCATTTATCAGAAGTCCAATCTGTTCATTTATCAAAACTCAAAGGAGCTCCACGTGATATTTCAGACGGGCCGCAGGCAGAAAAACTGCTTGTGGGGATAGTTGTTGTATAAATTAGCCAAATTATGTCAAGAAAATTCAGAGGGGCACACTTAGAAATGCGCAACATAAAATTTACTCGGTTTATTTAAGTAGCACTCGAGAGATAGGCTACAGAGAACTAACTCATTACATACATCCTATTAAAAAATCTACTTTCCATGTCAAGTCAGAATAGAGTGCAAAAAAGTTAAAATACAAGATATTGGTCAGACATTTAATGGCGGCAGGGCGTATAATGTTTTTAAATACCCATACAAAGATTGTATATATGCCTGAGGTAGCCTGTCACTCACAAATCTGAATGGGGTTGTCCTTACCTTTCTTTCGTGGATGCACTTAAATGTACATCCATTCTTATCTTCTCTGGGGAGCAAAAAAAGAAAAAAAGTCTTCAAAAGCACTCAGACGAGCACGCTACATCCCGCCAGAAGGCACTCGTCTAGAGAGCCGCAGCCATCCGCGGTCAAAGTAAACGCCAATTGTTCCAGTTTTCACGCACCTGCGTCCTGATGAGCGTCACATAAAATGGATGTTAAAACATCCCGGGTGCTCTTTTATTTAGTGGGGTTCCAACCAGTGATAAAAATACAACTAGAAGGAAGGCTTTGCGCAAGTTTTTTCGAGGGGGACAGACCAGCAGCAATCAGTTCACGCCGCTTGGGGACCGCGGATGACTGAAGGGAGGGAGACAGGGAGGGAGGGACGGAGGGAAGGGTGCGCGAGCGAGCGAGCGAGAGAGAGAGAGAGAGGAAGCGCCGACATGTGCCGAAAAAAGACGAAGAAACCCGGAAGTGAGCATCGTGTTTTATGAGCTAAAAAATAAGACAATTTTTGCATTACAATATAACCTTATTCCTCCAAAGAATATTAAGACTATCTAAAAAAAAATACAATATCCTAGTAAACGTTTTATATGACATTACTATAATAATGTAATATTAGAGCTGACTCGTTCAAAAAACAAAAACGGGGGAGGCGAATGTTCCTAAGAAAACTTTTATTAAAACAAAACCTGACGAGCTAAAAAAAAAATTAGACGTAATTAAAAAGAAAATGTTCTTGACCGACTTTCGCCGGGAAAAGCCGAGAAAAGCCGGAAGTGGGCGAGCGAGTGAGGCTTCGGGCTGAACCTGTGCCGCTATTTGCCGAAACAAGCCGAACAAACCCGGAAGTGAACAAGGGCAGCTTCGTGTGTGCGTGTGTAGCGGTTGCGTCTTCCTGTGTCGCGCTTTACATGTGCTTGCTGCTTTATTAGTGTCCGGTTCCACATTAAAATACATTTATTCGTCCCGATGTCTACTTTGTGCTACAACAAGGGCTGCGGGCAGCGGTTCGACCCTGACAACAACCCGGATGGTGAGTAGCTAACATAGCTAGCGAGGATGACATATCATCTGGAAAATTCTACGAGCCGGCAGGCCAAAAGTGGAGATCGCTAATCGACACAACTCAATACAAACTCCCATCCAAATTATTTCTCTTTAAATTACTTTTAAGAGTTATTGCAGCTGTTAGTCATACTTAAGCTCGATTAAAAAATAAATAAACAAATACTGTTAGCAACTTTGCCCGACCGTTGCACACAACTTGGGCGCACAGAAAAGACCATTTAATGAATGACACTTTAAATGTCATATATTGATTGCACCATTTACCTATGATCAGCCGGTGCCGTGAAAATAAATAAATTGCCCTCTTCTCAAATTCTTGTTTGCATCGTTTTCCCACTACAAATTAAGATCACCAAACAAATGTAAATAACAAACAAAAGTTAACCTAAGTAAACACAAATTGCATATTTATATTGTGATTTTAATTGGGGCGGTACGATTCAGAGCTTCCTGAATCTCTAGGGGGGGATGAAGAATGAAGATTATTTTGTGTTGATTTATTTGAGCTCATACAATGGGTAGCCTAAGTTTTGGGGTCGTCCTTGGTTGCTTTTTGTTTTGTTTTGACTATTCCTCCAACCACTATTGTTGCTAAAACAATGCAAATTGCGGCTCTAATAAAGGTGATACAAACTAATCTAATTCCCCCGGGCAACATTTAACTTTTTTGTTTCAAGAAAGAATTTAACAAACAAAAACCCCATGCAAGAATTACTTCTTTAAATGCAGCACCAAAACTCATTTGAACAAACACTTTGAAGATAAGGGCAGTCAGTTTAGTCCCAAGACTTGGCATCTGTCTGAGTTTGTGATTTGTTTTGCATATTTGTGAATTGGTTGGCGGCCTATTGTTGTCACGACGCCTTTGTTTTAGTTAAAATTCAATCAAGTGTCTGTCTAGTTTTGTGTGATTAAACACGCACACGTCTCCCTGCGTCTTCATCTGCAGAAATTCTGTGCAGGACTCGTGTCTAATTTCCATTTTAATTGCTTGCCACTTTTCATCACAGCGCGCTACATTGCAGTGCCATTACCTTAAGGCTTGATGGAGGACTGTGCGGATTGCCGAAAGGAAATTGTTGCTTTATTAGGTCACCCAAGCAATTTGGTACTTCTTGTGACTTTTAAAGAATTTTTTTTTTTTGGGGTCTCTGCAGGTGGTTGTACGGAGAACCTTGAATTACCACAATAAAGTTACTATTTTACACGGTAGAAAAAGTGTGAGAGTGTTCCTTTTAAGATAAAATGTGATATTGTAGAGGCCATAATTTGGGAATAAAGTTGTAAGGGGAAAGCTTTGGAATGAACTTATTGACATCCAACTGGATTTTTTTTTCTTCCCTATAGGCAGCTGCACGTACCACCCTGGCGTCCCAGTGTTCCACGACGCACTGAAGGTACAAGCCCTTGAAAAACTTTACCTTGTGACTCCGCCGTTAACGTTGGTCTCTCCCTTCCCCAGGGCTGGTCCTGCTGCAAGAGACGGACCACCGACTTCTCCGACTTCCTCAGCATCGCCGTAAGTTTGTGTTGCCGCCCGCGCCATCGGCGTGCGTGTGCGTTTAACGCCACTCTTCTCTGGTGCCGGCAGGGCTGCACGAAAGGACCCCACAACAAAGAGAAGCCCCCCGAGCCGGTGAAGCCGGACGTGATCTCTTCGGGAGAAAAGAAAGACAGAGATGAGCAGAAGGCCAAATTTAGCGAGTACATCATCTCGGCGCCCAAACCCCAGGAGGCCATTTGCAGACCCAGGTTGTCCGACACCTTGACTTGGAATCGATATGTTCGCGTCTAGGATTGAAGAGGAACATAAAAAGAATAGAAAAGGAACGTGGTATTGATTGACTTAGCTACAATTTTTTATGTATTACTGCGCTTGTATATATCTTGAATATTAGTCTCATGAGGGAGTTTCAAGCAGTCATACTACTGTAGTAGTTCTCTCGAATACAAAGTATTATCAAAAATGTTAGTTTTGCTTTTCCAAAGCTGACGAGATGTCACCGTGTGCGCGCCAGTGCCGACGAGCCTATGCTGAGGTTGCAGCACAAAGTGTCGCCTTCTCTCAAGCAAGCTCTGGAGAAGCTCAAGCTGACTGACAACTCGCAGGTGCTCAAAGAAGGTGAGAGCGCCACTCGCTTCACCAAAGTACAGAAAGTCAACCGCGGATGGAAAGAACTCTGCTGGGAATTTGAACTCCATTTGTGTCGGGGAAGCTCAAAGTTGACGTTGATGCATGTCAAGTGTCAGTTGACAGAATTATTTCTCCGCGTGTCCCCACAGAGGAGAACAGTGACGAGGTCAAGATCGGAACAGCCTGCAAAAACGGAGGCTGTACTAAAGTAGGTGGAACGATTTGAATCGTCATATGTGCCAAGTGAGGTGGGGGTTAAGAAAAACTGAAGTGACTCACTTTTTGTCCCGCCCTTCCAAAAAAAGAGCTACGACGGCCCCGCCAGTGACTCGGACACGTGCTTCTTTCACCCCGGATTCCCCATCTTCCACGAAGGGTTGGTGGCACTCCCCACGGAACATCTATTCCTGTAAAAAGAAGCAAGTACATGTTTTATTTCCGCGTTCAGGATGAAGTACTGGACCTGCTGCAAGAAGAAAACCTCCGACTTCAACACCTTCCTCTCCCAGGTGGGCTGCAACAAGGGCCAGCACCTGTGGAGGAAAAAGGATGAGGTAGGTACAACACTGGCATCATCTAGTGGTAGGCCGTGAAATCATCCCACGTGCTGGACTTTTTTTTTAGTCTGGGAATTAGTGAAGCTTCAACATAAAGGTACCACTGTCTATCTAATTGAAGGGCAAGAAGGTGGTGCCGTGTCGATTCGACTGGCACCAGACTGGCTCGCAGGTCATCATCTCCATCTACGCCAAGAACGCCGTGCCTGAGCTGACCTACGTGGATGCCAACAGCACCACATTGCACGTTCGTGTGATTTTCGAGGGTGAGAAGGAGTTTGAGCAGAAGATAAGCCTGTGGGGGGTGAGTACACAGTTGGGGGGGGGTCAATAAGCGCCACCAACATCACTGTTGACGGCGTCTTCTCAGGTGATCAACGTGAGCCAGAGCACCGTCAACATGATGGCAGCTAAGGTCGAGGTGGCCATGAGGAAGTCGGAGGCCATGTCCTGGGCTCGCCTGGACTTGCCACCGCCCGCCGCCCCACCTACCCCGGACCACGAGATAAAAGGCGAGGACGACAGCGATAGCAACGATGAATGATAAGACGCAGCAAAACTTTGGAACATCTGCAGAACTATTCCACTATTTGTGAACTTTTGAAAAGGCACACAATGCAAGGCATGATGTCAATGCTGGATGAACACATTTCCGTTTGACTTTTATCCCACTTTTTTTTCCCACCTCTCAATTTAGCCAAGATGTCAGTACTGGAAAAAAATGGCTGATCATGTTTAAAGCCAAATAAAGTGTTAAAAGTGAAAATTATTTTCTAGACCTTGATGAATAAGATTGATTTGAACAAGTATTTCAATGTCCTTCAGGTGGCAGTAAAGACAAAGAAATGTAGTTAGCAATGGTGTACTGAATATGCCTTAAAAGATACCACAGCAAATTTAAGGGAAAAAAAAAAATACGACTTTACCCTAAAGATTACAACTGGCCATTTTGTATAAACATGAGATTTATGTTCATGACATTACAGCTTTTTTCACTCATCATGCAACTTTAAAACAAAAATAGCATTATTTTATCAGTTATTTTTCCTCTGGAAAAAAGTAATCACTAGGTATGTTTTTTCCAAATCTTTGAAATACCATAACAGCCCTTGTAAAATGTATCTTAAAATTAAGACTTCCACCAAAACCTCTCCCTTTTATTGCAGCTGGAATATTTTAGTACTGTATTTCTGAAAGTTCAAAAAAGTGTAATGTCATAATGCTGTCTGACCACGTTTCCACTCATCAGCACTGATTCAAGAATATTTCAAGTGACAGAAAGTGTTAAAGGAACTGAAAAGTTATTTGCACCTGGAAGCATAGGCCTTTTACTCATGTAATTGTCTCTCTGTCCTCCTGGTGGCGATAAAGACAAGAAAAAGCAGTTTTCAATGACAAAGTGCTATATATAATACTTGTGGATTCTCAAGTACTGTATCATTAACACTGACTGAGTGTTAAGACCAAGTTGTGCTACAATATTGTTTGCAAATAAATTTAAATAAACATTGGAAGAAAAAAAAAAAGAAAAGTTTTTATTGATTGAGGAATGAGTGCACGTCTACCTAATGACTTGTCATCACATGGCCTCCGTGTAGCCTCGTGTTTTCTCTTCATCTCTCTTGATGAGAGGCTGTCGTTCCGGAAAGACTGAGACCGCAAATACACTTTTGCGGAACCAAGGTCGCGCCGGGACATGGCGCTTGATGTGGATGACAGCGACGGTCAGGACTGCGCCGCAGAGGCTGGCGAGCAGCAGCCACGGCCACATGGCTTGTAAATCCTCCACGTAGGGACGCAAGGACTCTGATAGAAGCGCGTCTGCAGAGTATTCATTAAAAAAAAATGGGTTAGAAGAAACTCGCATCTATCAAACACGTAATCATGCCAACACAGATTTGCAGCCACAAGGTGAGGCAAAAACTTACTGCCACTCAGCAGTCGCGAGTACTCGTACCCCAGCTCTTTGCTGGTTATGAAGTATTCTCTGTTGGTGTGCAGGGGGAGGAAGGGAACCATGTGGTATTCGCCGTTGTGTCCAATGGGGGCGTTAGAAGTTGGGTACTGGGTGGGGTCGGGCCCGTGCCTCCTGAGCCACTCTTCATAAAGACTTAACACAGCAAATCAAAGTTACAGTCATGGAATGAAATAATTGTTTTTCCTTAAATATAAAGCAGAATTTTTCCAGCGCGTTTTGGGGGCACTGGTGTGTGTCACCTGTCCACAAAGGAATGGTGCAGGAGGAAAACGGGGTCATTGGCTGAGCCCTGCACAGAGGACATGGATCCATTCATGAAGATATGCAGAGCTGCGTGCATGCCCATTTGAATGCTGCTCCCCAAGCCCGTCTGGGGGTCCCCAAATCCTAAAAGGTGGCAAACAGTCACACAGTAATATTCAAACAGAACTTTTTTTTTTTTCGCCAACCTTCTATGGTGTTCCGAAAGCTCATGTTGGCGGTGCGGTCCATGGTGCCCGTGTCGTAGTTGGCCAAACTGAGGGTGAAGGCGACCTCGGCGGAGGTGGGCAGACGCGGTACCCGCTTGCGATCGTGGTTGCCGGGGTTACGGCGCAAAGGGCCTTCCGCTCGGGCGTCGCACAAAACGCCACGGGCATTGTAGTCTTGCGCTTGGGAGCACAGTGACTGGAGATGGAAATAGACAATGTCAACACATTTAAACTAACCCAATTAAATACTTTTAAAAGGCATCTACTATTTTTTAACAATACAAACTAAAAGAAAAGCAAGCGCATTCATGGAGGTAATAACAAATTACCCTCCAGGAAGAAAATACTGAGCCAGGACTAAGCAGAGTTGGGTCCTGAGGGTCCCGCCCCCCCATAAACTGGTCCGTGCAGACGTCGCATCCCTCTGCGTCCCTCCAGTCCCAGTAAGGGATGGTGAAGCTGTTGTCCCCGGTTATCTTCCTAATCTCACGCTCCCAGTGCAGCAGGTAGACACGGTGCCATGGCAAAAAGCCGGGCGCCCAGTGGGCAAAGTCCACGTCGGCCCACACGTTCCCCGGCCCGCCGAGCAGCGCGTCGCGGGACACGTAGTAGTGCATCCACACAAAGATGTCGTAGACTGACACGTTGGCGAAGGCAGGGTTGGAGCCGTTCTCCATCTCCCGGTAGGTTGCCGTGGCGACCACATAGTCTCTGCTGGGCGTCTGCTTGGCCAGGTTCAGGTAGGACACCAGCTGGGTTCTCTCGGCTCGGGTCAAGTGGAACACGTTTCTCCTGAGGGACTCCCTTCTTTCGAGGCAGTTCTCCCCAAAGTAGCCGAACTTGCAGTCGGCACAGCTGAACCCCATGAAGTTGCCCAAGCACTGGCAGGTTCGGTTGTAGAACACCAGGGGCCACCTCTCCCGGTCGTCCACCCCTCTGAAAGGGTACTGAGTCCCGTCCGGGGTGTCCGCTACCACCACATCTTGGCAGAAACCCCGACCGGAGTGGGCCCCGCACGCCGAGCCGTCCCCGTCCCAAGGTGGGCAGCACTCCTTGGCCAGCAGGGCCTGGCGGGTGGCGCACGGGCGTGGGAACTGCTGGAGCCCCGGCGCCCAAAAGAGCGTGAACACCACGGCAGCCACACGCCACATTGTAAAAGGCCTGAAATGCGCTCCGTCACACTTTCAGGCGTTAAATGTCCTTCCTAGAGAGACCCCTCCTTCCTCACTGAGCCCAGTCACATGCCGCTTGACCTCAAGATGAGGCTTTCACTGATGCCTTTAGGGCGCTCATAATCACTCGGACAGAAATTATTCAGGATGAAGTTGCACGGTTAGAAAATCATCAATGCTGCAAAAAAATTAAAAAAAACCTGTGGGCCAGTTTGGAACACAAAATTTGGAACACATTCAATCGCTAGTCAAGTAAATTCTTTACGAAGCCATTCAAACACAAAGTGAAAAATTCATTGTGACTCAAGTTGAGCAGAAAAGCCTAACCCATGACCACTCCGCTAAAGCAAACAAGCAACAAGACCACATCCCGAAGGCCTGGCCACGAGACTCGGTCGAAAAAGAATCAATCAGAAAACAAAACTTTGGTATACATTTCTCGGAATTACAGAACTTTCATCAAAGGCGGTTCAATGCTACAAATCACATGAGCACCAAAGGCAACTGCCACCTTCAACAAATGTGACTGCCACATAATGCGCTATACACAAGCATCCCCGCCTGAAGCTGAAAAACATGGCAATGCTACACAAGCAAAGTATTCTTAGGAAGAACAATTGATTTCTAGAACACTCTTTACTCAGAGGTTATTCAAATCCAAAAGGTAACTAAAGGGAAATGTGCTTTTGGGAGTTTGCAAACATATTTTTTAAGTTTGTGTTAAACTTATAATCATATTAATATAATATCTAGTATTAGAGTGCACGTGTGGATTGGTGGGGGGCGAGGAATGTGCAGACAAACTGCATGAACTTGTTTTCTTCAAAGTGTTGTGGAATAGGCCCGGATAGGGAGTACCGGAGGAGATCATCTCAAGGTCGGTTAGGAACAAGAACAACAGCACGTCTATGAGACCGGCCTACGAGGGAAAAACCCAACTGTCTGACCTCAGCGACACCTGGACCGGGGAGGAGATGGCCATCGACCAATCATCTCACAATATTTTGCATGCTTTAATATTCATATTGTGTTTCTTTAAAACTGGGCAACCCGGAAGAATGTGTCGTCTTTTGGTGGTCACAAAAACGCACGAGTTTTAGTGTGAGGGACCCGGGACCCAGGCCTGTATTAGTGCGCTTTGTCAGGAATAAATAATTGGTAAATTTGGTCTGATTGATCTACTGGTCTTCTCTTTGACAGAACGAACTCGCAAAATTGTTAGGTGCGCCAGTGTGTGGATTAGGACATAGCAATTTATGTGTTAAGTGTTGATCGCAATTTGGAGTCAGATCAATAACTAGAATCCGTAACCTAACAATTTCTTGGTGACCGCGGACGTGATGTCAAGAGAAGGGTAATTGACAACTCGTGGTCTTTAGCCAAGACACCGGACAGTGTCAGGGACACTGTCTCCCGGTCGGCGAACCGTTTGGAATAAGCGCACAACGTTGAGCTGGTACGACGTCTCCTAAACCCTGAGCTCATCACCGATAAGGTAAGCAGAATACCTGTTACTATAAGTCAAAATGCTGCAAATTGAAAGAGGAAATTTAAGAGGAGACTGTCGTTCAGATCAAATAAGGTGTGCATGAAGTTAAGATACATACGGTGAATAAGTTTGGAACTTACGTGTGTAACGTGTACGGTAAAGTCAGGGACTTACGCGTACTAAGGATAGGTCAGGGACCTAGTGCTTCGTCGTGGCGGACAAGGGTGCGGTGACGATCGTATTCAAATAGCTGGGGTTAATAAAGAGATCCCCGAGGGGAAGTGAGGCCTCCTCAAAAAATATCCGGTGGTAACAGTTCCTCCTGTGAGAGATCAGACCGCTAAAACATCCAAAATGAACCAAATTGGGGGGAGAGTGTGTGTGCGCGCAGAGGATCCTCATGAGTGGGTGTGTATATGAGTGTGTGTGAGTGATGTGTGTTCTATGGAAGAATGGTGTGTTTAAGTTAAGTTGGTTGGAGAAACTAAGATGAGCAAGGTGTGGCAGTAGAGAAAATAAGGTGTGTGACAGAAAGTTACTAGAACGGTGGCTTGATAGGATGAGAATAAGAGACAACAAATGTTGTGTAGAAGACATTGAAAGATGTCGAATGTGAACATGATGAAGGGCGCAACAGCAAAGTTGGCCTGCCCTTTGAGAGGTTGCGACTGATGAGCGTGCCTGCACTCGCGCGTAGTCGCGGGTCTGGGCTGTGCGCGTGGGCCTGTGCTATGCTCGTGCGGGCGGTGGGCCGGCATCATGATTGTTGCAGGAAATGGCCAGCCTGTAACCGGTCAACATTGATGCCGCGACCCCCTCGCACGGGGGGTGCTATAGCCCGGGCGGGGCAGGGACAGTGTGAGTTTCTCAGTGAATGTTTGAAGCAGTGAGATTGAAGGAATGTATATGCTGATGTGGAAGCGCAAATTGTGAGTGGTATTGACCGATAGAAAGTGGCAAAGAAGCTACATGAGAGATGGATTGTGCGTGCGTGCGTGCGTGCGTGGGTGCGTGCGGATGCGTGTGTGTGTGTGTGTGTGTGTGTACGTGCGGTTGTGTGCGCGCTCGGTGTGTGCGTTTATGTGCACACCCTGTGTGCTGCACCCACACAGTGTGAGGAGGAAGACGGCATGGATCAGAGAATGTTCAAGAAAGGGGGGCTAACTCGTAAATAATGAGGAGCTATTGGGAGTAACCTGTTTGTCCTTTCTTTAAGGTTAGGTTAGGTTAGCAACACGAGCGATTTAGAGGTTCAAAAGAAAGACAGTTAAAAGAAAATAACATTTTTGATTTGGACAATTGCAGGCTAACAAGAGCATGAGAAAGAAGGGTAGAGAAAGCGGTGAAAATAGACAAGGAAAGAAATGAATACAAGGGCATTTATCCATCTTTGCATGATGTGACACACCCGAGTGCCCCGAAACTCGGAGTGAGCTATGTTGGACCGCCGCCGTACGGCGACCCCGGAGTAATGGATCCGGTGGTGACGTTGGGTGGTAGGATGGTAGTGGATGTCGAGGGCGAAGGCGAAAGGGCGGATCAGAGTATTGTACAGTTGATTGAACAAGCAGTAAATAAAGAGAGGCGACGGGCCCGGGAGGGGGACACATCCCGCGTGGACACATCCCGCGTGGACACCTCCACCCCCGGTCCGAGCCCTCAACCGTCCAATGTGACAAAAGGAGAAAGCTGGCATAGACTTACTGCCGAGAATGAGGAGCTAAAAAAGAAAATTGATCAAGCCGATGAGCAGCGTAGACAGGAAGCGCAGATGTTAAAATGGGCAACAGAGAGAGAGAGAAAGAGAGAGAGAGAGAGAGAGAGAGAGAGAGAGAGACACGGAGAAAATATAATTTGCGGAGTGGTCAGGGACAGATGACACAGGCCGAGGTGCAGAAAAATGAATTGATGTGTCCGCTGGTGACCACATCGGGCGGTCAGCACTACGAGCCCATGGTGCTCCGTGATGTGACCACGATAATGGAAAATATGCCCCCACTTCACAGAGGAGGCAAGGTGTGGCTGAACAAATTTTTGGCTCTGATGAGTGGGCAGAGCTGTACACTCGGTGACATGCGCCAGATGTTGGCAGGAGCATGCTCCCTGGTGCAACTGCAGGCAACTGAGGAAGCAGCAGGCACAGCGAGACTGGGGAGGGAGGTGCCCTTGCCACAAGTAGCAGCGCCCCTGTTTGAAAACATTAAATTGACTTTCCCACAACCCACCGATCTGGCCCCCACTATGTTTCCTTATGATGTGAAAATGTCACCTGCACAACATTATGTAACATGTGTGGAGAGTTGGATTGAAACCACAGGTCGACATCCGGCTCTCACGCACGAGGCAGAGGTGCTCTTCCGAACGGCGCTGCTGGATGGACTTCCGCCAGATGTGAAGAAGCAGCTAATGTCAGATCCTGACATTCTGGTTTGTGCCGAAGAACGATTTAAACGTCATCTTTTGCATCACTGCAGAATGTTCACTGAGTCACAAGCTAAAGTTGAAAACGAGACAGACGCATTATCTAAACAGTTGTTGAAATTACAGTTGGCAAAAATGCATGGTGAAGCTAAACAGTCTAAATCACAGAAAAAGGAAATGCAAATGTCACAGGCTCTTCAGGTGGTGGGGCGCGGAAGGGGCCAGTTCCGGGGCGGATACAGAGGCCGGGGAGGGAGTGCACCTGCTTACCCGGGGAGGGCAGCATACAAACCCCATTCGCCCAACGCATGTTTCATCTGCGGCGAAACCGACCACTGGGCAAAAGAATGCCCACAGTATCGACCGCGCGGAGCCCCCCGCCCACAAACGCACGGAGGTCAGTACTACCAACATGACGATCTCTGGTGTGGACAATTTGAATAGGGCTGCCCAGGGAGCCAGGAAAGCAGTGGCCCGGCGGAGCCAATGCTTCATGTGACAGTGGAAAGAAAAACCTGTGAAGATGCCGGTGGACACAGGAGCAACTTATTCATCAATAAACACTGCCCTTCCTGTATCCTCACTGTCAAAGAAAACAACAACTTTAGTCGGCTTCTCGGGACAACCACGTACTCTGCCTTTTACCAAACCACTTGAAACTGTGATCACCCGGACAGGGTGTAGACTGTGGTACAAATACATCCATTCCACAGACACTCCGATCAATTTGATGGGAAGGGACTTGCTGTCAGCCGTTCAAGCCAGAATTCTGTGTGGGCCAAAGGGAGTGATTATTCAATTTCCAGATGGCATCAGCATCCAGTGCTCACAGCAGCTACAACAACATGGTCAGTGGCTGATGGCGCCCCTACCGGCAGAAGCAGAAACTGCAACCATCTACTGGGCCAGGCTGGAGCCAGAGACCCCTGCTGGTGGCGGTGTGTTCTCGACCTACCTACTGTGGAAGCCTGGATCTGCTCACTGGCGCCATACCACCCACCTGTTGATCCTTTGCATTGCACTCTATTTTATGACCGAAAAAGTGATGATGTATATCGGGATTTGTTTGAAGAAATTGAAGGGCACATGTGGGATTTAACTTCATCGTGCATTTTGATTGGTAAAGAGGGAGTCGCAGCGGCAACTGAATTGACATATGAACAAATGCAGTGGTTCAAAATGACAGAGAAAGGGGTGCCACACATTTCGCTGGCTCTTGCCCCAGGACACGAGGCCAGACAATTGGGCTCAATGGTCAAGCAGTTGTTGCAACAGACCGATTGGCGGAAAACTCACATTCCTAATTTGTACTGGTCTGAGTCTCAGAATGCATACCAAATTAAACAACCCATGGCAGACACAGGATTGCTGGAGATGATGTTGGTGTCCCGCACACACGGTAGGGAGTTAACTGATCATGAGGACGCTGAAGTAATGCTGGCGGCCTTGCCCGACACACTGTGGTCCCAGAGTCCATTTGATGTCGGGTTTTGTCATTAGGTGGCCCCTATTGATCTCCAAATGGATGAGACGCAGCCTATCAAACGGCCTCAATATCGTTGGCCGAAAGAGGCGGACCAAGGCATGGAAGACACTCTGTGTGGCCTCTGGGACGCAGGGGTGTTGGAAGTGTCCGACGGTCAAATCGCACTCCTTGCTGTGGCGTTACCAAACTGGGTGAAGCTTGGGTCAAGGTGGACAGGAGCTTCATTGTGCACTAAGTTTGACAGAACTGAGGAGATTTGATAAAAATTGAAGAATGCGTAGAGCTACAGAGAAAAGCATCATAGTCAGAGATTGAACAGATTTGGATAAAACAAATAGGCTAAAACGGTAAGAAACAAGAGCGAGATCTGATATTTTGGCTCGTCAGGCTTAAGAAGTAGAAGTCGAGTTAGATACATTTTAGAATAGGACATTTGGACTAAAGTGGATTCGGTCAAGAGGAACAGGGGCATTTTGGCATTTTAACAGGGATTGACAGCAAGGGAGATTGAGGATAGAAGATCTGGACAGCAATGACGTAAATTACATTAAAAACTGCCCATTCTAGGGAGAGGTGCTGGATGGTGTGACAGGCAGGATTTTTAGGAAGAGAAAAAGGGGCGAGTTAGACTCGCCAAGAGGGGCAATAAAGAGAAGCAGACTGAGAAACATATTTGAGCTAGACAACAGGAAAAAGGGGGAGAGCCAAATGATGATGTAAAAATCCAGAGGGAATAGTCGGACCCATCTTTATTGAATTTAATTAGGATAATTAATAGAGATCGAGTTTGTAGGAGCAATCTGAGGTTATGGAGGCTCCCCTGACACGCGGGTCCCACAGTCGTCTCCCCCCCAGATAGACATATATGACAATTTGCGATGAATCTGATGGGCGAGTTTATGGAAAATTGAATTGGAGATTTTACAATAGGTCATGTTGACAAGTATGTCCAAATGTGAAGAGTTACTATTAGGAGTCAATGTTTGCCTGCACACTAACATACTAACTTTGCTTAGTGTGGGAGGAGAGCTGAGTGATAGAGACGGATGTGTGTGTCTGCGAGTGTGTGGATGGGTGTGTGCGCATGTGATCATCTATGACTGTGTGTGCGCAGTATGATTGGCCAGAGAGGTCTGAAGTTGGGGTGATGTGTTTGCAATTGAGGATAAAATTCCTCTCACCTGAAGGGGTGGTACAGACTGGAGGGTCTGGAACTGGTAAATGATGAGTTCTGACCGGAACCATGGCTCAATGATCAAATCAGGGGCACCATCGACAACAAAACGATGTGATGGAGAAGGCCCATTTCAGTGATATGGTCAGACAAGACAGAACTAGTATCGAACAGCAAGACTTTGGACGATTTGACGTGTGACGACTTTGAGCTCACCCGACGGGGTGACGGACTAGGTGGACAGTGACCAATTGTTTGACGCTTGAACGTGTTTGCGACAATAGCACGCTCTGCTTTGTTTTTCTGTGTGACTTGATTTTTTTTTTTTTTTTTTTTTTGCAGCATCAGCCACCAGCCAAGGAGCGGATTGCGCGTTGCTTGCGTAACTTGTTTTCATTCTTGCAGGTTGTCGATTGCATTCGTGGAAAGTTTGTGTTGAATTTACAAGAATATGTTAACCCTTGCCCTTTTGGTTTTTATGATGAACTTGTTGATGACGTGGTTTTCAGGACATGATCCGCGGGCGCCAGGATTCATTTTATGACTGTTTTTAATTTTGATACTTGATGTCAGTTTTTGTGTGTACAAATGTCCACTGTCAGTCGGGCTATAAGCTCACTGACAGGAGTGCGATGATTTTTGTTTGTGTTGCCGAGTGTGTGTGGTGGACAGTCAAGTTTCAAGGACTTGGGGTGATGGTCCCGGGGCCCAGATGGTAACTAGAGGTTCCGCGGGCCTGGCTACAATGAGTGTGGTGATGAGAGGGGACGCTTTGCAGGTTCCTTTTGATACGTAATGACACATTGGGTGAATGTGTCAAAAGGGGGGAGTGGTAAAATAGAAATGGGTGAGTAGGTTTCAATTTGTAATTGTGATATACAAAGTTTTTTTCCAAATTCACTTGCTTTCAAGCTTTAACAGGACATGCCAGAATTCACCCAGCAATGATGGAAGGAGCAGAGGAAGACCAGTGACATCTGGTTGTGGTGTGGAGATGACAAATTATAGGATCGCTTGCCGAAGAATGCATCAGGTATCTGTGCCCTCGTGTCGTTGATAATGCCTGTGGTGGTTGTCCCCATTGAAATACAGAATCTCAATTGGAACCTGGAGTCCCCACTGGCGGGGCTCCTGAAGCGAGCCAAAAGAGACATTTTGCCCCCGTGGTTGAGCGACGACGATCCAACATATATTGACACTATAGGAGTGCCCCGGGGTGTGCCAGATAAGTATAAACTCGTTAATCAAGTGTCCTCGGGATTCGAAAGTATCTTCCTATGGATCACCCCCAATAAAAATGTAGACCGTATTAATTACGTTCATTACAATGTCCAACGGCTGGGTAATTATACAGCTGAATCATTCGCCGCAGTTCATGAACAATTGGCTGCAACGTCGTTAATGGCGTTCCAAAATAGAATTGCGTTGGACATGCTATTAGCTAAGGAACATGGTGTGTGTGGAATGTTTGGTGATGCATGTTGTACTTTCATCCCAAACAACACGGCACCAGGAGGCCGACTGACCAGGGCGTTGGAAGGACTGAGGACACTGAACAAAAAGATGAAAGATCATTCAGGCGTACACACCGATATTTGGTCTGATTGGATGAAAACGTTCGGAAGCTGGAAAGGCCTCATCATGTCTGTGCTTGTTGCTGTAGCTATTTTTATTACAATTATGATTTTATGCGATTGTTGTTGTATTCCATGTATTAGGTCACTCACTGTCCGGTTGATCGAGAAAACCGTTGGCCCGTTGCCACCGATGGGCCAATATGCCCTGGTGACTCAACATGAGCAGCGGGGGGAAGGAAGGATCGACAGCGCGCTGGTAGCTGTTTGCTAGGGTAACGGGTGATGACCTCATAAATGAGGTCATGAGAGGGAATAAAGGGAAATGTGCTTTTGGGAGTTTGCAAACATATTTTTTAAGTTTGTGTTAAACTTATAATCATATTAATATAATATCTAGTATTAGAGTGCACGTGTGGATTGGTGGGGGGCGAGGAATGTGCAGACAAACTGCATGAACTTGTTTTCTTCAAAGTGTTGTGGAATAGGCCCGGATAGGGAGTACCGGAGGAGATCATCTCAAGGTCGGTTAGGAACAAGAACAACAGCACGTCTATGAGACCGGCCTACGAGGGAAAAACCCAACTGTCTGACCTCAGCGACACCTGGACCGGGGAGGAGATGGCCATCGACCAATCATCTCACAATATTTTGCATGCTTTAATATTCATATTGTGTTTCTTTAAAACTGGGCAACCCGGAAGAATGTGTCGTCTTTTGGTGGTCACAAAAACGCACGAGTTTTAGTGTGAGGGACCCGGGACCCAGGCCTGTATTAGTGCGCTTTGTCAGGAATAAATAATTGGTAAATTTGGTCTGATTGATCTACTGGTCTTCTCTTTGACAGAACGAACTCGCAAAATTGTTAGGTGCGCCAGTGTGTGGATTAGGACATAGCAATTTATGTGTTAAGTGTTGATCGCAATTTGGAGTCAGATCAATAACTAGAATCCGTAACCTAACAGTAACCTAAGTCCATTCTGTTCAGTTGATGATGCCAACTACTGGCACAGAAAGGTACTACAGTACGTCTCAACTTTACTCGTAAAGCCACATCGTAATGAAATACGGATGGACGATGTATCAACTAGTTTACTTTGAAAGGATGTGCGCCTATTGACTCACGCGAGCTAACCGTTTTATCCCCGGTGATGTTGTGAGCTGATGAAGAGAAGACGTCCGTGGGTGGGAGGGGACGGGGGCGATGAAGACAGAGACACTTGGAGGGAGGGAGGGAGGGCGCGTGCAGGCGGGCATTCGCTGGTGCTGCCGGTGGTTGTGATGTTCCTACTAAACCTGCTCCCAGCAGGAGAGGCGATGCTTTGTCGTTAAGATTTGCTATTTCCGAGCGATGGAGACGCTCGCATGGACTTCTCGGACGCTGGAAGGACTGCAGGTAGGTTAGACGAAAGTTTGAGGGTGGCTGGCTAATTTCGGATTGGAGAGCAGTCCTGATCAATGCAATGTTTTTCTTGATACATTTAGAGAACGTATAGTCAGATATTCTAGAATGAGGCTAAAAAAAATACGCTTTTTATGCTTCATTTGCATTTTGATGTAATCAGCACCTGATGTAAGCGGCACCTGCACTATTAAAATAACAAAGACCAAAACGTTGAATATTCGACTCGTATCCATAAAATCATGAGGAACCCCACTGAGACTTGTTGGACTTGTGCCAGTGGGCTCCTCTTCAAACGTTCAGTATTGTTCCTTTCATGTTATTAATTTGCAGGACTACAGAAGTTGCTGAGTGACAAAAATAAATGGACTTAAAAGCTGGTAAAGCAACTAGCATACAAAGTTGGTCGTAGTTCTATTTTTTTTTTTTTTTTAAGAGCGTGGTCGTTTTACAATACACCTATAAATTAGACTTGCATGGAAATCACAACAAGCAAACAAAGGAGATTCAAACCTACACTCCTCCGTCTTTGTAATGAAAAGCGAGCATTGTGTGTATGTGCCACGCGCAAGCCCCCCCCCCTCCCTTTTTTGTTTCAGCACAATGGACAGCGGTATGTTGTTTGCGTTTGTTTACATTCAACTGCAAATTAAAATTCTGCTTTCTTTATCCTCAATTTCTAAACAACAACTAGTGAGGTGTAGTATGCGGACCTCACCTCTGAGAAGATGGTGGCAGGCATGAGGATGAACGCCAGGATGGTGTGGAGACTGGGGGTGTACGTGCGGCTGCTGGCGGCAAGCGTACTGCTGGGTGCCGAGCTGAGCCGACTGGGTTTGAGAGATCGGGTCGGCGTCGCCGCACAGAGCAACGAAAGACGGGTTCTGGCTCGCATCCCGGGCGACATCATCATCGGAGCCCTGTTCTCCGTCCATCACCAGCCGCCTGCAGACAAGGTGGGTATGGATGTCAGCGTTAAGTGCGATGTGACCTTTGCATGGTGACCGCTCTCAGGTGCACGAGAGGAAGTGCGGGGCGGTGCGCGAGCAGTATGGGATCCAGAGGGTGGAGGCCATGATGCACACACTGGATCGGATCAACGCCGATCCCAACATTCTCCCCAATATCACGCTAGGCTGTGAAATCAGGTAAAGCTTTAACATTTACAAAAGAACAAGAGCGGCACTAGGCTAGACCCCAGAGGCACACCTCGGTATGTCCCCGCAGGGACTCGTGCTGGCACTCGGCCGTGGCCCTGGAGCAGAGCATCGAGTTCATCCGGGACACGCTGGTGTCCAGCGAGGAGGAGGAGAGCCAGGCCAGGTGCGCCACACCTGGTGGCATTGCACCGGTGCCGCAGAGCAAGAAGCCCATTGTGGGCCTCATCGGACCGGGGTCCAGCTCGGTGGCCATCCAGGTGCAGAATCTCCTGCAGCTCTTCAACATCCCGCAGATCGCCTACTCTGCTACGAGCATGACTCTCAGTGATAAGGTTAGGGAAACTTTAAGCACAAAAAAATCATGACATCACTTTTTCGAGGAAAAGGAGCCTCCATCTTGATGAGTGTCCTTCCTCCAGAGCCTGTTTAAGTACTTCATGAGGGTGGTGCCCTCAGACATGCAGCAGGCCAGAGCCATGGTGGACATTGTCAAGAGGTACAACTGGAGCTATGTGTCTGCCATACACACTGAGGGTAAGAAAGTTCTCAGTTTCCACTAGCAGCAATGGCCAATAGCCCCGCCCTCCCTCTTTGCTCCACGCAGGTAACTACGGCGAGAGCGGCATGGAGGCGTTCAAGGACATGGCGGCCAAGGAGGGCCTCTGCATCGCGCACTCGGACAAGATCTACAGCAACGCCGGCGAGCGCGCCTTCGACCGGCTGCTGCACAAGCTGCGGGCGCACCTGCCCAAAGCCCGCGTGGTGGCCTGCTTCTGCGAGGGCATGACGGTGCGAGGCATCCTGGCCGCCATGCGCCGCCAGCGCCTGGTGGGCGACTTCTTGCTGGTGGGGAGGTGAGACAAGACAGCAAAGGGAGCTCATTCTCATCTTACACATCCCATCATCCATCCTTCACCATCGCCATGGAAACCAAAGGTACCACTCTCTGTTCTTTATGCTTGCTCTGTTGTGCTTTGCTAAATGTGTTCAAGAGTTGGAGGGAAGAAGAGCGTGCGGAGGAGTGGAAGGGAGGGCTGATGATAGGGGAGGGGGGGTAGCTGCCAGTGGGCGGAGGAATAAACGGCAAGTGAGGGGGTTGACGGAGCCGCAGGATTGGCCGCGTCTCCCAAGAAGGTGTTTTATTTTAAGGTTGCCGGGCGTTCTATAAATGCTTCTGCTCATTAGGAGACGCACATGTGGGCTGCGGCGGGAGGGGACGAAACATGTAAAGTAACCTTGAACTACATAGCGCCAGCCCCCCCCCCCCCCCCCCCCCCCCAAAAAAAAGCTTTTTGTAAATCATACAGCGATGTCTATGCTGTTGCTAGCGTGTTTCTAAGACAGAACGACTTCATCATCATCATCATCACGGACGCCATCAACTAGCCGAGCGATGTTTTAAAACGTACTTATGAATACTTTTTCGAAGTCCTGGCATCTCGTTTAACAGCTCTCGTGTCTAGCCGCGATATCGGAGGTGTACCTAACGAAGCGGCCGGTGAGCGCCGACTGAAAAGCACCATGACCTGACACATTAAGTGAAGACCATAGTGGGAGCGGCGCCAAATAAGCTCACGTCTATTCTCATCGCTCCCACCGGACGCCGCTTGATTGCACCTCCGCACGCGCTCGCCCGTTTCAAGAAATAAAAAGCAGCAAAAGTTTACGACGGCGTCGCGGAGTTACGTAAGCTTGGCGTGGGCGTCCATTTGGTAACACTTCCTCAGAGAGGCTACGGCGCTCATGGTGAAAAGCACACGGGGCTCTGACTCTGATAGATTGAATCACTCCTGAAGCTAAACCCACGCACCCCAGCGCTCAGGGCAGCAAGCACACCACTGCCTGTTCCTACACCACCCACACGGGCGCGCACACACACACATACACTTATCGTCAACACGGGTCAACTTGAAAGCAGATCTTTTTTCCCTGAGTAGCTACTTTTACCGCAGCGGAGCAAACATCATCCAGTGTTCAAATGGACCAAAATAGGAAACCACTCGTTCCTGCTGACGAGCACACTCGATGGAAATTGCCCATGTCATAGATTCAAACGTTCATTTGAAACCCAAACCGTGGCTTGATTCTGGAAACCCGATTAACTTTGAAAGCAAAATTTCTTCTCCCTGCTTAGCGACGGCTGGGCGGACCGCTACGACGTGACGGACGGCTTGGAGCGCGAGGCGGCGGGCGGCATCACCATCAAGCTCAAGTCGGCCTACGTGACGTGGTTCGACGACTACTACCTGAAGCTCAAGCCCGACACCAACCTGAGGAACCCCTGGTTCCCCGAATTCTGGCAGCACCGCTTCCAGTGCAAGCTGAGGGGAGTCCCGCAAGAGAGCACCGCTTACAACCGCACGTGCAGCTGTGAGAGAAGTTCCTGCCAGTGCCAGAAGGTGGCAGTAGAATGGTACTTTTATTAAAACGTTTCTTCCGTGCAGGGAGAGAGTCCTTGCGCCACCAATACGCCCAAGACACCAAGATGGGCTTCGTCATTAACGCCATCTACTCCTTGGCGTACGGTCTGCATGCCATGCAGCAGGACCTCTGCCCGGGATATAAGGTACGAACGAACGAGTCGAAACGGACCGCTCCGTTTGCATGACATCACACCAAGTGGCGCAGCGGTCAATTTGGCTTCGTCCAGGGTCTGTGCGAGGCCATGCGGCCCATTGACGGGCGCCAGCTTCTCAACTTCCTGATGCAAACCAACTTCACGGGCGTGTCGGGAGAAGTCATCCACTTTGACCAGAACGGAGACTCACCTGGGAGGTAGGACGAGGAAGTCGCTCGGCGGCGGACGGTCGGTCAAATGACAGCGCATCTGCTCCAGGTACGAGATCATGAACTTCAAGCAAATGGCCCGGGAGGAGTACGCCTACGTGCACGTGGGCAGCTGGGACCAGGGCGGCCTGCGCATGAACGACGAGGAGATCTGGAGCAACGACAGCGACGTCATATTCTCCGTCTGCTCCGAGCCCTGCCAGAAAGCACAGATCAAGGTGTTAGGAAACAAAATTAAATGACGTGATTAAAACAAGTCGATGGATTTTGATCCTTCAAATGAATATGTTTGATTTGGAACGATGTGGACAGGTGATCCGCAAAGGCGAGGTGAGCTGCTGCTGGACGTGCACGCCCTGCAAGGACAACGAGTTTGTGTTTGACGAGTACACATGTCGTGCCTGTCTGCTGGGCTCGTGGCCCACCGACGACCTGCGCGGTAAAGAAACAAAAATACAAAAAACCCGACGAGGGAAATTTGAATGTTTTTTTTTCCTCGCATAGGTTGCGAGCCCATCCCGGTGCAGTACATTCGCTGGGGCGACCCGGAGCCCATCGCCGCCGTCGTGTTCGCCTGCCTGGGCCTACTGGCTACGCTCTTTGTCACAGCTGTCTTCGTCAAGTATGTCCAACGGGGCGCAACGATTCATCGAATTGGAATCGAGATTGCAATGTTGTAGATTGCATGAAGTTGCAACATTGAGGGGCGAGCCTCGCTGTCATCCGATTGGCCGACAGGTTCTGGGACACGCCCGTGGTGAAGTCGTCCAGTCGGGAGCTGTGCTACATCATCCTGGCGGGCATTTGTCTGGGCTACGCGTGCACCTTCAGCCTGATCGCCAAGCCGCACCTGGTTTACTGCTACCTGCAGAGGCTCGGCATCGGCCTGTCGCCCGCCATGAGCTACTCGGCCCTGGTCACGAAGGTGCTTCTGAAGCTTAACAAAAACCGATGCTGGCGGAAGGGCGATTGATAATCAATTTGTATTTCTACACTCACCAACTCAATAAGCGACTTGATCTATTCTGGAACGCAGACCAACCGCATCGCTCGAATCCTAGCAGGCAGCAAGAAGAAGATCTGCACCAAGAAGCCTCGCTTCATGTCCGCCTGCGCTCAGCTGCTCATCGCCTTCCTGCTCATCCTGCTGCAGCTGGCCATCATCGTGGCGCTGCTCGTCATCGAGCCGCCAGAGGTGGGCACCTCGAACGTCGCCCATCGCTCAAACCGACTGACACGTGCCATGTGCTCTTTAGGTGGTCCACGACTTCCCGAGCATACGTGAGGTGCACTTAATCTGCAACCTGACCACTCTGGGGGTGGTTGCGCCGTTGGGCTACAATGGCCTGCTCATCCTCAGCTGCACCTTCTACGCCTTCAAGGTACCGACGCACATGCGGTATGTGTCGTCCGAAACAATCCGCTGAGCTTTGCTTCTTTTCTCGGCGCAGACTCGCAACGTTCCGGCCAACTTCAACGAGGCCAAGTACATCGCCTTTACCATGTACACCACCTGCATCATCTGGCTGGCCTTTGTGCCCATCTACTTTGGCTCCAACTACAAGATCATCACCATGTGCTTCAGCGTTAGCCTCAGCGCCACCGTGGCGCTCTGCTGCATGTTTGTGCCGAAGGTAAACGCCGCCGCGGCACCGCCCTTAACGATCGCCTCACTATGCCGTACCATCAGGTGTACATCATGCTGGCCAAACCGGAGAAGAACGTGCGCAGCGCCTTCACCACCTCTACGGTGGTGCGCATGCACGTGGGCAACGCCAAGAAAGCCACCAAGGAGGGCAAGTCGTCCAGCAGCATGGCCAACCTATTCAGGCGCCGCTCGTCCTCGCATGACAACGCCAGGTGAGGGCTAAACCTTGTCAAAGCAGTATTTCCAGGAACTAGCCACATCCTGCTACACCAGGCAGAAACAAAGAAGCAGGGGGGGGGAGGGGGAGGGGGAGACACACTGAACGAAGGTGACCTCATTTTGGTCGATCGTTTGGGGAATTGTTTTTTCTTTCGAGGAAAGATGAGCAATAATGAAGAGGACTGTACAATTACATGGCCGGAGAAAAAAGTAGGGGGGGGGGCCCAGTAAGTAGAACATTGAAGGTTGCAATCCTTTTGTTTCCAGCTCCAATGGGAAGTCGGATGCCTGGAAGCAGAACGAGCGCGGCTACAGGCCCAACATTTGGAAGCGGATGACCTTTCACGTCAAGAAGAAGGACACCCCCGACACCAACCAGACGGCTATCATCAAGCCTTTCTCCACGAGCGGCGGCGGAGAGGCGGCGGCTACTTTCGAGTCGCAGTGGTTCCAAGACGGAAACGACACCAGACCGCCGCAAGCCGAACTCCCTGCCGGCGACATCAGCGTGGTCGGCGTGGGCGAGCTTGGCATGATGTGCGGCCCGCTAGGGGGCGCTACCGTCATGGAGCAAATCAACTGCGTGGTCAACAGTTTCAACCAGCTGGACGTCGCCGCCCTGTCGGCCGCCGGCCCCGCCGTGAAGCCGGCGCGCCACGTCAGAGACTCGGAGGAGCCAGCCGCACTCACGCCGCCGTCGCCGTTCCGGGATGCCTCGCTCAGCTCCGAGGCCAGCGACGACGCTTGCTCCTCGCCGTCTGGCGCCTCCGAGGCGGAATACGGGCAGCTGCTGCTGCGACACTACAGCCAGAGTGCTTCCTCTCTGTAAACGACCAAACTTGTGGTGCCTTGAAAAGAGTCATTTAGAAGATGGTGGTGCTTTCAGGACTTGCCCACATCATTTTTCAAATCCATCGACAAATACATGCGTTTCCTTGAGCCTGGTATCTTAAAATTTTAGATGACAACACGCTAATCTTAGTGCTACTTTGAACCTTCACATTCCAAAGAGAAATTTGAAAATAGGTCGCAAGAACTATTTACCTTTAATGTGTACATTATTCATGTTCATATTTGTATTTGCTTACCGTTCATTTGGGGTGACTTTTTCCAGGGACCAGAATTTCTTAAAGTTCTTCAGATAGTTTTGAATGAATACAACGGAGCGAAGCACTGTAAAAGAAAACAAAAACAGTCTTGGTTAAGTGATGTCCACGTTAAGCTCTTTTTTTTTTTAATGCTACACGACTGCGATTTGCATTTTTGTGTGCACGTTTTTTTTTTCTTTTATGGACGAGAAGTTTTTATTTTTACGAGCTCAGGAGCAAACATTTGCTCAGCTTGAGGAAAATTTGAATGTTTAAATGGACCAAAAAGCACCTCAGGACTGATCGTGTAGCAGAGTGCTGGAATCTTGTTATTAATGACAAGTTGGTTTTGTAAGATGAGCTAACATTTTGAACTTTCACATTTTTGGGGGTCAAATAATTCTCTCGTTTTAGGTTTTTTTTTTTTTTAATTATAGAATAGTTACTAATATTTAGTGATTTTGTTTTCTTTTCTTCATCTTTAGGTGTTTGTCATTTTTCTTATGAAATTATTTTTAGGATTTACAGTACGTGTGTTGCTGCATGTTTACTGTACAAACACACACACAAGCGTTGGTGCAATTTTTTGAGTAGTGTTGCCATGTTAGCATGTTGCTTTATATTCATTTTACGCCAAATGCGTTAGTTCCACTCCAAAGCAATTTGCTTTGAATGTTTATTAAATTCAGTTTAGTTTACACTGAGTGATTGTGTAAATAAAGTTTTAGTCAATTTGAATTCAAGTGTATTTAATTATAATTAGCGCATTTTGGTTTCCACAAACGTGTTAGCGAGGAAAAAACAAATGAGTCAACAAAAAGTTTTTCACGCATGGATTCAAACAAGGCTTTAGGGTCTCTAATTTTGGTTTTAAGACGGAGCTGTGTGCTTCCGAGCATATTTATTAGATTGTCTGCTGTAATAACCGCAATTAGCATGTCAACAGGAAGCAGAAGAGCATACGCTCAGCTTGACAGGGGCCGTCCCTGCGGGGCCACAACAGGAATCGGCGCGTCTCTGCCTGCGTGTGTGTGTGTGCGCGGCGAGAGAGAGCACACGCGAGTGTGCATGGCGAGCTCCGGCAAGGAGCATCTGTACAAGGTGCTGGTGATCGGTGACCTGGGCGTGGGCAAGACCTCCATCATCCGCCGCTATGTGCATCACACCTACTCGCACAACTACCGCGCCACCATCGGCGTGGACTTTGCGCTTAAGGTGTTGCGCTGGGGCGCCGACGAGACGGTGCGCCTGCAGCTGTGGGACATCGCTGGTGAGTAGAACCCAGGCAAAGTCACTTTACAGGTTAGATGAATTTCCCTCGTATGGGTGAGACTTCCTCAAATTTGGACTTTTTTCTGTAACGAGAAAGAAATGTAAGGGCGCCGCACGATCATGTGAGCGCAATCATGTGGGGGACATTAAGAGTTATTGTGAAAACAAATTAAAATTAAACATTTTAAAACCTATACATTTTGAATATTGTCATGTCAACAGTAAAAACTTCTACTTTTCCAAACGAACGAACGTCAGCCCGCTTCGCTCATGTGAGACTCGCCATTGTTGGAATAAAAAGTATTTAGCGCGACCAATTACGAGAGACAATTGATGTAACGGGTCACCAATGTGCTCTTTGTCTGGCTTGCGTGGAGTGTGACCACCACGTCGGACGTCATGTGACCTTGTGCAATGAGGCACAAGTGAAATAGACTCGTTTTGTACGTTCCGATACTAAAGTAATAGTTTCTCGGAGAAAAAGAAATAACGGACATGTACATGCCATGGGGGATGTACAGCAGTTGTGGGGTTTTTTTGGGTCCAGAAAGGAGGAAGTGCAGGGTGCACATCCTGTCACACGCCAGCCAGTGATTCAGCTGCTCGTGAAATGTCAGCGCAGACAGCGAAAACCTGCTCTTACACACACACACAGAGACACACATACAAGCAGTTCTTGTGTAAATAGTCATTGTTAGTGTCAACAAGCACGGCCTGTGTGCACTGCAGGAATGTGCTTAAACGTTAACAATGACGACTATATTGCGCATTGTGTGGAATTATGTGTGTCCGCATTTTCATAACATGACCAACGACGGCTGCCAGACAAAATGCATCTCCCAATTTAATTTTTTTTTTTTTAAAAATCATAAAATTACAAGCCTGAAGTGGTGTTTCGGAATGGTCGTATTTTTAGCAGATTCAAAAAATTTTATTCCAAGAAAAAAAGTCGGAATGGGTAAATTTCAGGAAAATATATTTGCATTTGTTTGTATTTTACGCGCAGGCCAGGAGCGCTTTGGCAACATGACACGGGTTTACTACCGCGAGGCGACGGGCGCCTTCATCGTGTTCGACGTAACGCGGCCCAGCACCTTCGAGGCGGTGCTCAAGTGGAAGGCGGACCTGGACTCAAAGCTGACGCTAGCCGACGGCCGCGGCGTCGCCACAGTGCTGCTGGCCAACAAATGCGAGCAGGGACGTGTGCTTTCCGCCAACGGCCTCAAAATGGAACAGTTCTGCAGGGAGCACGGATTCGCTGGGTGCTTCGAAACTTCCGCTAAGGTTCTTACACCTTTGATGTTTTGCCAGAAACAACAGGATATGTTAAAATGATTTTGAAAGAAAGCTAATCAGGGATCTTACTATTCTTGCCGCAGGACAACATGAACATCGACGAGGCGGCCAACTTTCTCGTGAAGCAAATCATGGCGAGGGAGCACGTCTTCTTGAGGAAAGCCGCGGCACCCGACACCGTCACGCCGCGGCTCGACCAACAACGTCGCCAGTCGGACACATGCACAGGATGCTTCAAGTGAACTGAAGTAGCCCCTCAAAAACTCCACTTTGCACATGCTCTTTTTGTTAGGTTAACTTATTTGGCATATTTTGACAACTGACATAACAGCAGTACAAGTTTTTCACTCACACATAGAAATTCTTATTTCACACATAAGAACTACACAAAACAAAGTCAATAAAAATTGTACCAAAATAAATGGAAATCAAACAAATGCAAAACTTCAGTGACCTGAACAGCTATTTATGTGCTAGATTTTAAACAACTACTGCTGTAACATTGTGTCATATTATTTATATTAATTTGTATTAATTATTTTATTTGGTGAGCTGCCATACTAGTGTGGTGCTAGTAGTAAAAAAATAAAATTCATCTGTAAATTATAGCCTTTATTTTAATGACTAAACACTTTCAACTATTTTAGAATGATGGTCAGTTTAGTTATTTTTACAATATTACCATCAATGGTTAAGACTTGTATTTTATTTTTCAATTTTCAAACTAATTCAAATCTGCCTCATTATTCGTTTCGTATTTCGTTTTAAGAAAATTCTTTAAATTCTCGTTTTTAAACCCATATTAATCTTAATACAGCATTTCATCTATATTTTATTTGTACTGTTGCATTACGTTTCCTCCGCCTGTATTACGTCAAGCTAACATTTGCTATGCTAACATTACCCCGAGTAGAAAAAGTACTTTTATTTTTACACCATACCCTGTAGTCGGCTGCTATTTTAAACGAGAACTACTACCTAAACACGTCGCTAAATAGTACTAGGTAAAGAAAATGCTAAGAGAAACTCAATTGTACTTTTACACGGGTACCAGAAGTCGCGTGAGAAAAGCTAAAGTTGTTAGCACGGCGAAGTGTCGCCCTGTAGTTCGCTACTATTTCAAGTTATTTCTAACATGCTAAGAGCTGGAATGCTCACATCAAGCAAGATGGTCATCTAACCCGGATACAAAAAGCGCTTAAACAGGTCGACAAGGTAATACCAACAGTCATTAATCGGATTACTGACCTTCTTCCCGCTGAATTGTTCCGCCATTTTGACAAGGATTGGGCTCCTCTCACGCACAAGCACGTTTGACGTAAAGACCCCACCTGAGTGACATTTCAATTAATTGGATTACGTCACGTCATTCTCGGGATTTTAGCGTCCTCTTGTGGCATATTTCTCGCATTGCATCCCTTTAAAAGCGATGCGTTTAATGTTCACACGGAATTGTGGCACTTTGCGTTTTTTAGCCACTAAAAAAAAAAACAAATTAACATTTAAAGTGTGTACTCAAAAATATGTGAATATATAAGTCACTACATTTTAAGTGTTTCGTGTGTTTTGAGAGGAAAAGGAACACAAACAACGTTGACACTAAACACAATCATTTGTCATTAAATCATCTTGAGTTGCTATTTTTACACTTATGAACGGTGTATTTGAGTGAAAATCTGTACATAATAAAACGTATAAAACTTGCCAATGATTAAAGGTTGACAATAAAACGCGTATAGCCAATAGAGAGACAAACAATAGATGTAAATATACTATAAAGTGTCAATTTCAGACTTTTGGCAGGACATTTTGGGTGGCAAATGATCATACAATACTATACAATGCTGGTGTTCACGTCCAAACGTGGTTAAGGAAATTATTAGTGTATAAAAATAGAAAATTAGGACGAGAAAAAAAAATATGTATAAGTCTCCATGCTTCTAAATGTCCCCTAAATGTCCTTCGGTCTCAGCTTGAGTTGAGAAAGATGAGGAAGGAGTCAAGAATAAGGCGTCTAAGTGTGACGCGAGGAAGCATTGGGAGTCGAGGAGCTGCAGCTGGTCTGGTCTGAGGTTTCGGGCTTCTCCGCAGATGCGCTGACTGAGCGCTGAGACGCTGAGGCAGGTGGTGGTCTTCTGATGGCAAAGATGGTTTTGCTCCACCAGGAGCTTTTCGCGCTCGCACTTCTGAGTCAAGACAACATCAAAACATACTTGTCGTGTTACAGTTATCGCCGAAGGAAAATAAATAACTAACCAGTTTGTTGATTTCCTCCTGCAGGTTCGCGATACACTCCAACTTCCTCTTGCGGCAGCGCTGCGCGGCCAGCCTGTTCTTGCTACGCCGTCGGATATCGTTGATCAAGTCCAGCTGTTGGCGTGTCAACGTGTGCTGAGTCAGCAGATTCTGTAGGTCCGCACGGCTCAGACGCACAGCGTAGTCCAAAGAGAACGGAAGATCAACCTGATGACCACACACACCTCAATGTGTTTACTGGAGATGAGCACACAACATCAACATGTACTTCATGAACAAATATATAGTAGTTAAAAAAGTGTAATGAACATAAACACAATAGTTTAGTACAAACTATCTGGTGGATTGACTTGACAATGACATCATACCTGCCAATGAATGCACGCTGGACTCTGAGCGCACACACACGTCCACATTTACTAGTGAATAATTAACTCGTTGCCAAAGCAACCCACTGCAAACATTCGTAAATGAGTTCCCGAGATATCTACGACTCAACGAATCATTTGAAATCTTTTCCGTGTTCCTCCAGAAGGTCATTAGAAGTTGGGCCTGAATCAATAGCGCCCTGTTCTCATCAATGCTCACCTGTCTGGCCCGTTCTCTGGGGCACCATTCTCCCTCGCCATCAGTCTCCGAGTCGCCATCCTCACCCGAGTTGAGGGATGACAGGCCTGACTGGGAAGCTCCTTCGCTCTCCGATAGTGCGCCTCCCTTCCACGGCGGTCCGCCCCGCTCCGGGTCAGAATTCTGTGCCAGGAAGGTGCACTTGAGGTCAAACCGGAGGCAGTTCTGTTGAGAGGGGCCTGGGTCAGCCGCTCCGTCCGAACCTCCTGGAGCTTCATTATACAGCGTGTCACCTAGGACCAAATTGGGACCACAAGAGAATTGCTTTCCTGGTCCTTTTTCTTCATGTTTTGTAATGTTGGTTCCAACCCCTTGATCTGCATCTTTTTGTGAAGATGTCCTGAGAAGCGGGGACCTGGGACTAGCAATAGCACTATTTGCTGCAAACTCTGCTCCATCTTCATGTCCAAGAGCTTCGTCTGCTGCCAAATTAGGACCAACAGAAAATTTTGTTCCGGGTCTTTGTTCTTGGTCTTCTGTGATGTGTGTTTTCTGATGTGAGGGGACTGAGTCAGAGCTGTGATTCTTGTTGGTGTTAGTTCCTGTTCCCAGTTCCGCTCCATTCTTGTGTTCTGATAGGCTGCCAGGACCTTCATGTTTCCGGGTGGTAGCTGCAACTAACTTGGGACCATTATTTGTTCCTTGAAGTTGTTCTCCATCTTCTGTGGTAGTGTCCTGATAAGAGGGGACCGAGTCAGATCTGGGACTCACATCATTTCCTGGAAGCCACTCTATGTCCTTGTGTAGTGTACTAGGACTTTGTACAGACTTGGTCACACATGAGAACCTTGTTCCTGGTCCTTGTTCTCCATCTTCTGAGGCAGTGTCCTTTTCAAAGGATCCAGATTCTGATCTGGGACACTTTTCCACATGGTCACCCTCACTTGCGCAATTTCCTGGAAGCGCAGTTGCATCCTGGCTTCCGCGAATTTCTGTTGTTTGATCTGTATCACCACAGAACTTGCTTCCTTGTCCTTGTTGTTCTTCTACAAAAGCCTCGTTCCATCCGCAATGTTTCTGGGGTGTCTCTTTCCCACAAGCCAACTGAAACTTGCGATACTTGGGCCCTCCAACAGGCTTAACTGAAAATGTAGTCCTCCTGTCATTCCCCTGCGGGCCACTGGGTGAAGCCGATTCCCTTGGCACCGGTTTGACGGCTTTGGTTTGAGCTTCCTCATCCTCACGCTCTTGCTTCTTTATACAACACCTCCTCCTCTGTGATGGCGGTAGCGGTGGGTCCGACTTGAATTTGGGTAGAAGGAAGTCGAAACAGTCGAGGTCAAGGTCTCGGAAACCCAGCGTAGATGCCGCCTGGCGGATTTCCAGGATGTTGTGCTTAGTGAAGACCAACTCGGACGTGTAGGCGAAGGTCAGCAGGGGCTCAAACCCACCCACGGTCACCTAAAAAACAGGAGAATATACGTCAAACAAATATCCAAACACAGTATTTTTTATAGATATTGTTCAGTTCTAAGTTCCCGATGAGCTCCAAAGTGAACAGATCAATCATTGCAGGTGTGCCTAATGAAGTGTCCAGTAAGCACCCTCCCTCGGGGGTAAACAACGTGACGTCATCTTCAGGAATACTAAAAATAGTGAACTGGCAATTACATTGGGTACACCCCCTAAATAATTTCTAAGACCACTTCCAAAGCAGTATTTTCAGTGTCCAACTAGCAGGAAAATGTCATAAAAGTGACGTCATTCTTAGAAAAAAAAACATTTTTATCAATTGGTCAATTAATTTGGTACACCATTCAATACAAATCGTACCGACTGAAGTGGGTCAATGAGCGCACGTGTCCACCCAGTGTGGTAAACAAAGTGACGTCACCTTTCTCGCAGCTCTCACCTCGGGTGGCAGGGTGACGTCATCGTCGTCGTCCTGCTCACGTTGGAGCCTTGCGGCGAAGTAGTCGCTGCACGAGGCCATCACGGCACGGTGGGCGTGGAAACGACGGCCGTCTACCTGCACGGTGACGTCACAGAGCGTACCGCGCAGCCGCAGCTCATCCAGACGCCGCAGCACACGCGCCGGGTGAGCCGCGCACGCGTACCTGTACGAAGGCATCTAAGCGCGCGCGCGCACGCACGATAGACGTCACAACAACTTTAATCATGCACCAAAAATTATGAAATGTATCCTAAAAATAACATACGCTTACCTGTTCGTAGCGTCGTCCAGGTTCTTTGGAGGTTTGGACGACTTTGGGACAAGCTAAGCGAGCTTCACACACTCATCTGTCAAAGTGTGTGTGTGAGGGAGGGAGCGAGGATTGGCGTGTGTGTGCGCGGGTGCGCGTGTGTTGCAACTGCGCTGACTCATTCTGATAAAAGATGAGCAAGCATGTTTTCCCGTCCCACACATTCCCGCTCGCCCCACCTCCCCCTCTCTCTCTCTCTGCTATTACACTTCCTGGAAAGACAAACTCATTTTGACCAAAAAAAAAATAAAAATACTGTATTATAATCTTCAATCCTAAATTAATATCATTATTTTTACTAATTATTTCTACTAGTATACAAGGTTCACACTATAATCCTCAAAATGATTAGGAGTACAATATTTCACTGTCATTTTTTTTTCTAAACTATTCAAGTAAATCAGGTTTTGCAAATTTTTAAAGAACAATAGCAGTAGTTTCTTCAGTAGTTGAAAAGAAACAGGAAGCATCGAGTTCCATTGTGCGAGTGGATCTAACTAAGTGTATACGTGGAACATTCCAGATTGTGTGTATGTTTGTACGTGTTATGGATACTAACTAAACAAAAAAAAAAAAAGCAGAAGTGCAGTCTGATTACGACAGAATTGTCCCAGCAACCAATCAAGTGATGGTTTCAAATCAACTTCCTGTTTCCATGGAAGAACGCCAGTCGGCGTGCGCGTTGGAGTCCAGTTTGGTTTTATTGAAAGATTGTCGTATTTCATCTCCTACACATCGGTGCTTACATTCCCTTCATCTGACAAATAATCGCAACCTCGCCTCATTTCCTTCTCGCCGTGACAAGGGCTTGCAAATAAGGGCTTGGTACATTTACTTAAGTAACTTTTGGGATTGATGTACTCCACCCCGAGCACCGTCACATGACTCCACCAACCCAATGAAGTCACCCAAAAAACAAAAACCAGCTGAGTCTGCGTAAAAAGTGGCATATTTCAGCCGATGAGAACTCAACTGGAATTTGCACATCCACATTTTATATTTTGTGTTTTTGACACTAAATTACAAGATTCTAAACCCAACACGAAGCCCATAAATTTAAGCATAAACCTAACAAACACAGAAAATGAAGTCAGACTTCAAGCGGCGTAGACGTTCAGAAATCCCAGTTTTCTCACACACACCATACTGTTTATAGTCGAGGTCGGGTCCAGAAGTTTGACTCCGCCTTGGACCACATCACAGCATTTAGGCTGTCTCCATGCAGCACCTATGAAAACACCAACGTAGCGGCTAACACTCTTAAATGCTAATCTTTGATTCTACAAAGATGGTTTGCCGACGTCGGAGCACCAACCCAACATTGCATTTGTGTGTATGGCTCGTATAAAAATTAAATAAAATAAAGAAGAAGACCAGTTTTTAGGCGAGCGTGCGGTCAGGACGAGTCGGGCCTGCGTAGCCGTTGCAGTTGCCGCGACCGCTCTCCGTGTGCCGTCACTAGCGTGCGGTTTTCCTCTGACAGACGCCGGAACTCGTCCTCTAGGCGGGAAATCTCCGCCGCCACCTTCTGGTCTTCCACCAGCTCGGCCAGCAGCTGACACCTGAAGATGACGACGGAGAAATAAATTTGGTGATGTCCTACTAGGATGAAGGCATCTAGCGTGCTAGAATGTTAGCTTGGACATGCTAGCTCCATCTTGAGTCATATGCCATTAAAAGTCAGAAGTTTTTTTGAATTATAAAAACCAAAAATTTGAAAGAAATAATCATGGCAATTGGGTTAGTTGGGCTCGTCATTGTGCAGAAAAAGAACTTGGTGACGGGAAAATCCACATAATTTGTAAAGTGAAAGCAAACGGTATCGACAAGTTGGGCGAGGCTTGGTTATTTACAGTGAACAGGTCTGATTGCTTTGTTCCATGCTAACGTCAGTCTTTGCAATCCACTTTGGAATTCTGACGTGCGTAAGGAGATGCTCGACAAGTCGGACAAGCAACATTCCCGTCAAAAGCCATGATTCACGCTTACAGGTGGCGAGTGGGCCGAACCGCCTCGACAAGCCTGACTCACCCATTGGTATATATAGACAAATACATTGTTTCTCATAGAAGCTAGCCATTGCTCTGACTCAGTCTGTGTCTTTGAATCGTGTCGGAGGGAGTCGGGGGCTCGCGCGCTGTGTCGGGTTGCGGCGGACTGTAAATAACGTTTCTATTAAAAGACGAGAGCAGATTGTTTGGCTAATCGGTTGTTTACGTCTGGATGATTGATGCTTGTTACTTTCAACAGAGTCTATTTTGTGCATGGCTTTTTTTTTTTTACGTAGCAATAGCGCGCTACATGCCAACATATAGCTGTATGAAAATGATGATGTAAATAAAAAATTCAGGTGAGGTGCAGCTCACTTGCGTTCCTCCAGGGCGGCGATGTCGTGCTTGACTTGGTGGAACTCCCTCGCCATCCTGCAGTGTTCCTTGTACACATGCACGCTCTCCTTCAGAGATACACACGGCGAGACTGGCTAAACCAGAAATAAAATGGAAGTTAACACAAAGTACCCTAAAAAAAGGAAATACAATAAGTGACTGCATATTAATCTGTGCTCAGTGTCCCAGTTTCCTCAAATGTGTTTATTTTGTCTTCATGACAACACACCTGAAGTCGTTTTTCGAGATCCGGGAAGGTCTGAACGTGGTCCTCGGCATCTCGTGTGTCTGTCGATTGAAAACAAATACACATTGGTGTCGCCGCATGTTGCTAATTTTATTTCATGGCACACATAAATGAGTTGAAAGTGCAAATTACAAAAAAAACAAATAAACTAGGATGCCTCTGTGGGCTTTAATAGATCTTGGGTGCCCCTAGTGGACACGAGACACTAAGCAGGTGCTTAGTTGTCTTGGTTTTGTTTATATCTTAAGCTGGTGTACCTAATGAAGTGTCTGGCAGGTGCAGGAGCAGAGAGAGAATCAAACATGCAGCCAGTGCGTGAAGTCATGCTGAACGCGCGGCGACAATTCCGGGCGGGTGTGACGCAACCTTCTAAAAGTGTCCACGCCGCCGCGCGGAACAACAAGAAGAACATTTGTGCTGCTATGCGGGACGTGACAACATGACAGGCCTGCAGGATGAACCCGGGTCAGGGCTTCGGTTGGAGTGGTGGGGCGGGGGGGGATGTGCTAACACCTGTCACGGCTGCAGCGTGCAATAGTGAATGAGGTGGCGGTGGGCAGGGCCTGCGAGCTCCATTTTTGTGGTCGGAATCCGCCGCGTGTTTTCCACACATGCTGGAAACGCAGTCGGGCTTTGGAGCGTCTTAAATGATCAAACGGCACTTGTGTGGGACGTACCTGAGGTGTGGTCGAGGCTGAAGGAGATCCGAACTTCGGGTGCATCAGGAGACACTCTTCTGGTTGACGTGATCATTTAATCCTGCGTCACAGTTCTTGATGTACAACATCATCATTGTTAGGCTTGATGAAGCTCTTTTGGAAGGAATAAACTTGAAATATAACTTAGAAGTTTTTAGTCTTACTGGCTGATATAGTCATTAATAACATTGCATCACTAAATAAATTATGCAAATGGTGCATTGGAAGGTTTCCTGTGTCCATTTGACAGCTGTCAATCAAAGATGACATCACACCCATGCATTAAAAGCAAAACAAAGAGCGTACCTGAAGCAGCCCCCTCCAAAACAATCACACAAAAAGTCTTAAGGTCAGGCAGGTCCGGTCCACAGAGCTTCCTGAGCTTTCGGGCTGGTTCTGGCCCCCTTCGCCTTCCCCCCCGCTGCCGCCACCTCCTCCTCCTCCTCACGCCGCTCTCTTCGGGGGTCTCGTCTAGACACGCTCCTGTCCGCACACAAACTACACAAAAGCATCAGTAATGTGCCCCCCCCCTCCCCTCCCCTGCCCTCTATCCTCCACCCAACCCTTCACAATAAAACATCTCGGGTGACATGACTTGACCCTTGGCCCCTCCCGCCCCGATGATCATACGGGCCTTTCATAACTAAAATAGCAAAGATGGCAGAAGGAAACATCAAGACGTGTGTAATATCATACGCCAGGCCACTACATTAGGTACACTCTCCAGTAATACCCAATACAATGTTGCGTCATTACGCATAGTTGACCACTCCAGGCCTGTAGGTGGCGGTAAGTGCAATTCAAAGGAGGCTTTTTTTGTTGGTGGTGACACAGCACCACCTGCTGGAGTTGATGGATCACTGCCTCACTAGGCCCCAAAAGGACTGTAATGGAAAACTAACACAGTTAACAAAATTTGGGGGAATTCAAGTCAAATTTACTTAAATTCTGTATTGCATCATTTGTTATGTACAGGGGAAAAAAGTACAGTATTTCGATTATGTAATTTAGCTCTTTGATGTCTGCCTAGCAACAAGTAACACGGCCATTCTGAAAACAGAAAAGAATCAGAGCAAACTTGATTTTATTTCAGTTGTGAAATGCAAATGTTTAAACACTAACAGAAATTTTGAAGCTATTTGTGCTGCTTGTGTTTTTCATAACGCAGTATACCGTAGCTTCATCCTATTTTGTAGTTTCTCATAAACTAAAACTTCTCGGCGGATGTAATGAACATCTTATTTTGAGTAATAATCTTAAAAACCTTTTTCACAACAGCAGCGCCTCATCTGAAAGTCGCCGAGCCACAAAAAGCTTTTTAACGCGCCGCGTCGGTGGGCCCAAGATAGCCGGCGTGTCGTTCAGGTGAGGTCATCGTGCCGCGCTCAGACGTCCTGAATGCCAAGGTCAGCGGTGTAATCCCTGCCCTCATTCATGACGGATTAGACCCTGACGGGAGGGGGCGAGGCAAGTAAAAAATAAATACAGTCGCTCGGGGTTTTAACGGAGAACCGCCGTCCGCCGTGGCGGTGCTGCTTGGGGAGATTACAGGCCGGCTATTACGCTCAATCCCAGAATTAATCCGCACGGCATACATAAAAAAAAAAAAAAGTCATTACATGAAGAGATTAAAAATGGTTCCCAAAGATAAATACTAACCTGTGTCAGGGGCATACAGGATATACTTTTTATATATATATTTTTTTAACTTTCTTGGTCAATGATGTCATAGATCAGGTGACTTAAATTGTCCAAATACAGCTAGGCTACATTTACAAGAAAATTAAATATAATTGAATTGAGTGGTGGAATCGTAAAAATGGATATGGATACAAAAATGGAGAAAAATATGTATTTTAAGAGTTCGAGCGCTCCGTGTCAGGTTGCAAGCAGGTGGCCATTTTGTCCATCGAGACCCGCTGAAAGAAACAAGGACATTTTGGAGTCAACAAAATTAGGTGTCATCCAAGTTTGAATTTCGTAGAGATGAGCAAAGCTAATTTGGTAAATTTTTGTCGTTGCATGGGAGTAGAGTATGATGGCGGCCCAAAAAAAGGATTTGGAGTGCGGTAGACTACGAAGGTTACAAAAAGGAACACACCTCGTAGTTCCACGTTCACTCTGTGTCGTCGCCGAGCAGCCTGCCGCTCTCCAAGTCGGTGGATAAGGACGTGCCCGAAGAAGAGGTGGAGCCGCGCCGCTGAAATTGCCGGGACTGCACGCCGTAAAAGAAGCAGAAGGCCTGAAGAGACAAGACGGAGCTGTGACTTGGAAGGCTTCCTGCGTTGGCGTGAAATCCCGCCCCGCTCACCTCCTCGATGTCTGCGTTACGGCGAGCTTTGTAGATGAACTCGCCGATGGCCACGAAGACGGACAGGACCAGGCCGGCGGCGAGCACGATGAAGATGCCGCCGATGTTCTCCACACCCAAAGCGTTGGCCTCCTTGTTGTCCTCCTCGGGGCAGCCGTTCCCTCGCCACCACTTCTCCTTCATCATGTGGAGCTTGCCCTCCTCCTGCAGCTGAAGGATGGCGATGGTCACCTTGTCTCGGTATGGAGAGCCTGCAAGTTTTATGTAGCTGTAACTGGCTTCACACGCTGAATTTTCCCAGCGTTTCCTCACCTATGGGCGTTCCCACGCCGTATCCCTTGGAGTCGATGAGTCCTCCGATTTGCGTCAGGTTGCAGTTCCTCTGGCTGATGTACTCGATGCTGGTGGACTCCATCAACATGGCGTAGTCGGTGGTGAGGACACGCGTGATGCCCTCCCGGTTGTTCTTGACCAACGCCGTGTTCTTCCTGCTGCTCATGAAGGCCCACATCTTCTCGTAGGTGGAGATCTTGGATTTCTGCCGCACATAAACACATGAGCGCTGTGTTTACGTGCGGGTGTTTTATGACAAAATGAAGCAGCTGCGCTCTAAATCTCATCCGGCTGATTCAATTTGTTCAAGCCGTCAACACGGGCAGCGGTGTCTTATCCGGCCGCTCGTAATCACCCGTCGCAATCCGCCGGGTTAAAGCCCAGCTCGACTCACTCCTGCTGGGACAAAATGCTTCTGGACCGAACCAACAATCAACAAACCTTGAAGAAGGTCATAGTGGAGCCGTCCCTCACGGCCCCGTACTCGATCCTGGTCTGCTTGGCCAGGTCGTCGGCCGAGTCGATGGGAGCGTCCATGCGCTCCACGGTGAGGAAGGCGGCCAGGTTGGCCGTGTAGGACGAGATGATGATTAGAGTGAAGAACCACCAGATGCCCCCGACGATCCGTGTGGACAAAGCCTTAGGCATCAGTTCAGAACCTGAAACAACAATATGACTCACACTATCCTAAATGCTACTAATTGACCAGCTAGCTACTTTTAACTAGCGCTATTTATTCTTTGACCTTGTCGCATGAGTGCCCCGACACCGAACCAGAAGCTGTTGAGCAAGGTGAAATTGTTCTGGATCAGCGTGGATGACGGGTTGCACGGATGCGGGTTGTACCACTCGTAAGGGGTGAACCTGATGATGGAAGGACAAAACCAATTAAGGAGAGCGGAGAAGAACAAAATGCAAGCCATGTGATTACCTGGCG